>NC_057761.1:56960487-58165217 GCF_010389155.1 Erigeron canadensis | reverse complement strand
TAATCACTTTTGCTCATACTAATGCTAAATCAATCTTTAAGTTCTCCTGATGACTAATTTTTGTTGCAGATCCCTTATGCTCTAGATTCTGAAAAATGTATTATAGAACATCTTGCAGGTTGGAAAAAACTATTTGTGTACTGACTGGAAGCAGGAGATGTTAACATTCTCTGAGTTCCTTGATAGAATACAGTCCAACAGTCCTGTTGTACCTACTTATTTAGCGCAGCATCCCTTGTTTGACCAGGCATGTACTTACCCTCATTCATTCGTGGTAGTTAGAGGTGGTAATCGGTTGGGTTCTGTAACTTATCAATGGGTCATTTTGAATTGGGTCTGGTTGACAGTTGACACAATACACTATTTTGTCCAAAGTTTATTTCTGTAATTCAAGTTTTATTGTATTAAATATGATGTACAAATGTTATATTGTTCCAATAAAATGCACTTTGTGTCACTTTTGACCAGTATCATTTATAGCTAATTCTTTATTTAACAGCTTAACTGAATTGAAGTAAAACATAATTAAAACAAAGTATTTCAAAAGAAGTCGTTGTGATTTTGAAATTTTGATAGACTAGTCATTAATTATTTATGTGCTCTATGCAGATCCAAGAGCTAAGGAATGACATTGTTGTCCCTGACTACTGTTTTGCTGGTGGAACTGAAATGAAGTCTGTCAATGCTTGGTTTGGTCCAGCTGGCACAGTAACACCGTTACACCATGACCCTCACCATAATATTCTTGCTCAGGTATTTTAACTTCATTATATGGCTACCAGCCTACCCTCTTCAGCCTTTCTTCTACTTGAATAACATTTTAAGTTAGATTTTTTTGTATTGACACTACACTTTTAGGTTGTTGGAAGGAAATACGTCAGGCTCTATCCAGCTTCATTTTCAGAGGAACTTTACCCACACACTGAATCAATGCTGAAGAATTCCAGCCAGGTAGCTTTTTGCTAAACCACATGACCTTGATCATCTGATGTCAAATTATATCCATTCTACAGAAACTAGCTTGTATTGAAGATGGCAATATAGTTTGTTTGGATAACAGGGCAATATGGGTAACTTTTTATAGGTCAAAACAGGGCATGGTGGGTGGACATTATAGTTAGTAGCCCAATGATAATCTATTTCTTTTAGTAAAACTTGTGGAAGTTATCTGAATTAAATATAGAAGTACTTCTTTTTCTACTTTCCGAGATAAAACGTAACCCAAACTACTATCCATAAGTAAATGAATCAAACTTTCCACCAGTGGCTGTTCTATTCTATCTATAACTTTGATTAACAATCTTCATCATTCGAAGGTCGATCTGGACAACATGGACGTGAATGAGTTCCCAAAGATCCAAGATTTGGAATTTCTGGACTGCATTTTAGAGGAAGGGGAGATGCTTTACATCCCTCCCAAATGGTGGCACTATGTCCGATCGCTCACTACAAGTCTATCTGTTAGCTTCTGGTGGAGTGCTTCACCAAGTTCACCAACCTTATGATAATCAGTAAATCACAATAGCTTTAGCTTATGTGATACATTTATTGGATAGGTTAGTCATTTATATGCTAGTAAGTCGTCAGTGATCATTATCATTGTTAATGTATCAATGGATTGCTCCCTTTTCATTGCAATGCTACTGGTACATTCTTATTAAAACTTGTTTCCTTGTGAAAATTGGAGGGTTCCTGTTTATAGAAAAGACCAGTCTCGTTACAAGGCTTGTGAAATTTGTGCAAGTTGGCTTCTTGTTATTTCTCTCCCAAGTCTGATTTTTATCGATCACTGTAGGCAAATGGTTTCATTAATTTAGAGTTGATTTCAAGTTATTCAGTTTTTGACTGAACCTGCCAACATTAGAACAGTCTTGGCCCGCCTTTCTAATGTGAGTCGTACAGTCTGTCATAATCTGAGTTGATACAGGACTCTGTATGTACTAACAGCTTGATAGCTTGAAATGTAACTTAAGCCTAACAAGAAAAATCATCCTACAAATTAGTGAAATTACAAGTTTACAACCCACATAAATCCTCTTTGATCCCCTCACTTTAGCACTATCGACATTTGCTAATCCCACCACAATATTTAAGTTACAACACATTGAGCTCTTGGTACAGCACAATCAAATTTGAATCCATAAAAAATTACGTTACCAACTAAGAAAAATAAACAAAAGATTGACAATTACTTCAGCCTGTAGTTTTATACCTGCAAAGAACCTTACACCTCAAAATCTTATCCTGCACATAGAACCCAGGCATCACCATAACCTTTACACGAGTGGGGTTCTGTGATCTTTGTCTATCCACAAACACATCCTCCATGAATGCACCATCAAAGCTTCTATTATCTTCCACCCTCAATATGCCCAATGCTGGACAGAACGAAAATGCTAACAAATGCAATAGCCATATGCATTTAGCTGCCACAAAAAAAGCTTGCAGCAACTGCTCGGGCCAGGGACGGGTCCAGTTCAATGCTGTTATTATCCCACTCATCTTCTGATCGCAAAAACTACTAAACTCATCACTGTAGTATTTTGTTCCCTTTCTTAAGACCTCATTCCAACTCAAGTTTCTAAGGGCACAAAAAGAAGAAAATTGTGCTTTGCGTTCTTGTTGTGGATCTAAAAGCTTTGGGCTTCCATTCTTTTGAAAGACACAGTTTTCAAAATCTTGATAAAGCGATTGGTTTATTATCGCTTCCAAATGGTACAAAACTGCCTTTGAGTACTTAGAATTCAAAGATAACTTATGGGGTTGAAGAATTGAGTTTAAGTTCTCGAGTAAAGCAGTATCTCCTTCATCAATCTGAGCTACTAAAGTCTTGCAGAAGTGTTTCACTGATAATCTTGCTTCAGAAACTATCTGCATAAACCCCTCCACCATCACTTCATGACTAACCGGCATGTTTTCATTGTCTCCATCAGCAAGCCTCCCTCTCGTTATCACTCGACTATTATCAGAATCTTTTGCTTGTAACACTGCTTGACCTAAAGCCTTCTTGAGCTCTTCACAATAATTCTCTAGATACTCCATCTTTTCTTTCAAATCCCCTATTGAAGATTTCATTTCTGAAACCTCTAATAAAGCTGCATCCCGCCTTTCGTTTGCTTCAATTAATTCTTTCTTCAACGCCTCAACTGACATTATCATACCTGACTCTCTGTAAGAAACATCATCTGATTCTATCCGCGTTGGAGAAGTTTCTACATTTTTGTGTTTTTTCTTGTTTAACCGAGGAAACAACCAAGAAAGACTCATTCCTGACTTGGGTTTTGAATGAGATTGAACTGCAGAATGAGAATCAGTCATTGGTACCACCAGGTTAGAGTACTTATGATTCTTGGAACAGTTCTCTACCGCATTATTGTTGTTATTATTCTTACTATACGTGCTAAGTGTTGCCGGTTTGCATTTATTGCAGGACGTAATTGATCTAAAATCACCAAGGCTGTTTCTTCTCGACTTAGAGAATTCGGTTCCAGGTGACGCACGGAGGAGTGTAATGTGGTTTGAGGAATTGGTGACAGAATGTTGATCATCAGACGGGCACGTATGAGGAACAATGTTCATCAAGTCGGGTGGCAGCAATGTTCTTGATGATGTGTTTGGGTTCTTGTAATCAGATAAGAATCGCATGTCATCATTACCACCTCCTCCGTTAACACTAGATTCATCCCAACAACTTGGAAAACTTTGATTTCTTGGTACATCATCATAGCTCTGCAAAGTTATTTTTTTCAACTAAAAAGGTTACAGCTGGTTAAATGTGAATAATTTAGTAAGCTTGTAATTCCTGTGTCTAACACCAGAAGTTTAGGCATGTATATTTTAGAGATTACTAAATTAATCACATATGTTACTCTACATTAAAGGAAAGCTTTAAAGATTGAAAAAGCTACTTTAGTCTGAAAAGCTGTCCAAGAGAGACTTGAAACTGAATCAAAGTGTTTTTATTATGTCAAAGAGAATCTGCTTTATGTTCTCAATTTTAATTTATTTTAAGATTCAATCTAAATCGAATTTACAAAACAAGGATTCATAAACTTTAATTAGTTTCGTACCTTAAATCATATTTTGATTCATATAGGTATATAAAAAGTGTTATTATTTAACAATGGAAATGATTAGGTAAATTATCCTTTTTCTGGAATTAAAATTTTTAAAATTTGTTTCATATAAAGTAAGGATATAGAGGTCAAATCCATCTTCTTTTTAACCCATATTGGTGGCCTGTTCTATTTAGGGAACCTATATTTAATGGTGCCATGAGATCTTATATTTAATTATTTGTATTTTGTTATTCTATTATTATTAGTAGTATTTCGGATGGTGTAGATTGTCTAAAAAGACTAAATCTTGTCGATTTATATGGAAGGAACGTTTTACATGAAACCCATAAAATTTTCTGATATGATAGCTTATACCATGGACATGAAGTTATCAGTGTGATTTACAGGACCTGAGGACCACATGATATTTGATATTTCTACCCTAAGTAATAATAATGTAGTAATATGTGAAATGTGGATATATATATATTGGGACCCAAAAATGAAGTTTAATTTTCAGCCCTTGATTATATTGTGATAAATGGCCAGACAATGATAGCATTGTGATGTTGAACCTAATGGTTGAGAATGAATCTTTTTGGATCCAAATGTGGGATTTAAGGTACAAAACTATATATATGGATGGACAAGTTTAAGTATTTTGTTATATGGATATAACCAAATAGTCTTATTGGATTAATTGGGTTAGATAGGATAATTCTATATCTTATTTTTGACGATATTAGATGTTGTATTTTGATTAAGATAATTTGATTTTTTGGATTGGACTAGGAAAAAAAAATCAGCTAACATATGGGTTTACGGATTGGTTTTACTTTTTAATGATATTATGTTAATGGACGTAACTCCAACTTTCAAGTTAATTAAAGATTAATCCTCTTTTAATTTAAGTAATCTATATACGAGATGTTTCTATGTTTATCCTTTTAATTTTGTTAATCACTTTACCAAGTTATCATCATGGTTTTATGGTACTATAATATTTTGTCAAGGGTAAAGGCCTAAAGGGCTACCAAACATAATTAATTTTGAAGGATATGATGATTTTTAAACTGAATTTGACAACAAAAAAAAAGCCAAAAAGCGTTATCAGTAGTTCAATAAAAAAAAATAATATCTTTACTAAAATAATTAAATCTTTCATTTTACATTCTATTAACTAGAAAAAAATAAAGTAACTGAGAAAATACAAAGAATTGTGTAACATTTCTAGGAAAAATTGTAAATTCAAAATTGGAGTAGAGTTCAACTATAATAATATTCATAATCTTATAAGTTAGAAAGAAACTAAAATAACCAAACTTTATAGTCGCATGATGAGATTTAGGTTTTTGTTATTTTTTTTTTTTTGTTTATATTAAATCTGTTTTAAAAATATTAAATATATTGTTTATTTATCAAAACAAAGTTAATAGTTTCATTAAAAATACGGTGGCTAAATATTCCTCAAGTGTCATGATCAAGATTGCAATGTAGTATTTTAATTTAACTAATCAAATGGATTCCCTAATAAAGAAATACCTATACCCTTGATGGCAATAAAATACATACAAAATACACAAGAATCTTACACTAAACTTCAAATTTTGATGATAAAAACAAAAGATGAACTCTATATACGTTTGTTAATTAAATATCGATATGACCAATTTGATGTATACTTTAAATGAAGCATTTCTATTAAATAACGAAAAGAACATTTTATTTTATTATTATTGTAAAGTACAAATAATTGAAGCTTTAGCTATTGGCCTATTGTGGTATATAGTTGTCAAAAAACAATTTTAGCAATTTTAATGCAGGAATTTAATGAATACGTAAAATTTAAAAAGAAAAAAGTTAGCAATATAAAATAACATTATAGACTAACTTTACAAGCAAGATGTGTTGGAAGGTTGCGTAAAGTGGTTTATATTGGTTTTTCTAGTGTAATTTGCACATAATTCAATAGTGTTATTAATTTCTTTTAATACCTCAAATGACAAAATAATAATAATAAATACAATTTTAACGAATATCTGAATAACGTAGTGCTGAATCTAAATGGACTTTAACATCAAGTTACAGTTCCATTCGCGTATTTAAAGTAGTAAAATTCAATCAATTCAATATGGTAAAGTAAGATAAGAAAAAGTTATAATATCAAGAAAAGAAAAGAGGAACTTACAGGGGTGAAAACCGGGTAATCTTGGGCCGAGAGTTGAGATGCATGGCGTGAAACAGGGGACAGAGCCGGTAACCGGAGATGGGCCGGGCTGTTGTTTTGTAACAGGGCTGCATGAAGTGCCCTGAGCTCAACAGCTTTAGCAATGGCTGCTTGTATTTCTTGCTTGCTAACCTCAGTACTGTTTGCACCATTAATGGTTCGTTGGTCTTTTGGGTTATGTCTTTCGGGTGTGGTTGCGGTTCGGGTGGCCATTTGTGTGGTAATTAAGGAAGGAAAACAAAAGGGGAGAGTGAAAGGATTACATATGAATGAAGGAATACTATGATTAAAAAGATCATGTAATGAATGAAAACAACAAAAATAGTGTGTGTTTTTGTTAGTATTTGTGTTTGTTTGTGTATGTGTGTGAAATATAAGTTAAGGGTTGGATTTGAATTACAAATGTAGAACAAGATCAGAGGAATACAGAATTATAAGAGAGGGGGAATTTTTATTTTTTTTGTCATTGGTAAAAATGGAATAAAGGGATGGGAGGGGGAGCATGTGTACAAAAATTGAGAGTGAACGAGTGTCTAGTGGTTGTTGATTATGTGTTGGTGTGAGTTGATGTTAGATTGAAATGACTATATTGTCCCTTTGGTGTTATCAACTTTTAATTACCTGCTCCCTTTGTTAGTTTTCTAAACATGAATTGTAATTTGGATTACATATATTGATATATATAAATGGGGAAAGGTTGGTAAAGTATGCAGTACCTATCTTAGGTAAAGCAGGGGGGATTATGTAAAATTTTAGGAGAGATTATGTAAAATTCAGGGGGGTTTTATATGTTTATCAAATTCAAAGATTTAATTTGTAACTTTTTTTAACATGACAGTACTTAAGATAGGTAAATCGGTGCAGTGCGGATTATTTCTCTATATAAATATGGTTTTATAAGGGTTTAGACCCATGTGCATACTTTATGGTTTTGGCTCTAAATGTATGTTTCTTTAAACGAATATACAGTTTAGGTAGGAAAACCATAGACTTGCATGGTCATTGAAAAGGTTATAAACCATTAAAATGTAAAAACATAAATAATAATAATAATTAATAAGTTGTGAAATAATAATAATAATAATAATTAAATAATAAAATAAGTTGCGAAATAATACAAGCTTCAAACATTAGATTATGAAGTGCTCAATCACGTTGGATTACACGGATCCATGCTAGTTATTGGAAAGGTTAAAATGCTAAAACATCAATACAAGTATAAAGAAAGGGTAATCATTAAAGGTATGTACTATGTAGTGTCCTAGTATATACAATTATGCTACATTTAGTTAAATTGCAGTGTACAGTGGAAATTACTTTTAAAGTTATTTGGTAGTTAAACTATCTCCAATGTGATTTCACTAGTAAAAAAAACACACATAGAGACCGGTTATAATGGGTATAGAGACCTGTTGTACAACCGGTCTCTATAATTAGTGGTTTTGCAAATAGAGACCGGTTGTCAACCGGTCTCTATACTTAATATAGAGACTTGTTATATATATACAAACCGGTCTCTATTCTATTTTTTTATTTAAAAAAAAAAATAATTAATATATTAATCAATTTCATATAAACCAATTCACAGATCTAAAAATTACCAATTCATAGATCTAAAAAGTTTGAATTTACAACCAATCTTTATTCAATCCAAACAATTCAAGAACATTCATCAATTTATAAAAATAAAAAATAATTCATATTTCAACCAATCCTAGATTAACCCGATTAAAAAAAACCAAACAATTTCAAATCTGAACCAAATCTTTATTAAATCCAAATTATACAATCTATGAACACTTAGCAAAATATACTACATATGTAAACAAAAATATTATTTGGTTGAAATCCAAAGTAACCTGCATATATTTACAACAGGAAAAATTGTTTGCATATATTTATCGTTGTTGCGCATACACAAATAATAAAACTACAACATACATAAGCCTACCAAGCGTGGTGCAAAGTTGAAATCCGAAGTAACCTGCAGCAAGAAAAGTTGAAAAAACTTCCATCAAGTTAACCAAAATTATAGGACGAATCATGCCACAATATACAATTAAAGTTATGATAATAACTTGATAATAAGATCAATACCTCTCTTTCGCTCATACGCTGACTGGATGCCCTACGACTGTGGATGGATCGGAAAAATTAGTACCAAAATCATAGATCTTAGATCTTGCCCAAAACTTCAACAACTAGTACAAGATCTTATATCTTATTCGAGAATCCAAGATCCACGGTTTGTAGAGATGAAAAAAAGGGAATGAAAACCAAAAAGACCTTCCGCTCTACCGGAAAAAAAAAAATCCGGCAAAAGGTTAGGGAGGTGGTGGTGGACTAGTGGGTGAGAGTTAATTGTAGAGAAAAGTTGAAGGAAATAATGTTTGAAGTATGTAATCATCACTTCATCAGAATGAAAATATCTTAGAATGAAAATGCTATATAGAATAGAAATATTATAGAGACCTGATAGGTAGAAAAGAGATGGTCTCTAAAGTTTTTGAAGAATAGAGACCGGTGTATTTTTAATTCACAGCTCTCTATTCTTTACTTAACGGGTTTCTATACCCGGTATTTATAGAGACCGGTTGTTTAGGCTTAGAGATTACTTCTTTATAAAATAACCGGTCTCTATTGCCTCAAATTTGTAGTAGTGTTTACTTGGTAAGCAACTAAGCTTATTGAAAGTCTCATAAGAGATCGGGGATTATATTTTATCGGGTAAATATTTAGGAATGGTCGGGAAAAAGGTCCAGAAAACGATCACGGAAATAATGGTTAGGTCGTGTATTTAAAACCAAAGAATCGACTTGCTATGAGTAGTTTAAAAGGGGGTTGCTCTTTGTTTACCTATTTACATTGGCGGATGCACATTGATATTAAGGGGTTCAATGTACCCTCCTTACCAATTACTCGTAATTTTTTTACAAAGCTTATATAAAAATTAATGGAACCTCCTTCCAAGTTTTGTGTGAACCCCCATAGGTAAAAAAGCCCAATAAAATTAAAAAATAAAATAAAATTGAGAGGTATTTTAGATAGATTTTGAAGTTGTAATTTGAAAAAGTGAATAAGGGACTCTTCCATTATAAAGGAATATAGATTATATTTGTATATATGACCCGATCGATAGACCCGACTCTTAAAACTTTTTTTTCCTTCTCAACTAAGTCGTTGTAACTTTCTCAGTGACTCCCATAACACAACATCCTAGATCCGCCACTACCTGTTTACCATGAAAATGTCTACTTCAACGTACTAAACTTAAATTTAACAAAGGGACGTACGGTTGAATGACTATTGCTTTAGAATGCATGTCCTTAATTATATCTCGACATCTTAAACACCATCTCACAGGGACAACATTTCATTTGATTCTAATTTATCATCACTTGGCATATTTATTGGTTGGGCTTTTTATGTTATAGCTTAACGCATCCTTGATGTTTACAAGACATAGTGTCTTGTATTACTCGTATGATGGTAAGCATGTTTCTCAAAACTCGTTCCATACGTGAAAATCACTATTAAAGTTGATTATGTATAAAGATAATCTTAATGAACATTGATTTAAGATTGTTAAAGTTTTTGGGATCGAATTATATAAAAGACTACATTACTGCCCATCTAATCAATGGTTATTTTTAAATATAAGCAGATAACTAGATAAGGTATTTGAAAAAATTTTCAGTTGGGGTAAATATAAAAATTGTGTTAAAAATCTATGGAAAATTTTTTAAAATCGATGAAAAATGTAAATATACATGATAAAATCTAAATTTGAGAGGGACATTGATCCCCTTTGCTACCCATGTGGTATATGAGCATTGTTTCTTTATACATATTTTAATGAAAGGATTCAATTACTAACCAAAATAATAATTTTTGAAAAAATGTTATACTTCTAAAAAAAAAGGAAAACAAAAAGCAATATCCTACATATGAAAAGCTACACAAATTTTCTTTGTTTGAAAAAACATGCATCCGCTTTTGATCATTCCAATAGAATTCGTCTACTTCCCACAACAAAGTTTTCTTTTGTCAAAGATAAAATATAGTATAGCGTTCTTTTGAGTTTTTGTAAATGGAGTAGGTTTGATTCTAGTACATTACACCTTTATAATTTTTTCAGAATTCTTTAATCTAAAGTTATACTTTTAACATATAATAGATGGGGTTAGGTCTTATTTGTTGTCCATGTTATCCAAATCGCGAACGAATTGATTATGTCTCTAATAATCAGAGTATTTCTATCGTTATTTCCTAACCATTTCTCTAGTCACCATAAAATATTACCTAGAAATAAAAATAAAAATAATTATATGAACGACAGGATTAAAGTTATAAAAATAGACAAACTGGTGGGGGGCAAAGGGCAATAGATAGACAAAAGATATCCAAAGGGACTGGGCCGATGGGGCTGGCTGGCGATGTACAGTTCATCCCGTGGATACTTCATTGTCATCATGTGGGGACCTAAAATACATAACCCCCCATCATCAACCTAGACCACCCAAACCCAACATTGGAATTTTTCCCTTTCAAAAACACCCCCTTCTTAATTCTTCTACATTTATAATTTAGGATCAATCATTTTCCATATATATGCTCAATTGCTCATATATATATAAAATCACCCCACTCCACTCCACCCACCCCACACTTGTGTATTTAATACAACAATGGGCAGTTGGAATAGCCAAGCTACGTTATTCCACAATCATTGTACATATCATCTTGTGTTCGTTGCAATTAATGTACTATAACAATTTGATTTGGCGTAATACGGAATTACGGATTAATACCTAAAGATGCATAGCTGAATGTACTTGCTTAAAGCGTCAAAAGGGCCGATTTAAGTTATTCAAACCCAGGCTAGTTCGTGCAAAAGTTTATTGAACTCGAAACCTAGCCATTCAAGGTTAAACTCAAAGTTTTCATCGTGCTTAAAAGATATATTAATAAGTAACACTTAATTAATAAGTAACACTTAATGTAGTGAAAAATTAGTCTCAATATCGTCTTCATTGTACGAAAAGGTTGAGATTTAAACAGTTTTACCCTTACCTAATATATAAAAGTTGTTCCAAATTCTACAGAGATAGATAAAAACTCGCATCTGGCGGACATGAAGATTGAACCTTTACTATATATTTTTAGAGATAAGGTATCTAACTATTTAATTTGACCTGTGATCCTTAATAGTTTACTATTGGCTTCGTCAACATGTTACAAAGCTCCAGTCTGGCGGTCAACTTGATGCGAAAAAGGCATGAGTGCAATTCAGTCTTTGCTTAAAGTTTCATCATGCTAATACATTTGGACACATATTGAGTTAACATACAATCACATTTGGCAAATTTTACATACAAAATAGCTTGAAAATGTTAACTTTTTTATATTAGCTTAAAGAAAATCATTATAACATAAGCATTTTATAAAAATAGTTTATTTGTCACTTTCGTATTATTTTTAAAAGCTTGTTTTTTATTATTTTTTTTTGTTAAACGTATAATGTCATAAATACTCTCTTTTTTCAGATTAGTTAATTTAATTTTTTATTTTTTATGATGTCATTTTTTTAAGAAAACTGTTTTTATTCAATAACTTATAAATGATCTATTAAATTTTCATTATCAAAATAACTTTGTTATAATAAATTTTTTAAGTTATCTGCATGACTGCATATTATACGGGTTAATAGTCTAATTATATTTGTTTGAAATATAAAGTATAATATTGAAGGTTATGATTAATATATTTATGTTTGTTGTTACGCTTGATAAAAAAAAAGTTGAAGATAGTTATATGCATTTTGATTATCAAAACTAAAAAATATTTTAGTATATTATCACATAGGTATTTGGGAATAGGCTCAATCAAATTTTGTCGCAACGTCAATGGTAAAATTCATTTTTACAAAACTTTTATTACTATGTCCGGGTTAATTAGCTATTGGTATTAGACTACTAGTATAGTGATAGTAATTCACATTTATTAAAATAAAATAATAATAATAATAATAATAATAATAATAATAATAATAATAATAGAAAAGTGAATATAAGTTTGTTATGCATCTAACTTGGGGTAAAAGACCCCTCATATACCAATATTTTATATTTTGAATAAATGTTTAGCCCCCATGATTTTTATGGTTTAAAAAAAGATATATAAATGATTTTTCACCCAACTTAAATGCTTAATAGCCTTATATTTCTTTCCTTATATAATAATGTGTCTAGATCAAAGCCATTTGATAGGTACTATTAAGTAGTGTGAATAATCGGCACTATTTTTAGTTGTCGTTGGTATTTCAAATGGAATCCCACGTAGGATTGTGATAGAATACTTAATCATCATATCTGTTTTGTAACCACGCTTAACAACTCTAATTGAAATGAATGAAGCAACTTGTCTCACTTTGATTTTTTGTGAGAATAGAGAAAAAATAATTAATCATTTTAAGGAAATGATATTAATCTTTTTAGAATCCTTTTACCTGTAATCTTTTTTAAAAAATAACATGTAAATGATTAACACGCTTCATATGTTATGGCTAACTAACAATATTATAACATGTGGCAAATTTAAAAAGATGAGATTTAAAAAGAAAGTTATAGTGAAATTCATATGTTATATTTTGTTAGTTTTAAAATGATTTTTAGAAAAACGTTTAGAAAGACTAATTATTTTCTTTATTTTAATGAGAGGAAATTTTAAACGAATATTTTATCATTTTAAACCTACTTATATTTTTATGAAACGTGAATTACTCACAAATGTCAAAAGATCTAACGTATGTTGTCTTAACATGATTTGCGTTAAAGTGTTCCATTACATAATAGATACCCAATTTATATTTTTGAATCACAAACTCTTGTCACCTAAAGATCTTGAGGGAAAAATTCACTCAGATACACCATATGCACTGAAATCACATACATGTAACCAACCTCAAATATGTATAGGGTAAGATAATTATTTAAACTTGAGACCTCTTGTGATTAACAAGCAGGGCCGGCCTGATAGTTATAATGGGTTAGGCACAAGCCTAAGGCCCACTTAGAACTAAGGCCCCAAAAATTTCCATACATATGTCGATTACTATGCTGAGTCTATATTTTAGATTAATAATTTTATAATTTTTATTAATCAAAGAAAACAACTGCCTCTTTATTCTTTTATCACTTATCAATGACATGAATATGAATCATCACACTTTTCTTGAAAATCCAAGTACTATTACTCTCCTAGAGAAATTCGAAGAACCTTGTCGTCTTTACCATGATTGTGTAATTCTAGTTTATAAAAGGTTTGTTGATTGTCACTCTTTATCAATTCTCTTGCTTTTCATCGAAATAAGACTGTAAGTGATTAGGTTAAATAAGACTGTAAGTGATCAACTACTTATTTGAAATAAGACTATAAGTGATCATTGATCATATATAATAAAGGATAAAACCGTAGACCATTAGTAATTAGGTTAATGATTACATCAGGCACGTAGCATATCAATGGAAAGCAGTAGACCAGTGGTAAGTAGAAAGCAGCACAACAAATTAAGCAGCACAACAGATCAGATTACATGAGTCTAACAGACTAGTCGGACCAACACTTTCAGTTTACCTTAGTCTTATATGCCCTACTAACTAGGCCCCCCAAATTTATCCCGCTTAAGTCTCGGAAAACCTTAAGCCGACACTATTAACAAGTCTTATGTATTGCCACTAGAATATTTGTACGATAGATAAAAAAACTCATTTCTGTTGATTCATTATATATAATGATTTTCTTCAAATCTTAAGAGATCGAGGTGATGAACTTATAAAAATATTATAAGGATACATCGTAGTAAGTTAGTAAAAATATATGATACACAAGACACCGGGGGCCTCGAAACGACTTTGAGCTCCTTGCAAAGCAACTGGTCATTCTAATAAACTCGTATAACGGATTGAAAAAATTAAGGCCCTTCGTTCCACTTCCTTCCGTACAATGCTAATTACCAAATAGTTATTACTAGTATTTTCATATTATAAATATATTATATATGCTTTGTACCAGTACTTCGCTATAAAAAGGGAACTACATACGAGTATATTCTACAGTATATTTGTTTTTTTTTTTCTTGTAGACTTAATATGATATGTATCATGAAAAGACATTTCACTTTCCCAATTGTTTGTTGTTTGTTTTTTTCTTCTTGTCAGTTCTCCACACTAATTTCACTTTTCTGTTTCTTTATCTTCTTTTAGTGAAAAGTTTATTTTTGCCTCATAAAGTCGATTCTGTATCCAGATGCTGGTCAAAATCCGATAAGTTGATAGAGGTACTTTTATTTCATTTAAGGAAAACAAAAAACTATAATCTAAGGGAAGTTGAAATTCAATATTCGAATTTAGCAAAGACAAGAAAAGTCTTCATCACTTGTACAGGATATCAGAGTTGGGTTTGGAAGTATCTAACATCAATTTGATTTATTTACTTAGGGCCTTTTTTTTCTTTTTTTTTTCCATTAAGTGTTGTGTTGATTAAGTGTCTGTCTGAATTTAGTGTATCTGAGACGGGTAAGACGATAAATAAATAATTGTTGTTTATTATGTGTGCTGAATTAACCGACTGAATAATTGAAATTAATATAATACAATTGAAATTTAATGAATGTCTTTTAAAGAAAAGTCTTGAAAGGATAATTATGTATAATACCTTTAAGCTTCACTTTTTAATTAAGTGGTGTCTTATTAAATAAGTCCTAAACAAACACTATATCCAACGCCTGTTTGTTTTTTTTAACCATTAAGTGACTGAATTGATTAAGTGATTGAATGAATAAGTAATGTCTGTATGGATTAAGTCAATACAGTTGTTTTTTGCTTATTAAGTCAAAAAACCAAACACTTTTGATTACTTAATGAATTAAGTATTTTTGATTAAGTCACGACTTAATTTATTAAGTCGAAAACAAACGTCACCTTACACAATTAAGATTCAGTCATATCTTATTTATTACTCGTAAGATGTTATAAAACCCCACCTTAGATCATTTTCAGACCATCTATGTATTTTTCCCAACGTAATAAATTATTTACGTTTTGTTCATGTTTAATTTCATTCATTTTATGTTAACGAACAATTCATTCATTTTATGTTAACGAACAAATAAACAAATATAATATCGTATACGTGTCGTATACGTGTTTGTTCAATAAAGAATTTAGCTATTTCATGTTCGTTGTGATTATAGACGAACACAATAAACAAACTTATAATTAGAATATTGTAATACGAATTTAACATTATTTCTATTCAACATTATTAAATATTTCTTTTTTTGATTCCAAAATTCTTTCACGTGATGGGTCTCTAAATTTTGAGTTGTTCGTTCTTAGCCAATCACATTTTTTTCATCGAAATTATCTCAAAAGTTGAAAGGGCTTTGCGAAAGTATGTGTAAAAATATTCAAAATAGTATTACTAAAAAAAACAAAATAATGAAATTTTTTGTTTATCCGTAACTAAAGAAACACAATGCCAGCCATCCGCCATCACAAAAACCAAATATCCAATCCAACGGCTGCAATTCATTTCCCATCTTTCACGCGGATCGCCATCCAACGATCCAAATCGACCCCCTAAAAAATCAAAATTCCCAAACTAAAAAATTTCAAAACCTTACCGCTAATTTTCTCCCCAAACACTTTATTATATAAACAAACCCTAAATCCCCAAATCAAAATCACACACACTTTACCAATCAATCATAAAAAAAATTCTATATCTATCTCTATATTTTCAATCTGATCTTAAATGGCACGTACCAAGCAAACCGCCAGGAAATCCACCGGAGGAAAGGCTCCACGTAAGCAGTTGGCCACCAAGGCGGCAAGGAAGTCGGCACCGGCGACGGGAGGAGTGAAGAAGCCACACAGATTCAGGCCAGGAACGGTTGCGTTGAGAGAGATCAGGAAATACCAGAAGAGCACTGAGCTTTTGATCAGGAAACTTCCATTCCAGAGGCTCGTCAGGGAAATCGCTCAGGATTTCAAAACCGATCTTCGATTCCAGAGTTCTGCTGTTGCCGCTCTCCAGGAAGCTTCAGAGGCGTACCTTGTTGGTCTGTTTGAAGATACTAACCTTTGTGCGATTCACGCTAAGAGAGTCACTATAATGCCAAAGGACATGCAACTTGCTCGTCGTATCCGTGGTGAAAGGGCTTAGAGTGTTGGTGTTTAGTTTGTGATGGAAGTTAGGGTTTGTAGATCTGGAGTTGTGTTGGTATTATCTGCTTATTTCTTAATGAAATGAAATGAATATTTGAGAATTTTCTGCTTATATATATCTATAATCTCACCTGTTTTGATTTGAGTTATCTATTTCGATTTTAATATTCTGATTTTGCATTTTGATTGTTCACATAAACAGTTCAAATAATGATTTTGCATTTTATGAAGTTTTACAGTATTATAATATATGTTGTTTTGATTATAGATTGATGGATTGAATGGAGATGATTTTTTAATCAGATGCAAAACCAGAATGTAGTAGTTGACTTAAACACGTATAACTTCATCAGTGGTGTGATTAGTGTAGAGGTAGTTTTTTGTAGCACTAGCAGTACCACATTGTCTAGTGGTTAATACAGGGAATGTGTGTAAATTTTTGCCTTTCAAAAGAAAAAAAAAGGTTCACTTTTAGGATCCACAATAGCAGCAGAATATATATTGTAGATGAATGTAAACATAATTCTTTTAATTTCAGAATATATAAAGTTGAGTATTGAGTGCGAGTAGATTCTTAACAATTTCAGCTTTCAAAGTTTTGGAATTTTTATAATTTTAAACAGACAGGACTAGTAGAAGCATTAGACAACAAAGGCTAATGCTGCTAACTGTGATTAATTTTCTCCTTTTGGAATTTTGGTGTATTTTTTTTGCTTCATCTGTGCTTGTCTTTGAGCATGTTGGCTTCGATGGGGTGTCAACATTGTGAGATGAAACCAAGAAGCCAGGGAGAGAGATGCCCATCGGCTTAGTCACTTCTAGCCTTGATAGTACGCCTAATGCCACCAGGTTGATTTTTATGCCTCCTTCACAATTGCTTTTGAGACTGTTGGAGTGAATCGGTAAAAGATTTTATTTGGCTTAGGTGCATTAAAGGGAAAGACTATTGTTCTTTTAGCTACCATTATGGAAGACTTCACTCACGTAGAACGTGTAGTACTCACGTCATGCCACCTATTCTTGCTGAGGCTTACAAAAAACTTGGGACACCACACGCCAGTGAGTGCCACCATTAGAATGACAGATGCAAACTATCTATTGGGGCTTTTCACAAGCCTTAAGGTTCTAGCTAGCCTTCTTTCGATTTCCACCCTTTTCATTTTCTCCCTGGTGGCTATTGGGTTCTTAGTGATACAACAGTCACAATACTATTCAGCAGGGGCGACATCTGATCCAGATAGAATCAAGCTGATTTTTATTGGTGTTGATTGTGAGTTCGTCTACTGGGATGGTATTACTTTGGGTATGGGGAGTAAATAATTGGTTGGTGCATCTAATATTAGAGGAATTTGGTTTATAACCCAGGCAATGGCTGTCATCGTGTAGCATTGCTTGGTCACACACTACTTTGTGGAATTGCATGCCTCTTACGATGCATCAAAGTAGACTATCATCAATGGTGGGTGGCAATAAAGTTGAAAAAGAAAATGCATGAGATAAAGCGTCAATAGCTTCAGAAGCTTTAGAGCTCAAGACTATTTCTACTAGCCACACTTAGATTTCTGATTATTGATTTTTTTTGTATATAAAGTTCTGCGAGCAACTAAAATTCATGTGCTGATTAATTTAGAACTAGTCCATTACCAATGTTTTACTTCAAAGAACATTTGTAATAAGATTACATTTAGAATCCTTTCATTTGTTACTACCGATCCAAATTCCCGATCCACTTATTGCTACAGGTTATAAATTAATGCTTCAGCAATGCCTTGGCATATAAACTTTCTCATTTGTTTATAAGGCTGAAGGTATATGTGCAAGTCTAATTTTTGTCTGAAAAACAATGTTTGGTTTAGCTCTATAATTAAGCAACATAAACATATTAATTAAACAATCATTTTTCAGGGTTAAACGCCATTAACCTGATGTATCTGTTGTGGCAGATTAAGCAATATACGTACCAAAAATACAAAAAGAGATTAGCATTTAGCAATGTGAAACTGCATAATTCAGAAAGTGCAAATCCACCCCAAGACCACTGTACGTGGATAAAAGGATGTTAACCAATTAAATTGCTTTTCATGATTTGGTGGCTAGAAAAAACATGCATATATTACACACCTTCCAGAAATAAATTTCATCTTCCTATATATATGTATCTTCTCTTGTTTCGCCAACTCGAGATCATTTGATCCCCTGTATGAACAATTGAATTGAACCACATTGGTTTTCCGGTTGACAACATGAGATATCCCATTACCAATCCAAATAGGACCCCACATCCATATCCCAACATCACCACTCTCCATGTAAAACCACTATCTTCTTCATTGCCATCTCCAGTTCCACCGCCTTCAAGTTGTGGTTCTCGTGTATTCTCATTGGAATGTAATGGAAGACAACAGAGATTCGGATTCCCTTCAAATGAGTTCCATGTAAATGTGTTGAACTGTTTTCCTGTTGGAATGTGCCCCACGAGATTATTTTGAGAGAGATTTAAAAATTCAAGCAACGTCAAGTCTACGAGGCTTTGAGGGATCTTTCCAGTAAGTTGATTCCAAGATAGGTCTAATGATTCGATTTGTGTTAGCTTCCCAAAAGCATGTGGGATTTGACCTGTGAGGCTGTTGTGAGATAAGTCAAGCACTATCAATAAGTTAAGCTTTCCAATGTTGTCTGGAATCTCCCCATTAAATTGATTATGTGATAGACAAACAATTTTATAGCCAACAAAAATTCGAGTAATAGCTTGCTCCGTCCCTTTCATTGAGACACTAATTGTATAATGCTGGACACCGGTGTTCAAATATTCCAGTTTTGTGTTGCTTTTTATGCCACTCTTCATGGCACTGAAATTCCGAAAATATCTTTTAGGGAGTTGGCCTACAAACTTATTATAAGACAAGTCAAAAACTTGCAAACTTTGAAATGGGAACCCAGGAGTTGAAGGGGGTACAATAGGACCATGAAAATTGTTTGACTTAAGGATAAGAATTTGCAGGTGTGGAAGAGATCTCAACCAGTGAGGGAATGTACCATTTAACTTGTTGTTTCCCATATCAAGTACTCTCAAGGATTGACATTTGGACAAGGAATATGGTACCTCTCCATCAAACTGATTTCCTTTCAAAATTAGCCCTTGGAGGTATCCACAGTTCTCGTATACATTAGGAATGGTTCCTTGAAAACGATTTGTTCCCAAATCTATGACTGAAAGAGAGGAGGTGATATTTCCAAAGCATTCTGGAATCGCTCCATCAAACGAGTTATTCGACAGATCCAAATACCATAGACGGTTCATGTTGCAAATGGATGGAGGGAATGGTCCTCGAAAACGATTGTTACTCAGATATAGCGTTTTAAGAGAGGAGGTGATATTTCCAAGGCATTCTGGAATCACTCCATCAAAGCTATTATTGGACATATCCAAATACCATAGACGGTTCATGTTGCAGATGGATGGAGGGAATCGTCCCTGAATGAGGTTGGACTGAAGATACATATATTCTAATGTATACCATTGAGATTGTGGCAACGCTGTTATGAAGTTATGTGAGAGGTTTAAATGATACAAAGTATTACCTCCTATCTCCCCTGCCCACTGAGGAATTTGCCCATGAATTTCGTTACTAGATAGATCTAGCCTGTAAATATTTCTCATGGATCGTAAAGATTCCGGAAATACCTTCAGTTTACACGAGGCCAATTCTAAGTATCGGAGATCAGGATTGACATGAGGATTAGCATTACGGTTTGTAACAGATAAACCGCTATAGGAGAGAGTGAGATCGTAAAGGTTTGGAAGGCTGGATAACAGTGTATCTAACTCCCAGTCACCACTAAAATTATTATATGAAAGGTCTAGGTCAGTGAGGTTGGTGAGCTGTTGAAATGTTTGCAGAATTGGGCCTTGATCATTAAGCACATCAATCTGGCCATCAAATTGATTGTTACGAAGGTCTAATGTTTCTAATGACCGGAGAGAAAATAAGGAAGATGGCAACGTCCCGTTAAGTTTGTTAGAGTGTAAATCTAGAACAGTAAGGTGCCTTAGGTTAACTATGGAACTGGGAAGGGACCCTGTTAAACTACAACCAGAGAGACTTAATATCTTGAGAGCGTTGGTAGCGTTAACTCTGGGCAGTGGACCAGTGAGGTCAGTGTTAAATGACAAGTAAAGCTCTTCTAAATATTGAAGATTGAAGATGTTATCAGGTAACTTGCCTCTCAAACTAGTACTCCCGAGATCCAAATAATTCAAAGAAGAAGATATGTTAAGATAAGTTGGTAAAACCAAACCTAAATTAACATAACTAAGGCTAAGATCTCTCAGAAGAGTAGAATTTTGAAGGAGATTGTTGAAGATGTAAGGTTTAATTCCCAAATTCTTATTCATGGAGAGATCAAGTGAAACCAATTTAGGATGAAGTGAGATTTCCCAGGGGATTTGGCCTGTTAAACTGTTGAAAGATAAGTCGAGCTTTTCCAGAGATTGAAGATTGAATATAGTATGACGTATTTTTCCTTGCAATTGAGTTTCACTAAGTCCTAATAATCTCAAAGAAGAAGAGATATTCAGAGGCAAAACTGAAGAGATGTTAACACCTCCAAGCGAAAGTTCTTCCAAACAAGTATGGTTATGAAGAAGATTGCTGAAAACACGTGGCTCAAGACGGAAATCAAAGTTCCAAGAGAGATCAAGAGACACCAATTTATGAAGAAGCGAGATGTCGGTCGGGACTTTTCCAGAAAACCCAGAATAAGAGATGTTGAGATGCGTGAGAGAATTTGAAAGCCTTCTTATCTCACGTGGAAGTTGGGAACCAGTAAAATTATTGAAAGCAAGGTTGAGACTTTGGAGGTTCACAAGGTTGAAAAGGGAGGTGTTAGGATGGAGAGTACCTTGTAGCATACCACAACTAAGATCGAGACCGATAACATCACCGGTGGAGTGGTCGCAAGTGACTCCACCCCAACCACAACAATCTGTATTCCTATCCCAATTCATCATCACTGGATATGAATATTGACAGTATGGTGATGTAACATTGATGGAGGAAGAATTTTGTTTAAAATGAAGCAAGGCAAGTGTTTGTTGAGCAGAGCATTTATGAGTAGTTAAGTTGGTATTCAAATAAGAGGAAGATGCAAATGAGCTGAGGAAAGAAAAGAAAAGCAAAACAGAGCAAATAAGCGTTGTGTTACTCATTTTCTTTTTATCTATTTATTATTGTAAGGGAAACTCTTTTTGTTTAAATAATATTTACAACTGCTAACAATATTTATACACATAATTTCAAAGACAAACTCTAGTTCTAAGCGTACGAATTGGGTTGTGCAAGTCTTTCAATTGATAGGCCTGTACATTGTTGTCCAATTTTGAAAACTTTCCATCTATCAATTGATATAACAGCTCAAAAATATCTTCATTTGGACATCTTTGTTTTTGAACCTTTAAAAAATTCATGAGGTGTTGAATATTGGACTACTATGTTATTGCTATCATGTAGGATTTCATCAACAGTTGTGCATCCTCTTAGTTTACTTCTCATAACGATTGACTGGTACTAGTTATCGAGTTGTGCATTATGCATCCTTAATTCCTTATAGCTACTTTTAGACGTCTGTAATTCTAAGCGTAAAAATTGGGTTGTGGAAGTCTTTCATTTGGTAGACTCTGCAATTAGTTGTCTACATGTCTGATTATGCAAACTTTCCATCTTTTGATTGACGTGACCATAAAGTAAGGCTTAGTTTGCACAAGTCCTTATGGGTCAACATAGTTGATTGAGATGTAGCACTCGTGGACGACCAATGATTTGTGTAGCAGTGAAGGTGGGGTCTAACTTTAATATGGTTGTCTACTTGTGAAGACTTTTCAGCTTAGTCTTAATATTACTTCATTTTGTCTCCCTTTGATACGAACACATCGCGTAATTGGCCTGCATCAAGCCGTAGGCTAGGTGTAGAACTTGATTCAAAAGGTAGCTTAAAGGAAAAGGGGACACCTAGATTTATAAACCACCATCAGTCACATACTTGACCGATTTGTGATCATAAGAGTCTTTAAAGTGAATCTAATTGATCACTAGTGTTTTGGAATGAAAAGATATTAAGATCACATTGAACAAATATTTTGCATTTAACGCCTAATCTTAGGGGTGTTGATGGGTCGGGTTAATTGGGTTTCGGGTTATTTGGTTCGGGTTATTCGGGTTTTAAAGAATTATAAGTTAACCCGTAACCCAAACCAAATAATATTTGGGTTTGGGTTGTTTGGGGTCGGGTTTTTTGGATCGGGTTTTGGTTAACCCAAATAACATGTCATTGAATTTACGTGCATTAGTTACGCAATATTGCAACAATATAATTTCAATTTCAAAAACTTGAATAATAGTAATACTTATATAGACTAAGTTCTTTATTTTCAAATGTGTTGAAACACTTTTGATTATGCGTTTTTTGAATTCTTGAATGAAAAAATGATAATATTATTAGAATAAAAGTCATAGACAAAACAAATAAATTACAAACTATATAAAAATATAGAAACTACTGATATTAAATAAACAAATTTTGACAATATATAACTCTTTTTATATTCATATTTTTATCATCTTTTATTAGTGTATTTTTTAACATCCATTATTATTTAACTTTGCACGTTTCTGATTTTGTTTATAAATGAAAATTTAATATTCAAATAATATATACTTTAAACAAATTTAATGTGTTATATTAGTGTATATATATATAAATGCAACTTATTTGGGTTGACCCAAACTATAACATTTTCACCCACAACCCAAACCGATTAAGCTTTGGGTTATTTGGGTTAACCCAAATGATGACCCACAAGCCAAATAACCCAACCCGTATCACCCAAACCCATTCGGGTTGGGTCGGGTTATTTGGGTTTGGTTATTTTCAACACCCCTAAACTATACTATATTAATAAACAAACCGCTCTCTATCTTTAAAATACCCAAAATACCCTTAATTTTCAACACATTTTTAACTCACACACTAAATTTATTCAATATATCCCTAAAATATTTTACATACATATTTATCCAAACTATCTATCTCCTTTAATAATTAATATAAATATTTTCACCTAATGTCTCTATAATATTCTTAATAAAGTTATTTACAAAAAATACATCTCTTAACCATAAAATAACTATACTACCATTTACGTCAATTACTTTTAGATTAATAAACACATCATTACCACCACCGCCACTAGCATCACTTGTTGCCGCCACCATCGCCGTATTGCGCGGGTACCCATCTTGTTGTGATTATATGCAAGTGTATTGTCATACAGATTCAATTCCTTGATATCTTTTAATAGTAATTTTCCACATAGTTCATATTCTTTTGAGACGTATATTCATTTAAATTCTAACGAGTTTTGTTCTCTTTTATCGTGAATTGTACCTGGCACTTGTAATGTGTTTGATTATTATCGTAATCAGGTAGATTTATGCGTATAAGATTAGCATATATATGCGATATGCACAGTTCATCTCACTTGTGCTTATCATCTTCTTAGACCATTCGTAACCATTCACCTATCTTATCTACACTTCTGTTTGTTGCGTCAAGTTCACCTTCTCATTCTCTTTACCTTTTCTTTTACTCTTTAACCATTCACCTATCATGTGGACCGCATTATTCAAATTTGATACCTCACAATATAACCAAATAAGTGAAATAACCAATCAAAATAAAACAGCTAAAATACTTAATAAATTAGAAGGTGAAGTAGGTGGAAGCTTTCACCTAGCTAAGCATCACTTACCTTTTCACCATGTCATCTTTAATACTTTCACATATCTCTATTGGTGATCATTTATCCCCTTCACCTAGGCTTTAAGGATGGTCTTAGTGGTAGTCGGTTTGGGACGTTGGGTGAAAAGAATTTCATCTTGCCAATTTGGGTAATAAAGTATCCGAATTTGTATAGTTATGGTCTAATTTACCCAATTGTGTCAAATTCAAACTAGATTAGAAGGTATCACGGTACATTAATTCTTCATAAACTCTATCGAATTATATGGATACTTCTAATCTTCTATAGCGTGGGGATCATCAATAATTTCTATCTTAACCTTACTTTGTTTCATGTCTTTTTTATTCCTTGAAGTTTTAGACTACACGGAGTAGCCCGTTCCACGCCCAAATTCGTCCGAAACTCCCCCATCAACCCCGGGGGGCGTTCCACTCTATTAAAAAGCATGTCGCGTTACAAATCAAACGTCTTGCCCTTTTGTCCTTTTACCTATTATTATGGTTGACCACCTTTAACTAACAATATTTATTAAAATAAATAAAGGAAATAAGGGGCATTCTCCTAATGATTCCGTCAAAAGGAATGGAGGAACGCTATCTTTTAATGATTGCTTGCCACATGTCTTCATTTGAGTGGAGGGGTATTCCCTACATCCTCCACTCCGGCACTCCTCACAGTCTTAACTTCTTCCACATACTTTCTTGTTATAGATTTGGTGTGTAACTTTGGAAAATGATCATAATACTTGTTACGGTAAATGCCTTTTTTATATGTATTTTAATTTGTTATCAGGACAATTTTACCCAAACTAATCGTTGAATATGGTAATTAAGCTGATATACATTTCTAGATATGATCATTTTCTTTTCGAACCTTTTACTTTTCTTCATCATGTGGAAAATAGAATTAACATGGCTATGATCCTTACACTACCTGACATGATGTCCGCACAATGTAATGAGGACGGTTAATATGTGTTAGACGACAAAGATATTGATCCAAATTTTTAATTTTCAGTTGTGATAAGAAAACGAAACTTTCATGGTTTTATTTGAGGGATTAATCACTGAAAGACTAATGTATTTTTCATTTTGTACATGGTTGCCCAAGAAACTTAGCTTACCTGTTAAATGTACTTTTTCCTTTGTACATGGTTGTCCAATTTACCTTGTTATTGATGTATATCACCCATAAACTTGTAAATTTTGTAGCTAATTGACCAAAAACACCTGTTACAGTCGCTAAAAATGGTGAAAATGTTTTTTCTTATTATTAACATTAACAATATGGATATTTAGTTTGTATTATACTAATGACATAGATTCTAATAAATTCATTTTTTTTTATCAAATACAAACGTGGTCTCATCGTTATTAAATCAACAACCACATAATGAAACAGACGTAGTTGGCTGTTTCATCCCGACGTTTGTTTTATCACCAGGATAAATTAGTTAGCCTCGTTTGTCTCATCTATTAGTTTTTTGATTTAAAAAAACACGAGACCACGTCTGTATTTGGTGAAGAAGGCTATTTATTAGGATCCATGTCATTAGTATAATATAAATCTAATATCCATATTATTAATTAAAATACTAATAAAAAGTTTGCCTAAATCATATATAAAACACTAGGGATGGGCATTGGACCAGTCCAGTCTCGATGGTACCGAGTCTCGAATTTTTCAAAAACTTGGTACCAGTTCGGTCCCATTTCTCATTCGGTACCATTATCCGGTACCAAATCCCGGTATCGCGGCCCCAAGTACAGTACACTCAGAAAAACGGGTACCGGTCCCAAGTCCCATTCGGTACCACTTTTCGGGATCGGGACTTGGGAAAATGTGCTCATCCCTATAATGCACCCCTAGTATTTATATCATTAATTTAACAACTATAACATGTGTTTTTGTTCAACCATGTACAAAATTTACAAGTTTGTTGGTAATACAAATCAATCAAAAAATAAATTGGGCAACCATGTACAAAAGAAAAGGTACATTTAACATGTAAAATTGTAAGCTGCAATGTCATGACTGACTAAATTGTCACGCTAGCTCAATAAAGTATAATCGGCTATAGAAGGTCGTTTTGTTCAACCAGGTACAAAATTTACAAGTTTGTGAGTGATACACATTAATATTTTAGTTTATTGGGCAAACATATACAAAAAGAAAAATACATTGGTCGTCATTCAGTTATTAATCCATTTTATTGGTAATGAGTTCTTTTATAAGGTAACTAACTTATTACCCGTATGATAAAACCAATAAGGATGTAGAGCCACACAAACTAATAAGTCCTTTGATAGGAATGCAACAATATTTAAATTGTACGAGCATAATACCCGCGTGTTTTGGTGAAATTTTGTTTTGGGAGTGACAATTTGTTATAAGGGTAGATATGGTAATTTGGTGTCGTAGTGTGTGAGAGGACATTTTAGGAACCATAAATATGCTGAAAGCGGTTTTTGGGGAAAAAAATGTTTAATTTCTTAAGACATATCATAAATAAAAAACCTAAAATGTTTTATAAAAAAGTAATAATAAAGATAAAGATGTACGTTTTGTTTTCCTAAATCATTAGCATCGTATTTTTGTTTTAACTTTCAAAAATCAATTAAAAATACTCATGCACATTGTCCTATGACATTCTAAATACACACATACATACATATGTAAATACATAAACAAGGAGAAAAACAAGAATATAGTTAGAAGCAGGTTGCTTTTAAATTTTTCCTGTTTTCCTAAATCATTAGCATCGTATTTTTGTTTTAACTTTCAAAAATCAATTAAAAATACTCATGCACAATGTCCTATGACATTCCAAATATACACATACATACATAGGTTTTAGGTAAAATAAAACAAATAAAACAATAGGTTTCTTTTCACTGAAAATCACCGTACATCATCAAAATCATCATGCATCAATTGGTTCGTGGATCTTCGTGCATCAATTTAACCATTATCTAAGAGTCAAGATCTTGTCTTATTTGTTTTACCTTGATACTTGTTCTACAATACACAATCATCAAAATCACCGTGCATCATCAAAATCATCATGCATCAATTGGTTCGTGGATCTTCGTGCATCAATTTAACCATGATCTAAGAGTCAAGATCTTGTCTTATTTGTTTTACCTTGATACTTGTTCTATAATACACAATCCCCCCCCCCCTCTCCCCCCGGTTTTTCACATATATAAATATAAATCTCCTCACTCCTAAATGGTAGAAGTATGTTGTTGCTAGCAGCATACATGTTAATCCCATAAATAAGTTACATCAGCAAAAGACTCGGTGTCTTGCCATAAAGATGTAGAATTGTATTGAATGTTACGATTAAAAAAACATGTCGTGTTAGTCAACAAATTATTGATTAATGCTAAATATAAGATTCATTTTTCACTAATGTGATACATGTGAATAGTGGAGGCCACATTTATATTCTAGTTTCATCATCCATGATATTTATTACTCGTAATACTTAATAGAACCAAAGGATCCATTATCAAAAATTGGTACTCGTAAAATGGAAAGTATATTTTTTAAATTAACAAATTCACCTAACAACTACAAATTCATTTCCTTTTAGTAAAGAAAGCACTATAACAAACACAACATTACATAAAATATATCAAAACCATATCATTATTTTTCTTTTAATCAAATAACGCCTTTATTTTAACAAACTTTGGATAGTAATAAATAGCATAAATGTAATTACGGTTACATATCTATACTAATAAATGACCATCATATCCTTAATAAATTAATTTACACTATTATCTATTATCTACACTCCTTTATAAAGGAGATTAGTTTTTCTTAAGACATTCAGAACCTGAAATACCTGATTTGCCCCTCATCTTAATGAATCTCTTTGCACCCATCTATACAATCACACAAAAACACCCTTACAAAATATTCCAGCTCTCAAATCCATCAAACATACATGTTGAAATCCTTTCCAGCCGCATCTCCAGCAACGGCTACACCAACAAATCTCTGGCCGCCATCATTCCTGTAAAGTATTAAAGCCCCCTATCGCCGCCATGAATCCACCATCCTATGCCGCCGCTATTTCCTTATCTGTTATCACCTTCCTTCCTATAAGTATAATTAATTATAATAGATTTAAATGATTTTGATTTAATAAAACACTTTTATTTTAGTTGATTTAGGTTTTATCATTTCGTTGCAAATCGGAAAAGCCGCCATCCCCTTAGGGTTTTGTAAGACGATTCGAGAGGTATATATCAACACCATCATTGTTTTAATAATACGAGAGCAAGTACCCGCGCGTTGCGACAGTGAGATAGTGGTGGTGATACCTAGGTCATAGAATGTGATAGGTTATAGGAGTTGATATGTCATAGAGTATGATACTCAAATGCCTTAGCCGTACGGGCTCCGCTCTCGGATTTAAAAATTTGTCGAAAGTATATCGAATGACATCTCTAATGAAAGAGCATGAAATTTTAAGAACACCTATACAATTTTTATAATTTATTGATGTACGATTTTTGAGTTTAAAGATTTTGAATGAACTGGAGGAATAAATGATTTATGGAGGAGAGGGAAAAAAGATGATTGGTTGAGATTTGAGGAGAGAGAAAAAAAATATTATAGTTATTTTAGGTAAATATATAATAGATAGGAGGGACATATTAGGGAAATACTTAAAATCAATATTAAAAATTTCAAATTCAATATTGAAAATTTATGAGAAATCTGCTTTATGAGAAATCTGTTTTATAATATAGTATAGATATCTAAACAGATTATATTGATCACACTGTATTCTGATTCAGAGGTACACCATCATTTTTCCAGCTGAAATGGGTAAGACTCAATTTATACCAACTTTCGAGGGGTGGTGCTTAGTTGTTATAACTAGATAAGCTCACACATTGCTAAAACCGTCCACTTTTTCCATTGTGTTTAACATTGCACTTTTTTACATTTTTTATTTTTCAAGACTAAATTTCTCTCATCAAAATTTAGAAACATGATGTACTGGATATCATATCTGCGTGGTTTAGACTTTGGATGATACACCTTTTACGGAGGGCTAGATTGTTATCTATAATCTTTGGTAGCGATTTCATGAGCTCACAAAATGATAGATAAATTACAATATATAACAATAAGATAGATAAACTACAAGAAAATGATAATTGCGTTGTAAATTTACATCGGCTAAGAAATGTGCCCCCTCTCTCATTTGTCAAAAAATGAACGAGTGAGCCTAAATTGCCTTTATAGTATTAACACGCCTAACAACTTACAAACATGCTTTTACGACAAACACAAATCAATTTCCGATTTTTATCTTTCAACTTATAAGATAACCTCAATAACATACACTACTCGCCGCCGTCATTGTCACCACCACACCATAATTCTTACCAACGTTGCCACCGCATCACGTGGGCACTCATTTAGTTTTGTAATAATGTATATCTCCACCACCACTTTACATCAATTACATTTACATCAACTTACATCACATGAAACCGCGACCGCTAATAATTGTTGCCATCACAACTTGTCGCCGACACCACCAAATCGCTGTCTTTGCATTGCGCGAGTATTATGTTAGTGTTATTTTAATATCCAAATATCCCTAATTATGTCACAGTCTACAACTTTGATGGGCATATTATGATTTTGTAATATTCAAATATCGTTAAATATGTCACAATAAATATTTAGATGGGTATATTTATAAAAAAGTTCAATTTAAAAAATTCAAAGTTTTAATATATTGAAAAAAAAAATAGATTAATAACAGAATAGTAAAATGAAGGAAGCAAAAAAGAACCGATCTGAAAACGACCAATAAATGAAGGGAGCAAAGTGTAAAATACCCATCACTGAGAATTCTGTAATCTCATTGGTCCAATAACTATTACGCGGATCATCACAAAAGAGAATCATAAGTCTGCCATCACCGTCCGATTTAATCCTAATCCAACGCCTCATCTTATCCCTCCTAAAATTCTCAAAAACTTTGAAAATTTTCAAAAACTCCCGCTCCCCAAATCTTCCATCTATAAATAACCCCATATATCTCACTCCTTCCATCATCCAAAAGCAATCACATTCTCAAATCTTCCCTCTTTTTCAAATTTATTTCAAATTTCACAAACCCTAATCACAATTTCAAATGGCACGAACCAAACAAACCGCCAGGAAGTCCACCGGAGGAAAGGCTCCACGTAAGCAATTGGCCACAAAGGCTGCAAGGAAGTCGGCACCGGCAACGGGGGGAGTGAAAAAGCCACACAGATTCAGGCCAGGAACGGTTGCGTTGAGAGAGATCAGGAAGTACCAAAAGAGCACCGAGCTTTTGATCAGGAAACTCCCTTTCCAGAGGCTTGTGAGGGAAATCGCTCAGGATTTCAAGACGGATCTTCGATTCCAGAGTTCTGCTGTTGCGGCTCTTCAGGAAGCTTCAGAGGCGTACCTTGTTGGTCTGTTTGAAGATACTAACCTCTGCGCCATTCATGCTAAGCGAGTAACTATCATGCCCAAGGACATGCAACTTGCTCGTCGTATCCGCGGTGAAAGGGCTTAGAGATTTGGTTTATTGCTTGGTGAAAGGGTTAGAGATTTGTAGATCTGTGGTGGTTTTATTTTAGTATTTATATATATGTCTAGATTAGTTTTCTGAACTTCGATCTGTAGTTTGTTTTGTGAAAATCAGTGGTTATTAATCAATGAAATCAGATATTAGCCTTTGCCTCTATTCATTTAAGTGATTAAAATTGGGCTGCGTGACTTTTACAATTCATTAAAGTCACTGGATAAATTGTTACATTAACTAAGCAATTACAAATAGCCTTTTGTGCTGTTTGAGTCGCCTGAGACTTACATATTCTATTGATAATTGAAATTTGTATTTGTCACTTGTTGATAGGATCGCCAAAATCTGTTGGCTATGTGAATCTGGTCAAATATGCTCTACTAAATCTAGTCAAAGCTTAAGACGTGTCTTTTGATCATGTATTTTATTAGCGAACTTGATTGTACCATATTTTGTCACCCCTGATCTAGTCTAGGGCTAAATTGAGACTCGATTTTGTTTATCGTGAAGGGTTGACTCTCCCTTTATGTTTATAGTGATCGATTGACTCTCCCATCCATGGCTCGATTCCTACTGGATTGATTTTACATCAATTATGGTTGCTAAATTTTCTCCATAGATTTTCAATATGGTAATAGATTGACACTACTCTCGCTTGATTTATTTAAGTATTGTGTTGTTTCTCCAGTAATCTGTTTCAAACATCAAAACAAAATAACAATAATCAACGAGTTGCAGTTTTGTTGTGACTTTTTAAATCAGACTGAAAGTTTCATTTTCTGTTACCTTAGTAGGGATTCTGTTTGGATGTTCATGAAGACAATAGAGATCCCAGATGCTTGAGAGGCGGACAGGCGGTATACCAAACGTTTGCTCTTGAAAGGGTTTTTTCTAAGTTGTATCTATATGCAACCTTATCGGAAGCTTTTGGTAGGAAAAGAATGGTAAGAAAGCAACTTGAATTGGGAAAGGGCAGCAGCTCCTGCATTTTCTTTTGCCATGGGTATGCAACATATCCATCATGAACTTTGGCAGCTGCTAATGCATTCACACCATTCTTGAACTCCTTGTATTTCAAAATGTTAGCAGAACCAATAAATACAACATCCTACTTTCCTTTCATTTGTGATCCAAATCTTAGATATTTCATAGTAAAAGGCAAAGATTTCTGCAACAGATCATTAGTCTCAAATTTGTCCGTGATGGACTTCAACCCACATCATCCTACTGGTTGTTGGGTCACTATATATGTCGCTCGATTTCTACAAAAAGGAGCTTTGATCGATCAAAGCTCCTTTCACTGCATTTTTTGTTTGAAAGAATGTGCCAAACAAACGTAATGTCCTGAAAAACTACTCATCTTTTCTAGTGTCGCAGTTATACATTGAAGTAGTTTAGTAGCCCTGCTCTGCTTCTCATATGTACAAATTACGAGTACATATGAAGCCATTAAGGTGTTGAGTATTGGACTTCTAAGCCTATTGCACTCATGTAATATTTTATTAGCTGCTGTGGATCCTGTTACTTTACTACTCATAAATCATAATAAACGATTTACCAATTACCAGTAAGAGTCATCTACATATGATTCTTACTAAAATCTGCAGTGATACATTTATTTTAGGACCTTTGTTAATTGTCTCGTGTTGAGGCCCATCTGATTTGGCCTTTTAGGATCCTTGACCAGTTGACAGCATGAGCCATGAAGGCACCAAGGCCTAGGCAGTTATATAACTTCTGGCTATGGTTTACTCTATATTGTTTTGTGATGGTTGTTTGAACATGTAATGAAGCTGATATACATTTTTAAGTGTTAAGATAATTCTTGTTACTACTAGCATGAGATCGCAAATCGGGTCCAGTTAACATGTTGTGTTAGACCACAAACCATTGATCTTTTGTTTTTGGATATATAGGAAAGTGAGTCTTTCATGGCTCTTAGCAGACGTGGGCAAATTATCCGGTTCCAAAAAAACCGATTTGGATTATCTAGGAACCAATGCCGATTGGAACCGGTTACTCAAGAACCGATAGATGGGAACCGATTCCCCTTTTTTTCAAACAATCAGGAACCGGTTCTAGAAACCGATCCGAATAACCGGTTTGGAACCAATTTTTTTGACTGACCAAACTAGCCGTTTTTGGTCCTTTTTGATCATTGGGAGCCGTTAGTTACCTTTTTTTGACCCAATAATTATCATTTTGCCATTATACAACTAGTATGTATAAGTAGCATCATTTAGGATTGTTTTTACACATTCCATCACTTAAAAACACTCTATATCTCTTACAAAAATACTATATATTCATAAATCTCTTACCAAAATCACTATATCTCTACATATTTTATATTTATATATTACAAATATATATATATATATATATACGAGCATGGTACTCATGCAATGCGGCGGCGGTAACGGCGACGACGGTATAGTGGGGTTGGTGACGCATGGTGATGACATCAACAATTGGTGTCGAGTGGTGTAAGTTGATGTTAAGATAATAAAACTATTTTATAAGATAAGGACTTAAAATGTAAATTAGCAAAATAAGGGTTTATGATGTAAATTAATTCATTAAGGGCAAATTTGGTAATTTATAAAAACCCTTTTATGGTGGGGTGTTTATTAAGGACATTTTGGTAATTTCGCATGTGACATTTTGGTAACACTTTCCATTTTGAAGGGGGTAATTTGGGCCCCTTAAAAGTTTGGGCCTAGGCTTGAGCCTTTGTTGCCTTGCCTAGAAGTCGGCCATGATCCTGTACTTAACATTCAAGTATATGTATTTGATCATGATGCGGACTCATATTATGAATAGGTTTACTTTCAATCACATGTCATATGATAATTAGATAAAAATTAGGATTGTTTTTTTACTCTTTGATAACAATTAAGATTCTTGATTTGAGTGACAATTGAAACTTTAAAAAATTAAATATAAATACCTTTTGTAACCTTTTTAAAAAATCTCCTCAAGTTGATGCTAAAAATAAATATAAATTAAGTGTTGAGGGTTAAAAAGTGTAAATTATTGATGGAAAGCAAAAAAGTATAAATTAATGAGATTTTTTCTACAAATTAATATAAACAGTAATATAATAATATATTTGGATAATGATTATTAGAGTTTTTAATTTATAGCTAATCTAAATGATGACATAAGCGAGTGTTAATTTGATGAAATTAAGCGATTTGATTGGTTAATGAGTCATTAGTTCAACTGTAAGATAAAATTAAGATAGATATGGGAATTAAGTCATAAACTCATATCTATTTCTAATTTTAAGAGTGGATAGTAATTTTTTAAAAAGAGAAGCGAAATTAAAAAAATAAAGCTAAAAGGATTAGCTGAATTGGGCCAAAGCAAGTACAAGTTTATTGGGCCATTACCCACCCTCAAAAACAATAAATGAACTTTAAACAAAGACCAGAATCTCTTACGACTTACAAGTAATTCCTCTTTTTGTTTATCCTAAATGGCTAGATCACTCTAAAAGAAAACCGATTTGGTCTCAGTCGACTCGTAAATCTCGACTCGACTCAAAATCTGATTTTTCGACTCGTGACTCGAATCGTAAGAGTCAGGATATTTGAAAATATGGTATTTTTATAATTATGTGCAAGTATATATTGTAGATATATTGTAATGTGTTAATGTATTAAGCTAAAAATAGAAAATACTATTAAAATCAAATTAAATTTAAAAGCATATAATAGAGTTATGTTTAAAAAATAAATTTTTTTTAAATTTAAAATTATATTGTAACTCGTGACTCGTAATATGACTCGGACTGACTCGCACCACAAAACACAAGTCATGTTACGAGTCTGGAGTAAAGCGAGTCATCCCATCGAGTTGTCTCGTTTACCCTTTGTTTTGACTCGACTCGTACGAGTCGACTCATGACTCTACGAGTTTGACAACCATGGTCTCGGCTACTCTTATCCATGATGAGTTAAATATGTATTGGGAATATTGTAAGGGATTTATTAACAATTATTAATCGGTGATAGAGAGTGATTTTTATGATGTGTTATTGATGTGACACTGACATAAAGTAATTAAAAAATAAAGACAAAACATATATAAAACATAGTTTTGGAAGAAAAAACTATAACACACAACTTTACATAATCTTTTTCAATACTATATCATTATGTTTTTGTTAAACAAATAACGACTTTATTTCAATAAACTTTTAATAGTATAAATGTATAACATAGTCCATCCGTACCATATTAAATGTTCAATTTTGACCATAATTATTTTTGTTTGTTTTATATAATAATTGATAAAAGTTATATCGGTGAAAAGTACATTAAAAACTCAACTCGTCCATATAATTTATATGAAGTTTTATATAATATAGACAAATATTTTTACAATCAAATTTTAAAATAAAAGACTTAGAAAAATTAAAATTGTAACAAAAACCACCAAATTAATACGGTACCAAAAAAGAACTTTTTTAATAGGCGGCGATCTGAAAACAATATATAAATGAAGGGGCAAATTGTAAAAAACCCCGTCCGGATTCTGTACTCTCATTGGTCCACTAAGTATCATGCGGATCGTCACCAATAGCATCTAAAGCCTTCCATCACCGTCCGATCTAATCCTAATCCAACGCCTCATCTCATCCCCCCAAAAATCTGAAAAACTTTGAAAAATTTCAAAACCTCCCGCTCCCCAAATCTTCCATCTATAAATAACCCCATATATCCATTCCCCAATTCACCCAAACACAATCAAATTTCCAAATTTTCCCTCTTTCTTCAATTCATTTTAATTTCACAAACCCTAATTTCAATTTCAAATGGCACGTACGAAGCAAACCGCCAGGAAATCCACCGGAGGAAAGGCTCCGCGTAAGCAGTTGGCCACCAAGGCGGCAAGGAAGTCGGCACCGGCGACGGGAGGAGTGAAAAAGCCACACAGATTCAGGCCAGGAACAGTTGCGTTGAGAGAGATCAGGAAGTACCAGAAGAGCACTGAGCTTTTGATCAGGAAACTTCCATTCCAGAGGCTCGTCAGGGAAATCGCTCAGGATTTCAAGACCGATCTTCGATTCCAGAGCTCTGCTGTTGCCGCTCTTCAGGAAGCTTCTGAAGCATACCTTGTTGGTCTGTTTGAAGATACTAACCTCTGCGCTATTCATGCTAAGCGAGTCACTATCATGCCCAAGGATATGCAACTTGCTCGTCGTATCCGTGGTGAAAGGGCTTAGAGAGTCGGTTTGTTGATGGTTTCATCTGTCATGAAATTACTAGTAGATCTGTGCTGGTTTTATTTTTATATTTCTATGTTTTAGTTTAGATTTCTTTAATTTGATGTGTAGTTCGTTATGTGGAAATCAGTGGTTATTAATCAATGAAAGTTATATATTAGTCTATGTTTCTATTCATTTAATTAATAAAATTTGGGCTGTGTTACTACTATTAATCTTTATTAAAATCATAAGACAAATTGTTGGATTAATTAGAGCAATAAGAATTAGCCTTTTGTGCCGTTTGAATCGCATGAGATCTAAAAACTATGCATTTGTAAAGTGTGTTGGTATTGTTGCTTGTTTTGAATGTTTATTCTTGGTTGGTTTTAGTTGGAGTTTGCGTTGTCTAACCCAGCCACATCCGGTTCAAGACAAGTGAATGAAAATAGAGTTGTACCCTTGCTAGTTGCTACTGAGTACATATTTGGGATCCAGTTTTTACAGAGAATCAATTGATAGTAGACGATGGTTTGAGAGTATGCTTATTGTTCGATCATTCCAAAAGTGGTTTTAACATAACAGTTCTTTATCAAGCATTAGATGATCAAGTGTTTTTAGTTTTATAAGGGATATAACAAAACTCGTCAAGCTATCAAAGATTACTTATCTTACAAATCATAAAATCAGTTGAATCCGCATACACTCACTAAGGACTACCTTGTACTTCCTTTCTATTTTCGCGAACCTTTGTATGTACAATAGAGATGAATGCATCAAGTTATACCCAATTACTTGGAAGTGAAAAGTTATGAAATCGGAATGAATCTTCCCCTGCAGTATCTCTTTCTAATCTGAATTCTGAACCTCCATCTGGGAAATCCGATTCAACAGGTACGACTTGATTTGCAGTTGTAACATGTGCAGTTTGTGTCGCTTGAGGTAATTGCATTACGAGTGGTGGGTTTGTTTGAGTCCTTAGGTTAGCATTGGCTAACATTGCGACTTCTTGGTCCCACACGAACACGTGAAGGGAAATAGGCACTTTAGCATGTCTGTGTAAAGAGAGTTTTTGACTCAGTGAAATTGTATCATAGCATCTTATGGCTCCTTCTGTTGAGACCATCCATGGAAGTACTTTTTGATTTGATATTCTTGAGATGATAAGATGCTTTCTCGCCTTTCTAGCTTCTCGGTACAAACTACTTAGACCTGAACGTGTTGCAGGTGAGTCTTCATTATCATCAATAACAGAAGTAACACGAATGAATCCCTGCCGAATGTTATATCAGACACAAACAGATCAGCTTAATATTCATTACCTCAACTTGTTCTTAATAGGGGAATGTATAGATATGAAGACCAAGTCAATTTCATTTTGAAAATGTATTTTCAGAATCAATATTTGAAAGACTATGTTACAAGCTTGTAAGCAGACAATTTGTCGTCTTCAATATAAGCTGTTAATGGTGCTAACCTCTTCAGTGCGACCTATAGCAAATCCAAGCTTTAAATCACCTTCATGTATCTTAATTTCAACCGGGATCTCCCCTCCAAGAGGAGCATACCAAAGGCGAACAGCTCTGACAACCCCAATGTCAACCCCATGGTAATCTTCAAAACCATACAGACTCACGTTTGCAAGATTCATCAAGTCTGATAAAGAACCAGCGTTTACAGTTGAAGAAGCTGTTTCCCCAGTAATCTATATCAACCATCAAAGCAAACTAACAATAATCAGTGACTTGCAGTTTTGTTGTGACATTTAAATCAGACTGAAAGTTTCATTTTTTCGTTACCTTAGTAAGTAGGGATTCTGTTTGGATGTTCATGAAGACAATAGGGACCCCAGACGCTTGAGAGGCGGTATGCCAAGCGTTTGCTCTTGAAAGGGTGTCTTCTAAGTCGTTGTATCTATATGCCACTTTATCGGAGGCTTTTGGTAGGAAAAGAATGGAAAGGAAGCAGCTTGAATTGGGAACGGGCAGCAGTTCCTGCATTTTCTTTTGCCATGGGTACGCAACATATCCATCATGGAGTTTGGCAGCTGCTAATGCATTCACCATTCTTGAACTCCTTGAAGCTGCATTTTTTTGTATTTCAAAATGTTAGCAGAACCAATAAACACAGAAGCCTACTTTCCTTTCATTTATAATCCAAATCTCAGATATTTCACAGTAAAATATTTCTTTCTAGACAAAATGTTGGGTCAATATGTATGCCGCTAGATCAATGCTCCTTTTACTGCATTTTTTGTTTGAAAGAATGTGCCAAACAAATGTGAATTCCTGAATAACTACTCATCTTTTTATAACTCGAAAATTTCTTTCTCTATAAATATTAGCATATCTATATATTTATATAATTCTCAATTGTTTTATCATTTTATATAAACTATAGAATGGAAAAAGATAATGAGTTAAATTTACCCATTTTGGGCTTTTGGCCTGATGTCTAGTATGTAAATTGTTGGGTATGATGATGTATACTAATGAGTGAGAGCTGAGAAATAAACCATCTGCCATGTTACCCGTGTGATACATTTTCAAAGGTTTCCCTATTTATATGGTGATAGAGTTTATTCTCTTTTATAATAATCAACAACTGCAACTATAATCCTAATCCATTTTGATACATATTATCTCTAGTTTGATCTGTGGATTAAACTCATCACCCGACATGGTATCAGTTGTACCCGTTTCCTTAAGGCTTGCCTGTTTACATGGTGCCAAACTTTCTTTCTCTTATAGAGATAATCAGCCATGTGCTTCCAAAATTAATACAATATAGTTCTAGTTTGATCCGTGTATATATTAAACTGATCACCTGATAGGACATGCTTAAACTCCTAAAATTTTCTTTATCATTTGTTTTTGTTATCTTGCTTTTTTCTTTTAATTCTTTTGTTTATTGTCGAAGTATATAATATAATTGTTGTTACATGACTGCATTATGTTCTCTAAAAAATCCCTAACATAAATTCAGGCTAGTCCCATTTTTGATACCTACACTAACTGTAATTTGTGGTCCAATGTGAATTTGAATCTATCCTTATATAGTCCACTTGGTACGTATTGACTTTTATTTTCAAAGTCTGACTATTCCAATTAATTGGAATATCATTTTGCAGACAATGCATTGACTTTTAATTTTTTGGAAAATATGATTGATAAAATCCTAAATCTAAAATTTCATGCTAATGTACATAGTACATTTAGTCACATTCTTAGCATAGATCATTAGCGTAACACTTGTGAATCGTCTCATATAATACTAAGGTCGACCCCATGATCCATACAAAGTATCAATTAGCAGTTAACATGACGTATGTGCTCCTAGATCTCTCTATGAAAAACTATAGATTAAACAGACTACATCAATCACACAAGTCTAAACGCACAAACCATTTAACATGTCTTTGGTAAGAATATTATGAAATGAAATATACCAGCACTAGTGTGAACTAGTTTAAAGGGAATAAACCATGAATGAGTAATTCGGTAAAGTATTACAAGTGTCAACTAAAATAGTATAAACACAAACATGAATAGCGCATGGGCGGCAAGCAAAGTCAACGAAACAAAGACTTTTAGCAAAGAAACAACTGGGGAAATAAAAACACCCCTCAAATGTACAATAATTTATACATAATGTACAAGTAATTAGCAAAAAAGTGATGAAAATAGATTAGCCACGAAACAACTAACCTTGTAAAGACAAACATTCTGCTTCTGTCCGATCAACAAACGCAACGGTATAATTTGGATCATCAATAGACCTTAACATATACTGTTTTTTACCACCACTCGATCCGTTATTCGGAACGATACATGCCATGAGCTCAGCGAATTCGTCGACCCCACGTCGAATTCTAACACGTATAGAAGTCTCTTTGGATTTAAAGGAATTATGTAACATCTTTTGAACTCCACTTTTTCCATTCTTAAATGGACTAGTCATGCTAATATTTCCAATTTTGATCTCTTCAACAATATCTCCTGTTTCCAACATGTCACCGGTCCATTCTTCGGCTTTTGAACTTCCTTTCAAGCATTCGATCGATAACACGACCGTGTTACCGAACCGGTTTCTGATGCTTGACTCCGACCCGGATTGACTTCCTGATGAACTTGATCGATCCATGGGCATTATATTTTGGAAATTTTGGTTAAGAAAGGTTTTTTTTGTTCTTATATATATTGGTAAACGATGATATGAATGGAATGGAATATTTGAATAAAGGTGTGAGAAAAGAGATTGTTTGGTGGCTAATATTTGATTATTTGGATTTGAGTGCGAAAAAAAAAAGAGGAAAAAAGTTCAAAAGGAAATGATGATAATGATAATGATCTAGAAAGAAAAGAAAATGATGAGATTTTTGGAGGAGCTTTTTCCATATATCATGACATTACTACTAGATTTCGATTGGAGAATATTCAACATCAGTTACAGCGTATAAAATTATTCTTGTTATTATTTTATTCTTTTTAAATATCTAGATTCCACATCTAACACAAAAAAAGGTGTTTTTCAATGAACAGAATATGAAGTCTAATTTTAGTTTCGGTTTTAATTATAACACTAGCGAATTTATCCGGGTTTAACCCGGACGTTTTAATTAAAATTATAAAACTATAAATTATACATATAAATTTTGTTATTAATTATAAATCGATATAAAGATGATGAATTGAATAACATAATAATTATAAAAAAAGTTTCTTTGTTTGTAATAAAAGATTCGTAACTTTAAATAAGTATTTAGTGAGCTATTTTTAATTAAAAATATTATAAATTATTTATGACATCATAATTAAAATAAAGAGCTTTTAAAAAAAAATGTAGACTTGAGACATCACATTTTTTCTAAAAATATTTTTAAAAGACAATTATCTTTTATTTAGTATAGAAATTAGTTTTATCTTAATTTAATATGTCAACAAATACAGTTGACGTTGTACAGTTTATTAAAAAGAACAACCTCCACAAATCGTGACTATTGGTTTGTCGTATTGCAGTAGTGAAAGGGTAGTTCTTCTATGTTCATGTTTTAAAATGGAGGCTTATTTGAGTACACCCCTTAAGATATGATATAGGCTTTGGACCACAGGTATTTTAGTTGTCAGCATGAGACCACTATAAAGTACGCAGTTTTACATGAGACTACTAACTCATCACGGGTATTTTACTTGTCACCATCATTTCATCTATCATCATCATCTATATATATTTATGGGACTGTATACATTTATATTACACTTACAGTTGATTTCACCAAAGTTCATTTTTGGCTTCCTTCTTCTCTTCCACCCTACCAAGATCTCTGACTTCTATGTCACCCCCGCCGTGCATGACCTTTTTCCGATTAAGAAGTTTTCCCATCTTAAAGTTTCTAAATCTTGAAGAAACCCATGATGTAGGTTATTAATTTTGTTAAGAAAAAAAGGTATTAGTAAAAGGTTATTAATCTTGAAGGTATTAATTTTGTTAAGAAAAAAAGTGGACCAACTCCGATCACCATCACTGCCGTTGGCCACCACTCAACCACCTCTCTTCGCACCACCCTAAAGCACCACAGTGCCACCACCACTCCAGATCTCTATTAGTAAAAGTGGATCATCAGCATTGTTTGTATTACATCTTTGGTCGACAGATTTCGAGATATGGAATTTTTGTGTGTATATGGGGTGTATATGTGTATCTCTATTTCCTTTTTGAAGATTTCAATTATCAGCATATATCATTTCATTGTTTGTAATTTGTAATTTTAAGTTTCAGATTCAAGTTTTAGATTTATTGTTGGTTTCAAAATGGAAACATATATATACACTATATATGGGGATGTGGGTATAAAAGAAATAAAACTATAAAAGAGAAGAGAACCACATTACTTTCAACTTAAAGGGGTGTGGGCAAATATCACGCCTTTAAAATTGATAGTAGCCGGAATGTAATAACTAAAGTAATAGACAAGTTTAATAGTTAAACAACTTGTTTATAGCATTAAAAAAAAGTGACGATTTGTCTTACATTAATATTGGCATTGATATTGTATTGGTGTGGAGTGTGGACGGGTTAAAACACGAGGGACACAAGTTGAACTTTTAACAGCAATTGCTGATCTCATGACTATTTTCATACATCATTACAAATAAAAATTTAATAGAAATGGTAGTAATTATAAAATAAATATGAACTAAGTATAGCAACTTCCTGTCATCCTGCAACTCGTCTTTATATTAATTTTAGATAAAGTCATACAACAAAGTTTGATTTATATTCAAATTTGGAATTAGCGACTGAATTAAAATATTTGACTACATGTCAATGAAGAAATTTCGTAGAATTTTTACTTGGACTAAATGAACATCTAAAAATATTTCAGAATAAAAAATGGTACTTTTGAAAAATCTAAAAAATTTATCTTAAAGTTAACATATGAATTTCTGTCTTTTTGAGAAGAATTTGTAGGCTGCTGTTTTGAGAAAAAAGGTGTACTGAAGAACCTTCAAGGCTTCAACATCATTGACTATAGCATTCAATTCTTTTAAAGATGTGTCCTTTTTGGTGGTTGGCTATTACATATTATGTCTATCAGGTCAATTATTTTATTTAATCCTTAAATAAAACAAGGAGTGAATAAATAATAGGAATGCCCGACCTGTCAATCAAGGGGTATGGGTGAGGCGAGATGTAGAGTAGAGTCATTTTGTTCAACAAGTTTCAAGCAACTTGAGCCAAAAATAAAATAAAATATTTTGTTCAATTGTAGCTACTAAAAATCTTTGTGCTGACTACCGATATATGATACTCATGTCTTGATAAAATTATTTAAGCCCATCGCTTTGGTACTCTAGATATGGTTGTGTTTGAACTTGTACCATTTTTACTCTTATTAATACCTGCAGAACCAGATCTTGACTCCTTAGACTTTGACTTTGACCCGTAGACCGAATGTGCTTGTTGATTCAGAGATAACTCTCTCAGAGGACTAATGGATCGTAAATGTTGTTTACTTGAGTTGACTCTAAGATCAGAGTTCTTGAGCAATGTCGGTTTCTGTCTATTCAAAATAGCAGCATCATGTTCCTCTTTGTTAATGTTCTTAAACATGGGAGCCCGTTGCTTCTTTTTGACAGAGGAATCAGAATCATCAGATGGGCTGGTTGTACTATCCATGTCATATATTAAGTTGTCTGCCATCACAGGAAGCTTCTTTGAGCTGGAACTTGACTTGGAGGAAGACGGTCTTCTGAGCCTTGTGAGGTGAATCACCTGTATAAAAAAGTTATAATAAGATAAGATTTGTATTGAGTTAATCAATCTAGAGGTGATCCATTTTGAAAAATGAACGGGGTACATGGAAAAATAGCTAAACGGAAACAAGTCAAATTGGTCAAAATATGTCCAAAGGGTTATTGAATTAATATTATACTTGTAGTCAGATTTATCTGCACACAAAAAATTTAAACTTTGAACACACAACATGACTCGTTTTGACATGTTATCTGAACTAGTGAACTGTCTGCCCACATATTATACCACCTATAACTAATATACTGGAAATCTTATTTCAGGAAGGTATGCAAACCTTTTGTTCAAGAACCATCATGTCCTTCCTAAGCTTTGTGATCAACATGTTTTTCCTGCGGATGATATCCTCCAGTTCTGTAATTCTCTGTTTTGCCCAAGAGAAAATATGTTAACGGTGAACGAATAAAGTTAAAAAAGACCAAAGAGTATAATTTTTGCAATGTGGATTATGTGTACCTTCGAATGATGAGATTCAGCTGAATTGAGAAAAGCAGACAACTCTTTAATGGTTTCATCCTTCTTTTCGCATTCCTTCTGAAGTTCGACAATATCTTGTTCCACTGGAGTATTCCACTATATATGATACACAGAGTCACAGATTAAGTTAATAAAATTCCATCTTTTAAAAGATAACGAACAGATGTAATTAGGAGACCAGATAGAAGGGCATATCAGACATGAAATACGATCGGATCAAACCATCTACAAACATGCCAAATGCTGTTTAACACAGCCAGTCGGTAAAATCATACCTGAAACAATACTAATTTAAGGCTTTACAAAGTAGCCAACTTGAGTTATAAGGTTCCATAAAAGTACTTAAAGTCATGTGCTTACTTTTATGCCATTAGTTCCAGAAATATATTACTTCGTAAAGAAGCACAGAGCATAAATACAAGGAGAGCCAAGACAAGCTCTGCATACAAGACTCGACATAATTGAAAATCAAAACATTTGAGACTCAAGATTGTAAATTACACGACTTGTCAAAGTATAGAGGATAAATGGATTGATGTAAGCAAAGAGTAATCCAAAGATGCGCCAATATAATAAGTAATGGGACAGCATTAGGACTTTGGAGTAAATATAAGAGTACAAAGATGGTGACCAGATCAAAGATCTTTCTGCCTATCTATGGAAAAGAATTTAGTACCTTTCAGCACAAGTCACTACGTATAGACCCTCTACTAACTATAATAGAACATTTTACCTTTTTACCAACATGGCAAATGCTGTATATGTATTGCACATATATGGGCAGGTCGGGTAATGGACTAATGGGTCAGTGTACATACTAGAGGTAACATGATGGACAGGTTGGGTAACAATCACCTGAACATCTACTGACGAGCTGACACTAGGAGCCCAATCCGACAAATCAGACATGCGACGCTCTTCTTGTTCAACATCATTGCCCATTTTAAACTTGATATTGTCATCATTGTCTACTACTTTTGTAGCAGACTCTCCCTGGACGAAGAAACAAACACGTTATAACTAAAGTCTACAGCACTTGTCAACTAAAAAACTGAGTTCTATCTTAACACCAGTACTTACTTCTTTATACTCCGGTGTAACCTGACAGAAATCACAATGCTTACACCCGTTGCTAGACAACTCGACACTATATGATGAAATATCAGGCTTATCAGTGAAATAATTCACCTGCTTACATAGGTTATCAAGCTTTTCTTGCATTCCTAACAGCACCTGATCCTGCAATAGTTTTTTCACAAAAAAATTGATATATTTCTTTGTCAGCCCGTTAAAACGACACTACAAATATAGATTAAAACATGATAACGGGTTTAAACGACCACCAATGCACATATATTAAAAAAAAAAAAAAAACTACATCAATTAAACAAATTTACAATTAAGCATCTAATGATAATAATACAGTAATAAAATACTACAGTAAAAGACCCAATAGTTATCACAGAATTAATAACACATAACTAGATTTTGTAACCTATAAAAACCATTGTGACATTCAATAAACAAGTTAAAAAAAAACGTAACTGAAAATAAATAAATAAATATAACTAACCCTGATTTCAACAGATCTTTTTAAGTGAGCAATAATTTTATTCTTTTTCGAATACCCAGCCGCAACAGCAATAACGGCCACAATCAAAACCCTATGCATCGGACTGAACATCTCCCACGCAACGGCTTCTTTTTCCTTTAACCCGCCACCAATTGCTTTATACGAACTCGCTTCTTCTGCTCCGACAATCCTTCCTTGTAAAGACACCCACGCCAGATTCTTCACTGATTGAATGGGTCGGGTTGGAGGGGTAAACTGGCTGGATAGTCGGCGGGGCGAGGGGTGAGGAAACGGGGAAACCGTAACCCATGGAGGAGCGGAAAATGGCGGAAACTCGATGTTTATTTCATCCTCCGTCATCTCCATTGCGGTGGATTTTGATTTTTTGAGTGTTGGTGGGGTTTTTTTGGTAATGGATTTAGTTTAATTTTCAAATTTGTTTTCTCAAGAGGGAAAAAGTGCGATTGGGATTGTGACACGTGTACTGTTGTTTGATGTTTGTATTCTTGCTAGCCGTTGGGATTCTCAAAATGTTGGTACTTTGAAAATTGAGTCTTTTGTATCTGACATGGAAAGAAAACATGAGGTTACACTTAAGTTTTGAGTGAAAAATCTTTTATATACTTTTTTTTAAATCTTAAAAATTATGGGGCCAAACATTTATTCAAAATATTAAAATATTGGTATGTGAGGAGTTTTTCATCTAAATTGGGTGCATAAATGTCCCATACTCGCTTTTCTCTTAAACTAATCCTTTATATGAATTGACCATTTACAGTTTTACACTTTTACGTGCATTTAAAATGGAACGGCAGTAATATACAAAAACCATTTAAATTATTTTTGTAAGTCTAAGTTAATGTTGGATAAGTTCTATGTGGCGTTTTAATGGCTAAACATATTGGTCCAACTCAGACGCACAAATTCTAAAGCCTACTTTACTTCACGTTCCCGAAAAACCCACCCACCCAAAGATTTACTAGTGGTAAAACGCGGTCACTCTTGGGATCAAGCCGGTGGCCTAAGCCATGCCGATCTTTCTTCATTGGTCGTTATATCAAAGAACGAATAAGCTTAATGGAGATATATTAGACCTTTTTATAAATGGTATTAGGCGGCTAGAGAAATGTTCCATCCGTATACATTTAAGTAAAAAAGAATATCTTATCTAAGCTAAAAATTTTAAGGTTTTTTTTTTTTTTTTTTTTTTTACCATGAATAGGAAAACCGCATTTCTTTACTCATCCATACATGAGAGAGCATAGTCCTACTCCTAGGATACAAGAAAGTAAAAGGCCCAAAAACATGAAACAATAGTCTTTATGTATTACTTAAAAATAATTTAGTAAATTGCACTGTTATGTAGCATAAAAACTAGATTTTAGACCCGTGTCCACCGTGTTCAACACTGGACACGGGTTTACAATATTATCAATATTAGATATAGATACATTTAAGTTATAAAAGTTTATAATTTTGAAGATATACGGTTCTAAGTGTTATACTTTGCAAGTTGTTGTACAGTAATCATAGGTTTGTCACTGTCATTATTAGGGTAATTGAGGGAACCCTAGCCCCAGTACCACAATTGGATCACTGTCATTATTAGCTGAAACATATGGATGGAATTGGTTGTCATAGTCATTCCACAAGCCACATGCTATAATAATTTCTTTATAATAATTTTTTTGAAACCAGTTGTACTCATAATGTGATATTATTATGAAAGATAAATAAGAATTAAAATATAAACATGTTTGTGATCTTGTACTTGACATTCAAGTATACGTACTTGATCACGATGCGAATCCATAGCACGCATAGGTTTATTTTCAATCACCTGTCATATGATAATTAGATAGCAATTAGGATTGTTTTCATATTCTTTGATAATAATTAAGACTCTTGATTTGAGTGACAATTGTAACTTCAAACATTAATGCGCAAAACTAATATATAAAAAAGGAGAATATTATATACCTATTTGATTGAGAGATAGAATAAATCTTGAATGAGTTCATATTGATTTGGATTTAATAGTCTAGTAAACATTTGTTGTAAATCGTGTGTTGTTCTGTGATTGTCTCATGTTCTGTGATTCTTGTTGTGTTTAGAATAAAAATATTGTATATTATCATTTGTTATTATGTTTGAAATATGTATCTAGAGTACAAATTGTGTTTACATTAGATATTAAGCTAAATATTAATATTTATAATTTATGAAAGTCTAATCTAACATTTGTTAATAAGTTATTAGGTTTTGAAATAATTTTTTGTAGACAATATATTTCATATATTGAAATTTTTTTAATTAATTAAATAATTGTAAATTTTAAAAAATCCTCTCAAGTTATGGCTAAAAATAAACATAAATTAAGTATTTAAGACTAAAAGTGTAAATTATTGATGGAAAACAAAAAAATGTAAATTAATGATACTTTTTCTATAAGTTAATATAAATATTAATATTAATCCCCCTTTACATACTAAAGGAGGGTTGCTCCGGTATACGCAAAAGCTGACGTGTCAAGCTAGGAGCTTCGCCACATTGGATGTATGACATCATCGCTGATGATTTTGCTGTGTTTTTGAAGGTGTATAAGTGTGTGTATATGTATATATATACTTAAGTGTCTGTGTATATGTAAAGGGGGATATGTATGTCTATATATGTATGTAAGTAGGCGGGAGGCGGGTGGCAGAGTTTGCAGGGTACATGCAGGCCACTAAGTAATGTAGGCGCCAAATTTGAATTTTATGTGAGTGTGTCATTTGTTTGTGTTTGAATCAAATTTAGTTAATTAATTAAAAATTAAAAAGAAATTGGATTGAGGTACGGTTTCTGATTATGGTGGTTGTCTCTCAAGCATTAAATGTATCTATATATGCTTATCTTCATATATATATCTTCATATAGACACACATGTATGTAATGTATGTATATATATGTATATATATATATATGAAAAGGACATACAGAGCACATACAGAGCATCGTTAATCAAGGAGGGATTTGACACCACTTTTCATAATCTTGAGATCTACAATTGACCTAATCAAGAAAAAGAAACCATAAACTTGACCATCAAAGCAATTTCCATACACAAAAACATAATCCATATATATTTTTCTCTCTGGTTTGAAATTTTACTGTCAATGGCCACCAACAAAATAACTCTTGTGGAGCAACTAGATGCATCAAAGGATTTCATAAACATGAAAGTGAAGATAATCCGCCGATGGATTAATCAAACTCAAAGGCTTGAGATGGTGTTGGTTGATGAAAAGTTAAATTATATTTTTTAGAGTTTTTGTTAGGGTGCAAAGATTTACATTATCTAAGTCGTATTTTGTGTACTCTCTGGTTAGGGTGCAAAGATTCAATGTACTATCAAGAAGGACTTGGTTCCTATGTTTGATGAAGTGATCAAGGAAGATGCTGCTGTGATTATCAAGCGATTTGGTGTTGGAAAAAACGATGACCCCTTCCCTGTCGTCCGACATAAGCTAAAGTGTAACTTTTACAAAACTACTGAAGTGCAACATGGTGTGCCTTTTACATACAGTGGCTATGGTTTCGCATTCTTGCCTTTCAATGAGATTACTGTGACTAAGGCTAGAGATAAAGATGTCCTCAACATTGGTTAGTAACCAAGTATTATTAGTATCAGGATATAAAAACATACCTTTTTCATGTTTAGGTGCAGGGAGAACCTTCAATGCCTCAAGTAGATGTTGTTAAACTTGGTGAGGAGTCACAAGGTGCACCGGACTCAAAGGTAATTTGATATATAGTTCATTTGTTTGGTTGGTTTGTTTCCATATTTTGAATATAATAGGCTCATATGTGGATAGTTCTTATGTGATGTGTTTACAGGATGCATTCTCGGTTACTGGCGATTCTTTGGCCACCGAGATTGAGAAAGATAGTGAGACCAGTCCTTTGCAGAAAAGAGCTAATGAAACTCCCGGTGTTGAATCAACAAACAAGGTTGGGAAAAGGATGCGCAGACCCAAAATTTACTAGGAACAAAAAAGAATGATTTGGATGCAGGTAATTGTCTTTTGAACAAACAAGGTTGAAAGTCTTTTGAAAGTGTGAATGCAGTTAATTGTGTTTTGAAAGAAGAATCTACTACTATATGAATTTGTATCTTTTTTATTCCAAATGTCGGATTGTGAAGTTGTGTTGGTTAAATTATGTAATGTGTTAAACTTATGTCATGTGTTAAACTTATGTTATGTCAAGTCATGATTTAGGGATGAAAAAGGGTGTTTGTGGAATGAAAAAGGATGGAAATGATATTAGTACCAAACACCCCCCATTTGTATTATACATATGGTTTATTAATTGGTTTTATATAATATATTTAACTTATAAACTAATTATTTTGTTTTTTCAATTATATTTTGGTATCAATTTACTAAAATCGATTTTTAAAAACATACCCGCGTTTTTCGCGGGATAAAACTCTAGTATAATAATATATATGGATAATGATTATTGGGATTTTTAATTTATAGTTAATCTAAATGATGACATAAGCGATAGTCAATTTGATGAAATTAAGTGATTTGATTGGTTAATTAGTCAATAGTTCAACTGTCTTATGATATATATTAAAATTAAAATTAAGATTAAGATAGTTTCAAATTGGAATTTTACGGACCAATTTTTCTTTTTACCTTCGGTCTTCAATATTTTTGGTGTTTTCAAAGTCGGCCTGTTTCAAATACATGTGTTACCAAATAAATTTAGTGAAATCCAATTTTTTTTATACAATAAACCAATAAACAACTTGTAGGCTAAAAAAAAATATTAATTGCTGGTTATAACCAAATAAAATTTTGGGAGAAATGTGAGAAATGAGGAACCACATCCAAAAACTACAACTTTACCTGTTTTACATATTATTTTTCGAACATTTAGTCGGGATAAGATATTAATAAAATCTTATCGTATAATGGTGAGCATTTACACGTACCTTAGAAAACGAGATGTTGATTATAGGCAATTACAAGTATTCGAGGATATTAACAAACAAATTATTCTTTGTAACTTCCTATTCGAACTTTTCAATGGCCTTTATGGCATTTAATTCTTCGTACTTTTTCTCGAAAAAGAACTTGATCTATTCAAACTATCAATCTTCTTTATTTAATAGAGTTAATTGCAGGATTCGTCCCTGTGGTTTACATCCCTGTTAAGTTTTTTAAACAACTATGTCTAAACTTGTCATATTCTTTGCACGTTATGTCCCTGTGGCTATTGGCGTTATTATTTGGTCGTTAGGTCGACGCACGTAAGCTGCACGTGAGGGCAGTTTTGTAATCTGTCACCCACAAACAGCTTTGTAATTGCAGGATTCGTCCCTGTGATTAGTCCACTTTAGTGGTTTACATCCCTACTCAAGAATTTTCGTAAAATAGATCCAAAGTACGCAAATTTGTTGCATGTTCCATCCCTGTGGTTGATGTAGTCAGTTTTTTTTTCCTGTTGAATGGAATCACGTGCCACACATGTGAAAGTATTTTCGTATGTTCTCTCCAATCCTACACCTATCTTTTTCTCTTTCTTACTTCTTATGACTCTACCAAAATCAATTCAGTTTTTCTATCCTTGTTATTTTCACCTATCTTTCACAGATCATCAAATTCCCCTTTATTCAATTTCCTTCTCATTCAATTATTTTTGAAATTAATCCTTGTGATATTTAGGTTGTTAAGGCTCGAACAAAAAAAATTGCATATTAATACACATTCACGTATAAAGCTAGAAGGCCAAAAATCCCATAAATATATATATATATATATGTTAATGTGTATATGTACATGTAAATTCGTAGAATCCCATAAGTGTGTGTGTGTGTGTATAAACAACATACAAAGTAGTTTTTCGGGCAATATAGACGCACCAATCAGTGGTGGTCCGCGATTGAGTTTCAAAACAACTTGGTTTGTGGTTTGTAGTGGTGGTAACGGTGAGAGCGTGGTGGTGGTTGGTTCCAATGGAGAAACTCATCAATGCGGATTTTGCATTTTTAACCAACCCATCAACAGTTTTGCTTAGTTGTATACCTCAAACGTTGTTTAATTCCACCCTCAAAAAATCAATGACGGTTTGCAAATTTTCGAAAAACCCATCAAACGTTTTATGGCACGTGATCCCATTTAACAGAAAAAAATTGACGACATCAACCACAGGGATGGAACATGCAACAAATTTGCATACTTTGGATCTATTCCATGAAAATTATCGAGTAGGGATGTAAATCACTAAAATGGACAAACCACGGGGACGAATCGTGCAATTACAAAGCTGTTTGTGGGTGACAGATTACGAAACTGCCCTCACGTTCATCTCACATGCGTCGACTTAACGGCCAAATAATAACTTCGTTAGCCACAGGGACGTAACTTGCAAAGAATATAACAAGTATGGACGGATTTGTTTAAAAAAACTTAACAGAGATGTAAACCACAAAAATGGGTAAACCAAAGGGGCGAATCCTACAATTAACTCTATTTTATACCTTGCACTATATTGTTAAGTTAGCTTAAGGGTAGAAAGGAGAAGAGAGAGAAAATAAGTTTTCCTTCCTAATCATCTTAAAAACAAGGGAAAAACTTTTGAGAAAAAAAAACAACTAAACTTTCCCTTCTAATCATTTTCACTCCTTCCCTCTTCACACTAAAAAAAACTTACAAATACATCTTATATATTTATTCTCTTTTCTCTTTTCTTTTCCACATTTAAATAAACTAAACAATCCTGTGGATATGCTTTAATGTCAAAACAAGATGGTTTATGATGGAAAAATCAAACCTAACAAGATATGAATGAGTTAGTTATTTATAAGTGATGAAAGATATGCAATTGTGCACTACCTACCACACTTAATATGTATGTGGTTGAGAGAATACCAGCTCATTAGAATTTTATGAAAGAAAAAAAAAGAAAAAAAAACTCTATAGAATATAGATTCATAAATCGGACATGTAGCTTTCTTACTTTCTTTCATACTTAATTGAAAAGTGGTCCGAAAATATTCACCAAATCTGTCTCCAGAACTAGGAAATATTCGAAGACTTTACACGCATATATCAAATGTTTTATCCACTTTTCCGAAAAAACATACATGCTTTTCGTTATCACATAAAACAGGTGACATTAGTGGAAAAATCTTTAAATGACGGGAATTTGATTATGGGGCTATAACGGCAGGTATCACATCATGAGCCGTCTGGGACCAGTGTGATAGTGTTTTTTTTTTTTTTTTTAATATCTAGATATTAAGAAGATATTATATAGGCATAGTGACCCCAAAGTTATACGGGGCAAAGGATCGGTGTGATACTGTTTTTTTTTTTTATAAATAATTGGATATTATACATGTATATTGTGATTTTTCATCCAGGTTAAGATGAAAAAGTGTCCAGTGTGGTCTAACTTGACACCTTTTTTTTATGTGTGATTGCATTTACAATCGGAAGTTGGACGCCCTGATAGTGAGAAAATTATCTTTGGACAACATTTAACAGAAAGACATACGAGATCATGAAAAGGCTTAAATGTAGTTGAGTGGTACACTATACAATAAGCTATATATAGTTACAACAACAATGGAGTTTAGTTATTCCCATCTATACACACCAATACCAGTGCATAATATTATTCCGAGTATTTCTAATTACTGAAAAATAACTCTAGCTTCACTTTCTTCTCCTTCCACCCTTGAATATATTCACTTACAAACATTGCGTACGGAGGAAAGGCATACCTACATATATTCTTAAACTTGTGTCGCAAGCTTTTGTTTATGTGGACATGTACATTTTGCGTGATGGTCTGTAAGTGTCTGAAATCGAATAATAACATAATGTTAGTGATGTTTGTATACGTAATTCGAGAATTAATTGTGTCTTTATATGACATATATACCTCGGCTTCTTTCTGAAGTTCTTTGATATAGTCAACAGCCAAATCCAACATGTCTGCTGTGTTTGTTTGCTGCAAGTGTCAAATACTGAAAGCCTTAATCCAAGCATTATTATGGTAGGAAATGTAGGTTTTCAAACAATATGAATCTTACCTTGTCCATGTTGGGGACAAGATCTTGTAGCTTCCTCATTCTTTCACTTATTCTGGTTCGTCTAACCTGCAGATATCCAATAAGAAGTGTTCATGTACTTTCATTATACACTCATAATGATAGAGGAGAGGCAATCTTGTTAGGTGGGTTAAACAGGTAAAAATGGCTGGTGAAAAAGTTAGTTTAGTATATGGGCCAGAACTGGCTGGGTTGATCCACATTTTTCGATATTAGGATGCAAGCATTTTTAAATACTAGTATGCTTTAAGAAACTTTCAGCCCGGTTGACTAATTCGACCCATTTGGAATGTAACCCAAATGGACTCATTCACAACTATATGGGTTAAAACTGTCACCACTATACTTGGAACTGCAGATATGAGTAAATTAATTTCACAGAAGTTTTACCCTCTCCGCGATGCTTCTTGGGTGAGTAGCACAGCCCCTCTTCGCTCTACTTCTTAAAGGCACGGAATCTTGAAACTGAAGTAGTTTATCCAACTCGGCAGTACTTGCGGGCAAACTCAAATGATGAACAAGCGTAGTTGGAGCACGGATTCTCCCCACATCATTCTGCTAATTAAGGAGTTCATTAATGTGTCAAATTAGGAAAACAGTGAAACGACTACAAAGGACACAGCTATGATATGAGACATCATCCACCATACCTGATTTTCTGATGGATTAATTAGACTCGATAACTTATTTTGACCACCTTCCACAACTCCAAGTTCTTTTAAAAAACTATCAGATAAGATGTCCGAATCATCCCAAGAATGTGAACCAAAGCCTCCATCATCACGCGTACTTTTCATTTCCATAACTTTACCCTCGTTTATACGAGGTAGTGTACCAGAAGATGAAAGTGAACCAGATGAAAACCCCATTTCCTTTTTCATTCTCTTAGTCGAAGACAGCAGTGGATTTGAAACATTGCCCCTGCCAGTAGCTCTATAATCATCCATTGATCTCATCACAGAATAACCTTACAATAAACAAGTTCAAAAACTCAAATAAAGCTCTTAAAAACTTTTTCGTTTACACCAAACAAATGTCAAGTTGGGTCTAATGAAAGACAAATATCATGCGAGTCAAAACTTTAAAATTATAAATAGAATTATAAACCTCCACTTGCATCAATAAACATTCCCAAAATCAACAATACTACAAACATAAACCACCTTGAATCTACTACTTACTAACTTTTGTTAGAAAGTAAGCATCAACATCATCATCACATCATGTTAATTGTCACTTACAAAAAAAAGTACATGTAGTACAACATACAAAGGTACCACAAATTTTTTTACATAAATCCTACCTATTTTGACACTATATATACACACAAGGTTAATTTCCTAAAATTTCCCCAAATAGTAATTCCAGAAACATGAGTCTCATAACTAATTGTCCTTCTAGCTATCCAAAAAAGACCATCTATCTATAGATACAACACCATATATATATATACATATATATGCAATAATTGCTTCAGGTTCAGTCCTTCAGAATTGCTTTAATTACTTACTATAGACACACATACTAGATTCTAGGGTTTATAAATACATATAATATGCATCAAAATTGACCATATATTAAAGATAAGATGAACATTCAGGTACAATAAACATATATATTATATATAATACTAATAAAGTACCATTATTATCTATATCAAGGTGAGCGAAAAAACCGGCGGGTGAGCTACTCTGGCGAAGGAGGTTTCCAGGGATAGTTGAATTATCAACTGTGGAGCTAGGCTGCTGGATATTATGATCAGTAGTTGTTTCAGATTGAAATTGATTTTGATTTTGATAAACAAAGTGTTGTTGTTGTTGTGATTCAGAATAGATAACTTCTTGTTCTTGTTTGACTACTGATGATGAATCAGCAGCAGCAGCAGCAGCAGCTATAAACTGATTATGAGACTGATTATTATGATCATCAAATCCTCCTCCTCCACCACTAATTTGATTCAGAAAATCATCACTGCTTTGCTGATTATTTGAAACCCTAGAAACAGGGTTGAAAAAAGGATCATTATCATCATCTCCATATATTCCACTGCTTATTAAATCAGCAAAATACGAACTCGGTGCGGATCGGTATCGAGTTAACCCGGATGAGTTGTTGCTGTTCATAGTGTTTTGTTGTTGTGATTGCAGCTGGTGATTATGAAAATTAAGATGTTGATGATGGTGATGCTGGTGGAGATCTGAATCCATTTCTTCTTTTTCTTATCAAACCCTAAAAATAGTAAAACAAATCAAACAGAAATTGAAAAACAAACAACCTAATTTTTTTTAAGTGGTTACAATTAGAAATTGGAAGGTCATAGTGAAGTACACTCAAAGCCTTGGTGTCTAGGCTATTAGGATAAAAATAGGAGTAACTAAATATAATAATAATAATAATCAATAATAATGTATGCTAAAAATAGCATCACATGATGTTGAGAGGTTGAAATTATTTACATTTACAATTACAATAAAATAGTAATAATAAGAAGAAAAAGATAGGATCAAGAAGAATACAACAACAGAAAAGGAGTATATATAGTAATAAAATTTAAAGTTTTTTTTTTCTCTATTTGTTTAAGTCATAAATGGTGTGGGAACGGAAAGAAAGAAAAAACATATTATAAGAAAATGTTGAGTGGGAACGAGAAAGGACGAGTTGGGCACCATTGAAATTGAGAGAGAGAGGGAGATAAAAGAGAGATTGATGGTAGATAAATATTGGCGGTCAGGTTAGTTTTTACACAATTTTTTGCCAACTGCCAGCCAGGCAGGTGGGATTTGTCTTATTGCCTCACGCATGTGATTTTTGTTGAGAAATGGATTCGGATCAATGGCTCTGCGTGCCTGTGTATGCTAAACTGTTAAATATAATCGTATATAAAATGATTAATCATCTTAATTAAATAGTTTAATAATTCTTTTAATTATGAGATGATGACATATGGAAAAATCAAGGAATAAAATTAGGAAAGAGAATTAGTGGATACCACATGTCACCTTCTCAATATTTTAAGAGGATTTTATCATTTTCCGTTATTATTAGGCTATTTGGTTAATGAGATTTATCATTTTCCGTTAAATATATGAAAAATGATTAATCTTTTTAAAAGTAGTCTAAATTTTTTAAAAAAATCATAAGACAATGACATGTAGTATTAATTAATTCTTTTTTCTAATATTACTCCTTGATTTTGTCACATGTCTTTATCTAATAGTTTGTTAAAAAAAAATTGATCATTCTTTTAAGATGATTAATCATTTCCTTAAATATATTGTACTAATATATTTAAAACAGTTTACTAAAGCTAAAAAAAAACTCAATAAGTTTTGAGTACGTATTACATACATTGGGACATTTGACAATTTTCTCTTTTCAAAGTTTGTAGCTTGATATATTTGTAATAAGTTTTGTGTTTTAAATCTTACAAGTAAATTATAAATCTTATAAGTAAATTATATCTATATTACCTAATAAAGCAAATCCCCCTATTAATTATTTATGTTTTTGAAATACCTAATTTGCTCTTGGACATTTCTTATTCCCATAATATCATCTCCACCATAAAATCAGGCACGATCTAACCACTGTCCTTCTTTTGTAACCCGCAATTTTGTTAACGTTGATATGAAAATTACTACCATCAACCGCTGTCACTTTCGCCCACCGCTGCAGTATACTGCCGCTGCATCACGCGGGTATCCATCTAGTACTATAAAATAGATAGACACTTTGAGTTGGTTGGATCAGTGGTAAACACTCTTGCCTCTGGAGACAGAGGTCATGTGTTCGATCCTCATCCCATGCAAAGGTTGGAGGGCCTTTTTCTACTATTTAGGTAGAAACTGGAAGCAGCCTCTCTACTTAGATAGAGGTAAGGTCTGCCTATATCTTAACTTCCTCCATACACTGTCGAGGCATTGGGGCTCAAAACCCGCGGAAGGCGACACTGAGCAGTTACTTACTTACTTTGAGTTTTTCTTTCCTAAAACAAGAAGTGGTGATCGAATCACTTTTTGACATTATAGTCTAATATTACAGTCTTTTCAATGTCGATTGTAGACCATTGTACAAATGTAATCCGTCAATACAATTAAAACTTACGAGGAGGTTTCACTTTCATATTGCAACCAGATGATCGGTCACAACTTTGATGATTGAGTTATTGATTCCTAATCCAGCAACTTACAAGTAACAAATCACCGTTGAAGATGAGGTTTGGTCATCTTGGTTGAAGATTTAACATATGATCAACGACTATGCATAGACGCATAACCATGTGTTTGTGATCTTAAAGTCTTTGCCTGAGAAGCACTAGATCAACAATACATAATATGGATCTTACTGATACTTTTGATGACCAATATCTATTTTTATCACAATAACCATGCATTAACAAATTGGGGTTAACGGTCTAAAACTACTGCTCATATGGTTGTTGAATGGTATATATTTGTAAGTTCTCAATGGTCAGCCCAACTGGTTGGAGGTATTTTCGATTTTATCTAAGGTTTTGAGTTCGATCATCAAGGACCTTGAGGTTTTTCCATCCGAATACTTGTAACGACATATGGTCAACATCTCGTTGTCTAGGGTACATGTAAGACTTCTGCACCATTATACGATGAGGTTTTTTGATGTCGTGTTCCGACTGTTCGAAAAATATATATATTTAAGTTTCTAATTGCTTAGAATAATTAATATTGTACTATCACGACACCCGCGCAATGCGGTGTTGGTAGTGCTGACGACGCTCTGGTGGTCAGATCAACGGGTGTTGATGGCGACGACTATTGGTAGTGGCACAGTCGAGTGGTGTAGATTGAAATATGTAATAAAATAATTAACGACTTATATTGAAAATTAGAAAGATGATAGTTTTGGGTGTAAATTAGTTTGTTAAAAGCAAATTATATTTCTAATAACCCTTTTAATTAAAACAAAAAGTTCATTAATGGTAAATTGGGAGAAAAAAATATAACTTTATTGTAACTATTTCTAAAATAAGGAGGGCTTGGCATTTATATATATATACTAGCACGGTACCCGCGCAATGCGGCGGTGTTGTGGCGGCGATGATGTGGTGGTGGGGGTCACTGTTGGTGGTGGAGGCGGCGTCGAGTGGTACAGATAAGTGATATAAAGATAATTGATAAAAGATTAATGGAGATATATTGGATAAATGACTGATATTGTAATTTAATCTTTAATGGTATTTTAGATAATTCTTCCATAGCTTTTAAAGAGAAGGTTGTTTTATTTATTAAATAATATAAAAGTATAGATTAGGTGTATAGGAGAATTAAGATTAAGAAATAAGGGTATTTTGGGTATAAAAAAATACTGAATTTCCTAAAATAGAAAAAGTCAATATGCTTTATAAGGGTTTATATATATATATATATATATATAAAGTAGAGATAAAGATAATAGCATTAATCGACTTTTACTTTTCGCTTTTAAATTTTCTTTTGAAAGGCAGAAGAATTGGCATCATCGTCTAAAATTGCTAACCCGAATTCGATCTCGATAATGTCATAAAGTGTTTGCTCTCTCAAATTTTGGCTGAGTATAATATTGCAAAAACCGCTATCCAAATATCTTTAACGAGAATTAAATCCATTACCTCCCAAAATGAAACATTTAAAAGAAAAACAACTTGAAACCAATTTACTCGCTGTGAGTTAACTTATTTTTTTTAGGCCAAGTAAATAGAGTTGGATCTATCATGTTAACTCCATTTTCTAGACAATAATTAGAATTAGAATAAAAATATATTAAAATAAAATATATTAGAGCTAACAAAGCTGATTAATGATTAAGAAATAGGATTAAACTATTACGGATTACTAATTTATCTCTCATCGCTGGTCGCGTGTATTATTAAAGTACTCGTAATTGGTTCCTTAACTTTTGGAGGTATGACTCATCGGAGCTCTGATTGTTTAGTCTATCTCTTAGTCTACATATATGTTTCAGTTTTAACATTCAATCTTCCATGCCTTCCAATTTTTACCCCAACTTTAAGAAATAACTTTGTATTAAATTATAAACTTGTATTACTTTCGCTTTTAGTCTTTTGTTTCTATCTTACCCCAACATATAATACATGGTCTACAACGATAAGTTCGCATATTATGTTCGTGAAAGATTGTTAGATTCGTATTGTTAGATTCGTATTGTTAGATTAAACCCATGAACATCCAGTGGCGGATCTAGGTTGCATGTTCATGAAGGTCTTTAAAATCATAAAGCGATAATTTGGCCGACACAACTAAAATGATTGGGTCGGGTCGGGTCACAAGGTATATAAACAAAAATTGAATAATATTACTCAAATTTTAAATAAGTTACAATTACAATCTTATTTCTATGTGGTCAAGATTTCGTAAATATTTTATACTCATAAATTAGTAATACCCTTTAAACATTGTTTTTAATATCATATAAATAACCATTTATAAATCATTATACATTTCGTATTCAACGTAATAGAGTTTTAATATATATATGTTTTTTTGATTAGGGACGCATTATGTTTTTAAGATGTCTAAATAGGATTATTAATAAACAGAAGTACTGATACTAATTATCATTTTGTAGAAAGTCATGCAGTACGTAAATCAATATTTACAAAATATAGGCTAAGTTAAAGGTTAATGAAATAAATCTTAAATAAACATCTAAGGAGGTTCCAAGATCAATTACAAAGGGGTTCAAATATAATCTATTTATAACCTTCTAACAAAATTTAAACTTTAAGGGTGGTTCATTAAACCCCCTAAGCATAAGCTAGAATCGCCACTGTGAACATCACCGAGCCTATAATTTTATGCTCAAACATTGACGTCGTTTTTGGGACTCAAACCTACGACGTGTTAAAAACATTGGGGTCATTCTTTTATATATAATTAACTTGCATTTGTATTATTGTCATTTAATTCCATCTTTAATCATATAGATACATTTTGTTGTTGAAAGTTTGCTTCTCATTTTAATAATATTACTTTTACTCGTGTATTTTTTTTTTATATAAATATGCATAAAAATAGGTGGTAATTTAAAATTTTCCAAAATAATATATACATTTAATATGACAACTTTTTAAATAGAGATATTTTTAACATACTAAATTAATAATCACATGCCTCATTATTCCTTAGGAAAAAAATAAAATAAAAAACAATATTCGTGTTGATCGTGCATAATTTGCTTTAACATGGGTTTACATGTTTTAGAGCATTGGGTATAGAGTGAATATGCCGAATCCCGATAGTTTTGTTGGCAGTCGGTATAGAATTTCTTCCATAACTCCCCATTCGTTGAAGAATTCTTTATCGGGGTTCTTGATGTTTATGCCGGTATTCGACATTCAATTGTTTCCTTGGAATTTAGTGAAACCGGTCCACTATATTATTTAATTATTTAATGCATGGTCTGTTCTAATTTAATATAGGATATTTGGTTCTTATTAAACTATTATGAATTTCTTCATATACTAGCTAGTGACCTTTAATGCTTGTATCTATATTTAGATTTTATAATCTATTATATAAATAAAGGAAAATTGTGATGACCTAAAATTTTAAAAAATTGTGTATTCTTATGCATCATTTCAATTAATTATGACATCATTATAATTTATTGATTTAAAATTTAAAATATCCTACTTTTTTAAATATATCTCATTAATATAGATTTTTATTAAATATTCATACTATTATGTAAGATTTTAATCACCTTAATTTACGTTATAATAGGCCGAAACTATGGTGTCTTTTAGTATATGTTTTACTTTTTGTTTTTACTACCCGTATGTGTTTCAACATGTGTGTACAGCTACACAAGTTCTGTTTCCGTTTAGTTACATTATTTACATAATAACTTATCACAACTTTTCAATTTATTTAACTTTGTTATCATACATTTTAACATGATAACATATTTTAAAGTTACCCGAGTAGAATTCGATTTATTTATTTATAAATTAACCCGGGTTGAACCCGGGATGATTAGCTAGTATTGTATAATAAAGCAATTTTTTTAGTTTAATCTGATGATGATGAAATTACCGGTAAGTATATATGTAAGGTTTTTTTTTTTGTTTTGTTTCAAGTTTACTTAATTTGAAATTTGCCTTCTGTGAAAAAAAAGGAGTTGTTTTCTTAATTCATATGAGAAATTGTATATAGTTTTATTTTGATCGATAATACTTCATCAGATTTACTACTGTATTTTCGTTGTTAATGTCTTTTTGTTTTATTTTATCAATGTATTATTATACTTATTATTTATGTTTTTTTATTAATATATTATTGATTAAAAAGTAGTTTAAAAACTAATTTGTATAATTGATAAAAGTTCATAAAAAAAATAATGTTTTGCATTCTGCATCCATAACAGATAAAAACTAATGAAATGATAAAAACTGATGTAACACTGAAGTGTCGTTCTGGATGGTTCTCGATTACTTAACTACCTGATACTCTTAGGCCGTGTTTGGTGCAAAGTCCAGACTCCAGACGCCTAACCTTCTTAGGCAATGGGAAACATCTAGAAATGGGCTACTCAGCCTTCATGGACGTATTTTTTTTAGATGAGATTTCTAGACTTCATTGAGATACACTGATACACGTATACACTTCTATTTTTGTGTCAAATCTTGTTTTCAAATGTCTAAATATATAAATGCTCAACTCTTTTTTTCCTTTTACTGACATTGATGATTTTGAAGATGGTTTTCATGTAATAATATAGAAACTCCAAAAATTACTTGATTTTTTTTCTTAACGTTTTTTTTACTGGACTTACATTGTAAAGAAACCAATTTTTTTTAAAGCATAATGCATAAATGACTAACAAAACTAACTTTGATACATCCATGTCGGGTTCAAACTTAGCAATGCTCTAAAAAGCTTGCTCTCTCATGTGTAATTGTATATCTATACTATCTATATAAACAAATTACCCCTCTAAAATTTAACACTCTACCTTTAAAATCTCTTTTAATCTATATTACCATCAAACACTTTATACCTGAAATTCCAAAAATACCCTTCAAAAAAAAAAACCTTACGCGTGCCCCTTCCTTTCTCTTCTCTGTAGTTGCTCACATAGTATACCAAAAAAGCTCACATGCGTTACTGGATTTAATAATCAATCAACATAAAAAACGCTCACTCTAAAACAACAACGGCGGTTTTCACTTTCAGCCGAACTAAGAAACATTTAAGTTGAATAATACATTGATATCATAACACGGTACCACTACTTAATCAGCTTTTTTTTCCTATACCCCACCGTATCGCGCTGATACAAGGATAGTCATTACTAAAGCCCCTTTATCACATTTAAATATGGTAATATTTGAACCTATGACCCTTAAAAGAGAAACTAACAAATAAAAACTCCGAAACCACTCCCTAAAAAAACCAATTAAAACCTTTTTATTGATTAGTGTAAATAAGCCTTTTTTATTTAAAACCTGCCAACTCCACTGAAACCAAAAATGGAATGAGAGGCAAAACCCTGACCTTGTAAGTATCATCCGCAACACAACACAACACAACACAGATGGCTGTCTCTTCTAAAACCCACACTCAACTTTCTTCACATCATTCTCTTCACTATCATACCTACTATACCCATAATCTCTCCAAACCAAATCAAACTCTCTCAATTCCATCAAACCCCCATACCAAATACTCCCTTACTAAAAAAGCCCACAAGATATCATCATCATCATCATCATTCACTACTGATTCAATCAACACTGATGACCCCAATTCCCTCATTTCTGACCTCTGTCTTCATGGCAACTTAAAACAAGCTATAGCCCTGTTAACCACTATGCAGAAAGTTCATATCTGTATAGAAGAAGAAACTTTTATTTCAGTTATCGATCTCTGCGAACGAAAGCGAGCAGGGCCCGAAAGTCGTCAAGTTTATTCTTTGATTAAAGATTCCAATACCCTTTTGAGTTTGAGACTTGGGAATTCTTTGTTGAGTATGTTTGTTAGGTTTGGTGACTTGGGTAATGCATGGTATGTGTTTGGTAAAATGTCTGACAGAAATGTGTTTTCTTGGAATGTTATGATTGGCGGGTATGCTAAATGTGGATACTTTGATGAGAGTTTCGACTTGTATCAAAGAATGTTGTGGGCTGGGATTCAGCCCGATGTGTATACTTTTGCTAGTGTGTTGAGGAGTATTGGGGCGGTACGTAGTTTGGATAGGGGGAGAGAGGTTCATGTTCATGTTTTGAGATTCGGGTTTTGGCTGGTTGTTGATGTGTGTAATTCTTTGGTTAGTATGTATGTAAAATGTGGAGATGTGTCTACTGCAAGGTTGGTTTTTGATAGAATGAGTGTCAAGGATACGATATCTTGGAATGCAATGATTTCGGGGTATTTTGAAAATGACGAGTGTTTGGAAGGGTTGCAACTGTATCTTGACATGCTTGAGTGCTTTGTGGTTCCGGATTTAATGACCATGACTAGTGTGATATCTGCGTGTGAGTTTGTTGGTGATGAGAGGTTAGGAAAAACCGTTCATGGGTATGTTACAAAACGTGAGTTTAGAAAAGACGTTTCCATTGATAACTCGTTAATACAGCTATATTCTAGTGTGGGAGCTTGGGAAGAAGCGGAAAATCTTTTTACCCGAATTGAATCAAAAGATGTGGTATCATGGACATCCATGATTTCTGGTTATGAGAAAAACGGGCTACCTGAAAAGGCTGTGGAAGTATACAAGAATATGAAGATAGAAGGTGTTGTGCCTGATGAAATCACTATTGCTTGTGTTATCTCTGCGTGTGCTTCATTAAATCTCTTAAATATGGGGGTCGAGCTACATGAGTATGCTAGAAAGACTGGACTAATTTCACACGTCATTGTCTCTAATTCTTTAATCGATCTATACTCCAAATGTAAACTTATTGATAAGGCTTTGGAAGTCTTTCAACTCATTCCCAACAAGAATGTCATATCTTGGACTTCAATAATCCTCGGTCTACATACGAACAATCGGAATCTTGAGGCTCTTACTTTCTTTAGAAAGTTGAAAGCTAGCTTAATCCCAAATTCAATTACTATAATTTCTATCCTTTCTGTATGTGGTAAAATAGGAGCTTTGATGACCGGAAAGGAGATACATACGTACGCCTTAAGAAATGGGCTAGGGTTTGATGGATATGTTCCTAATGCACTTCTTGACATGTATGTGAGGTGTGGAAGTATGGAAACCGCATGGAACCAATTCAATTCACGACTTCAAGACATCATTTCTTGGAATATATTGTTAACCGGCTATGCTGAAAGAGGAAACGGGCAAGGCGCTATTAAGTTATTTAATAAAATGGTAACATTAGGTGTAGAACCCGACCCTGTTACATTTATTTCTTTATTACGTGCTTGTGGTAGATCTGGGATGGTAGAAAATGGGTTAGAGTATTTCAAGAGTATGAAAGAAAGTTACGGAATCGTTCCCAATCTCAAACATTATGCTTGTCTAATTGATTTACTAGGACGGGCCGGAAAACTTGAAGAAGCTCATCGGTTCATTAAAAATATGCCTATAAAACCTGATCAGGCAATATGGGGAGCGTTGTTAAATGTGTGTAGAATCCAGAGGCAGGTTGAGTTAGGCGAACTTGCTGCATGTAATTTGCTTGATATAAGTGAAGTAGAAAGTGTTGGGTATTTTACACTTTTGTGTAATTTTTATGCTGATACAGGCAAATGGGATGAAGTTGGCCGGTTAAAAAAGCTAATGAGAGACAAGGGGGTGACAGTAGACCCGGGATGTAGTTGGGTGGAAGTGAAGGGAAGTATTCATGCGTTTCTTACCGGTGATCAAAGTCATCCTCAGATGCAAGAAATAAGTGCAGTTTTGGATGGTTTTGATGAGAAAATGTGCTGCGATGAGTTTAATAGAGACTTGGTTGATGCTTCTAAAGCGGATATTTTGTGTGGACATAGTGAAAAATTGGCCATTGGATTTGGGCTTATAAATACTGCTCCTGGCATGCCTATACGAGTAACGAAAAATCTGTATATGTGTCGAGATTGTCATGATATGGTAAAGTTTATCTCCAAAGTTGTTAGAAGAGAGATTACTGTTAGGGACACTGAATGTCTACATCTTTTTAAGGACGGTGTGTGCTCTTGTAGAGATGCTGGTTATAAGCCAAAAACTTCATTATGAAAGAAATAACCTTGTGATATCACAAAATAATCATAGCATAATTTCATACCTGTAGGTATTCATTGCCCTGCATATGTATATCTTGGTGTCTCCAAACTGTTATTACCACACATAGAAGGGATGTATGGCTGAAATTTATCCATATTTCAGTTACATTGTAGAATGGTATAATCTGAACTCAATATGAGATAGTGTTGCATCAAGATTAGCTACCGGGATCACTTCAAACTTCTTTGTAGCTAATTAGAATATGCAAGCTACAATTTTAGTTTCTATCAAGCTACTCCGTTCAGGAAATTGTGTAGTTTCTTGCATTAGCTCTTACAGATGCCAATTCACTGCAACTTTTATAGCCTTCCTGTACTTGTCTGGTATGAAGCAACCCAAAGGAGGGGGGAGGGGGTCCGGGTGCTCGTTGAAATTGGTTAACAGTTGGTTTTATTTAGTAACTGACTTAGTATTATTTGGTTTGTTAGGGCGAGGGGTTGGAATTTAGGCGTAAGTTATCTTGGAGTTTTGGACTTTAGAAGACCCATAATTTCTCAAATTACTGGAGCTATTTGTTATTTCCTTTTACTTTTTGATTATGAACAAGGAATTCTTACCCAATACGTAGCAATTGGTATTAGAGCATTGATATTTGACCACTCATCATCAGGAAAAAGTGCAGTTGCTGGTTATCGCCAATTCGTTTTTTCAAGCTATTGGACCCAATCATTGGCAAATAAGCTGCCACTCATACTATCGAGTTATTAGTAACAACCTTTTCCCCCTTATCTTTTTCTTTTTTAATTTGAGTTATGATGCTTATTTGAGATTGCTACTGAATAGACATGTCAAGATGGGCGGGTTGGGTTGGGTTTGGTAACATGTCAAAACAGGTTAGGTTAATGGGTCAATTGTAAGTGAGGGTCAAAACAAGTTGAGTTGTTGACCTGTTAAGGAGTAAATAATAATGTGTATTAGTATGAACTTATGATTACTTGAACATTTTTATAAGAATGTGCTAGATAGTGAAGTAACCGATTTAGGAGATTGCAGACTTGAGAAAATAAACGTAGACTTTTGGCTCACTTTCAAGCTGTTTGACCCAGTCATTAGTAAATGAGCCAAAATTGCTACGTATACTATTGAATCATGTTTTAATTGTTTGATCATTATTAATCTGGTTGTAAATGCATAAGAAAAGAGAAACAAATGCTTTTGAAGGAAAATAGCATACTTAAATACTTACTCTTACAAGAGTCGTGGATCAAGTATAATTGAAATCAACTTCTAGTTGATGAAATATGGATGTGGTGCATTGTCCATGCCTTTGTTTTTTAACTGGTTGCAGGCAAGTAACACCAACCCATTTTAAACTAATGTTCGTTTGAAGTGAATTAATCTTCTAATGTTTCTTAGATGAAATCGTCATTTGTTCTATTTGTCATCACTAGTTTTGTTTGTGGGGGATGGCCCAGCATACATTTTAGTTTTTGCTAACGTTAGGCTAATGCATTTGTATTATGTTGCTTTTACCCTCATAAAAAACAGATAACTACTTAGATATAAGCGAAGATATTCTACCCTCTATTTGGACTGGGAGCCAATGTCGTTTTGATCTTTTCTGGACTTATAATGAAGTGCTTTTCGAACATGAGAAAACATTTGGGACCTGGAGTAGATGGATGGGCCATTTCTTTGAAGTATATGATGAGCATAGTCGCTCTTATGGGGTTTGCAATTTCTGGTCTTTATTGGTGGGTAAATGCACATGTTCCCCTTCCTACCCATAGCAAGAAGAATAAGGTAACACTTAAGTTTTAAATGACATATTTTCTTATATTAGTTGCTTACTTATATGTCATTAGTCATTACCCAATTCTCTAATTGCAGGAAAAAACTAACATGACCACAATGGAGAGCCGAGAGTTTAAAGTTCTTGGCGTTCTTTCCATATATCAGGGTTCTAGCCACGTTGGTTGTAGGATACGGTATTAGCACTAATCTTGTTGAGGTTACATGAAATCGTAGCTCAAAGCTCAGGTAAAACATTAAAATAGTTGTTTGAAGAGTGTTTAACTTCCGTTATCATCTTACCGACCCTTGGTTGTATTAAGGGACGCAAACGAGAAGAAATTGAGTTAAGTTGAGTTCATGATCGCTCATTTGCAGCCCTGATGAGAAATGCACAATCAGTCGTGTGTTTGAAACGGTCTTTTAGGCTTTATTGAGCCTATTGGTTGTACTAAAGTCCTAATATGTGATTAAAAAGGCTGTTCCAAAGCTCAATCGGCTCCAATCTTTTACCTACAGGTCATTTTTCCATGAAGTATAGATGTGAATTTCTTATTGTTCCATCTTTTCCACGAGTTAGATGACTTTTATATGTAAAGTTGATGATTGACTAATTTTGTGAGGTATCTTAAAAGATTGATTTTCTTTTTAAACATAACATGTTAAAGAAAAAAGCATAATTTTGCACAGGTCTAATTATTTTGTAGTTACCGTTTACGAATTTAATATTAAGAATACATATATCAATACAAAAAAATTGAAGTTTTTTGGACCAGCAGAAGGAGTGGTTACGAGTTAGATTTTACAACTTTAAGGCACAAACATGACTAATTTGTTCACAAACTTGTTATCTTGGCTCGTGACACAAGTTTTGATATTTCAGTTTCCTAGTCCAAATGAATACTCTTCTTTCATAGTGATTTCTCATCTGCAACTGGAATAATGGCGTTCTCAATGTTGTTAAGTCGGTGGATATTCAACAAATACGGATGGGGTGTTGCAGCCAAAATCACACCCACGGTTCTGCTTCTGGCTCTGGTTCTTCTCTTTCATTTTGTTTGGTGATTCAATTGGACCAGGTCTCATGAAGTTCGGGATTACTCCTCTTTTAGTAGAAGTTTACGTGGGTGCTATGCAAGTATGCATAACATCTTCAGCAAAAGTGCCGAATAGAGTCTCTTTGACCCATGCAAGGAAATGGCCTATATTCCTTTGGATGAGGACTCCAAGGTTCGATACTTGAAAGTTGAAACTCAAAACCAGGTTTTAACGTTATTTTAAGTTAGCTAATGATAGCAAAGTGGATGGATCATTTGGTTTGGATAATGGATCAAAAGAGCTTTGGGTTGAAGCGGACTGTTTAATTTTAATTAATTATGAATCAGGTGGCATGGTGCAATAACGCATACACGGGGGAAACTTATTTGTCATATGATAGCAAAACTTTCTTATTACTATCTAAATATCTAATCTAGTTTTTTTTTAATATATTATTAGTATTATTAATTTTTTTTTATAGAAACGATTTAGAAAGATTTAAGCGTTAGACTTAGACATACAGTTCTTGCAACATTCATCCTGTTTGACCTGCTTTTTAGCAAAAGTTTTTGACCAGGCTCATTTGAAATTTGACTTGTTCGTCGTTCCTATGGAAAAAAAACATATCCCACATAATTTGCTTTAACGTGGGTTTTTATGTTTTAGGCTGTGTTTGGTTTGGTGCAAAGTCCAGTCTTTGTTAGGTAACGGGCACATCTAGTAATGGGCTGGTTGGGCTTCATGGACTTATTTCCTTTAGACGAGATTTCTAGAGTTCTATTCTAGATTGATGAGAATCGTCTGACTCTGAGATACGCTTGTAATTTTGCGGGAAAAGTTTGTGGAAACGGAGAAAGTCACCGTTTTGTTTAGATATATAAATATATTTATTTGATTCATAAAGATGGAATTAGAGGCCGTTTTTTGTTTTGTGCAATTTATCTTGAATGCATATTCATTATATGGATGCATAAATCAAAAAAATGCAGTTTTGATGGCTTAATGCGTTTTTAAACACTTAAATATCGATAATTAGTTATATTTTATGTTAGTTTTATGTTAGTTTTTTTAATGTTTTTATGCTTTTCTCACTTAAAAGTGTTTTTACTGTAAAGTTACATTTTTAGTTATCTTGTTATAATATTTATTTATTATAGCATTGAATCCGCGCGATGCGGCGACGGTTTGGTGGTGACGACGATTGGCGGTGGTGATGGTGGTCGTGGTGGGTACAACTCTGTAAGTAATTTGTGTAAATGTAATTGATGTAAAATGATAGTAGATATAATTTAGAAGATAAAGGATTAATGATGTAAATTAATTTATAAAGGATAAAATAATTTTTCATTTAACACTTTTATGAGAGAGAAAGTAATAATTATTATAAGATAGTATACATAAATACTTTACAAATCATTAATAGAACACCCCTGATCAACCTTGGAAAACCATTCTCACTACACTAAGAAGCCACTTTAAATTGTCCCATTTAATTGATTTTCAATACTTTTTTTAAGTTTATTTTATTTAAAAGAAATTCAATTTCTCCATGCGGCTCTTCTACGACTTATTTGGGACTGGTGTATTTCTCTTATTCAAACCAAGCTATCAAATATCTACCATGTTAATAAAGTTTTACATAATTGTTATTGTATGTAGTTAGACATCATCAATAATCGTTAGTCATATAAGTTATCATGCAACTAAATTATTACCGCTTCACCCAATAACAAGTTTTACGAGTTCATACATAAACAACAATAATGTGCTCTTTGAGTCGTTCCCAATCATTTAACAAACCAAATATCGATCTAATGAAGATGAGAAAAAAGTTTAATGGGCCTAGACGCCAAGTCACATCATTTCATGGAAGGAAAGTCTTTAAAGCTAAATGGTAGTAGACCCGCTTCCTGAATGCGACATGTAGACATGTAACATGTATAATAATGTATTCAATCCATGATTTCCTCCTCATTTCCTCCATGGACCATCATTGCCATTTATCGTGCGGAGTGAAGTATCCTTGTTAAACACTTAAACTTATATAAGTTAGTCACCTAGTTGATAAGAATTATTCGTACGTACATCAATGATATGCTAAATTGCTAATCCTTTATTGCATATAATTAAGCAGGAACATTAATCTTTGTAGTTTGTAATATATAATCGGCAAATTAATGTTAAGAATTAGGACATATATGGGGATGATCAATGACTTCCCATATATTCAACTCAAAACCGATGACGAGAATGATTCTCATCATGGACAACTTTTGTGTATGAATACGAATATAAACACTTTAGTATACTAATTAATGATTTGTCAAATATGAAAGTTTTATTTCATCCCTAGCTCTGCGAATAAATAAGTTTTGCCTCCATTATTATGATGATGACAACCACCAAATAGATAGTCAGCATTTAACTATAGCAGATCCTTGACGATCCTATCTTAATTAGATGAGACAAACCCCATATTAATTGCATATATATATATGGAGTAGAGATCTGCTTTCAAAAGTTATTTAACTTATACAAAACCACCAAAATTCAGGGAACTTAATTTGATAGGGTAAGCTTCAAGCAAGGAATTGAACTTTACTGGCAATAAATATAAATTCTCTGACATGGGAATAATTTTTTTAAATTTTGAGAATATTTTTTTTTCTTATTCGCCAGCCTCTTTCCTTCAAGTACTAGTCTTGGACCTACCAGTTATTTAATTCAACCCTTTTATCCAAACTTTACACTTTTAACCCTAAAAAATTATAACAAACTAAAACATACACAAATAAAAAACACTTCATTAAAAATAAAAACAACCATTGATTTATTTAAAAGAACACACATTAAAAAAACATTACATTACTTAAAATAAAGAAAACACACTACACAATTTATTAAAAAAATCATTACGACATAAAAGTTCGTACATGTTAAAAACTTAAATCTTCATTTCATAAACTGTTTTGGCAGTTATGATCAAATGGTCCAAGGTGATGATCGCACAAGCACTTTTTTTCATAGCAATTTGAATCTTGTCGATCTTCCCTTGCAAATAAGTAGAGTATTGACACTCAAGATCAGTACAATACCCGGTTTGTATATAATCGATTTGTTCTTGACACCATTGCTTATTCGCATTTAGTTTTCGACCAATTGCAACAAGTTCCTCTTTGAACAATTGGTAGTCGAGGATATCAGTCATGATACTGTCATCTACTTGAACGACATTCATTGGTGGTTTATGAGATGGGAAATTTGATGAAGAAGCCAGTACAGATGTATAAAAGTTTGAGTTTTGATAAGAAATATCTGATAAGGAGCCAGTATTTATAGCTAAACTAAAAGACGCTCCGCCAACGTTCAAAATTCAAAATATTTACACAATTAGTCCCTCCAACGTTTGAATTCAAAATATTTACACTTCCAGTCCCTTAACGACTAGCTGGAATGTCACTCTATAAATACCAACCCACAACACAATTTAGTTTCATCAACATTACAAATTTCATTATTCTACAAACTCACTCACTATTTCTAACCGAATGACATCCTCAAGAAGAATGTTCACCGACTTCGTCTGACCGAAGATGAGATGAAAACACAAAACATGGCTCATATTAAAGAGAACATCCTCCTTCAAACTAAACTCTCTAGGGTCATGGGTTACCTAAGGGAAAAAAGGCGACAATGTGAGCAACAAGTTGAGGCAATACAAGCACCAGGCTGCAAGGTCTCGAAACACGAAGAGATATATTCTTTGTTTCTGCAGGATGAGATCAAAAGGGTCAAGAGGGTGGTCTGTGATGTTTTTTAGGCATGTCACACGCTGGGTGACCAATGCACTTGGGCCAAATCGTACCACGACAATTGCGTGGAAGACAAAACTACGTGGGAAGTCAAATGCACACAACACGACAAGTGGTGGCTTGATGAAAGCGCTCACGTGGCTTAGGAAAAATGTCTATCAAAGATGATGACGAGTAATCGAATCGTTATTATGTATTTCGTGTTTTATCCATGTAATGTCTTCTTTAATTATATGTTTTAATCATGTAATGTGTTTTGATAATAAAATGTGTTTGATTGCTACAAAAAATAGCCGTTAAGGACTAAAAGTGACACTTCTATGAACCAATTTTGGTAAAAATGGCAGATAAGGGGCCTATTTTTCCAACTTTCCAAACTTACACTTGTTTGTCTTCTACCTTAATTAGCCGTGGAATTTCAAAAAAAAAACAAACAAACAAACAAATGCCCCGCTCCCTCTCGTCCCTATAGGAACGACTGCATCGGATGAATCATGCGAACAAGCCAGGGACGAATCCCACCCAATGGTGTGGACTTGTGCCTCTACACCGGACGAAGCAAAAGACGAGCCCATTGGGTAGCCTTTTAGGCCGGTCCTTATAGGGACGTCGGCCGACGTCCGACGCGAAAGCAAGGGAATTCGAAAATAGCAGGGTTGCGTCTTTCCATGCGTCTCGGTGGTTTATTCCAAGTTTGGACGAGCGTTTTGGTGTGGAGGTGGGGTTCGATGGGCCAAATAAGCTTCCGAAATAAAAAAAAAAAGTTTATGAAATTTGTATACATATATGTATGTATATATTGTACCTGAAGAAGTTGATATAATATAAAATAATTTAATATTGATTATAATTTTAACCCCTAGACTTTTTTTGCATTTATCATTTAACCTCTGGACGTTTTGAATATTTACGAAATAATTCTTGTAGTTTTAAAAATTATACTTCCAACCCCCAAAACTTGTATCTAGATTTTTATTAAAATAGTATAAATATTTATAATTTAAGTTAGTCTAATTTTGTATTAAAAAAACAAAAAGGGATAAAATAATAGATAAATAGTGAAAGAAGTGGGGAAGAAGTGGTCGTATAAGGAAGGAGGTATTCTTGGGGTGTTTTTGAAGAGAAAAAATTAATAAATAGTGGAAGAAGTGGGTAAATATCAAGAAAGAAACGGCTCCCATAAAGAGTGACCTTAGAGAGAAAAACAATTTGTTTGCATTGATAGAACTTCACCTCACTAGAAGTGATAATTATGTACCACATCATTTCATGCATTTATCAAATTGCATATTTATTATAGTATACTGTAATGCATAACAATGTTTTGACCATGCCGTATTATATTCAACGATGACTAAGCATCAAAGTAAGACCACAACCAAAACCTCTCGTGTAGAGGTTATCAGGGATCGAAACCACGTTTGTTTGAATATGTATAAACCGGATGACTAAATAAGCTAAACCGATGTGATGAATTATCCTAGCTAGCTACCTTTTCTTTTTATCTATTTGATTATTAGTTAAATCTTGATAAATAGCTAAACCCACTCAACTTGCAACTGACACTCCACCCCACCCCACATGCACGTACCTTGTCGTTATTCACATACACGAAAAACATGCATATATAGTCGCCTAAATGTATAATGTGTAATTCGTCTCCAAATTCAAAAGAGAAATAAATATATGTGTAACTCCATGTGGTTGATTGCAGCCGCCCTACTTGTGTATGTCGGAGCGACGGTGAATGCTTGTCCACCGTCAGATAGGGCGGCATTGCTAGCATTCAAAGCTAACTTACACGAGCCTTACTTGGGCATCTTCAAATCATGGACGGGCAACGATTGCTGCAACAAATGGTACGGTATAACATGTGACCCAACTACTAAACGGGTCGCAGATATAAATCTTCGTGGAGAGTCAGAAGATCCGCTTTTCCAGAAAGTTGGTAGAACCGGGCACATGACCGGTTCAATCTCTCCGGCTATCTGCAAGCTTAAAAGACTATCAAGTATAATTATAGCCGACTGGAAGGGCATTTCCGGTATTATACCTCCTTGTGTCTCAACTTTACCTTTTCTCCGCATTCTCGACCTCATCGGCAACCAAATCACCGGCGAAATCCCTTACGATATCGGCAAACTCACACGGCTAACCGTGCTCAACGTCGCGGATAACAAAATCACCGGTAGGATACCTAGATCATTACCAAATCTATCCTCATTGAAACATCTAGATCTCCGCAACAACATGATCTCCGGAACGATTCCTAGAAACTTCGGGAAGCTTCGAATGCTCAGCCGTTCATTACTAAGCGGCAACCGAATTTACGGACCGATTCCTGAAACTATCACCTATATCTATCGTTTAGCCGAACTAGATCTATCGCTAAACCGTTTTTCAGGACTGATTCCTGAATCACTTGGAAAAATGGCGGTTTTAGGTACTTTAAATCTCGACGGAAACCTATTTTCAGGCCAAATCCCGGCGACTTTATTGACTTCTCGAATTAGTATATTGAATTTAAGTAGAAATGCAATAGAAGGAAACATACCTGATGTTTTCGGTGCGAGATCGTACTTCATGATGATCGATTTATCGTATAACAAGCTGAAAGGAAGCATTCCCAAATCGATATCTTCGGCTTCTTATATCGGTCATCTTGATCTGAGCCATAACCATCTGTGTGGTAAAATACCTGCAGTGAACTGGTTTGAACACCTTGAAGCGTCGTCGTTTAGTTTTAATGATTGTTTGTGTGGAAAGCCTCTTAAAGCCTGCTGATTGATCTCATAAGATGATTAATTATTAAGTTTTATCTTTTTTAGTTAACGCTATATATGTGTGTGTGTGTATTAGTGTGTAATTAAGTTTTTTGATATTTATGTGTGTTAATTGTTCTTGACTCGGCAAAGTTTTCCGACGTCTTATATATTACGGTTTAATTGCTCCGGATGGGAGTTTATACTTCGAAAATAATTTAATGCTAATTAAACTTTTACAGTACGTGATTACTTCCAATTTACTAAACGTATCATACTGTTATCTACTTATCTTTATATTAGCCATATGTCTACGCGATATGGCGGTGTAGTAATGGCGGTGACGGATAGCAACGGTGATGACGGTGTTGGATGTTGGGGAAATTTGCAATAAACAAACAAATAACCGGATGTGATCAATCTTTGAAGGCACGTAAACGCTTTCAGATTGAATCAATTTGGCGGTTCACCCAAACTATTAAGTCGGATACAATCAAAGATTAAGAATTTTCTGTGTGGATGAGTTTGAGAGAAAAGAGCCAGAGAAAAAGAAAAAAAGAGTATATCAAAAAAACATACAGGATGTATATATATTGATATATACAATACGTTGGTCCATGAACTGTCAAAACGGCAGTTTTTACAAGGTTTTTGAATTGCCAATTTTGCTCTCTTGAGTTCCGAAAATTTAATTTTTGGACCCCGCTCCCAGGGACGTTGCCCCCGGACCCCCGTACCTTAGGGGTTTCGCCCCTAAGGTAATAATAAATTCATAAAGACGTGCGCTCCGCACCTCCAATCCTATATGATATATTATTATGACATATCTGATCAAACTAATTAATCCAATTACACTAAAATATCCGACATTAGAAGCAGTGATGTTGTATTTAGTGTAAAATTAATTGATGTAAAATGTATAGGGTATTTATTAATAGTTAAGGGTATATGTTATTAAAGGTGGATATGTCTAGAATAGTAAATGAAAATGACATTTTTATAATGTAATTTAGATTTAGATAGATAAGTTTGATGATTGTGGTTTTTAAACGAAAAAATATTTTATTAATTAAGACTATGCAAAAAGTTAATTTATCACTGTTAAAACAATTAAAAACGCATCCGGTTCATAACCAGTAAACCACAATCATGTAAATAGCATCACATTCCACCTTCATACTGAAAAAAAAACGTGATGCACAAGAGAAACCGACATGGTAGGAGGGATGACACAGTAGAGGTGGAGCAAAAATTTCATGCTGAAGGGGCTCAACCGTATTTTTTTCCTGATCGTTGTATACAATATAATGTGAAAACATAATCATTTAATAAAATGTTAGTAAAATACAGTAGAATTTATTGCGATGGTTTACTTTTATGGACCAAATGTAAAGGTTTTACTTGAACCGTCATGGCCAGAAATCATACATTTATAGATTGGGGGTGACTTGCTTTAAAAAAAACATTTGTATTAGTTGGCTATGAACTAGCCTTGCAATGGAAAACATGAATGGTTGGCGAGGGCTAAGCACCAGTCCTCCTATTAATTACTCCACCCGTAGGACACAGTGAAAACGAAAAGTTGTACAGAACTCTGCATTATTAAAAAAGTAAAAATCAATTTTAATTAATGTGAAGCATTCGATCAAAGATTTTATATGCAGTTTTTCTCGAAAGAGATAGAAAATGGACAAAAGGAGGACAACGTTAATCGCTAAATATAAATACATGTCTCGGAGTTACAAGCATTTCGATCATATATAACGTACCAAAAGCTAGCAGAAATCACACAATATATACTCCATACTAATTGATAGATTAGTAGATGGGACATGTCCCTAATTATTAGCCGATTCAAATAATTGTAAAACACATGGTCATGTTTTGTACATACCATATTAAAGTATGAAAGCTGGCTAGAGAATAATAATTCACTTCACGCTGTCTAACTAATTGTAACAAATTCACGACAAAATGGAATTATTAAAAGTTTATCTGACGAACATCCAATAAAGTTGCCATCGCTAGGTGAATATTGTGGTTCACTCGATCTATATAAACGCAAAAAACCATATGACATGTTGGCGTAGAGGTTCAAAATAACTAGTGCACTAAGAAAGTGTCCAAAATAAACTAGTATCTATATCCTCGAGCAAATTATTGTAAATCATCGATTATTAGAAAAAAGGGATCACAATCATCGATTTATAGGGTGTTCTAAACAGTTACATTACAAAATGAAATTATCTACATTCTAAGAATAATCGCCCCTTTTTACAATTAAATATAGTGAACTAGCTTTCATATGATAATAGACAGTTTAGGCTGATCTCTTCATTCATGAAATTCCCCTGTGCATCTATTGATCACGGAGTAGTCAGTGCATAACGAATGAAATAAGTGTTCATTTTGGATTCTCTTTCTCAAAGTTCGAAAGCTTTAATTAAATTTGTATATGTTAACGTACATATGTTAATCTCTAAATATATCCATTTCAAAAATGGTTACAAAACTAGGCACGGAAAAGATCCACCATGGGTAATACATAAAATACATACATCTATCCATAATTTAATTAAAAGAGTAGGTTGGGATATACTTGTCATCTCTAATCATCCTCTTTTAGCCTAAAACTCTCTCTTAGTTAATCCTCTATTTTTTTAATTATTAAATCTAAAGGCCGACCTTATTATTAATAAAACAATGTTTTTATCCTTAAAAGTTTCCCAAAAATTATATTATATATCTATATATATATATATATACAACCTAGAAAAAAACCCTCACATATGTTTTAAAAAAAAAACTACGACTAAACAAAAAAAAAATCAACTACCAAAAGGTTCGACCTCCTCCTATACCAAGTAATATTTTTTAAATTTTTGAAGATTATCATTTTTATGAAATTCAATATATTATGAACTTAAATTATTATTATCATTATTAATATTATTAGTATTAGTATTATTATTGATATTATTATTATTACTATTATTATTATTATTATTATTATTATTATTATATCTCTTTTAATTTGGTTTGTTGTCCATTATAGACACATTATGACTTCTTTTTCAACAACAAAAAATAAGACTACATTAGTTCATCTTAGAGATCTTAAGGCAACACATGTTAACCATCATCTACGAATCCGTGTTAGCATGTATGGACTGTTTCGGAGTGGAACAACCCAAAGAAAATCAAAAGGTTCGAGATGGTCTTTGTTGATGAATCGGTATGTATTTTTCAAATTATATATTATACACTTTTTGTTGAGCTTAGCTTTAAACTGTTTAGTCTAAAATTGTTGTTTGTGTTTGTAGTAAGTTTAGATATAACAAACTGCAAAATTTTTATTTAACTAAAGTTGGAAAAGAAAAAAAAAAGGTAAACTGTAATCAATATTTATATGAAGTTAATTTTCATATGTTTCCTTCTTTAGTTTTGTATTGATTAAATTGTGATATTGGTCATAGAGAGTTAATATACTTAAATTCTAATTTTTTAGCTTTGATTAATATATTTTAGAACTACCCGTCAACTGGACGGGCCTGAGCACTAGTAATAGAATAATAGCCTAGTGGCCCCACTTTCTAAGAGGGATCCTAGGTACGAGTCTTGTTAAAGACAAACTTGAGATAATCAGAAGATTATTAGGTGGTTAAGATTCACCTTGTCACTAGTCGGGCTGGAGGATTAATAGGATTGGGAGTTCTTATCCAATTTACCCTTTAGGCACTTAAAATAGAATTATGAAATTTTAATTAGATCCAATTTGGGCATGGATACTACGTTGGGGGCCAAGATTGCATGCTTGGTTAATGTTGATGGGAGTTACGAAGGGTGGGACTAGTTGCACCGCAAGGCTCTGAAAATGACTCGGACCACATGGCTGTATACACAGCATTAAGTTCATCTTTAACTTGTTGAGCTGTCCAGCTTACCAACACATATGCATCTTATGAATCAATGATGCATTTAATAAAAGGATCTTCTAGTTCTTCATCGAATCGATCTTCGTACATTCTGGAGGCGTATACTTAATGATACTGTCACGATTCGCGATGGATCATCCTACTAAATATTCATTTTTGTTTTAAAGGGAGAACAAGTAGTAATTAAGATAAATGTTGGGAGTTAAAATGACACAACCAAAATTATCATAAATCTACTACGAGTCTACGACAATGACAATGGTTTCTAAACTCTAGTAAACATTTTATTTGAAGAATTCGACATCATTTTCCCTAATCAGGCTATGTCCTACGGAATTTTACTTTATTTCACAACTCTTCTTAGTTTGTATTCTTGCTTTCTTCCATAACAAAGGCTACCTTTAACACAAACAAAAGAAAAAAAATGTTTTCACTGATCATGTATGATAGATCGTACCAGAACTTATAAAGCTTATAATGAAGATTGACGAACATGCTAAGTACTTAACATAGAGATTCAACTCAAATGGGTTTACATTCGCTTATGGGCTGGAATTCTTATTCAGTCCAAGAATCCAACTGTCCAAGTGATATTGGTTGAGTACTTGAGTGGATTACATTTAAATGCATTTGGGCTAAACCTTATCCGGACTGGCCGGTAGAACTGATCTTCTTAATTATAAGGCTGATAATGGGCTTGATTGAAAATGAAATTGTGAATGATATATACAATCTAATGATATCGAGTTCTACTGAAAATCTAGTTGTAATTTTAACTTTCAATTAAGATTTTATGGTTCCATTATGCAAATATATATGGTTTTGCTATATATATATATATATACAAGGATGGAACTTTTAAGGGGCCAAAGGGGGTTCCAGCCCTTCCAAAAATGTTTATCTTTAATACTAATTTACTTATATATTTTACAAAATTAATTTTCGTGATATATATTAGCCTCTCTAATAAAACTAAATTTTATGTGTCATTGAGTTCCGCCCCTCCATAACAAGTGTTCAAGTTCCGCCATTGTATATATATATATGGTTTTGCTACATGAAGCTCTAAGGGCTTTCGTTAAGGTGCATTAATTAGTTGTACATTTAGCATAAAATTCAGAGAGTGAGCTTTTAATATGAAAATGTATAATTTTTTTATGAATGTTAAGTGAAGCCCTAAAATCTTTGTTTAACATTTTCCATATATATATATATATAACGACATATTGTTGTATTTAATTGTAGTGAACAAGAGTAGGTTGATGAAACAAATTCAAAACTAAGTGGAATATTAACAAAATAGTTGAGATCTAAAAAGTTTTTAACAAGTCAAGTTTATAAATATATAAATATATAAGCTCTAATTCAACTTTAAAGGGTCGTTAAATTCAATCTTCTTGTTTTCTTGATTTATTTTTTTTTTTTTTTCGTTTTCAAGTGTTAACTTTGATTGACGAAGATTAAGAGTAAGGTATCAAAAAGTTAAGATAAGAGTTGGATATTACTATATCCCGGATCCATTGCAAAATTGAAGATTTACAAAAGTGAATTTGTTACAATTTATTTTTCTTTATTGAAATTAATTTATTATTTATCATCTTTATTTTATCTTTATCTTTATCTTTATCTTTATCTTTATCCATACTAAAAAACAACTGACCTAACTTCAATTGACCAATCACAGTTCTCAATTTCTCAAAATTAATTAAATCAACACATGTATAAATTAATTTACACTTTTTGATTTTTCATCACTAATTTACACTTTTAAATCAATTCAAAAATAATTAATATAAATTACACTTTTTGGCTTTCCATCACTAATTTGCACTTTTAATCCAATTCAAAAATAATTAATACTTTATAATAACAAAATATAGCTATAAGTTATAGAGGTTACAACATTTAGATTAATACAAATTAATATCCATATCAATATTTTATTTTTATATTATTAATTGTAATCGAACTAATTGAAATATTATTGTTATTAATAATTGTAATCAAACTATAATTAGGATAAACATTGTTGTTATTATTAGTTGTAATCAAACTATAATTAGGATAATCATTGTTATTATTAGTAATTAGAATCAAACTATATCTAGGATACAAAATCTTCTGCTTAACATTCAGCTTTACATTTAATATCTCAATTCTTTTTTAAATATATTTTTACATTTAATGTATAAGTATAATTCTTCATATATAAATTCTTATATTAATAATGTTATAACATCCGTGTATTTGACATGGTTCTAAAATCTAATTTATATATTATTTATATGTTTGTAATATTAATTTCAATTAATCAAAATATTACTCCCTCCGTCCCATTTTAATTGTCACGTTGATCAACTTTGACCGTAAATAACTTTGTTTGTGTCATGTAACACTTGGTATAAATTATATGAATGGATTGGGTTTTTAATGTACTTTTCGTCCATATAAGTTTCATCAACTAACATATAGTACAAACAAAGTTATTTATGGTCAAAGTTGGTCAACGTGATAATTAAAATGGGACGGAGGGAGTAGTTTTTCGTCATGTAGTTACGTTCCCATTAAATTAGCTTATTTGTAGTTTTAGCTTGAAAAACAGATGATATCTGTGTACAAGCTTATATAGGATTTGTTTACTAGCTACTTTTGAATTTATAAAAAATCAAAATGATCCAAATAAATTATTTTAAATGTATGGTTATAATTTTGAACCTACTTGATAACACAATGACTTGAATAACCAAAAACAATGTAATTGACTAAAAACAAACAATTAATTATTAAAAGTTATGAGTATATATTAGACAACTCGATCGTACCACCAACACCGCATATAACGATATTCACGGTCTTCTGAAATCGCTAAGTGATTATAGGCTCAAGTATTATCGTGTAGCTAACACCCCCACCCGATTATATACCAATAATGATACGTACCCCGTTAGGGGAAACTTATAAACACGGGAAAATCTTTTTGGTGAGAGTTAAACTCATGACTTTGTAAACAATTAGACCTTATCGGTTATCAAACCTATCACATCATAACAATGTCCACATAGAGATAGAGATAATAGATAACCCATTCATTATTGGTTTACAAAGCTAAAATAAAAAAAGATGAATCATATAGTATATTTATATTTATAAATATAAATATATATATATATATATACGAGAGCAAGTACTCGTGCGTTGCGGCGGTGAGATGGTAGGGTGATAGGTCATAAAGTGTGATAGGTAATAGAGTGTAATAGCCAAATACCTTAGTCGTACGGGCTCCGCCCTTAGATTTAAAAATTCGTCGAAAGTATATCGAATGACATCTCTAATGAAAGAGCATGAAATTTTAGGAACACCTATATAATTTTTATGAGTTATCGATGTACGGTTTTTATGATAAAAGATTTTGAATGAATTGAGAGAATAAATGATTTATGGAGGAGAGAGGAAAAAAAATGATTGGTTGAGATTTGAGGAAAGAGAAAAAGTAATATAGTTATTTTAGGTAAATATATAATATATAGGGGGACATTTTGGAGAAGTAAATGTTGAAACTTAAATTTAGACAGAAAATTTTTGCTTTATAATATAGTAATAGATATATGAGTTTTTTTATTTTGAGAACCATTTTTTTTTAAGAACCATGAGAACTCTTAAATTATATATTTGTTCACATGTTTTTTTTGTTCATTCACATGTGAAATGGTATAAAAATGTATGTTGTTAGAGAAACTTTTTGAATAAACATTCAAAATAGCCTTATATAAACTTGTGAATAAATTTGTTCATATTTTCTATTCACAAGTAACAAACGACTATATATAAGTTTTTGGAAAAAAAAAATTCCCCTGGCCCAGGCGGGCTTTTTGGGAAGCCCATCCCCACCGTGCTCACGGCCGGCTGGCTGCATATATTTAGTTTTACCGCCCTAGATTAGTATTATTTTATATTCACCTGTGAACATGTTAATTTAGTATTAATAAATGTGTTTTTCTCTTGTGAATAAAAACTAATTTTACATACATTTGATTAAAAAAAAAAAACATTTTGTGATTCGGTGAACACATACGGCCACTTTGCATACATGTGTTGATATTGTTTTATATGTCACTACAAACAATGTTGCATTTGTCCATACTTTTAGTTAGTGTAAACAAATTAAAAATTTTGTCACGCTTTGATGTGTATAAAAATATGTGAAAATAAAAGTGTGTAGAAATTTTTCACACTAAAGAGTGTGTACAACTAAAAGTTCACGCTTTTTAGTGTGAATTTTCACAATTATTTTGTAACACTTCATTTATTCACGCTAACTTTTTCCTCATTTGTCCACGGTAACTAAAAAGTTAGCGTGAACAAATGAGGTGTTACAAAATAATTATTGATGTCGTACCCACCCAGACGTTGGCACGCAGGGTACGTCCTAAAGATAAACTTCACATTCGGTAAATAATGAAAAGATATGTGCTTATCATTAATCCCCATATTTAAAGGAAAAGATAGCACCGTATCATATATTCTCAGAAATGAAATATATCATATCAAAAACCCTACTTGGGAGCTAAATCACGAACCTCCTATAAATAGGGAAAAGGGTGGCATCAACGACAGATTTAGTATTACCTATGTCGCGTTTCGCCATTAAATCTAGGGTTCACTTAAATTAAAGAAGAGACTATACCTTAGAAGAAAAGAAGACTCTCTCCAAGCAGTTGTAATTTTGATCGAAAATAATGATCAAGCACCAACCAAAAAAGATATTTATAGGACCATTGAGGAAAAGGGCCGTCGATCGAATTTGAAGTATGGAGATACGCGCCCACTAACTTAAAGGAATTGATACTCCAAACCTACCAAGGCAATTTTCACAAAAGCCCCTACACTTTGTGTCGGTTGATTAAAAAGGCACGAAGAAGAACGCAGGCTAGGAGTCTAATACGATGGTCCTCGCAGAGTCACCCCGTTAGACTAGGAGGCTTGATGACGTACCGACCCAGACGTTGGCACGTAGGGTACGTCCTAAAGATAAACTTCACATTCAGTAAAAAAGGAAAAGATATGTGGTTATCATTAATCCCCATATTTAAAGGAAAAGATAGCACCGTATCATATATTTTCGGAAAGGATATATATCATATCAAAAACTCTACATGGGAGCTAAGTCACGAACCCCCTATAAATAGGGGGAAGGGTGGCTAAATCGGCTCATAATCACACACACACATATTCGGCGTACAAGAGGCTCTGCCTTACTGTAAGGGAACCGTCAAATAACAACCACATTCACCCCCCCCCCCCCCCCCATTTCCCCGTTCTAGATATCGGATTGGCTGTACAAACAATTATGAAAGTCAATATTAAAAAGTGTGAAATTTTAGTTCTACACACTTTTTAGTGTGAATAAATATCTACACACTTTTATTTCTATATATTTTTACACATATAAAAGCGTGACGAAATTTTTAATTTGTTCACACTAGATAAAAGTGTGCAAAAATGCAACATTGTAGTGTGTGCAAATGGTCACATGTATTTTCCGTGTTGTACATATGTGTTCTTTGTGTTGTACATGTGTATTTTATATAAACATTGTATATTTGTGTTGTACTCATGTGATAACTTTATCTATACAATATTAAATCATAATTAAATATTTTACAGTATATATAAGTAAGTAATTCTAATACATTAATTGATAAACTAAAAATAACTTTAATACATTAATTGATAAACTAAAAATAACTTTAATGCATTCGACTTTTTTTTCTCAAATGGTTAACAAGTTTCTTTTTTAATGTCAGTATTGCCCTTCTTAATATTTTTAATTAATTGATTCATTAATATGTATTACAAGATTGCATAAACGCTATAAATTAATAAGAACTTGTGATCAAACTAATCTAATGGGGTGAATATTTCTCATAGTTCTCCACATTTTTTTAGTTCTCATAATAACAATCCGGTGAGAACAAAAAAAAAAAGGTGAGAACACTTAAAAACATCATTTTGAAACATGAAAAGTCCATAAAATTAACATAGTGCATAACTAATTATCATTATTTAAGTGTTTAACAAACATTGATCCGTCAAAATCAAAAAAATCATGTTTTTTGTTGGATGCATCATTTTGATGAATATGCATCGAAGATGGATGCACAAAACAAAAAACATGATTTTCTCGATTTTGACAAACCAATGTTTTGTTAATTAAACACTTAAATAATGATAGTTAGTTATACATTATGTTAGTTTATGAACTTTTAATGCATCAAAATGTAATTTTCAAATGTTCTCACCTTGTTTTTATTTTAAAAGTGTTCTTATTTGATTCTCCTCGTATATTATATATATATACTAAAAGACAAGTGACCTAATAGCTTATTAACCAATCACAATTTCCGATTTAATCAAATTGACTTTTGCTGATGTCATCATTTAATGTTAACAAACTTTATTTATTTAATTAATCTCGATCTCTACTCCTTAATAAAGCAAATTTCCCCCCTATTAAATATTTTTGTCTTTGAAATACCTTATTTGCATTTGGACTTTTTTGCTTTTTTTCCCTTTACGTAACTATCCAAAATCACTAATAAAGCATACCGCCTTTCCTACTACTACCGCCGCATTGCGCGGTTACCATACTCGTATATAATAATAATAAAAAAAAGTCGACCAAATATATGTATTAAGATTAGTATAACTAAAGTTAACTTTATCATAATCCGCTTCCAAATTATTTTCCGTACGTGTATATATATATACATAGATTGTAACAGAATTTCAATATTCTTTGATTTTATACTCCCATTATTAGATACCAATATACTTTTTGACTTTGTGATAAATATATAAGTTTTTACACTAGCAATCTTTAACTCCAAATAACCTCAATGTTTATTACGTATCTCTAGCCTTCATTGCATCTTAATCTTATTTTATCATTAATCTTAATCTTATCTTTCTTAATATCTTTATCTTTATCTTTATATATACTAAGAGGTGAATGACCTAACTTTAATTGATTTATCACAGTCTTCAATTTCTCAAAATTAATTAACATAACCCATGTCTAAATTAATTTAGAGTTTGGTTTCCATCATCAATTACACTTTAATCCAATTTAAAAATAACTAATACTTTATTACATAATGTTTATCTAATAACTAATATACGTTTGGATTAATACAAATTAATATTTATATCAATATTTTATTTTACATTATTAACTGTAATCAAACTAATTGTAATATTGTTGTTATTAATAATTATAATCAGACTATAATTATAACAATTATTGATGTTATTATTAATTGAAATCAATTATATTCAGGATACAAATTCTTCTTATATAAAACCTTACAAACCAACTGTTAATTTAATTTTATTATTTTTAACAACCATAAATAACGAAATAACATTAATTTTTTGTAATACATCAATGAAAACTCAATCAATTGTGTAATCAAAGTTAAAATATTGTTTCTCTAAAAGAGTTTGTATAAAGAACTCTCTTATACCCATACAACCTTAAATATCTCAATTTCTTTTCAAGATTTTTTTTACATTTAACGTATAAATATATATATATATATATATATATATTTTTGTATACTACTGTAAAGTTTATATTGATAATGTTGTACACCCATGTATTTGATACGGATCTAAAATTTAGTATAATACTATAATTAAAAGACGGATGAATTTATTTTTAACCCTTAACCTCGGATGTTTATAGCATGTTTTTCCTACTTCTAGCACTAGAGGACACTAGTTGTTACTCCATACATATAGAAAAGTAAAAGATAAGACATCGGCACGGGTTCCACTTGGTATTAATAAAATTTGTCTCATCTATCTACTCTTTGTTCATTACAATCCAATACAACAAAATGTCATTTTAAATGGACAGTAGTGGCACCATTCCAGCATTGCATGTACATTTGCAACCCGTTGCTTTCTATATGTGTCACGGGATTACCACACAAAGTTCCGATTGTCCCTATAGCTAACCCCGTGCAAACGCCCTACCGATAAGCTGACTGTTCCGTTTACAAGAGAATTAATGTATAATATATAATATATATGATTTATATTAATTACAGGTTTGGAAGAATCAGGGGAAAACAACAGTAGTTGATGTTGATGGTGCATATCGGTGAACTTCATGTGAGAAAAAGGACGGGTCCAAAATGGTCCACTAGACTAGTGTGAGTGAATAGTGTATCGTTCGGATTTGGACCATATATGGTCTTGCAGATTTGGTTCAATGACGAGTTGTTTTGGCTTCTAGTAATGTATTCGTTTAATTTGGGACCATTAATATTAACTAGCTAGCTAGCTAGCGTCACGAGATAAAAGCTCTCGATACACATGCATCTGCCAAACAAATATTCCAAGCAAAAGCTCTTGATGAAGTGGTGCATATTATTATTGTTTTAGTCTATCACTCTAGCGGGAATCGTGTTGGCCTATCAACCAAGAGTTGTGGATTCAAGTTAGGGTGTCTCTAGGGCATTTTTTAAACCTAGAGCCAGTGTCAGCTTAAGTTTTTTAGTAACTTTAAACGGGTTCAAATTTGGAGCCTTTAACAAAGAAAGCAAACTAAAGAAGCTATCGATGAAAGACCACAACCCCTATTATTTTTAGTTGCTTTCTGCTACTATGTGAATAACAACAAGCTCTGGTAACTATGAAGGACCCACAAGGCTACTGCTACAAAAATTGGAGGCATGTTGTTTTTGGGGTCCAAACCACCACCTTGATCCCATATAACAGTTGCCCTCCCAATCTAGAGCGAGGTGTGCGAATGGGGCTTTTTATTGCAGCTAGTTAGTATTTTTTTTATATAAGTTTTATCTTAGTCTTAATACTCGTATTTTGTACGAATTGAGTATATATACATCTAAATTATAAATATATACTTTTGCCGTAAAATAAAAATCTAAATATACATACATATAATTAAATAACTTTATGGTACGGGGCTTGATTTTAAGAATCGAGGGTCTAACTAATTAAAGCTTTAGTTTTATTAGATTTATCTTTGAGACAGCCCTCGTTTAACTAAGTCTCACGTATCAACAAATTTGTGAATTTGTTATCTGCGATGTTGATACCTGTCTTTCTGAAAGGATTGGGTTCAATTAATAATTTTCTTACAACTACATTGTGAAAAATATGAGTAATATATGAATTTTTTTATTATTATTGAGAGAGGTATGGGACATATACATGTGGAAGTAATAGAGTAGGACTATTTGAATGTATTAATTAATTGATATATACTAAATTAGTAATAGAATGGATAATAAGAAAAAAGTTTAGAACGAATTGCATTTTTTGTCTCTGTGTTATCACACTTTTTGTAAGTTTGATACAAACATGTGCAAAGTCGCGAAACGCATCCCTGTCATATCACACTTGTTGCAATTTTGATCCAACAGTAACGTTCTGTCTATTTTTAACGTTAAAATCATCATGTGCCCCTCACATGAGAGAGTAAAAGACTCTTTTACCCCTATATTATCTCTCAATCAATACCAAACACACACAAAAAAATCTTAATAAGAAAATTCATTTATCTCTCACTCAATAAAATCCTAACAAGAAAATTCAATAAATACTCAAAAATCCTAACACATGTTTTTACCAGCCATATGGTATTTGTTTACCAACACAATCCATCATCATCATCACCATGATCATACAACACAGCCAAATGGAAAAAAAAAAAAGAAAAAAAAAGTCCCCTTTCCCAAATCTTAATCGACCTCCCCTTTTTCCAAATCTAAGCAAATAATACTGAAAACTTAAATGAAGAACTCGCATAAAATACCAAAAATCATCTAAGGAGTAGTTAGAAGCTACGATGGTAATTAGATCCTAAATCACAACAATGGTTGTGTGGCCGTGGTGTTGTGGTGGTAGTGGTGTTGCGATGGTGGTGCTCTGGTGGTAGGCTGTGATTTTAGCTTTAGAGGTGTTACTGTTCTTCGAGTTTCAAAGCTAAGATTTCAAATTTTTAAGCCTTTGTGATGTTTAAAACCGTAATTTCTTCATCTTCTTCTATAGACACGCAAACCCAAACACCTAATTCAAATTCATTGCCTAACCTAAAACACAAATCAAAACCTTGAATTAATATATATTAAAATATATAATTTTCAGCACAAACCTAGATATATATTAAAATAAAATAAAGAGTTCACCCCAAAATAAAATAAAACAAAATAATTATAACAATAGCAGAAAATATATAAAAGAAAGGAGATCATAATAAAAGGAAACAAAAAATAAATAAATGGAAACAGATCTAAATGAAATAAAAAAACAATACCAAAATAATAAATAACAATCTTTAAAACTTTTACGGACCTATTGTTTATGTAGATCTAAAACATAATCAATAAAAAGAAAGAGGTATTTAACTATTTTCAGAGTCCATTTGGTTAATCTGATTGGTTGTTGTAGTGATGATAGATAATGAATTTTAATATCTATTGCCATGAATCACATACCACCTCCATATCCTTTTATTCTTCTTTTTTCTTCACATAAATCCTTTTACATAATCCGATCAATGGAAAGAAGTGGCGGTGGTTGGTGTTGACTGGAGAGAGGAAAAAAAAGGTGTGTGTGTGTTTCGTATTGATGGAGAGATAATATGGGAGTAAAAGAGTCTTTTATTCCCTTATGTGAGGGGCACATGATGTTTTTAACGATAAAAATAGACGGAACGTTACTATTTGACCAAATTACAACAGATGTGATATGACAAGGATGCGTTTCGCGACTTTGCACATGTTTGTATCAAACTTGCAAAAGGTGTGATAACACAGGGACCAAAAATGCAATTTGTTCAAAAGTTTATTTGTAATAAATATTGAAGGAAAAATGATGAATGTATTTTGTATTTCAAATTTTCAATACTTTTTCGCTAGTTGTTATTCGTATTTTGCTTAATTTACTTGATTTAAGTATGAAATTGGCTCCCTTTACGTTAAATTATCCTGTCTTTGACGCAACTTATTTCAAAAGTTAAATCTTTACATGTTAATAGTTACAAATTTAATACTTTCAAAAGAAATACTATATAAACAACAAAATCTTTAGCCGTTCGGAAGAAAAGAAAAGGAAAATCATTACAGTGAAATATTTGTGCATCAAATTGTTGTAACCAATATTAACTTTCACATAAATTATAATAAACTAGAAGTATTTCACATAACTTGGAGGTTATTATAATAAACTAGAAGGATAAAAATTGTTTAAAATAGGTAAAAACAGGTCTTGTAAAATTCGGGTTTTCTGATCCCAGTGCTGATCTCAACTCAGCCCACAAGCCTGTCGTTTCACACAGATAAAATTTGCTTCTATTTTCCATTTATATATGGAATCTACAATCTACAATTTATATCCCTAGCCAAATGTGGGTAGGCTAAAGAAAAATTGTTTAACCGCAGCAGGAGTCGATATTCATTTGGTCCCCCGTCACAACCAAAATGATCATAATCTTATTTTATGAATATGGTAAAGATACACTTCAATTAAAAAAATCATATAAATTATAAAATAAGGTTTTAAACGATTTCAAACAACTACCACCCATAAATTGTAAGATCTTTCTATTTAATATTAAGTAAATAAATAAGAATACTCACAGTCTAAGTATTATGCATCTATATTTATATCTATATCTATATATAGCATAAGGGGGCCTTATTTTGAGAACCCATTTTTTTGTAAGAACTTTGAGAACTCTTAAATTATGTATTAGATCACATGTTTTTTTTGTTCATTTATATGTGAAATGTTATACAAATACATGTTGTAGAAGAAAGTTTTTTTCAAAACCTTATATATACTCATTTGTTAACATGTGAACGAAAACGTGAACATATTCATTCACAAGTTCACAAAAGGCTATTTTGAAGGTTTTTTTAAAAAGTTTCTTTTACAACATACTTTTTTATATCATTTCACATGTGAATGAACAAAAAAAACATGTGAACAAATATATTATTTAAGAGTTCTCATGGTTCTTAAAAAAAAACCCTTATTTTGAGAACCCATTTTTTTGTAAGAATCGTGAGAACTCCTAATATTTATATTGGATCATATTTTTTTTTGTTCATTCACATGTGAAACGTTATAAAAACATATGTTGCAGAAGAATTTATTTTTCAAAACCTTACATATAGCCGTTTGTCACATGTGAACAGAAAATGTAAACAAATTCATTCACAAGTTCATAAAAGGCTACTTTAAAGGTTTCATAAAAAAGTTTCTTCTACAACATACCTTTTTATACCATTTCACATGTGAATGAACAAAAAAAACATGTGAACAAATATATTATCTAAGAGTTCTCATGGTTCTTACAAAAAAAAATGGTTCTCAAAATAAGGAAACGCTATAGCATAATACTACTCGTATAATATAAAAATGCGAGTGGTAAGTTTGTGTAACTCGAGAATCAGGATCGGATCAGAGATGAAGGAGTCAGTGATGTTGAACGATATTTACGACCGAGTTTGACCAACATTGACCCGAGTATGTGATGTTGAATGTTATAAGTCCGGCTGTCCGATTATGGCAAGCTTGACTTAGTAGCCCACCGATACACGACCCAATTCGAAGAAATCGGTTGTATCGGCTGATTTTTACAACGCTGTGAGTAGGGTTATAATATATAATATATTCTATATTTTTATATTAAACGTTTTGGTTAGCACATCATGTTGTTAGATACTAAGTACACAATGTAAAAAGAGGGATACAATCTCACTTGTTTCACAATGTTAATTATGCTTAAAATCAATAATTTGCTCCTTTCATATGTTTTGAATGAAAATTTTACATTTTTAATCTTTTTATATCTTTATCATTCATCTTTTATTAAGTTAATGCTAAATTTAATAAAAAAATTATCGAATCTATAATAAATTACTGGTAAGGACTTTGATGTGCATTTGATAAGGATGGCGATTCCTATATAATTTTTTTTTCATTACATAATTGTATAGTACAATTTGTCAGTGTGTTTCAAAAAAAAATTATGTATAAATCATTATCCATTTGGTAATGCTATAACATCTTATACATGGTATGAATTTGAAGTTACACTCGATTAGTTTTGGATTGTCTTAAAAGGTACGATGACATTTTAACTCTATTAATTCTTGGTATTGTATTTCTCCAACACCCAAACGTGGTGATGAGTTTGTCGGAAGTATGTATTACACATATGAAACACGATGACCACCTTTGAAGTGAAAATCAAGCTTTATTGGAGGATCTTCGATTCAAATATACTACACGTACCACGATTAACCATCATATTTTACATTCTCGATCGTTTCTTCTAAAATATGAGAAATGAAAATACATATTTTTGGAATTAAAACTTTTTGTTGAAAAACTAACTTTACTCTTTAACAAAAGATTAATAACACATATTTCACCAATCAAATCAAGTCAATTAATTTTATATATATTTCATCTTTTTCTCTCTTTATTTATTGGTCCATGACTCCATGTCACATACTACATATGTTTATAAAATTTTACTTGTATAATGTTTGTAAGTCTGGCATTTCTTGTATGGATAATAGTATAAGACTTAATCTAATATAACAACAACAAAAATAAATTAACAGAAGATAAAATAACAAAAAAATTTTAACTTTTTAATACAACCTATATGTATAACTGTATAACCTATCTTAGGCGACATGAGGATGGGATATTGCGGTGATCGAATCTTGAACGAATTCTCATCATCTATTTAAAACGTGAGTACGTATGTTCAGTTGAATCCAAATCACGAGCTAGCATTGCTTGGTTCAAAGTTTATATATATAGGAGAATTTGTTGGAAAAAAATTCGATTATATCAAGAAAGAAAAACCAATTAAATTCCTTAATTTCTATCGAACTTCGATTAAAATCTGCGACACCAAACGGCTTTAGGATTTTTAATTTGGCCGACGAGTTCTTTGAAACTGAAAAACTTGTTTAGACATAATTTGTGGACGGCTTTAGCTTTATAGAAGTCAAGATGGTGGGGAAGGCTAACACATAAGCACATCAAATTCAGTCCCGTAATTTCAGAACATTTTGTCTACATCCAATCATATTCATCTTGCTTTTTATAAACTCTCTTTCTTGAAAGTATCTAACTTGCACTAATATATTGACTTACATGACCACTAATGCCTAACAAAATTAGTCACGTTATTCCAATAACTAGTGTTTTGAAGGATTGATTGTTACCTTTTTAGAGATGAATAACTACAACACGATTTAGTTTTTATGGTTATAATAGAAGAATCATTCGAAAAGTGTAATAACTAGACAAATTAAAGTCTCCGGATTACTGGTGTTACTTTAATTATATCCATCATCAAAATACAAATTGCTTGTTAAATTACCTCAACTAATTGGCTATGATTAGAAATACTACGTGTACTAAAGGTTCTAATCGATCACTTGACCATACAATACTGCTTCTGATAATCTATGGTCATATATAGCCGGTAATTTTTTATTGTACGTGCGTGATTTATAACCATATATGTTAGTTCACTTTAATTAGGATTCAGAATCTAAGTTCATTATTTTATTTGTTACTGATTGGTTGCTTTCGAATTACCAAAGCAAGTACTAAAAGTAATCTTGTAAAGCTGAAAAAAATTGTGTATCTTATAATCTTCTATTTCCTATAACATAGTAACTTTTAAAAACATACAAGTATACAACTACACAAGTGTACCATCACTATGCGCGATTGGATGGATTCTTAAAAATTATAAATTCTTAGCTTAAATCAAATACAAAAAAGAACTTCTTACCCTTCATTTAATATATTTTTGCTAAAAAAGTATTTAACTTTCACTATTTACCATTATTTCATCGAAGTCAACCCTTCCATTTTGTTGCTTTAGAATGATACGTCATCCGTAATTAACCATTGTCACTTTGTCAGTTATTTGTAACTAGAATTTTTTCCGCATAATGCAGCAGTGATGGGGAAGTGATGGCGGAGGAGGTGGTGGCGATGTGTGGTGGAGGCAGGAGTGGAGACGGTGATGGGGGTGTCGATGGTGGTAATGTAAAGATAATTGATGTTAAAGGTAGTATAGTAGTTATTTTAAGTGTTAAAGGATCTATATTGTAAATTATTTCATTAAAGATATTATTATTATATTAGATGAAGATATTTATATTAGTGACAAGGGCGGTTCTTTGTAGGGATCCGTGGGGGCCCAGGCCACCGCCGTTTTTCGCTTAGTAATGTTAATATACCCGTATTTCGTTTGAAAAAATTTATATATATTAAGTCGGCCTCCAAGAATTTTTTTTTTTTAAAACTTTTGATATGTCGTTTAATGAATTAAGTAGTCCAATATAATTTATCTTTTTAGTTTTTATACCCTACAATTCAGTTAGCCCCTTAATAATTTTATGATTTTGGCCTTTTCTTTGTCCCTTTGTTTGAGTTTCAACAACTAAGGTGAATCTAAATAATTATAGAAACAGTGGGTTTGATTCTTTACTTGACGAGGTGACATTTTTATGTAACAAGCAGTAGAGATGTCGGATATGAAAACTCCATATACATCCACTCGATATCGGTCGCGTAAAAAATATCTTCATGTCACATTTGAACATTACTACTGATCGAGTAGATTTGTTTACAGCCACATTCGATATATAGATACATGAGTTGGATAGTAGATTTATTTAAAGAGCTTAAAGATCGTAACGTTGGTTGTAACTCTAGTACCTAATACACGTCTTTTGTCTTGATATTTTCATAAGTATTTATAGTTTTTTGTTTTTTAAAAGTTATGTATTGGTAATTTGAATTAAAAACTTAGATTATTAGTGTTATTTTTGTTTGAGCCGACCCGAATTAATAAATTACATGACCCTAATATAATACTCGGAACATAAAGCTGGTAAAAAAATAAATTTGGCCCCCACCGATAAAACTTTCAAGATCCGCCACTGATTAGTGAATTAAGAAGAATTGTGTTTTTGGTTTTTCTGAAAGTTTAAGGAAAAAAATGGTGGTTTGTATAGATATAAATCCGTATCTTTGATATTACTCGATCATGTACCAACATGAAATCTTTTACTAAAAACAAGTTTTTACCTCACCTTCGCCAATTGGGCCAGGGTCAATTGGTCATTTATAGACGTACAATTCTGTCTTGTTAAATTTCTTAAAAACTTAAAACCTAACGTTGTGCCCTGTATAATAGAAGATATAAACTACTCTGAATAGGGAGATCGTGTACATTACATAAATGAGAATTTAACGTTGTAATTTATAACGTGAGGTGTTAGATGTCATATACAATTCGATCGTACCCCTTTACTAGTTTGAACATTTAGTTTTGATAGTGATGTTTGGTATGTCAAACACATGTAGTCATCATACATATCAACCACCTTGTATTAAATTTTATCGTTACCTTTGTACTCTATTTTTGATAGCGAAAATCTGAAAAATATGATTGTATGTTTACATGAGTTAAAAGGCAAAAATATGATATGTTTACGTTGACGAGACTTACAATTTTATGTGCCGTGACGGTAGACTCAAAATTCTCAAATCTTTGAAGTACTAAAATTGGATATGTCGACATACAAAAGGATATGGAAATTCTTATGAGTTATGACACAATACAAGTCAGGATGACTCAAATGTAAAGTTGTTAAATTAAATGTTACACTTTAATGTCTTTATTTGTTAAAGGCCCCATTTTTCTAAGGCATACGTCTTTTTGAAGCCAAAAATGAGTTTATGACTCTATGTCAATTTCTTTATAACTTTCAGGGTGGGTTTAAACATATTTAGAATCAAACAATATGTCTAACTTCGATATACACGAGTGTCATTATGTAAAATTTTCATCGATAAAGCACGTGCAATAAGTTCATTACCGTCTTCGGTATGTGTACAATGTCAAACTATATGTGGCATTTTGTGTATAAACTTTACGTTGACAAACTAAGTATAAACAAAAGTGTAACATATCTCACCGATTAAATTAAGTCAATTCCCTTTTTCATCTTTCTATTATTGACCAATACATCACATACAACATATGTTTTTAACCATTTATTTGAAATATGCTTGTAAATCTAGCGTTCTATCTAAACTCAATTCCAACAAAAAACATTACATTTGATATCTCATATGAAGTTCCAACAAGATGAGCATCATTGAGTTTTAGTGTAAAAATTCAGGTTCAACAAAGACGTAAAATTTGATTTAAAATTTTATGCATAGTCGTCTAAATATGAGTATTTTTAGTGGAAATCATAATCGTTGAAACTCTAAATCAAGTTTAATACATGACGAAACATTATATTGTATAAAAATACCCGATAACTAAGAGACAAGTGGTGCATCACTTTTGCAAACTAACAACAGAAAGTGATACAAAAGTGTAAATTTATTTTGAATTATTGGAAATTATGTCTCACAACTGACAACACCTACTAATAAATTTGTAGTTAAAAGAAAGCCTTAATCTAAGCCTACATTTGCCGAGCCCATTATGCCACACAACGATGATAGTATGATACCATCCTAGCTACATGCACGCGCCGCCATGGACGCGTTTCATAATTCCCTCTAAAAGTTTTTTTACATCAAACAACCTACCACTAGTATCCGTATACCGTTATTTTCCATATCTATACAAACAGTCAAAATACTCCTAGCTAAAAACAACGAAATATTCAACACGTGATTCAAAATTCCGTTAATGAAACGTTATACCCACACTCATCTCTTGACGGAGAATCTAACGGTGACGGTAGCTCCCTAAGCTTAAGAAAATAATCCGTGATGTTTATCCCATTCCCAACCGTATCCACCGTTAACCCAACGTCGTCTTTTGACGGAAGGAACGGCGGACGCAAGACTTCTGTTAATAAATCCCACCTCACCCCCGAAAAAAACGGATGCTCTTTAATTTCACACGCGCCTCTGTTACACCCTAATCGGAGCGTGGGGTCTTTTTCAAGTAACTTGCCAATTAAGTCCGTTAATTCCGTTGGCTTTCCATTGAACTTAGGCTGCATCATTAGTATTCTCCCAAATGTTTCCTTTCGGTTTTTGCCACGAAACGGAGTCGAACCGTACAACATTTCGTAAGACAAAACCCCCAACGCCCACCAATCTATCACAAAATCGTGCCCGTTCCCACGGACGACCTCGGGCGCGATATATTCCTCTGTTCCCACGAAGGAATTCGAGCGTTCCCCTTTGGAAAAACTGATATTTCTACGTGTCATTGGTGACACACGTGCGCTTTTCGCTTTTTTCAATTTAACATGATGTTTTTCGCGTGTGATGCCCGTTAACACACGTGTAAGCTTCTCGTTCTGTTTTGGGTTCGGGTTGACGTTGTGTTTCGTCATTTCGGGTTGGAACTCAATTTCATCGCAAGATAGAATTAAGGATTGTAAGGATTTAGGGGCGAGAGTACGTGACAAATCGAAGTCCGTGAGAGTCACGTGACCCGAATGTTGGATTAAAATGTTTTCAGGTTTTAAGTCACGGTACACTATCCCCATGTTATGAAGGTGTTCCAACGCACACACGATTTCCGCCAAATAAAACCGGATGACCGAAGATGAAAAAACCCGGTCCATTTGATTATACCTTAGGACATTTAAGTCCCCGCCCGGGCAAAACGGAATTGCCCAAGCGATCATTTCTTCCGTCTCAAAACACCCAATTAAAGACGGAAGAAATGGGTGTGGATTTTGGTTAAGTTTTTCTAAAACGGACATTTCCCACCGCGCACGGCGGTCAGCGTCCGGTTTAGCATTGGGGCATGATTTTTCAACAACTTTGAGGGCAAAGGGGAAAAGGGCAGTTGGGTCAGTCAGGTGATTGTAAACAAGGAAGACTGTACCCATGGCTCCGTTGCCTAACACCTTAATGGCTTTGAGATTGTGGAGGTTTAGCTCCGGTGATGATGGTGTTGCCATTTACGGTGGTTGAATGGTGGAGTTGTGAGAAAGAAATATAGGGAGAGAGTAAAGTAATGTGAGAGGATATAGTGAAGGTGGAGTTCCACCCTTTTTAATTTTTGTTGAGATGTTACACAAATTTATGCTAAAGAATCATGAGAATTTTAAAATGAAGGAATACAGCTTTATTGTTGAGTAACAAATTGTACTATGCTACCAGCCTACCAGTATACTTTTTAACTTTTTAATAACCTTTTCACTTTTGTTGTGTTAATTTTTTCATTTTATAAATGTAATATACGGAGTACTCGTATTAAATAAGAATCACCACGCCCTATTGATAATTTGATATAGGCTGAGTTTTGTAAAATTAAGACATTTAAAGTTAAAATCCAATTTTATTAGTAAAATTGGCATCTTGATATTTGGATTAAAATTAAATGTCAAGATTCAAATATGACTTTTGATTCTTGGTCTTCGATTTTAATTAATCCAAAAGTCAAGATATGATCAACTTTACCTATAAAGTTGAATATAACTTTAAAGGATCATCATCCGAGTTTTGTATATTCAACTTTCTAATGCAGGTCTATTAAATAAACTGAATTAGGTTCAGTATAATACGGGTAGTAAAAGATATTTAAATTTTAACTTGGGCTGGTGAAAGAAATTGTATATAGAAAACGACTAACCTTGTATTTTACAGCCAAATTATCTTTTCAAGCTTTAAACGATTTCGTTTTGTATGATGATATACTCATACTTCATATATCAGTTGGGGAGATATATATATCATCATCGTTATAAAAAACTTATATTGTTTTATGTTTTTGATTAATGTTTTTCATGTGAAAGTAATCATGGCAGAATTACTTTGTGATTTACCCCGAAGCGTATTGGGCTTAATTAATTTGCTTTAATAGTAATATTAAGTATTAACCCACTACCTTTCAAAAAAGTTATATAAACCCACTATTAGACCAATATGTAATTGCATAACATCTTATGTACTCGGTATTCTAATCCTAATCCTAATCCTAATCTTAATCTTAATCTTAATATATACTATAAGACAGTTGAACTAATAACTTATTAACCAATCAAATCGTTTAATTTCATCAAATTAACTCTCGCTTATGTAGGGTTGTAAACGAACTGAACAGTTCACAAACAGTTCATGAACCGTTCGGCGGGAAGTTCGTTCGTGTTCGTTTGTTTAATATGAACAAAGCTCTCGTTCGTTCATTTACATTCGTGAACATTCGATATATGTTCGTGAACGTTCGTTCGTTTATGTTCATGAACCGTTGTTCGTGAACAATATTCGTGAACAATAGTCTGTTTATGTTCATGAACATTTGTTCGTTATGTTCATTTACAAATATAAATATGTGCTTTATATAATATTTATTATTAATACCTAACTATTTAAGAAAAAGTTAAAATAAAAATACTAAATTTATAAATATTTCGTTCATTAGTGTTCGTTCGTTTGTGTTCGTGAACGACTGTTGTTCACGAACACAAACGAACGAACATGAACAAGTCATTTTGTTCGTTAATCTGTTCGTGAACCGTTCGTTAAGTTAAACGAACGAACATGAACAAGGTCTCGTTCGGTTCGTTTACAGCCCTACGCTTATGTCATCATTTAGATTAACCTTAAATTAAAAATCCTAATAATAATTATCTATATATATTATTATGTTAGTGTATATATTAATTTGTTAAAAAAATCTCATTAATTTACATTTTTTTGTTTTCCATCAATAATTCACATTTTTTAACCCTAAATACTTAATTTATATTTATTTTTTGTCATCAACTTGAGAAAATTTTTTTTTCATTACAAAAAGTATTTATATTTAATTTTTTAAAGTTACAATTGTCACTCAAATCAAGAGTTCTAATCGTTATCAAATAATATGAAAACAATCCTAATTGTTATATAATTATCATAAAACAGTGATTGAAAATAAACATATTCATGTTATGGGACGAATCATGATCAAACACATATTTGAATGTCAGTACAGGATCACAAGTATGATTATATTTTAATTCTTAATAATCATTCATAGTACTATCACATTACGAGTATAATTGGTTGAAAAATTATATAATAGAGAAATTATTGTAACATGTGTCTTGTGGAATGAATACGACAAACAATTTCATCAATATGTTCCAGCTAATAATGACAGTGACGAACCAGTGGTTATTGTACTATAACTTGCAAAGTAAACACTTAAAACGGGATATCTTTAAAATTATAAGCTTTTATGAACTAAATGTATGAAGATCTAATATTGATAATATCGTAAACCCCGTGTTCAGTGTCAGAAACGAGTCTAAAATCTAGTATATACTAAAAGGCAACTGACCTAACCTCAATTGACCAATCATAGATCTCAATTTCTCAAAATTAATTAAATCAACACATGTCTAAATTAATTTAGACTTTTTGATTTTCCATCACCAAATTACACTTTTAACCCAATTTAAAAATAATTAATAAATTATTACATAATGTCTATCAAATAACATCATATATCTAAAAGTTAAGGAGGTTACATATTTATATCAATATTTTATTTATTTTATATTATTAACTGTAATCAAATTAGTAATTGCAATCAGACTATAATTTGGATAATCATGTTGTTAAATATTTTATTAGTACTTGCTACTTTTATAGTTCTTAACAATCGTGACTAAATAAAATAAATTACTTTTTTGTAAGAAATCAATGAAAATTCGGTCAATTATGTAATCAAAGTTAAGATATAATTTACCTAAAAAAGTTTGTATAAAAGAACCCCTATTACACAATGTTACAATTCAACCTTGATCATATGATTTATCATTCAGTATTTACATTTAAATATCTCAATTTCTTTTTAGGTATATTTTTATATTTAACGTATAAGTATTTTTTTTATATATAATTAAATTCTTATATTAATAATGTTATAAAACCCGTGTATATGACACGGGTCTAAAATCTATATCTATATCTATATATATATACTATAAGACAGTTGAACTAATTACTTATTAACCAATCAAATTGCCCAATTTTATCAAATTGACTTTCACTTATGTAATAATTAACTATAAATTAAAAATCCTAATAATCATTATCAAAATATATTATTATATTAGTATCTATATTAATTTGTAGATAAAGTCTCATTAATTTGCATTTTTTTTTCCAACAATAATTTATACTTTTTACCCTTGAAGACTTAATTTATAATTATTTTTAGCTATTTGTTTTTACTATTAAATAATTTGTAGAAAAAGTGTCATTAATTTATATTTTTTTATTTTTCATTAATAATTTACACTTTTTAGCTCTGAATACTTAATTTATATTTTTTTTAGTCATCAAGTTGAAAGAATTTTTTAAAATTTACAATCATTTAATTAATTTAAAAAAATTAAAAATAATCTATCAATCAAAAAGGTACATAATTTTCTCCGTTTTTATATAATGTTTAAAGTTAAGATTGTCACTCAAATCAAGAGTTCTAATTGTTATTAGAGAATATGAAAACAATCCTAACTGTTATCTAATTATCATATAACAGGTTATTGAAAATAAACCTATTCGTGTTATGGGTCCGCATCATGAGCATATACATATACTTGAATGTCTAATACATGATCAAAAGTATATTTATATTTAATATTTTAATTATCCTCATTATGAGTAAATATGGTTTCAAAAAATTTTATGATAGAGAAATTATTATAGCATGTGCCTTGTGGAAAGACTACGGCAAACAGTTCCATCAATATGTATCAGCTAATAATTACAGTGACGAACCTGTAGTTATTGTACTACAACTTGCAAAGTATAACACTTGGAACCGTATATCTTTAAAATTATAAGCTTTTATGACTTATATGTACGAAGATCTAATATTGATAATATCATAAACCTCGTGTCCAGTGTTGGACACGGGTCTAAAATCTAGTTAATTTACTATTAGACCAATATATAATTGATGATTTAGTTAAAAAAAAAAATTAAAAATAATACATAGAATGAGGTAATTAAGTTGTTCATCATTATGGACCGTGCAAATATATATATTTGGAAGAAAATAACTTTTTTTTAATTATATGTATGGAATTATTATCAATTATTGATATATATTTGGTAACGATAGTAATCTACCAATAAGTATAAAAGAGTGCATGAAAATATTTTTTAAAAAAACCCCACCCTTGGATGAAAAAAAATATTTAATTGTGACCATAGATCAATATGGGTGACATCATGTACTATATTTAGAATCAAACATATATTAATATATTAATTAATACCATATATAAAAGTTACGGTACTTTAATTTATTATATATATGTGATTTTAAATTAAGAGATAAGTTTTATTTTTAGTACTTTTTGATAGATATTTAATATATTGAAAAATCCATTCATCTAATAAGTTATTTTAATTAATAAATTGAATGACATTATTTTTTAGATCAACTACACGTAAATAATATAAAAATATATATGATAAATGTCACATTATAATTCATATAAATAAATAATCATTGTATATAAGAAAAGTGGAGAAATAATATAGAAAAAAAGTATTTATATCTAAAAGATACATCACTAACAAGTATTTTACTATGATATATTTCGTCTAAATCATTTTTTTAAGGTGAATTTCGCTTGAAATTTTATGTCGTTATTTGACAACGGGAGGTTTAGCATACATTGATATTACCGGGTCCTTGTTAGATGGTTCTTTCGAAGTAGAAATGCTTATATTAATCCCGATGATGGGAAAACCTCACAATAATCCGCCCAAAAGATCAACGATTAAAAGAGGTAAACCGTTCTCCTCCTATATTAGAACCTGGGTTACTAGACTCAAATCTCTTCATTAAAGAGTCTTGCCACTGAGGTTTCACCTCAATGACCGTACAAATTATGTATGTCAATGAAAATTACAAGCTACAAGCCAATACAATTCTTTACACATGTATAAATCTTTTTTTTTATTTATTTTCATGTGTGTATATGTCTTACAGATATGTAAGGTATTTAATTTACACATGTATAATGTATATAACTAAACATGTACAGATTTTTTCTACTTTTTTTCAAAAAATAAAAATTTAAAACAAAAGATGCAAAAAAAAAAAGGTGAAAAAATTATTATAAACTATTTTTTTTTATTTCTTTTTTAAGTCACTTTTTCATTTGAACATTATCCCATATGTATGTACTAGGTTAAAAGTTAAAACCATGCACACTTCAGTTATACTTTAACATATCTTTTCTTTATAATTCTAATTATGTTATTATGAAAACTTAATACGTTCATCTCGCGTATTATGCGGGAAAATAATCTAATAATATAATAAAGCAAGTGAGAAGAAATCTTTAAAACGGTTTTGGTAAACCATTCCCACTCGTCAAACATATTTAGACAAACTGTACGGAGAATTAAAATTCAGGCAAATTAGAAGTAAAACAAAGGAAGCATAACCTAAAAGACATCTTCTTTCCGTTAAGAGGACAAACGTATTTATATTTTCCTTGATGAAATTTTGTTTATCTTAATTGTAAATAGTTTTATACTTTGAGCATCTTCAATATAAAAAGGCTCTAAGGGCCCCTTTTTTTTTCAACTCATAAATCCATTAATTTCAACCTTTATAAAAAATCATCTACTCCGATGATAGTTTTTCCTAAAACTCCTTTTTTATTATTATATAGTCTTAATTTATAAAAAAACTTTTACTCAATAGATTGATCATTGTCAAGTTTTCGACAAAAAAAACCTATTGCACTCAATAGTGTCAACCTTTTAAAAGAATTTTTTCCTCCAAAAAAAGTTTTCCATTAAGCTCAATTGGAGATGTTTTTATTACTTACTCATTGGCTAGGAATAATAAAGGGTTAAGTACCGTAAAATATAACTAACTATGACAAAATGTCTATAGTATGAATGAATTAAGGTTTTGGACATTGTATGTTCACAACTTCATAAATTGTCCAAATCATGTAATATGACATACGTGACAATCCATAAGACCCGTCACGTGTAAGTTTTTAATTGGTCGGTTCATGATTTGAACATTTTTACTGAGTTATTAATACACAATATCCAATTTGATAGTCCGTTCCCACTATAGACATTTGGTCATAATTAGTTACATTTTAACGCACTTAACTCGATAATAAATTGTACTTTAAGCAAAGTGATACTTGATAACTATATATTCTGCTAAATAAAAAAGAAACAAACCCGAGCAAAAGACTCTTTGTTGGGGAATTATAGTTCCGAATGTGATTGAAATTGGAAAAAGATTATGAGCCAAAGAGAAATCAAAAAATATAAATATAAATGATTTGTGATCTAGAGTAAATATCACGAGTAGATGTGGAAAAATAAAAAGGTGTAAGAGATTTGATAGTAAAACAATAAAATGTAAAAGGTTAATGTGTCAATTATAAGGCCTCTTGATGTGTGAAATCTAGTCATAAAATTTATAAACACGAATTACCAAAAGACTGACTATTACACACTCACAGGCAGTGTACCTAATCGCATGCAGTATAGTAAAAATTGGTAAGCCGAGATCGTTCACAAGGACTTTTATAAGCAATTGTAACAATTAAGTGATTCAAGTAAAAATTGGGGGGGGGGGGGGGGGTTTGTTGCCGAATTGCCATGTTGCAAGCAGATAGTCAGAAAAAGTCAGTAATCCCTCAGGATTAATCGAAAGAAGAGTTTGTTGTTTAAAACAAGAGTTTAAAAGTCACCCATCTTGATTTCACTCGATAACATGTTAAGATTGCACATTTGATGAAGTTCAAATTCAATTAGTGATTAAATGACCGAGACTCAAATTAATCTTCAACCCCGTACCCGTTAAGTTTACAACTTATTTGACTCTCTTAAATAAACTAGTTTCATTATTAAGACCGGTACCCCGATACGTCTTTTTATAAATTCTATAGTTCAACAATGGTTTTGGTCATTTCAGATAACAATTGTGTCTATTGATTGTACCCAACCATCAACCCGTTAATTCTTATTAATTATTAGTTACCTTCTACCGTACCCGTCATAGAACCAACAACTTCTAACCAAGCAATCAAAATAACTTCTACCCAACCCTAGTTGCCACTAAGCTTGAATACAAATTATCCGCAAACAATAATTAAATAACAAATAATTAATAGATTAAGATCTCGACACAACGTTAAATCAAATAACTTGAATTATAAAATATTGTGCAATCCTTACATATTGTCTTACTCCATCAAGATGGATGAAAAGGCGATTAACCACTCATACTATAATACAAATAAAAACAAACAATAATATATGAAGACAAAATGTACCGAATGTAGAAATCGTTCCAAAAATGACTAAAAATCTAATACGGAATGATGAAAATAATCCAATCGTAATCTTGATCTTCAAGGATGAATAAACTGATGAAAACCCTCCTCTAAAGATGCAAAAATCGGCTGGAGAAAGTAAGGTAGGGTTTTGGAATGATTAAGCAAGCTATTTATAAGTTTCCAAAAAATCTGCTCAGATTCGGATCTAGTTGCGGGGCAACTAGGTCCAACTTCGCATTGACTTGTTGACTTCCAATGATTTAAAGCTGAAGGTGCTGCGGGGCAACTCCATAAGTTGCGGGGCAACGATTCTTCTCTGTTTTCCTATTGCGGGGCAACTCCCCACTTTCCAGCTTTGACTTTCATTGACTTTCTGCTATCTTCATCCAAACACTTCAGGAATCATCCGTTAGCACTTATTTCACCTCAATAATGTCGTTTTTTCCAGATTTACGCTTAAACACCTGTTAGTAGCCTGAAACACTAACAAATACCATAAACGCACCAAATGTATATAAAAAACGACTTATAAACCATGCTAAAATAACTATATTCATTGTGGGAAATGGGTATAAAATACGACATATCAAACCCCCCCCCCCACCCCCACACACTTAAGCTTAGCTTGTCCTCAAGCAATTCCAAGCTGATAACAAATCAAACCTTGGCACATTATGGAACCACATTTCAGTAATCAAAAAAAAAGCTCAACCATAATCAAGAATGAAAATAGATGGTTAGGCAGTTTTAATTTTAAATGAAAACCGGAATGTTTGACAATACTTGACTGATATACAAGCCTTAATAACACGACTAAGCACAAATGAAACTAAAAAGTGATATCTCGCCTATCCTACTCCAACTAACTTGCTTTTGGGGTTGAATATTTGAATAATCACTCAATGCCAAGTCGTGATGTATAATCTTTTAACCATAGGCTTGTACTAGGTTCGTTCCTTCATCGCCAAGGCGCTAGCGCCCTATAACGTTTATCAAAAGAGGACTTTAAGGGTTGTATCATTATGAGGCTTAACAGGGTAATTAAACATGGTATGGAAATTTGAGTAAACAAATGGTGTTAACAAAGAACTAACACAACATTTAACAAAGTTTTCACATATAGTCTGGTCCATAAACAAACCCATGTCATTAGTTGCCAACGGTCCAAATCCCAAGAAGTTCTTCCGACCATAACCCCAATAGAACGATTAAAAACCGACACCATTGTGGTGTATGACAATCAAACAACTTATCAACCAAATCTAACCAATGTCGACTTAAACAAACTTGCCAACTTACTAATAACAACTGAAAATTATAACTTTCCAAGATCCTTTTCGTTGGTGTAATTGTACCAACTTACAAAAATGATCTGACCAAAATGAGAAATACCAACTGACAGCCCAAGCTCTTTTTTATTTTTTTCAATTTTTTTTTTTTTTGTTTTTCACATCTTTTATTCTTTATTCATTTTTTTAAATGAGCTACTTTTACTCTGACTAATTGGTATTCTCTTAATAATGTTGAAACAGTGACAAATCATTTGATAAGAATGCTAAGATGAACAATTCAGACTCGATCCAAAATCATGACGAAATCGAACTACCCCCATTAAATGAGAATATCCCAACCTGACATAACAAAACCAAACCCAAACCCAAACCATCCACTAGCATAGGCAACCAATGACCCACCAGGAATTCGACTATCGGTATGGCTAGGACAAGTGTATATTCAGGGTGGATTTAATAGCAAAGAACAGGCTAATGACAACATGTTTTCTATTGTTTCTTGCACTAAAAACGAGTGCAACATAAGGGTTTTAAACGGGTGGTTCACTAACCAGAGTAGTTAGCTACTAAGAGAAATATCTCTAACGGTACAAAAAAATTCAACACATGTCTTATTTGATCAACACGCAAAGAAGACTTAGTCCAGCATCATAATCGGACTTTAAAAGGAATTCAACATGAGGAGGATATCTTCAAACGGCTACAATATCAGTCAAGATATGCTCCAACGTTCACCAGATGAAGACCAGGAAGATCCCTGTAATTTCGGAAAATTAGTTACTAGGCTGCTCTATACAAACGAGTACCTGATCGATCATAGGAGAGACAACGTTACACACACTCACATATTTACTTGCTTATTTTCTCTGCTCATACTTGTAAACAACCAACACACTTTTCTTTACTTAGAAAGATCGATCAAGTCGCTCTATCATTGTAACCAATTTACACCATTAATAAAAGAACAAGGCAGGGACGATTGCTTCCTCCCGGGGTTTTTATGCCGGCAATCCATAAAGGATTAAGGGATTTTCCTCGATAACAAATCTCGGTGTTCTTTGTTCCCTTCTCTTTATTTTCCGTATTTATTTACGTTTATCTTTCTTTATCTTGCTTAATCTATCTTATATTTGATTATATAGTTATTTGGGAAATCTTTTGACTACCTTCTTTTGTTTAAGTCGACATAATCTTGATTTATCATACTTATTTTAAACGCATCTTTGAATCTAAACCAACTTTACAAGCCCTTAACATCACGAACGAAAGTTTGGTTACATAATTGATCTAAGTCTTCAAGGTTGATTATCTTAGATAATTTTTGACCAAAACAATATCCTCGACCACCAAAGGTTGAATGGGGAACTTGTTGCAGTTGGTCGAAAATTAATGGCAAAGAGCAATGGTGTCGAGAACATATCGATTATATACAAACCGGGTATTGTACTAATCTTGAGTGTCAATACTTTATTTATTTGCAGGGGGAGATCGACAAGATTCAAATTGCTATGGAACAACTTGCTTGTGTGGTCATCACCCTGGACTATTTGATCATAACTGCCAAAGCAGTTTATGAAATGAAGAAATAAATTATTAATATTATGTAAGAACTATTATGTTTTAATGTTTTTTAATTATGAATAAATTTCAGTTGTTATTAAATTGCCAAGTAGGTATTACAATAAATAAAAACACACTTAATTAAAATATGAAAACATACTTAATTAAAGTTTACAAGAACACATTTAATTAAAATACGAAAACATAATTAATTAAAGATTACAACAACACACTTAATTAAAATAGGAAAACAAACTTAATTAAAGATTACAACAACACACTTAATTAAAAATTACAACAACCACACTTAATTAAAATATGAAAACACACTTAATTTTTATAAAAGTAGGGAACATTCATAAGCTCCTGGAAACACTGCTCGTAAGTGAAGCCCCTCTCATAATTCTCTCGCTACTCTTGATGCGCCGTTACATAAACCATCTGAACCGATAATGTCTCCTGCGCCTTCAACCTCGTATAGACTGCCTCAAACTGTTTACATTCTTTGCGAATTTTGTTGAATTGACCTAGTAGTTGAGATTTGGTCCTTGGACCTTCAATTGTGTTCGCATTAAACCTTTCGTATATGTCGGTCCACATGGACCTACTGGTTTCGCTTAGGTTAGGCATTTCACACTTCCATATCCAACTCATCGACAACAAACGATTTTCGGATTCAGTCCACATTTGTCTCGGCATATTGAAATGGAATGGTTTGAGTTTATATGAAGATTGAAAATAAATAATGGATTGTGAAAGATAGTATATATAGAAGAATGATTAAATAAGAAAAAAAAAACCCTAACCGTTACCTTTTAAAATTTGAAAAAAAAATGTTTTTTTTTGTTTTGGCGTTTTCCCCACGCTCCCCTTCGTCCTCCTTCAATGGAACAAAATGTTTGGATGGAAGACCCTATCGACGGAGCCATACCAATGGCATCTTCGTCGACGAGCCATGGAAGAGGTGGTGTACGACCCCTTTGGGAGGGCCTAAGAGATCAAAACTTAACGGCCAAGATATTAAGCGCGAAAGTTAGCTAGCAAAATTATATATATAACAATACAAGTAGCATTAACTACACTACAAGCAAGCTTAGCAGCCTGCTTGCCTGTCCTTTTTTATTTTTATTTTTTTAATTATCGTGACTCACAGGTTACTACATATCTGCATCTAAGCGTACTTTTTTATCTTTAGTTTTTTTATTTGTCATGTTTTTATCTCACGTTCAGATTTCATTTGTTTTTCTCATTCATTTATTAATATATTACCTGATTGATTGTATAATCATACTTTTTTTCCCATACTTTTACCCAATGTTAATTTTAGTTTATTTTTTTTTAAATTCATTTATTAGTGTATTAACTTATAAAAGGTGTCAGCAGCTTGTTTGCCTGTTTTTTTTTTAACTTTAATTTTTTAGCTAACGTGACTGACAGGTTACTACATATATGCATCTAAGTGTACCTTTTTTATCTTTAGTTTTTTATAAATATTTGTCATGTTTTTAACTCACGTTCATTTTTCATTTGTTTTTCTCATTCATATACTAACATATCACCTAATTGATTGTATAATGTTACTTTTTATTTTCATACTTTCACCCAATGTTAATGTTAGTTTAGTTTTTTAATTCATTTATTAGTGTATCTCACGTCATTACATCGCCACCACCGCATCCGTATACCACCCCACCATCGTCGTTGTTGCCGTCATTACATCGCCACTGCGCTACCCCCGCACACCACCACCGCCCCTTCACCATCGCATCGCATGGTTCCCTTCCTAGGGGCTAGCTAATTGAAAATAAGGTATGATATAAGGTCTAAGCATAAGTGTTAAAAGTTCAACAGTTTCAATCTCTCTTTTGCAACAATAATCATAAGTCTCTGTTGATAAATTTCTAAACCATTGATAGCATATTCAGATATTCTCAAAACACTATGGTAACTTTTTAATTTTAAAACTTGACAACTATAAATTTTGATAATTGACTAATACTTTTTTTTAATCAAATCAAGATAAATGCAAATTTTCGTACGAAAGGTGCACAATAACTTTCAACTTTATGATCATTCAACATTTTGACAGTGGATGAACCCGTGCATTCTTGTTTTTTTCTTTTTCTTGTTTAAAAAAATAAAGTAAATAAAATTGGACTCCACGTGTAGGGGATTAGGAATCGGGTGGCGAGAGACAAAAAATCACATGGGGTACCTAATTTAGGGGAATAGCCGAATAACGAACCAGGACAAATGTCTTGAATGTTGGAATGTTACTACGTGCTAAAAAAAATATACTCTTCGAATATTTAACGACGAACGTAATACATGTGCATTACGGCGGATTTTTATAACCTTCTTTTTAGATGAACACATTGGTTACAAAGTGTGATTTCACGACAGTAAAGTTGTACAATTTGTTATAAAAGTAGATATAATATTTTAGTGTTTTATTGTGTGAAGAGACATTTTTAGAACCATAAATATGCTGAAAGGAGTTTTTTGAAAAAAGAAAAGAAAAAAAAATGTTTAATTTTTTAATTCAATACTCTTTATAAAAGGTTAAAGATTAAAGATAAAGATTTGGATTAAACTAATTATTAATGTTTGCTCATTGTACTTTCTTAAAAAAGAAAATGATACCAGAGCATACAATTTATGCTTGAAAGTTATCTTACTTTTGTGATGTGGTTATCTATACTCTTTTATAAAACAAACCTCTTCTCCTTAATTATAAAAACCTGAAATAATACATTTACCCTTCATCTTAATACATCTTTAAATATATTGATAGACTGTGACTAAAATGCTCTCAAAAAAATTTAACATTTATCTCTCCCTCACGCAGAAACGCATAACACAAATCCTAACTCAAAATCCATCCCCTCTTCCCCCTTTCATATCCCACGCAACAAATCATGACATCTCCGACCGCAATGAAATTACTTTTACGTTAATAATCACACCACCATCGTTGTCGTTACTCCCGCTGCATTGCGCGGACACCAATTAGTATTATGATAAAATGAAAGGATATAATGGGTGAAAATAAATATATAGACACATGCTTGTTTAATGGGTCCAGGTTCAATTTGGTATTCTAATTAAATTTTGGCTAATTTTATTAAACTACAGTATATATATGTATCAAGCTTAATGGCCAGATCAAAAGTCGCTAATCGGTGAAGCCTAATGACGTCCACCCCGTCAAGCGTCTTGACAAACTCACAAAAGTGTTTGAATTTATTTTTTAAAATTTAATATATGATTTAAACTTGAATTTTGAAAAAAAAATCTAATATATGGTGTCATCTATTAAAGCATTAATATTCTTTACAAAGTTTCAATTCCCCGCCTTGGTTGGTTTATATCACGATATGAGTGGGAATAGATTCAGATTTTCCATCATCGGTTGATAATATGCATGTAGCTGTTGAACACGTTTACTATAAGGATTAATTATTTTCACTTCTAATTATAAGGAATATCTAATAACAACAAATCGTTTATGTCCAAAACCAACAAAAAGAATGTCAATTAATTAATAAATCCAATGTACGTTTTTGTTTTACACTTTTACCTAATAAAATAGTTGTACTAAGTTGTGTTGACAAGATGCTGTTAACATATAAAGTAAGTTTTTTAAAACTAAGTTATTTTTTTCTTTTAAATTAGTGCCTTAATAATAAGTATCTAGACCTTGTGAATTCCATCAGGGTTCGAATTTTACTACATACATGTGTAGGAGTGGATATTAAGGATGGTTTCGAAATTCCTAATACATTTTTAGGAGTGTATATTAGAGAGGGTTTCGGAATTCCTAAGTTTGACTTCAAACATGTATGGTTCGAGCTCCACATACTGCCTAAATGAATGTTAATGCGAATACTAAAAACTAAATACTAATTAGTAACTCGCTGTTAAAAAAAGTTATATATTTCTATCATATTTTTAAATTATCCCAACTAATTTAATTATAATCTCAAAATCTGTTAAGTTTAGTTGGGGAACGTCTGGCTCCGTGCCTGGATCTCTACTTAATCTTTCAAAGCCAACTGTCTGAATTAGCTTTTCACTAGCTCCCCCCATGAGCTTCCGCTGATTAATATTTTATTTAATTTTAAAAACAATAAAAAAGAAATAGATGGTAGCTTTTATTTGTTTATTTATTTTGACATTGAGTGAGGAAATAATTTAGCTTTTAGAAAGTTCTTGATTTATTATTGAACCATAAACAATTTACATTGTTAACCATATATTTATCATTTTTTTTTAATCCAATTATATTATTTTATCTATACTATATTATACTAAATATTATTTCTCTCTCACAAAAAATGTTAAATGCAAAATTACCATTTTACCCTTAATAAACTAATTTACATTATCAATCTCTTACATTCTAAAATATCTCTACTACCCCTTTACATCAATTACATTAAATCAATTACTTACACCGACCACCAACAACAGTCCGTCACCATAATGACCGTTGTCACCACCACCAATCGTCGTTACCATCAAACCGCTACCGCATCACGCGAGTACAATGCTATATATATATATAATATATGGGGATAGATTATACATTGGGGTGGTTTTTTATTTTTAATTACGTGTAAGTTAAAGAAGATGATGTTTGTGAGAGTAGCAGTAGTCCTGTTAACATCATAATAGATTTTCCCATAATATATATAGATCAAATGAAAATGTACCTTAAGGAGAGAAGGGCATAGCTCGTAAGCTATAGGCGAAGCCTCCAGTCTATAGCGGAACCATGATAGCTAATGGTGAATCCCGTTAGGTAGATCACCCCATCACCGATAACCCCCAATGACCTATCACTCCCACCAGCACGCTATCTTTTATTAATATCCTTAAGGGCGAAGCCCGTACCGTACCCTTACATGTATAATTTATTATTTCGATTTAGAAAAAAAAAATTAATATTTTTTAAAAATTTTTTATGGATTGAGTTAATTAAAAAAAGAATGAAAAAGATAAAAAAAATTTTAAAAATAAAAAAAACAAGCTAAAATATAAAATAAAAAACGGATCTTCTTTTCTTCTCTTTTTAAGAATCTTCTTTTTAAATTTCTACCATATATATATATATATATATATAATGGATTGTCTACTATTGTTCAACTTTATTGTAACATTACTCAATTATTTTATTATATGTAATTCCACATAAAATGCTATTCTTAGTCACATTCTATTGTCGTAATCCTATATATAGATAAAGAAAACATAAACTTGAAAGATTTTGGCTTTTCATATGTAATTAGATACGCATGGTATATAACAAATGGTAAGACTATCTCTAAAGCGGTATTTTTGGGTGTTTTTAAATGCTCTTAGTTATCTATTAATATCTTTTGTCATTGAAACTTGTTCAAAACTAAATATTTTTTTTATAAGGGTATGTCCTTAGGCTATCTCCACTACAAATTTTTTTGTTTGTATATAGATGTAAAGATATGTAAAGATAAATGATCGATGTTTGTATAGTTAGAGATAAAACTAAGTGATTTGAAGGATATGTAAGGATTTGTAAGGATATGATGTGATAGCTCAATAACGGACGTCCTTAACATTTGGAGATCGATAGCCTAACATATATATAGATGCTAGAAGCTCATATATATCATATATCATTAAACTATAAAAGCCAATTTATCGATCTATCATCTAAACGAGCTGGTGTAATTCAAATGCTTGTTGTTCAACTATACGTGACTAGCAGGCAGATATGAATATTATATGGTTGGTGGTGGTGGTTTACTAATTGTATATACTATAAAAGCTATTCTCAACTAATGTAATGATATTTCACAAAGCAGAAGACGTGTATGATGTCTTCGAAGATACAACCAAGTATCGTTTTAGGTACTTGAATATATACTCGATTGATAACTTCTAGGATATTTCATATTGTACTCTAAAGACAGATTTCATAAGAAAAATGTTAATATTATTTATAAAGAGTTTGGGATTTTAATTAGACGGGGCAAAGTATAACTTATGAAAGAGTAAATGAAAGAAACTATAAATCACAAGAATTTCAGGACCATTGTGCTCTTGCCTAGCGAGCTAGCTATAAACTAGGATAGCTTCATCCTATAATTAAACTAGACATGTCCTTAAAAGTAACTACGTCTGGTTTCGATGTACTTATCTGACGTGGTGATACCATGATGGAAATGATTTATACAACAAAAAGCGAACAACATATTCAATTAAAATTGATAAATATATTAAAATACCCCCCCCCCCCCCCCCCCCACCCCCCCCACAAAAAAAAATTATGTAGTAGAATATAAGTAATGATGATTAAAATGAATTTGTGAGAAGCATATGAATAAAAAGAATTAGTGAGAATCATACGTCGGTTTACGGGTTTTTAAATTTTTGTCCTATAAAATTTTCAAAAAATGTTATATTTTTTAGAGAAAATTAAATTTTTGGTACCTCAACTTAGCAACTTTTGCACTTTTAGTCTCCAACTCAAAAAATTACAGCTTTCATACCTAAAGTTTTGTTTTTTTTCCAGTTTTGGTACCACGTTCATACGGTGTTAAATCTTGTCGTTAACGCCCTCACGTGTCACGTGAGGGGTATTAGTCTTTGACCCCTTTTTTTCTGAGAAAATTACAGTTTTGATATATCAAGTTGTTAATTTTTTCACTTTTGATACCTCAAGTAGACAACATAATTTTATTACATTCTCTAATTTTCATCTAACACATTAGCACATATCAAAGAACACACACTCAAAAATCGACACACATGATTTTTAATCTTTTTTAACGACTCCTAAAAAAACTCCCAAAGGTGTGTATCTATTCTTGAAATAGTATATGTTGTTGGTGTAATTACGTGTGATGGTAGAGGAACTGAATGCATTGGTGGATCGATGGCCGGAAAAAACTCATGTCACAGGAAAATCCTCTCTGGTGGTGTATGATTGATATAAGAGATTTGAATCCTCTCACCCCTAAACTACCCTCTTCTTCTATTAGAATATGCTACAAACGACACTTGATCGGAATCTGCTACAAACGAGATCTTAACTGAATCTGCTACAGATGAATATATTTGCTACAGACGAGATTAGATCGGAATCTAGTGCATGGTAGGGAGGGAGATAGTCGGCAACCTTTTCTAGTGGTGTATGATTCGTATAAAAGATCTGAATCTATTTATGCATGTTTATGTATTGGATTTGGTATGTTATAAAGATATATAGGTATACATGGATTCATATGAATGTGTGCTGATTTTTAAGTATGTGTTGTTTCATAGATGCTAATGTGTGAGATGAAATTTATAGAGTGTAATAAAAAAAATGTTGTTTACCTGAGGTACCAAAAGTGAAAAATTTGACAACTTAGGGTATCAAAACTGTAATTTTATAAAAAAAAAAGAAGGCCAAAAGACTAAAATACCCCTCACGTGTTTGTCACGTGAGGGGGTTAACAGAAAAATTTAACGCCGTATGAACGTGGTACCAAAACTGAAAAAAACACAAAACTTTAGGTATGAAAGCTGTAATTTTTTGAGTTAAAGACTAAAAGTGCAAAAGTTGTCAAGTTGAGGTACCAAAAATGTAATTTTCTCTATTTTTTATTAGTATCACATATCAAATAAAAATGAGATACCGGTCAATGTAACTAATTTTGAACTTTTGAAAATTTTCATATCAATAAAACTTTTAAAGATATACTTGTATTAATGAATATGGAAAAAAAAACCGATCAAAAGTGCCAAAAACTCTTAAAATCTATCAGAAAAGGACAAAAATCCTTAACAAAATGCTAAAAATTGGAAAAAAAAAAACTAGATACAATCGTTACTTTACGGTGATACGAGACTAGTGGACAAAATTTGTGAAACAGGTCCCGTTCGATCCTAGTTCTAACACTTTAACCTAAACATATGAGCTTGACAGATGTTACATATTCAATCTTGTATAGCTACTATCGGAAGAAGATTGCTTCGTGTAAATGTTGTATGACTTGACGTTGGTATAGACAAATTAGCCATGAAGACGAGTAAAAATGATGTGTTGGTGATTGGAATACTCCAAAGTCAACTGAACGACGGGCTGCCAATCTGCAGAAAAAATTAAAAATTATGTAGTAGAAATCAGGGGAAACCTAGAGGGTGTTCAAACCTGATTCCTGGCCGGAGTATAGATTTAAAGGGGATACAAGTTTAGAATTTTTTAATATATGCTAAAAAGATGTGTTATAATATAAATATATATTTGATTCAGTTTTAATTAATGACTAAAATGTAAATAAGTAACTACTATGATGTGTAATTTTAAAATCATGATCTTATGCATATATAATTTTTATTATAATTGTAGTTATAATCATTTATAAAAAGAAAATTGTTTATATATTTAAATTCGGTAGATAGTAGGTGCATTTATTTCCTGGGTTTTTACCTCTACTTCCTTAATCCCTTCCGATTGATTATGGAACTCGTGTGTTTGTTCTTTTGAAGAAAATAATCCATGTATTCCATTTATCTATTATACAGTGAAATTTATGTTGATACCATTTTAATTTGTATTTTCACAGTAGTCTAGAAGCAAAGAAGAGAGTGAGCTTGACATGCAAAAGCTTAATATGGATTAATTATTTGGTAAAGCGGCCATTGTTGTCGAACACTACAAATTCTATAGGTAACACAAAATCTTGTAGACCAATTCCTTTTAGGCCAACTTTTTAGACTATGTTACTAATGTTTGACATAATATCCCCACGATGGACTTAAAATAAACCCATCAAAAACTACTTTTCGTGTTTCATCAATGTGTTCTTGTCTGCCACCCCCTTTGTGGGGACTATATACATGTACCAAGTAAATTTTAATTTTACATAATAATTAGTTACACACAGCTCGCTTGTTATCTTAGGACAAACAACCACCAGTTTTGTAATTAAGACATAGTATTGTTTCGCTTATTGTATCAATTCTATTCTTATTACATGTACTTTTCATTAAAAAAAAAAAGTAATATTACATGTGATGTGAACATGTTCGGGCAATTTGGTTGAGTTTTGATCGGATCTCGATGACTCGATCTTAAGATGAGAATGATTTTTGTTAAGATTTAAGTTAAATAAATCTCAAGTAAAAGATAGATCGAAACTAGCTAATTTAGTCTCCCCATTAATTGTAATTTCTCAACAATTAATTTGAAAGAAACTGTAAATATAAATATGATCATAGCTAGAAGTGGTCCATGAACAAAAGTTAAGTTAAGAACAGTTGGGTGAATTGTTAAAGGTAAAAGCTAGCTAACACTTGATGTTTATGTCGGCCATCATTTCACTAATTCATTTAACAACCAATTTAAATTTTTTTTTTCCACCTTTATCCTTTCCACTCATATTTTAATATATTTTTTCATAATTCAAAGCACTAGGTTTTGATTTAACATTCTTAAAAACAAATTTACCTACTATTTTCTTATTTTACCGGTAATTTTTATTAGAAACGGTTGTGTATGATTTCTTTTGTGACAAACTTCACAAAATTTATCTCTTATATTAATAAAAAAAAATTGTTTCTAGAAATTTTTTTCTTATGTGACATGCTAACATTTTTTGTTAAACTATTTTCTATAAATTTATGATGTCATAATTCTTTTTCTTTATTTTCTTACAAATTATTTTTCTTAGGCTCTTTAATTTTAATTTTATATCTACCATTGATTTACGTTAGTTACTTTTTACTTTTTAATCACCCTAATCAGTTTATATCTTAATTTTTATCTTTATAAGTATATATTGCATCTCCATATCAAAAAATATACTCGTAATAGATTGACAACAAATTACATACAACAACAACAACAATGATACCCAATCCGGCAAAAGCCGAGTTTGGGAAGTATAATGTAGACAACCTTACCCCTACACGAAGGTACAAAGGTTGCTTCCAAAAGGATTTATGGCCAAAAGAGGCAAAAGATAGAGAGTGTAAAAAGTTTAGTAACCATACATGTCGGTTGAATATCGTCTAACTACATTACAATTAGAGAAGAATAGCAGACACCACATTACACACTTTAGCGCAAAATGGACAATACATAGTAAAAAGGGCATTTAAACCTATTAAACATGTTCGTGTGCATACAACCAAGCAGGAATCCAATAATTATGAGTAGTATGTGTAAGAACTCTCCTAAACCCCTCCCAGCAAACCAAAGAAGCAAATAAGGTTGAACCAGACTTACATAAGTCAATATATTTGTTCGTTTTAACATATAAGTCTATATATTTGTTCGTTTTAACTTTTTAATTAAGCGGTCTGGGTTGAACCCGGGTTTATTAGCTAGTTTACTTATGTACATTAATTTATTACATAATAAACAGGTGAGTTTAAATTTTGTTTACTAAGTATGAAAATTATTATGGTCATCATTTAAAATTCTTCACATTTGTAGATTAACGATTTTTTATATTTTCAAATGTGAACTAAATAAAGAATAAAAAAATTTCTTCAAATCTGTTAAAGCATAGTCTTCATATAATATTACACAAATTGTGATTAACTATGTCTTTAAGATATTATGAACTCAAAGTCTCAATATGTGTCTAGAATAGTATTGTTTGTTATTTTTTCTAAATATAGTAGTAATTGTAATTGTATTATTGTTTTTACAGTATTTAGTTCTTTTCTAGATACCTTGTTATTTTATTTTATGTATACGAGCATGGTATCCGCGCAATACGGCGGCAGTAGAGGAGAGACGGTCTGCTTTATTAGGGATTTTGGGTAGTTATGTAAAGAAAAAAAAACAAAAAGTCCAAAGACAAATAAGGTATTTCAAAGACAGAAATATTTAATAGGAGGAATTTGTTTTATTAGAGATAATTGTCGTTCATAAAAGGAAAGAAAAATATTATGAACTCAAAGATTGAAGTATATATATAAAATGTACGAATAACCCATTCCATTCCACTTCATGCTTTGTGTCTTTGTGAAATTGTGAAATAAAATCGTGTGGTAAATATATACATATATATATATACTAGGATTTTTTTACCCGCATGATGTGCGGCTGCTTTAAAAAGGTGCTCAATAAAGTGAGATTTGAGTTAAACTTGCTTAAAAAAACATTTAATGAAACACTTAATATGTGAACAATTGAGTTAATGGAATTGATCAATAATGATCGTAAAAAAAACATATGGACGAACAATCTATTTAGTTTCACTTAATTAAATTAGCAATAATGTATTCATTATTCAATCATTAAACTAATTGTTATATACACTTGTTTTGAACTAACTCTTCATCTACCATCATAATATTTTTCTCATCATCACAATGAAAAATTGTATTGTTAAAAAACAAAAGAAAAAAGAGATTATATTAACCACTATCATAAAATTCAAAAAAAGATAAAAGAATTAAACCAAAAATTGTACATAATTTGCATAGGGATATGAACGAAAGAATTAACATAACTCTTTCAGAAAGTTATGATATTATACAAAGCTCTTAACTCATATAAGATGAATATAATTTAGTGGTGATAAAAAAGCTTATAAACTTTAAATATTGCCACTAATAATTAATGCGATGAGAGTTCTAACTAACCAATGGTCTGAGCAAACTTTCATATAATCACCATAAAAAAATGAAAGGAACCTCATATAAATGTTGAATAAAAAAGATAATGAAATATCATTAGTTATAGACGTGATTTTTTAAACTAAAAAGAAGATATCATTTTATCTAATGAGAAGATCTTAGATTCTTACAATATATATATTTATTTATTTTAACATATCTACGTTCATTTGTTTTCTAAATATAAAGTTTATTTAAAGAAAAATATGGAGTTGACACATAGGATAAAATCTTATGTGGCAATTTTTCAAATTAGTTTTAGATAGCAAGAGGACTTTAAAATGCTTGGTTAACTATTGTTTTATAAGAGTTATAGATAAGGGTAAATGGATGGGAACTCCTGATCCCATGTACCATTTGGTACCCACTAATCCCCAGCTAGGCTAGTGTTCAGGTGAATCTCAACCACTTAATAATCTCCTATAGTTTCCTTATTTTGAGAACAATTTTTTTTTAAGAACCATGAGAACTCTTAAATTATATATTTGTTCACATGTTTTTTTGTTCATTCACATGTGAAATGATATAAAAATGTATGTTGTACAAGAAACTTTTTGAAGAAAACTTCAAAGTAGCCTTTTGTGAACTTGTGAATGAATTTGTTCACGTTTTCTGTTCACATGTGACAAACGGCTATAATAATGTTTTGAAAAAAAAAAACTTCTGCAACATATATTTTTATAACGTTTCACACGTGAATGAACAAAAAAAACATGTGATCCAATATATAATTCAGGAGTTTTTACGATTGTTACAAAAAAATGGGTTCTCAAAATAAGGGGGGACAATCAAACAAGAACAGTCTTAAAATAAGAACACGGTGAGAACACTTAAAAACTACATTTTGATGCATTAAAAGTCCATAAAACTAACATACTATATAACTAATTATCATTTTTTAAGTGTTTAACAACACATTGGTCTGTCAAAATCAAGAAAATCATGTTTTTTTGTTTTGTGCATCTATTTTGGATACATATTCATCAAAAATCAAAATCATGCATCAAACAAAAAACGTGTTTTTTTTTTTTTTTGACGGATCAAAATGATGTTTTTAAATGTTCTCACCGTTTTGGTCTTAAAAGTGTTCTAACTGGAGTGTTACCGTATATATATATACTATATATATATATACTATTTTTATATATATACTATTTATATATATATATATAAGGGGGATAGAAATATAAAGCTGTTAGGTAGCTAAGCTTAGGTGTGGAACACTCACATGCTATTTTTTTAATCCACAAAAATTAGGGGGGCCGTGTGTTTTAATTAAAGTTCAAAAAATATTAAAAAATTAGTATGTGAGGTATTTCACACCTAAGCTTAGGTGCCGGACAACCTTAAATTCACTTTTCCCTATATATATATATATATATATTTATGGGGATAGTAATACAAGGCTATCGGGTATCTAATCTTAGGTGTATAGCACTCACATAGTGTTTTTTTAATCCATAAAAATCATGGGGGCCCATGCGTTTATTCATTAAAGAAGAAATAATAAAGTATTAGTATGTGAGGGGTTCTATACCTAAGCTTAGGTGTCAGACAACCTTATATTCCATTTTCCCATAGGCCATATCTATATAATTATTAAAACAGTAGTTAACCGGACGATTCTAAGCCTTCTTTAACTCAAAACTATCTTCAAACAATGCCACGTAGGATAAAATCTAGGTGACAACTCCATATTTTTTTTACAATATTTAATTTATTTAGATATAAAAAATTTGAAATAAAAGATAAAAAAAAAAAGTTAGAAAACAAATCTTCACCATACTAAAACAATTCTCGATCATATGATCTTTAAAGTATATTTATTTCTTAATTTAAGTTATATAAAACACTAATCATATATAGGTTCCGTAAGTTTCTAATTATTATTCTCAATAAATTATATCATTTTAATTTATAGATTTCCAATAAAGATTTGTTTTTATTTACTCATAATATCTATCTATATCTACAATTTGTAATCATATACGAAGATACATATTAAAATAAAAAAAACTCTATCAAACTCTCACTAATTCCAGATTTATTACCTTTATTCTTTGTTTTTCTTGTGTTCTTTATTAAATTATGTCATCTTTTGTTTTACAGTATTCATGGAAAAATTGTTAATTCCACTTTTGATTATAAACTTTTATAAATTTATTTACTTTGTATTAACAACAAAAGATATGTTTTTTGTCAAATAAGTGATCTATATCACGTGATAGTTCATTTGATTTTGAATTCAAAAGGCGGATTTTTTTAATATGAGGTATAAAGAGTAGAATAGTGTGCGTATTATAAATTTAGATTAGTCTTCTTTGTAAGATAATGAGTATTATTTGAGTGAAGAATCAACTAATACAAAAAATGAATATGTGTGATAAGACTTGCATTTTATTTAATTTATGGATATGAATACTATATCCTTAATTTTAATTTTAATCGTCTTCTAAAGTTCATATATATATATTAAAACAGTAGTAATCTGGGCGATTTTAAAACACCCCCAACTAAAAACTATCTTACTCCGTAAAACATTACCACATAGGATAAATCCCATGTGGCATCTCCACATTTTTTTGATAATTTTTTTGTATCGTTAAATTAAATTTATTTTAAATATTAAAAAAAATATGACTTACTTAATTTCTAAATACTATAGAAGTATTAAAATCTATTTATTTTAGTTAAAAGTTTGTTTTTAGTCTAATTAAAATTGAAGATCACGCGTAATTAATTGCAACTTTTATGAATAGCTATTTGATTATTGAAACATGACCCTACTTATATTACGGTGTATATTAGAATAAATTGAAAACTTTATTTACTTTATTTTTTATTTTATTAAAATAAGTATTGGGTTGTTTTAGTTTTTTGTGTATGTGATTGGTTTTTTTTTTTTTTTTGATTTACAATCATTTATGAAAATTGTTGAGTGACCCTTATCATTTTGACATTCAGTTTCATTGTTGCTATGTATTTTATTAAATAATATGTTATAATCTTTTTTTTTATAACCTATGTAACCGAGTCCGAATTCAACGCATGTTATTTAATATTTTCGTTGACCGGTTTTGTTGTTAACCATAATATAAAAATACAAGGGTCAACAAATGATATGATTGTATAGATTAACACAAATTTTTTTTTAATAATTATCAATGTTCGCATCTAGATTATTTTTCTTATATTTTATCTATCCATTAATGATGTTTTAATTAGCCGCACATCGTGCGGGTAAAAAAACTAGTATATATATATGGGGGATGGGAATATAAGGCTGTTAAGTAGCTAAGCTTAGGTGTGGAACACTCACATATTGTTTTTTTAATCCATAAAAATCAAGGGGCCATGTGATATAATTAAAATTCAACAAATATTAAAAAATTAGTATGTGAGGGATTCTACACCTAAGCTTAGGTGCCGGACAGCATTATATTCACTTTTCGCTAAAATAAAACAAGTATTAAAGTAAAACAAATAAAACAATAAGTTTTTCTTCACTGAAGATCACCATGCAACATGAAAATCATTGTGCATCAATTGCTTCGTGAATCTTCGTGCATCAATTTAACCATGATACAGAGATTATGTCTTATTTATTTTACTTTAATACTTGTTTACAGTACCCAACCCTATATATATATATATATATATATGATGGTTGTATGTTACTATGTTGTGTTGTATGTCAAACAAAAGCTGAAAGATGGGACTTTATACCTTTGTAAGAGGCACGCTTACAATATTGAAGGCTGCAAAAAAGACGAAAGCATTACAGTTTTCTCTTCTTTTTTCTTTTTTTCCTATATTCAACTTTCTTTCTAAATTTTGTGACATATTCAATAGTAAACTAATTTCCTATTGCATTTTTGCTATGAGCAAAATAACTGCTCAATCTATTTAAATTGGTAGTTTTACAAACAAACACAAAAAAAAAAAGAAAAACAAATAAGATTGTTGAACAATCATTATTTATAGGAGAATTGTTACGAAAGAATCTTTATTAACCGATTTAACATGAATAAAATAGTTAACTTTTTTGTTTTTTTTCCCCCAAAATTCTTCATTATGTAATGTAATTTTGTTTTATTGCTGAAACTTGAACTTTTGTAAATCTTGTTCGTAAGTAATGCATTTCTAATTAATTAATATGATAATATATGAATATTTTATAAATATAAATATTATTGCTCTTGAAATCTTAGCCATTGAAGTTATAAGAATAGATAAATACAAGTTTTAGTCTCAAAAAGTTCAACAGAAAGGTGTTATTTTAAGATGAGTAATGATATATCAACCTAATAATTCAATTTAACAATCAACCTAAAACCTTTATCATATAACAAGTGTAATTCACTCATTCTCAATTTTTATTTTTGATTATGTCAAATATCATCGTCATGTTCTTAGAGATATAGAAAAAGTTATATATATCAACTAACTCAAAAGTTATAATAATAACGATAAGTAGTTGAGCATATAATAGGAAAACCAGTAGATAACCAATATAATTTTGAATTTTTATGACGCGGGCAAGTTTCTTCAGATAAACATAAATAATAATGTGCACGTACAAATTATAATGGGACTTGAGGAGCTGAGGGTTGATGAGTGATCACGTATCATAGTGGAAAATGATTGCAAATATACGTAATAATAGTTTCTATATTTTGCTCTACTTATTATTGTGAGAATGATACAAGTAGTGGGTCCATTTTATTTATTAGACTCCAAGTCTATTTATTGGGCGTAAAGTTTGAATTATGATACAATTATAAGGTTTAAATTACCTTATTGTTCATAGGATACAATGTTAGGAAAAAAAAAAAAAACACATAGGATACGTTTGAAGGCGCAATTGCATATTAATAGGAGTACTAATAATTAATCTTATAAACGTTCTTTTTGTCCAGTAGATCTTATAATGGCCCAAAAATATTACTAGGAGTGATAATTAATCTAATAAAAGTTCTCTTTGTCCAGTAGATCTTATAATGGCCCAAAAATAAATATTACTACCCTCTACATGAACGTTACACTTAAAGCGTGATATTGTGTTCTCCTCACAAACTATTTTTTTCTTTAACGGCAATGAAAAAGGTAGTAATTTCTTTTCGCAAATATTACAGCCTAAGGTTGATTCCGAATTTATATGTATCATTAAGAAAGGTTAAAAATAATAGCTTATCTTTGTAAAGGAGGTCCACTGGTCCAGTTAACTTTCATTGTCGATTTAGTATCTTATGTAATTTTTAATATTAAATAGTTACAATTTACAATGTAAATGTGATTCTTCAGTACATATTCCTACATTGGCTATGAAATAATGAATTAAGGATAATAATTATGGATTTTGCTAAATAGAGCCCTAAGGTTGTAGCTAAGTTATTAAAATCGTTATATATCTATCATAAAATTCAAAGAGTACGTTTTTGATATGAAAAATATTATGTTAAGTAGAATTTTTATGGTTGTATTTAGCATTTTTCTGATAGTTATTAAAACTTATATATATGCTATGAATTTTATTTAAAGTGGGCTTTGAAAGAAAGGAGACTAGCATGGCCCGTCATATAGATGGACCAATAGAAGTTCTACTGAATTAAATAGTTGGGCTTAGTTTATTCGGATATCGTATCATAGTCCACATCAAAATAATTTCCTGGGGGTTAAGTGATCCAGTATCGGTGATGCATGTTTATTATACCAGAAGCATTTTTCAACTACAAAAGTTCAAATAATCAAAAACGAAATTTCAGTATAAATATTTTTTTCGGCATACCTTTTTTTTTTAAAATCAAAAGTATAACTTATTTAGAATAACTAATTTCCTAGATTTATCGAAATAGGAACACAAAAATAAACATAATAAGAAATGCCATGCATATATAATGCATTTTTTGTGGTGCACTGGATGACTGGATTGCATTCACTTACGTTATTATTAAATTAGTTGAAAAAACACATGAATGAGGATCCTAGTAAGATCAAAACGTTGGAAGTAGCACATTTCAAATGTTAAGTTATTCATCAGCAAGCAAGCCCGGTCTTGGGCAAGTGCGAAAGGCTCAATTGAACAGGGCACCAAAAAGTAAGGGGCACCAAATTTTGTATACAATACGTCACTGAGTCACTCTATATATTGATATATTAAATTAATTTTGCTGCTAAAGATATATCTATAGGCAAAAGATGTTGTTGTTATCATATATATTAAAGTCTACTAGTCCATCAATATCTTATGAATTATATTATTGTTTTATTATTATACCATACATAATAATCTCATCCTATATTTTTTGACGTTAATATATGCAGTTAGTCACAAAGAGTAAATACGCAAACTGGAATTGTTCATTGTTCAAACATATATATTGATTTATATACTTTGATTAATTTTTTTATGTGAGACTTAAACAACTTATGGTATTAATTATCAAAACTTAAATTTTGATGCATTTAAAAATAAGTTAGAAAACTTTGCTATAGTTATTTTATATTTTCGAACGACATTATTGTTATGGTTGTTTTGATACCTTTTTATATATACTTACTATACTTCAGCCGTTAATGACAAATTTTGACGTTTAATGGGCACCATTAATATATTATCGAGCTGGGCACCCAAAATTCATGGCACGGACCTGTCAGCAAGCAATTAGTCAACTTAAGGAATATATAAGTGTGATTTATCGTTCATATTATTTTTAATTAACTACTGGTTCATAGTTTATTTAGACTTATAATAACCTACATTGTTTAGAGCAAGACAATGCTACGCACGTGCCTTCAAATATCAATAGTTTAGTGAACAACAAAAAAGAACAATAGATCGGAAGACTGAAATTACGATCCATCAAAAAAAAAAAAAAACGAGTTTTATATGTGTAACCATTATAATCAGTCTGCTCAAGTCGTTAAACATACCTGATATACTTCTTATCTTGCGATATATATTTTAGGAATGGAACTAAATCTTAGCAATTTTATACAACTAATTCTTGTAAACAATAAAAAATTAAAATCATTCTTCACCAAATCACCTTATGAACCTAATACTTGACAAACTAATTATTAAAGCATTGCTTGGATAGTGACACCCCGAGTTGATATAAGAAAGATGGATCTCTTAATGGATCAGTTATAGTTTTGAACTTTACCTTGTAACATATAACCCAACCCAATTCTTTTGGACTTTATCGTTGTAAATATATTCAGTTATATATGTCTTATGTTTTCGACTTTTCGTGATGATAACTTGTATATATTTACCAAAAAAAAAAACAAACACTAAACTTAACTATAAAGAATCAACATTTTGTGCGTAGCATATTTGTCCATATTTTAGTAGTGTTTGTAACAATTTATATTTCATCACTCATAATTATAACAAGGCCCGATGATGAATATTATTGGCCATTATATGTATTGATACCACCAACATCGGATCATCTTCGAAAACCGACTTTTGACGCTCTTTAAATTTTATATGATACACCTTATGTGATACGAATTACATTTTACGCTACGAACGATATATAAATTATATTGCATGTTAGTGTGGGTCACATGAATTGAAATTAATTTAATGGTCTAAAAAGGGGTCAACCGACGTGTCTCTTCAATTCCATCGATACCCCAACATGGCCACATGCACATCGATACATCAACCCTTGTTTGTGCTTGGATTTCGAGATCAAAATTCTTACCATAAAATTAACTATATCATGTAATAATATTAATGTAATATTGGATTTATTGCCTTTTACCTTTCCTTCTCAACAATTTTATACTTACATAGTTACATTGTTAGAGTAGAATGTGAACCATCACATGAATTATGTCTTAATTAAGTATTTATTCGCAAATGAAGCTAGTTGAACTGACAGATGCATCCTTGGTTTTTTCATATGTCTTGGGTTCGACTCTTAGGAGTGACAAGTCTATGGGTTTTTTCCCTGAATCACCTGTAAAGGTTTATGATCTACATCACGTTTGAAAGTTAAAACCTTGTAAAACTATGTATTTTTTATACGGCTGCATTCACAACCGTGTAATATTAACAGTAACAAATACCCCATTTTGTAGTAGTGTTAGAGTACGTGTAGGGCTTCACTATTATACGGTGAAGTGTTCTTTGATGTCGAATACCGACTCACTGTTAAAAAGAAAAAAGTATTTATTCAGGGTGTGCAACGGAAATAACTAGAACTAACTACTAAAAAAATCAATTAAAAGTTATGATGAACTGAAAATAATTTATTATCCTGTGAATCTGTGAATAGTAATTTCGAATTTGAATAGTCCTCCTAGCCGGTCGATTGGCTTGAATATCATTCAAGTACCATGTGGCATGTGCTATATATGGAATTGTTTTGGGCTTAAAACTTTTATGGGTGGAAACTTTAGGCCCATTATGCATTTAGTTCTGTTTTATTACTTTATATAATCTTAATCTATAATATATAAATTAAAAAATAAGCTTCACCGTAAAATATAATTTTAAAGAATTTCATTACGTTACGTAACACAAATAATTATTAGATGACAATATTATCTTTCCCTTTTGTAAATTTCTAAATCTACTCATGTAAATATTAAAATATACGTGAGATTGATATTTACCTACAGGAGCTTCAACTCTTCAAGTCAAAAATATGTTATTTTCCAAAAGACAGTATGTTATTATTAAACTTCATGTATAAAGTAAACATGCCCCAGCCACTCAAGCCAGTTTTTAGCTCGGGGCAAAAACCCCTTTACCTAGCTCCGGTCCTCAAACAATTGGCAGTTTATCTAGACCTATCGGCTAATTAAGTCAAATAAATTTGATCTACATATATATTCAGAAGATCACATATATGCTCCTCTATAGACTAAGTCGCAAACTATATAAATATATACAAGTCATATATACGTTATTTTTTTTCGAACATTCACTCGGTATGCAAAATCAGAAAAACTTCACCGTATATATTTTAGACAGGAAATTTGTGCAAACAGTAATTAATGAAAAAATAGATATTTAATTAGATTCTTAGTTTTAGTACTACATAAATATTAGCAAAAGATGGTATTGAGTTATTTTGGATCCCCACATATATACATCTCATAAATTTACAAGCCTGCTTTTCATGGGAATTTAGATCGAGGACATGACATGCAGTCATGAGGAAAGAATATATATCTTAATTCTTAACTCTTGTGCGCGTCTTCATCAACTTCCAACAAAACAACCCTACCCTAAAAACCTACATTTAAGTTCTTAGAGAAAAGTACAAACACAAAACAAAAATTAACAATTTCGTGTGTCTATATGTATACACATACATAGATACAATTGCGGAGCTACATGGTGACTAAGGTGGTCATGACAACACCACAATGTCGATAAAATTTTGTATATCTACTACTAATTTAAAGTATTTAGTTTTAAAGGTAATTATCAATCCCAAACAGATGTAATTTAATTTTGTAGTTTAAATTTAATATTGTTAGTATTATGAAAAGTTTTCGACGACCCCATAATTCAAATCCTGACTGCGCTACTGCATTGGTTTTTGTATATATATATATATATATAATATATATTGAAGGGATCAAGTGAGAATCAACATATATGGTGAGAACTGTGAGAATCATTGAAAAATCATCTCTAAGGACTTTGCCCATAGAATTAAGGGCTATGCCTGTATTGTAACAACCGTCACCATCTCTTGGATCGCCGCCCATAAAATCCATACCCTACATTTGTGGTTCTCACATTAACCCTACTCTATATATATATACATATATATACACTATATATATATATATATATATGTATATATATAGACATATGCTTAGTATTCACTTTGTTTTGCTTCGAGGCAACACGAGCTCTTCCCCGGCGTTGCCTTCAATTCCACCACCCTCCTCTTGGAATATAATATTATATCAAACTTTCCCTCTGGATTCTCGTGTGTTTTTCTTACCTAAATGCCCTTTCGTGCCAACCTTAAATTACCAACAAGCCATCCATTCTCCTCTTAATTTCATTAGCAAATTTAGCACACATTTTATTTCATACCTTGTTTTTTCTGTATATAAGCCTTTCCTAAAGTGGTATTTTAATAATAACATAATAGTTTTCTGATCGATAATTATTAACACATAAGAATATCCATAACTTAAAGGCCTATACGACTTCAGCATGCATGGATATGCAGTATCAGAACTTGGTTAATACGAGTATTAAAAAAGAGGTTTTATGTAAGATGTGTATGATCAAGTTTGTTTTTAATCCTTTTGATCATTGACAATGATATTAAGTTATTAACACGCTGTTTTTTTATCATTTTATGTAATGACTAGATTCTTCGATTGCTTATAATTAGTTCGTGACTGTCTGTTTGTTAATTTTATACGTGGTAATATTTGTTGTTTTTATATATTTTTAGTCTTTTAGAATGGTGTGTTAGTTGGTTAGTGCTTTAAACCCTAATAGTGATATCCAAGCAAACAGTATGCTAGAAATTGTAACACAAAAGTACCCCTATACATTTGATGTGTCATGTGTTATTTTTCATGTTGCTTTTTTAAAAGGCTACTTTTTTGCAAAGTGCTAAACTGTATAGTCTTAACCGGGTTTACTTTAAAGAGCTCATTTATTCAATATCTAATAGGAGGGAAGCCCCTAACAGTCATCCAAAGTCACGATAACATATAAGAGAAAGGCCTTAATTATCTTGTAAAGACTTAGAACTTGTCTCGCTATCACTAAACCCCCAAATCTAATTACTACTATGATCGATCGATCCACCATGGCCCATGGGTTTTCTCCTATGGCCGGGTCATGGGTTGTCTTGGAATGTTGCATGTATGTACTCGTAAAATGGAGATGATCGGGTGGGTTAATGTATCGTCAATGATCCATTAAAAAAAACATGTATATTGCATCGAATGTTGACCGGTCACAAGCTCACAATATTCCATCGAATGTTGCCGCAGATCCTGAAACGTAAATCTCTATCTCTATATCTATATACAAACTTAATGACTTAAGTGTGTTTATATATGATATTTCTTCTAAAACTTAGCTTAAACATTAGTATAATCAATTACTGTATATAATTAGAAAGCCTAATTAATGGCCGGTGGTAAATCCCCACGCCCCCAAGCAAACACGTAATAATATAAACAAGAATCTTCATCCCTGACTCACTGACAGTCCACAGCAGTTGATTTTTAGTCAGTTTCACACAAATGTGTTTGTTTTTCCATTCTTCTTATGCTTTCTTTTTTTAGACTTTTAAATTCCTGGACATTTTATTCTTCATTTTTTCTTTCAATATGTCAGTGTTTCTTTGGCCGATTCTTCACCTAGCTAAAACACTTCCTTTTAAACACACAAATGCATATATATATAGGAGGTTGCTTTATGCCTCAAAAAATCTAAGGCCTCAATATTTTGTATACAAGACTTAATGTTTATATTTTGAACCAAATAACATCATATAATTTGTATTGTATACAAGACTTAATGTTTATATTTTGAACCAAATAACATCATATAATTTGTATTGCAGTATCATTCTTATTGATTTTTGCATCAATATCTGTATTTTTATTACTAGTAGTTTAATAACATAAATTAGGCTATATATTTTTTTTTTACTTTAATTTATATGCTAATAAATTAGACCCAAAAAACTTATCTCGTTTAAAGCCCTCAAAAGCCCTAAGCCGTTACGGTATGTCTGTATATATGTATGGAGATATATATGAACTACTCCGTATATATGTTGTCTATATATTGTGTAAGAATATATTAAAGAGTTGGAAAAGGTGGCGAGAGACGTGGGTCCTTGCCTCCTTGTTTTGGAGCAATTCAGTCAACTCTTTATTCTTTATTAGTATTCTGACAAAATTCACATTTCTCTACATACAACTTTGACAGTAAACGTGTGGTTAAATTCATTAATAATGTCATCAAGGAGTACATAAATCACCTTTAACCCTTTAATTATTCATCCGTTTTTTAGTTTTCTTTTTTTTACCTTTATAGATTCTCTGTGTTTCTTACTTTAACATGAATAATGCCAAATTCATAAAATCTGTCTATATAAAGTACAGTACTAATGTATCATTATACACAGTTAAACATATCTAGACTAAGTCGTATTTTGGAATGTAGATCAAGCACCTAATACGCAGTGGTGGATCTCAAAAAATTTAACGGTGGGGCCAAAAAATTTTTTTTTTTACCATCGCTAGGTTCCGCGTTTTATATTATGGTCATGAAATACACTTAATTGGGTTGGGTCAAACAAAAATAACACTAATAATCTAAGTTTTTCATTCAAATTACTAATACATAGTTTCTAACCAACAAAAACTACATAGACTTATGAATATACCAAGAGAAAAGACGTTGGATTGTGGGAGAAATACCTTGTTACGTGGATTGTTGGCTAAAACATAGAATTATGAATGGACTAAGTGAATTGTGGGTTATAAAACTAAAAAGGTAAATTTTATTTTTCCTTGAAGCCTAAAACTCAAAAAAGGAAGGAAGACCTTGTTACGTGGATTGTGAATTGTAGGCTAAAACATAAAATATTGAATGGACTAAGTTTGTGGGTTATAAAAACCAAAAAAGGTAAATTTTGTTGGACTATTAAATTTATTAAATGTATCAAAAATAATCCTTGGGGTCCGACTTAATAGATATAGATTATATTGGACGAAATACGGGTATATTAGTACTACTAAACGAAAAAACGGCGGTGGCCCGGGCCCCCAAAGACCCCTAAAGAGAACCGCTTCTGCTAATACGCCCGAACATGTATTCAATTGAATCGAGACATATAAATATATATAACATATATATATAGGGTAAAATTATTTTGAGAATCTTTTTTTTTTTTGCGAGAACCTTTGAGAACTTTTCAAATCAAGCCCAACCGATGATTATTCTTTACATGAAAATTGTTTTTTGATTGTTTTCTGAATAACTTATGTGTAATTGAAGTTTATAATTGTGTGGGGCATGGTTATCATCCGTTATACAATTATGTGAAGATTTGGATTCTTGATCACATGTGCACGAATATTGCTATGCAAGTCAATCACATGTAATCATAGTAATATTCGTGCACATGTGATCAAGATTCTAAATCTCCACATAATTGTATAACGGATGATAATTCATGCCTCCACACAATTATAAACTTCAAAATCATACATAAGTTATTCAGAAAACAATCAAAAAATAATTTTCATGTAAAGAATAATCACCGGCTAGGCTTGATTTGAAAAGTTTTTAAAAGTTCTCGCAAAAAAAAAGATTATTAAAATAACTTTTCACTATATATATATATATATATGGCTAAAAGATAAAATGAAAACTAAAAAAAGGTCGAGAATCGTGAGAACTAGTTTTTAATTAAAAGGCCCAGGGATAGTATGATAATTTGATAAATGCAATTGGGAATTATAATAGAAAAAGAAAAATAGAAAAATATCTGGAACAAATAGAAGCCCATTTTCTCTCCCCCTTGAACCGCTATTCTAAGCAATCAGTTATAGGATTGCCCACCTTTTATATTCATAATTCCATCAATTCATCTTCACGATTTAACAGAGGTTTTTTTTCCTTTTTATTCAAAAAAAAGTTAGAATGGATTGTAATAATGTTATCATCATTCAAAGAGAGGAATAGCATAGCTTGGATTCAATGGATGAGTGGATTGTCGGTCTTCAAAGCCATGAAGGTATTCGTTAATCACAAATACTCTTTATATCTAGACTTAGTATAAAAATTAGTATATATCTATCAATTAGTATATATCATCAATTTTTGTATAGAAAATTAGTATATATCATCAAATTTTTGCTTGGTTGATAATGCTATGTCATATTCCTAGAACCAGTTGAAAGATTTAGGTTAGAGCGATTACTTACAAATTGCTATTATTCTATACAAAAATTTTCATTGATTTTGCTTCTTTTTTTTCCACTCGTGTTTGCAGATCCTTCCTAGTTTAACCTTCCACATGTTTGCTTCCAATATGCTTTAATTCTAACACATTTTCATTGATTTTGGGTTTTTTCATGGTTCGAATTCCATACACATAGTATAAACAAAAGTTAAGCAAGGATATGGTAAAGAGGTTAAAGACAAACACAACATATGCAACTGTGAAATCAAGAAAAGAGATGAAGTTGACGCCCGGGTTGCAGCAATAGGGGTAAATAAGGGTCAGATACACAAGTGCATTCGTCATCAGACTTTTTCATTTTTGACTGCTATCATTCGATATTGTTATTATTTCAAGTTCAACAAATTTTGTTGCATTCTTAGTTTCAATGTTGATAACTAAATCAAATTTTGAGATGCGTTTCATTAATGTCTATTTCAGAATTTGATATTTATTTCATTATGTGATATTTTGTGTCACGAGTCTTCGATTTTTACTTTAACTGCAAATCAGTATACATGTGTTCCCTTCAGTAGTACTATTTTTGAATATATATTTCTATGATTTTAATCAATTAACTCTACTTTCGACCCTATCAACAACATTTCTTTCACTAGTATAATAATTTACAATTTACAAACAAAATGAGTCCATCGCGCGATAAATGTGTCCATATCTCTGCACCAATCATGACAACTACACTATATATACCATGTTTACTCGGTCCAAAAAAACAACGCATCGTTGCCTGTTCAGGAAATCGTAACCCCTTTGCTCTTAACAAGCTCATATATAACCATGAATGTACTCATCCATCCAAGACACATATGCAACCAAAAAGAACACATGTTCACAGCTTTGGGACATGTGTTCAATTCATCAAATATATTTCACCCATGTCTAAAACGTTTTACATGTTAATTCAACACATATGTCCAGGGGGACATATGTTCTACCTGTTCAACCCATCAACTATACTTCACCCATTTATAGTATATTCTACCTGCTAAATTGACTCATATGTCCAGAGAGACACATATGTTTAGCCATATAATCGACTTAAATGTTCGGGACGACACATATGTTTAGGATAACAAAAAAAAAACATGTGCAGGTCACCTGTCAATATTATATTTCTACAGGAAGCCAAAATAAAAAATGCTCACAATATAAGAATTTCTAATTATGCCAAACAAAGTTTTTTTAAATGAAACCAAATGCATAGAAGATAATATAGCCTTTAAAACCATCAACATCCAGATGGATACACACATAGTCTTAAAATCTGTCAACACTAAATAACACTTATTATTAAATATACTAATATCATAGATACATTACCAAATCCCTTTCAACAATACATTTACGTTGGCTTGAACTCAGACCATGAAGTACGCGATTCAAGGAATTAGGAGATGACCTGTTCCTAAGAAGTGGGTGGTTTTTCCTCACTAGTTTTTGTTTAGGTATCTTTGTGTTTTCTGCCTTCTTACCCACTTGTTCATTTACACTGTTTTAGACATCCCTAACCATCGTTTTAAGCCTCGGTGACTTTCTAAACGTTTGCTCCTCACTAGCCATCACATTCTTATCGTTCACCCTTCACTTTTTAGGTTTCTAATTAGTTTGTTGCTATGGTTCCCATCCATTGTCCCGCTTTCTTTCCTGCTAATACCCCTGCAATTACTTATGGTGTCTGCTCGGATTCATTTCCCTTTACTCTTTTTGGCTCTTTATATATTCGCTGGTTGTCATTGTTCCCGTGTACTTCCTTTGGTCATATCTTGGCCCAACGCTAATTCGTGTACATCTGTTCACATTGCCACATTAAAATCAATCTCCACATGGGTACCAGATGTTACAATACAGAAAACAACCAAGCTAACATGTGGACTACAATCATTTACGATAAACCTAATGGAACAAAATATAAACCACAATTTCGTACATCCGTATACACTAGCATAGCACATACTTGTAATCTTTCGAGTAGCACACATGATATATTCAAAATCATACGTAAATAACCAGAGTCTTGACACGCGTGTTTTACTAATGTAAACACTGTGTAGTTTACATGATGTACGACAGTTTGTAACTTTCCTAGCCATTATCCATTACACGTAAACATGTGCGTAGTTTGTGCGATGTACGCAGTTTTTAATTTTCCAAGCCACATGCTAACCGGTTATTATTTGATTACACTAGTTTGAATGCAAGCACAAGAAATTATTTGATTACACTAACTTAGCATTTTAATCCAAACACATGTGACCAACATTACTCACGAATTATCCAAACATCAAACATTTTATTTTTTCTTACTCCTCATCTTACAAAGCATACAAACTTTTACATCGAACACGAACCATAATAGAAAACACATATGTGACCTAATTTATTAGAAAAAATAAAAACATGTACAGTAAACAGGGTCCATCTTTCTACCAACATCCAAATGATCAGAAACATATGTTAAAACTTTCTCGAAGCATGAGACCTAATTACGAAAAAAACAAAAAACTTGTAACAAATCTTGATCTATTGATACTAGATGTACCTTCATCAGAATCGTCGGTTAAGTCAAAAGCCGTTTCCTTTTTATTGGTGTATTTGCCATTGATTTTAGCACCCTTACCCTGTCAATCCTTCCGACTCTTCCTATCAATAAAAGAAACAAGCACACAAAAAATTCCTAACAATAATGGAGCACACATACACCACGAAAATAGTTATTCCACAATAAACACGCAAAATTAACGGAACACATATAAACCATGAATAAAAAAGAAAGGAAAAACAAAAAAAAATTAGGGTTGAAAATTACCTTTTTTATTCCTCATCTTACGGGTTGTAAAACCTAATATTTATACTACTGATTGATCCGGATTATTAGTCGAACATACATGCACCAGGATAATTAGCTTCAATCGCTGATTTTCTGTTGATTTTTTGACCATATGGAATCTTCATAGAAAAGGATTTTGGAAGGAGAGATTTCAGGTGACTATTTTTGCTCAGAGGGTGAAACACTTTTGATTTTCTTTTTCTTTGTTTTTTTTAAAAATTATATTTCTATGTGTTTTCATTCTAAGTTTACCCTTCCGTGTGTTTCATTCGTTCAAGTGATCACACTTATTTACACAAATCCATTGAATAATATTGTCCATTGATTTACAAGATCCAATGGTCTAAATGAGTTCTCGCAGTTCTCGACCTTTTGATGGTTCTCACAATAACTGCCCTCTATATATATATATATATATATATGAGTGAGATAAATTGAGTCCAAGTCGTAATTTGAGTCCAAAGGGTCCATGTAACTTACATATGTGGAGGTGGTCGTCGTCGCCGAAAGATCATGGTGATAGTCGAAGATCATGGTGGTTGTATAACTTACACATGTGTACTTACACATGTGTAAGTCGTGGTGGCGGTGGTCGCCGTTGCCGGAGGATCATGTGGTGGTCGGAGATGATGGTGGTGGTGGGAGGTGGTTGGGATTTGAGGAGAGGGAGAAAATTAATGCACCTTTTAGACTCAAATTAAGAATTGGACTCAATTTATCTTTTTCATATATGTATATATATCCCGATAGTACATGGTTTGGAGAAAAGTGAACACTCAAACTAATCAGCGAATAATTAAAGTTTTCACCATTTAAGGTAGAAAAAAGAACTTATTAAAGGGGAAAAAACAAGTGCTAAACAAAAGAGACAAGAAAAAGAAAAAAAAGAAAAAAGAGATGTTTATTCTGAAAGACGGCAACATAAATACTTTGGTTTTCTGGAAAACGGTCTTGTTTTAAATTAACGTACACCAAGAAAGAGGTTCCAATTAAATCATCATGTTTTATGGACTAGAATTATTAATTTAGGAACCTATATTATTTTTGTTGAAAAAACAAGGAAACATCGGCTACTTGATCCCGTATAGTGGAATTCGATCTTCAAATGTTTTATGAATCTTGGTCTTGGGTAATGGAATTGCGAACATGATATAGGGTATAGAGTTATGTTCATATGTATAGTCTGCTAGAACTAGGTAGCTTAGGTCACTATCAATTCTATCAATGGCGTGTGTTATTTTAAGATTAAAAAACAACGTACACTTTAATTAATGGCTAATGTTGATTGAAATGTTATTAATGCTTTGTAGAAAAATAACATATCAATCACCAAGTATGAAAGTGAACAAAACGTAAAATGATGTTTCTATATATTAAGATAATTTGGCATATCGTTTTCCCCCCAAAAAATTGAACATCCAATATGCATCTAATTCATTATAGTGAACTACGTTTGTTAAATAAAAAAATAATACAAAAAAAAAAAAAAAATAATACCAAACAAATACCGTTTGTTAGGATGTATTCAAAGTATCAAACAAATACCGTTTCATGTGGCTCACTGAGATAGCCTAATTACAACAAAACAAAACAAAAGGAAAAAGACTGTCAAAAGAATTTTACTTTGACTGATCAAACCAGTAAGTGGAAGACAGAAGGCACAAAAATTAAAAAATAAACTAAATTAGAATAAATAGACTAATTAAGTAGCAACTAATTAATGTAACCCAACAAAGTTATTATTTTTTGTTGTTTCTTAATTCACTTTTTTGACGAATGCGTTTCCCAATTACATGGTCAACAGATTTCTACTTGGTTTTTATCAATTTCTTCTCTCTCTTCACTTCTAATCTCTTACTTATTTTAAAAAGAAAATGACTAATCATCTTAACAAAATAGCTTAAAAATTCTCTTAACACTTTAAGAAGGTGACATGTGATATCCACTAATTCTCTTTCTTAATCTTGCCTTTGATTTTTCAACATGTAATCATCAGATAGTTAAGAGGATTTTTACGCTATTTTGTTAGGAGTATTAATCATTCGTCATTTATAGGAAAATGACTAATCATCTTAACAAAATAGCTTAAAAATTCTCCTAACACTTTAAGAAGGTGACATGTGATATCCACTAATTCTCTTTCTTAATCTTGCCCTTGATTTTTCAACATGTAATCATCAGATAGTTAAGAGGATTTTTACGCTATTTTGTTAGGAGTATTAATCATTCGTCATTTTAAAATGTATACTTATTTTTTATTTCAATCCATAAAACAAATCCTATGTTACATTTGTGGAACTATATATATATTTCGTAATTGTTACTCAATCACCTCTGCTACTCGATCATAAATATTCTTAAATTTAGAACACCTGCAGCAAGTGCACGGGGATCAACATCCTTTCTTCTTGTTATAAGATATATATATATGTTACCTTTATGAAGAAAAATATATATGCACCCATATATTATTAGTTTTAACAATATATATATATATGGACTTGATCTGAGTATTTAAAAATATCCTATCTTATTTCAAATATAATTATATACACACATACAAATACAGATATTTCCTTGTAGAAAGTGGAGTAGTCTTTGGTAGTAAAAAGTTATGGTACTCGATCTATAGATACATACATACATATATATGTAGAGAGATATGTATATAGTCCAATAAGATGATTTAGATAGTGTGGGAATGCTGGACTTTGGGGTGTCAATTTTTTGCAAGAACGAGGTGTTTAGTGAGTTCCAATACACTTCAAGTTGGATTAGATTAGAAATGTGAGAGGGGTGAGTAGTGAAGATGCAAGTCTAAAGTGTATATATACATCATAAATTTTTTGTATTAATTTTAAATAAATAATTTATTCAAACGATCGACTAGCTTCTACCCAAAATATCTTATTTTGGGTTCCAACGGTATAGTACTACCATGAACCATTTAATAACTACTAAATTTTTACAAATTTCAAGTTTTGGGATTAAGATTTTTTTGAAAACATTACATAAGTTTGCTAGCCTTCTTGTGTAAATACATAATGAATGAAATCAACAAGCTAAGATGTTTACATAGGAGAATAAAGGCATGCATGTGTGCCCGCCTACAATAGTTAAATTTCACACTCGAATTCATTGCATAATTAAATATATATACTCAAAAACTATATATTAAATTAAATTCTGTTAGTTCTATTCTATAAGTATATAAACATTTGTGTGCAAGATATGGATGTCAGACTACTACTTAAAATGAACATTGCAAAAGGGCTTCTTCTATGAATCTAATTAGAGAGAGACAAAAGAGAGAATATATATAGAAAGATAAAGGAGTATTTATTTTATTAAATACTTCCATCTTTTTGGTTTACTTCTTTCTTTTCCTCTTCTCTTCGTTGTGTACTTAAATTCCACTGCCTTCTTCACACTTGAATTCTCTCCAAGTTTTCTACTCTACTAGGGTAATATTGCTATTAACTTTTATATATCTTTAACCCTAGCTAGTTGATTTCTTCATTCATCAATACTAGCTAATTAACATATAAGTTTGTTTACTTAAAGTTTTTGAGGTTAAACTATTTGCAGGAGCTTACCTAATATTAGCTTCATATATTCATAAGTGCAGAGTAGTAGAAGAAATAAGCATGAATTCAAACAACTGGCTTTCATTTCCTCTTTCTCCAACTCACTCATCTTTACCGACTCATCTTCATAACACTCAGTCCCACAATTTTTCTCTAGGCCTTGTTCATGATAACATGGCTGACACTCCTTTTCCTAACCAAGGTATATATTGCTAGATTATATTACTCATTATTTTTATCATTTATATTTTTAGGCTTAACCAAAACATTTAATTAATGGTGACATATGATCTTGATTCATGATCTGTTATTTGATATTTTATTTGTTTATGACATGTTATGATGACTATGTGCAGAATGGAACCTGATTGGTGCACAAGGAGGCAGCAATGATCAAGTGCCTAAAGTTGCAGATTTTTTGGGTGTGAGCAAATCAGAGAACTCAACAGATCTAGTGGCATATAACGATATTCATCAAGGTAATGACACGGATTATTTGTTCACAAACAACAGCCTAATGCCACAAGTGCAAAGCACCTTGTCCTCTACACCTACAAACTACGAACTACTGCCCGAGAATTCAAGCACTTTGCAGTCGTTGACGTTGTCTATGGGTAGCGGAAAGCGTTCGACTTGTGAAGCAAGTACCGGCGGTGATGATACTAGCAATGATACTACGACCAATACTACTACTAGTACTGCTGTTGTTGAAGCTAACCCTAGAAGAACTTTGGATACATTCGGTCAAAGAACTTCGATCTATCGTGGTGTAACTAGGTATGATTTTTCTTAACCTTAATTCATTTGTAGTTTAGTTTCCCGTGAAAGGCGGCCATAGATATATATATCATCCAAAATATCTACATAAAATCTCTAGACTTTATATGTTGGATATGTTTGCACAAAAAATAGCATGGATCAATCAAGAATCTGATCATTTAATTATTTATATATATGTGTGTATGAACTATATATCTACATCCATCTGCAGGCATAGATGGACAGGAAGATATGAAGCTCATTTATGGGATAATAGTTGTCGAAGAGAAGGGCAATCAAGAAAAGGACGTCAAGGTAATTAAACAATTAACTTAATTTCATTTACTCCGAGTTTTGATAGTGATGCAAGGTTTTGTGAGACTACTAACTTCTTCTTCATTTGATATGTGGTGGCGACGCTATTGTTCGACGTTTAATATGATGCAGTGTATCTTGGTAAGCTTGTTTGTGTCTTATTTTTAATTTCTTTCATCAACTTCTTGATTTTCAACGTGAATCAAAGACCTTTTTAATTAACTTAATTTAAGTATGTGATTATCTAAACTTGCGGGTCTGATCAGGTGGATATGACAAAGAAGAGAAGGCAGCTAGGGCTTATGATATGGCTGCACTAAAGTATTGGGGAACTTCTACTACCACCAATTTTCCTGTATATATACTGCCTTGCCACCCACACTCTTTAAATATGTTATAATTATATATGTCACAAAAGCTGATGACAGAAGTTGTAACTTAATTATCTATTACGTACATACAGATTACAAACTATGAAAAGGAAATCGAGGACATGAAACATATGACTAGACAAGAATTCGTAGCATCCATTCGAAGGTTTGCTAGCTAGCTAGTGGCCATACAAGTTTTGGTCAAGATTCACATTTTCATTTGGTTATTAACACTAATTATATTTTGTTGATTGACAGGAAAAGCAGTGGATTTTCTCGTGGTGCATCGATGTATCGAGGTGTAACCAGGTAACAAAGACACTAGTTTAATTAATTTGTCACGTTTTAATTAATTTATTCTTAATTTGCTCTAGCTCGACCTTACAAAATTTGAATTGATGATTGATCAGGCATCATCAGCATGGAAGGTGGCAAGCAAGAATAGGGAGAGTTGCAGGCAACAAAGATCTTTACTTAGGAACTTTCAGTATGTTCCTTGTTTATTAATTACGATTACTATTTATTGCTTATCCATTTAAATACAAACCTATATGCATGAACCTACAATGTTTCTAGCTTACCATGTGGATTACCAATAACGGTAGCTATAGTTATTAACTTCATAAAAAAAAAATTAAAAAAAAAAGAAGCAAAATCCAATCTTTGGGCTTTGTCCCTCATTACACGCTCATTGTTTTCCTGCAATTAATTCATTCTTGTTTTAAAAGTATCTTTTTTATAAAAAAAAAACATACTGGTATATATATGTATATATATTGCCTCTTAATTTGTATCTGCTAATGATGTAGAGGATCCATTAATTATGCAGGCACTGAAGAAGAAGCTGCAGAAGCGTACGACATAGCAGCCATAAAGTTTCGTGGCTTAAGTGCCGTTACAAATTTTGACATGAGTCGTTATGATGTTAAGAGTATACTCGAGAGTAACACGCTTCCTATCGGCGGAGGAGCTGCAAAACGCTTAAAAGAGGCCCAAGCACTCGAGTCGTCGAGAAAACGCGAAGAAATGCTTGCTCTTGGCTCCGGTTTTCCCTTTGGGAACTCAGCCGCGGCGGGTGGTGTGCTACAAGCCTACCCTCTTTTACAACAACCATTTGATCAAACACAATCACCACAACCTTTGCTAACTTTACAAAACCCTGAAATATCTCATTATTCCACACAAGACCCTCATTTTCACCAGAATTACCTTCAAGCCCATCACCATCACCCTTATAGCATGCATAGTCCTCACCAATCATCAACCCAAACACCTCAATTTTACAATAGCTATCTTCAAAATAACCCGGTTTTGCTACATGGTTTGATGAACATGGGCGTGGGTGGATCTTCTTCTTCGGTGATGGACGGTACTAACAACAATGGTGGAAGCTCGAGTGGGAGCTATAGCGGTGGAGGGTATTTAGGTAATTTTCTTGGACAGTCGGGGAGTACAGCCGAGGAGCTCGCGATGGTTAAGGTTGATTACGACAATTTGCCAACCGAAAACTATGCCGGATGGTCTGGGGATTCATCGGTTCAAGAATCAAACCCGAGTGTTTTTACAATGTGGAATGACTAAGCTAGCTAACTACTCTTGTTTAGAAAAAGATTGATCATGACCAAGCAAAAGGTCGAGTTTTCTGATGATAATAACACTTCTTATTTTTGTTGTCTTTGTAATGGCTTTTTAACTTTAATTAATGGAATGGATATTCCAGAGGGTGTAGTAATCCAAATTTTCGTTTCGAGCTACATTAATTAGTTTGTTAAATTACTTATAGTTGCAGTTTGGCACCATGTCATAGGCATATATATATATATATATATATAGTTAATAATGTCCAAAACATTCTTATTACTTTTGAAGGTGTGTTAGCTCATCATGACTTGAACAAGTTGCACATCTTCATTTATTTTTCATGCAATCATTTTCGTTTTATATAAATATTATACTCGTACTAGACACGTGTGTACATATATGTCATGAATACACATGCTTGTACGTGTAAGTAGTCAAGAATTCGGAAAATCGTAGGTTCAAAGAAAATCAAAGCATTGAAAGAGGATTCATGTAAAATAATTTAATGTTTGACATAGATTTAAAATCTGTGTAGATATATTCATAATTCTACATTGAAAAAGTACGCAAACAAGAAGATAAAAAGTTATGCATGAACCCACGGAGCTGTTAATATGTTAGTCGTTAGGCATAGAAATACAAACAGAAAAAAAAAAAAAAAAAACTCGAATGGGCAAAAGGATTTAACAACCATAGTTGATGTAAAATCGATCCAGCTGGATCAAGTAACCATTGAGTAAAGGGGAGAGACGTCTATCCATCACTAAAATTAAAAAGGGAGATTCGATCCATCACGATAAACAAAATCAGAGTCTCAATTAAGCCCTAGATTTGGGGTGAAAAAGTATGATCGAGTTTGCTAAGAACATGTCCATGATAGAGTCTCAATTAAGCCCTAGATTTGGGGTGAAAAGTATGATCGAGTTTGCTAAGAGCATGTCCATGATTTGATACCAAGGTAGGATGTTTGTGAATTCGTTTTGAACTGATTATTTAATAATTGCGTTTATATATCTCAATGAAAAAATGTGTTTGACAAAATAAGTGATTAGTTTTCTGAAAAAACACAGTTTTAGAAAAGCAAGTTGAGATATATTTTTTCAAAACGAAGTTTTTAAACGCATAATGTATTTTACACCCCATTAGAGATATCTTTATATAAAACTTAAACCCTATAGTAGATGTATATAGTAGATGTATATAGTAGATGTAGACATTCGTAAGTAAGAAAATATGTGATCAAAAGATATACTGGTAGTCAGGTATGACTTTGTTTGGGAAATTTCAATTTTAGTGAAATCTAACTTTGGGCTTTATTGACTTTGTCATGTTGGGCTTTAGACTAATTAATACTCATCATGAGTCGGCAATTCATCACATAGATTCTTTTGATGAAGGCTTAAGAGTTTGGGCATTCGGCCCGTGGGGCTTAAATTTGGATAATGGGCTTTTGCTCGTAAGTGGTTAAGTTGTTTCATTGCATGGTCCATGGGGTTACATCTTTTTGCTTCTATCACTATCCAAATTTTCCTTTCCTTTGTTTATTAAATATTAACCAACTTTATACATATTGTTATGAAATTACACACACACAAAAAAAATGAGTCCGGTCAAATTATATAATAAATGAGTAACTCTTTAAGTAACCCTTATTTGTTCCCGAATCTTATGACTCTAAAATTAGACCAAAAATGAGTCGAGTCAAATTATATGTATAACAAATGAATAACTCTATAAGTAACCCTTATTTTTTCCCGAATTTTATGAGTCATACTATGTCTTAGTATGAGTCAAAATGAGTTCCAAACTTGGGAAAATCAAATGAATGAGTGTTGTAGTTTATATTTATGATGTGTATCCAATATAATATATTATATGTGGGGATGAAAATATAAAATTATGTGTCATTTAAGTTTTGGTGTGAACTCTCACGTCTTAACATCTACCAATTACAAACTTAAACGTTGGATAATCTTATATTCAATAACTTAAGTGTCGTACAATCTTATATTCAATTTTTTTCATTATATTTCTTATATATTTATATCAGTTAGATGTAGTTTTGATATTTTTGTGTGAATTTGGAGATAAATTATAATTCTATGGAGTACAAATTGAAAGCTATGCAGTTTTTTATAACAAAAAGATAATACTTAAGAAATATCCGACGTGGACGATTCAACTCGTTAATATCGAGTAAAAAAAGTTTGATAAAATCTACGTGTATGGCTCACATGAACAACTCAGCTGGCGGCCAATGTTATACACGTCATCGATGATCTAAATTCCGCTTCATTTCCCACTTACAATCACATGGCCATCTCCGATGCGCGTTCCAATGGAAACCCCCCACTGGGCCCCCTATCTTCCCATCACCACCCTTTTCGTCCATTTCTTCCTTCCACCCAAGTTGTAAAGGCCGGTCATGGGTTATACTCATAAAGTTATACTTATAAAAAATGATACGAGCTAATTTAAATAATAAAATTAAGATGATATCATTTTCAAAAAAATGATAAAAATATGACAACCCCTTTTATAGGTGACTGGATGAACAAGTCTTGTAAGTTATATACTCCATTTACTAATCTTGTTTTTCTCCTTCACTTCTCTCCCATCCTCTCTCTCTCTCTCTATCTATTTAAACACATACTTTCTCTATCTAAAAATTTCTTAATTTGTATCTATACAATTTTTTGTAATTTATATATATATCTGTATATTTCCGGATGGCTCAAAACAAAGAGAAAGAAGAGACGAGACAGCTTAAAGTTCCCGAAACTTTATCCTTATGTACACCATCCATCCCTTCTACACCAACAACAAATCAAATCACGCCTGATGAACACAGACCGTTGGGTTCACAAGCATCGGATGTATCGGATCTCAAAACCGATGTATCCGTTGACTCTAGACCGACTACCGGAATCTCGCCGGAAAATACGGATCTGCCCACGGTTCCGACGGTGGATGATGATTTGAGCAAGTCGAGGAGACGTGAGGTGAATCGATGCTCAGGCTGCCGGAGAAAGGTCGGACTGATGGGATTCAGGTGTCGGTGCGGTGATGTGTTTTGCTCCGATCACCGGTATTCCGATCGACATGATTGCAGCTATGATTACAAGTCTGCCGGACGAGAAGCCATCGCTCGTGAAAATCCGGTGGTTAGAGCCGCTAAGATCCTCAAAGTCTAATTATTTAGTTTATAACTGAAGGACGAAAAAAAATGTTTACAAAACGACGTCGTTTATCTATCAAAATGAATTTGTATGGTTTGTTTTCCGGTTATTTGTAACGGGAGATTGGATGTGTTCTACGGGTGGGGGGATGAAATGTGAAATTTGATAAACGGTGAAGGGTATTGTTGTCAATTTGATTTATTATGATAGTGAAACTTTTTCTTTTTATATATTTTGGTGTGCTCTCATCATGAAATATTATATTTATTTTTCTTTCGTTTTCAATTCCAAGCTGCAACAAATGAAAGGATATGGAAATATATATATTTGTTAGCCAAAAGTAAGTAAAAGACAGCGAATAATGTCGACATGTTCGATACAAATTATGGGGCATAGTTGTATACACACGTGGGCCATGTTGGGTGACATGCAATATCACATGTAGCAATTCTCAATTTTTTGTGTTAAGTTTTTTAATTAAAAAAACTAAGCACCCAATGCTTCAAACATGAAACTAGAATAGACTCGATAACGTTTTTGATGGAATTGATATGGAATTGAAATCTATCAATGAAATTTGATAAAATTGTAATATAAAAGTTTTGAAATTTATCTTCTCTTTGGTTGACATAATTCAATAAATATCGGTTAACGAAATATGAATTTAAATTATTACAAATGACTTATCCTTTGTTAAACTCTTGCTCAATATAATAAAATAGTATTATAAGACTTATATATAATAATAATAAATAATATACTTATTCATAAATACATAATATATATAAATTTTCATAATAACAACAAATATATATTTTTATTAACAAAATAAAACAATTAAATAATAATAATAATGATAATAATAATAAAAGTTTTAAAAAATTAATAATAAAATATAAGTAAAAATAAAAGTATTAATAATATTAATAACAAAAATAATAAATAAAAATAAATATATGATAAAGATAATATTAATAAATATTATCAATATTAATAAAAAAATTAAAAAAAAAAATAATAATGATAATAATAAAAAACAAATGTAATAAAAAGTTATAATAATTAATAAAATTAATAATAATAGATAATTAATAATAAATATATTAATAAATATTAATAATAACAATAACTTATATATGATAATAATAAATAGTAATGAATAATAATATTAAAAATAACAAAATGTAAAATTAATAATAATAATAATTTTTATTATATCAATATTAATATTAATATAATAATAAAAATAGTAATAAAAATAATAATATGAAAGGGTCTTTTTGTTAGATATTTGAATTTCATTGGAATTCAAAACATTCCATAGGTTTTGTGCTAAATTCCATGTTTTAAGGAATTTGATGGAAAATATTGAATTTCAATTCCATCAATTTATTCTACCAAACATGGTAAAACTTAGAATTCAGATTCCAATTCCAAGGAATTTCTTAGAATTTTGTGAACCAAATACCGTCTAAGCATCAAATATATGAAATTTAGTTTAGGTATTTTTATATTTTTGGAGGACATCCTTAAAATGTTTCATTTTTAAAAACATTTAAATTATAACTTGATAACTCATTAAAAAAAATCCCAAAGAATATAAACAAAAACTTGAATGATCAGATACTACGAAGAAACTCCAAGAATTAAAATGTCAAAAGTTTAAAACTTCTAAAAGTTAAACTATTATTAATTTACTACATAATTCGTAAAAGATCTGGATATGATTATCTACTAGTTCTAATACCCGTACGATATATTGTAGATATATAGATTGTATCATAAAGAAAATTCGAATATGTCTCATACATGATTTGTAAGTATAAAATAAATTGTTATTAAGATAAATGATGATCGAAGCTAAATTATAATATATACTAATGGTAAATAAAATATATGTTTAGTTAAAATTTTGGATTAACCTTAAATTTTTAGAAGCACTTTAAAATCAGAACTTATAAGCATAGTAGATGATGACAAATAGCCTTGTAATTTCGGATCATAAACTTGAATTTTTGAAGTCTTCATAATATAAGTAATAAGAGTTGAAGAATTGAGAGAGAAAAAGAGACAATTTATTAATGAGAAAACGATTAATCAAATAAGATTATAATGTCTTTTGTATTAATAAAGCCAAAAGTTAGAGTTTAATTTTAAATATAATAAGAAAATTGAATTTATATACAACTAAAAAAACTAATTTGAAATTATAAACAACTATAAAAGCTATTTTAACAAAATAAATAATTTAAAAGAATGATCAAGGATTACGCCACGTGTCGTTTCAAGAATATGTCAATCTTGTTTCAGTTTATTGGTAGACGTGATGTTTAATATGTGTATTATTTATGTTAAAAAAAATATCTGTATTATTTACATATATCAAAATACTCGTAAGGAGTATATATACAAAATAATTTTGTAATTTTTATGCTATGCATAAGGTAAAAATTCGCCATTGGTAGTCTAGTATGTATTAATCATCTTGTTAGATGTAATTTCAAAGATATATATTAATATATTATATATTATAGTTTCTTTAGATAAATCATAGTGTATGAATGACTAAAACGACACGATATACATTACTCTCTGAACGAATGATAAGATTTTCTATATTTTGAGTAGATACGGTCATCATCTGATGACAAAAATTCTTGTTTAGTGCAATATTGATTGTGCTTTATACCAAGTTTCCAACTAATCAAGTAGCTAGGTTGAGGTCGTCAAACATAAACATTTTTCATTAAATATATAAAATTTTACAACTATCTACATATTATTTAAAATTATATGAATGTGATAAGTGACTTTCATTTAATCTCTTTTTTAATCATACTTTTGAAAATTATATGAATGTGATAAGTGACTTTCATTTAATCTCTTTTTTAATCATACTTTTGAAATTTCCGTCTGTCACACTTATAAATTAAAAAAACTTTTAAGCTTATAAATTAGAACTAGCATTATACTTGCACAATGCGACGACAGTGATGGTGGTGGCGGCGTTGGTTGGTAGTGGTGGTGGCATGATGGGTGGTGGCGGTGTGGTTATTATTGTAAAGCAATGTATTTATTTTAAAAGTTGATGGGTGTATATTATAAATTATTTCATTAAGTGTATTATAGGTATTTTAAGTGGAGATATTTAAATTAATGAATATAAAAAGAAGTATTAATTAATTTATTAACGATAGAATGATCATTTTATATAGAGATATTTTTATAAGAGAAGTGTTGCAAAATGTTAGGATAGAGAGTATGATAACTTTTTTAAAGAAAAACAAATATGATGCTAGAAGCATATATATTTTTCTCCATTCCTCCTCACAATAAATCACACGTCTAAATACAAAATCATCCATTCACAAAATCATGCTAGAAGCATGCTTGTTATCCCCATTTTTTTAAAGCATTATAGATGATCAATGTGAAAACTGATCTAGATGTTTGGGATAAAAAAATATTAAGGAAAATTCTACAGTGTGTTGTGTGTTCTATGCTAAGTTTCCTAACTACAAAATCGTCAAAGAAAGCGCAAAGCAGCCGGAAGTGGATCTTTGTTCATAAAGAGCCATTTCTTGTCCCTCAATTTTCTTCCCCAAACCCTAATACAAAAAACCATACCCAAAATTCATTTCAATTTCAATTTCAATCAAATCAAATCAAATGGCGTCGTCATCACGTCTGACTTCAAGATTCATCTCTCGTCTTCTCCAAACCAAAACCCCCAATTCCCAAACACGCACAATCTTCACAACAATCCGCAACCCACAATCTCAAACCCGACCCATATTCAACCCCCAATTCCGTTACCTCTCAACCAACCGTCGCATCCCGACCCGACCCTCCAAACCCGACATCGGCGCACGTGCCCGGCAGATGCAAAACCGTAGACTATGGACATACGCGATCACCTTCAGCTGTATAGCAGGTTTTATCATAATAGTCTTAAATCAATTCGAAGACCAGTTAGTTTTTTACGTAACCCCAACAGACGCATTATCGAAATACGTCGAAAACCCGAATAAGAATAAATTTAGGTTAGGCGGGTTAGTGTTAGAAGGCAGTGTGGCGCACCCTGCGTCTTCGCACGAAATCGAGTTTGTGATAACTGATTTGATTACTGATATGTTGGTTAGATATGAAGGCCAAGTGCCTGATTTGTTTAGGGAAGGACATTCTGTTGTTGTTGAAGGCTTCGTTAAACCGATAACGGATAAAATTAAGAATGAGGTTGGTGAAAAGAGTGTTTCCGAGAAAGCGAGAAGTGTGGATTGTTATTTCTCGGCTAGTGAGGTTTTGGCAAAACATGATGAGAAGTATATGCCTGCCGAGGTAGCTAATGCGATCGAAAAGAATAAGAAGATACTCGCTGCTGCTGCTGAAGACGAAGGTAATAAGGATCAGAGTGATGGGGGAAAGGAAGGTGTTTCGAGCTCGTAATTTGGGTTAGTATGTGTTCTTCTTTGTTTTTGCAGAAAGGAAGTTTTATATATATATATATTTATATTGATGATATTTATTATACGTTTATACGATAACTGGAGTAGATTAATGAGGTTGGATTTTTGTTAGTGGGAAGGAAGAGAAGTGAAAGGCTTTAAAAATGAGGATTTTTGGATTAACTATCTGTTGTAGATTTGATGAATTTTGTTGCTATTGTTATGGGCATGGATGTGTCTGTCATTGGATTTTGATTCTCCGGTTGAATAAGAAACATTTTTGAAAGTCTTCTATGAAATAATTGTATGTTGGTGCTATATGTTGTGCTTGTTTACTAGTTACTTTTTTTATACATGTTTTTGTTCTCTATCTTATGTTCTTTGTGAGGAGGACGGTTTGCTTACTTTGCGACAGATTATGCGGTTGACACCAATAGCCAACTTTTGTTTGTATTTGGAGATTTGTTTCTGCTAGCATATTAGGACGGGATTCTGATTTTATAGTTTGCTAAAGATCCTTTACCAATGGATTTGTAATCCACCTTCATTGGTAGTTTATTAAATTATGGAAGTAAGAGGAATAGATGATATCAATTTAGGTATAGAGTTTAACGTGATGCTGGAAAGGCTTCTTTGGGAAATATTGCTTAGGTAACCAGGTAAGAGTAGGAAATACAGTGTAATCTTCTATATGGAATGACTTGATTCTAATGCAAGCATGATGCACCATCAAGCTCAAGTCCACTATCATATACATGCATGCATGATATTAAAGAAGGGATTAGTTTCCTCGAATGTAAGAAACTTTGAACAAATGTCTATATTAGGAAATAACTAAAGTTGTGTGTATTGTATGTAAACAACTTTGAAATAATGTTTATTGTATGTAAGAATTTCGTTTCAACCAACTAAAATATGACAAGTGGCACCTGTATATGGTTGCCACGTGTGTTTCTTACATACAATAAACATTTTTTCAAGTTGCTTACATACAATACACATAACTTTAGTTTTTTCCTACTATAGACATTCGGTCAAAGATAGTTACATTCCAAGAAACTAATCCCATTAAAGAACAATGGACATAGAGTGCCTAAAATTCTGGATTGAGCACTAAAACTGTTGCTTTCACACTTAACATACTGTATTTAGACCAAATCTATTGCATCTTTTCTGGATGAAGTTTTTTAATATTGCACAACATACCATAGTTTTTGTCTTTTCTATTTTTGTGTATTGAGCTTGGGTATATATGTGTGACAGTGCAACTGAATGAAGTGGTAGATTAGTGTAACAAAGTTATCATCTTTTTTGGAGATCAAGTGAATCAAAATATTATTGGTCAGCCAAAAGCATAAAAGAAGTAGAACCCTACAATTTTACATGTTTTAGGTAGGGTTATTCAATTAACAGTCATGCTATTAGAAATATATGATCTTTTTATCTTTGCTAGTCTGCTACCTAAGCCTTGTCGAGTTTATGTCCGATCACCATGTAGGTGGTAAGCCGTAAGGGTGAGATAGGGTCGGTGGTGGGATGGAAAGATTGATTATGGATTCAATCTTAAAAACGGGCTTAAATTCCTGCGTTTATTCTTGTGCATTGGCTTAAAGTTCAAATTTCTACTTATGAAATAGATGACAAATTTTAGCAAGATATTTCGATCCAAACTATTGGAATCATGCATACTCTTACGAATGTCTTGTGCATGCATGTGGTTTTGGATTTGAAGTGCTTCATACCTGTTTCAGGCCATCTACTTGAACACATAACACATTACACTAAAAGAGTTAAAGTACTTTGGTTTTACAATTCTGCTGTTTATTCATCTATTTGCTATAGAAGTTTGGATTAGCAGATTTTACTTGAAAAAGTAAAAGGGCTGTACATATCAAGTAGTTGGTAGACATGTATAGATGATACAGGAATATACTTTAGACAAACGACTAATGCATCTCTGTTCTAGACATGTATAGATGATGGGTTTCTGTTGCTGATGCTATCCGTTAGGTCATTTCTCTATTATATTGTCAAACAATTGTATGGAGCGAAAATGGAAACATTAAGTTTTCTAACTTGCGAGTTGACAACGTGAGCCGGTTCATTGGTTATCCATTATCTCATGGCAGTCGTTCATTAACATCATATGGGATGTGTTTCTTTATAAGGATGTTGTGGGCATTAATAGCATGGATGTGGTTAGTGAATAATATATCTTTCCTGCGATAGCCATCTTTTGTGGATATCACGCGTTGATCTGCCACCAGTCTCTCCCCGTCATGTCCATGCTCTCACGTCACAGGCTCTAAAACTGGAATGCGGAATCGTTAATCAAGACTAGGACGTTATGCACTTTGGGTTTTATGGTGTTAACTAAGTTGTGCATCTATGAATGAGGAATTCTTATAAGAGCCTCAACTCTGAATCATCCCTGGGTGGGAGAACCTTTCTCAGTGATGTAAGTGAAGAGAAAAACATGTGCAGGATGATTAAGTGTGTGGTTAACTGGTTATTTAAAGAGGGAGAAAGGGGGAGTGTTTGGTTGTGGTGTTAGCAGATCAAGATTTGTTATCAACATTATGGAGAATCGAATGACTCACAAGTCACATCTCATTTTCTTGGTTTTAAGACCATTGTTTAAAGTTGTGAGGGCGTATAAGTTAAATTTCCTTCAATAATTATATAGAAGTATAGATTGTCGATTAGAAAACTGATATATGGCTTTGAAGAAACGTTTAGATAAAGCCCCCAATCTATAGAGATAGTGGATAATGGGGTAAACCTAGATACATATAATAGCTGATGAATGGATCGGCGCTAACTCTCAAATGGATTATATAGTTAATACTAGATTTTAGACCCGTGTTCAACATTGGACATGGGATTTACGATATTATAAATATTAAATCTTTATACATTTAAGTCATAAATTATAATTTTGTAGAAATACGGTTTTAAGTGTTATATTTTGCAAGTTGTAGTACAATAATCATAGGCTCGTCACTGTCATTATAAGCCTAGATATATTGATTGATATGTTTGTCGTAGTCATTCCACAAGGCACATGTTATATATAATAATTTCTCTATTATAGAATATTTTGAAACCAGTTGTACTCATAATGTAATATTATTATGAAAAATATTTAAGAATTAAAATATAAACATACTTGTGATTCTGTACTTGACATTCAAGTATATGTATTTGATCATGATGCGGACCCAAAACACGTATAAGATTATTTTCAATCACATGTCCTATAATAATTTGATTACAGTTAGAATTGTTTCTATATTCTTTGATAACAATTAGGACTCTTGATTTGAAATTCCTATTGTGTTTAAAATGATGATGTTATATATCATCTGTTATTATGTTTGGGATATGCATTTAGAGTTTAATAAATGTTTATATTAAATATTAAACTAAATATTAATATTTATAATTTATAAAAATCTAATATAATATTTGTTAATAAGTCATTAGGTTTTGAAATAAGTTTCTGTAGATAATATTTCATATGGTAAACTTTTTTTAATTAATTAAATGATTGCAAATTTTAAAGAATTCTCTCAAGTAATGGCTAAAGTTATATATAAATTAAGTATTTAGGGCTAAAAAGTGTAAATTATTGATGAAAAACAAAAAAGTGTAAATTAATGAGACTTTTTCTACAAATTAATATAAATATCAATATAATAATATATTTGGATAATGATCATCAAGATTTTTAATTTGTAGTTTATCTAAATGATGACATCATCAAAAGTCAATTTGATGAAATTGAGTGATGTGATTGGTTAATAAGTCATTTGTTCAACTGTCCTAAGATAAGATTAAGATTACTGAACTAAAAAAATAGACTAGTAGAGTCAGTATCCAATGTCTACTGGTAGCTCATTTAGAAGCTGTTTTCTTTGCGTTTGTGGGTCATATTACAGTTTTGGTTGGTCTAGCTTTGATGTTTAACAGTTTATTATACTACGATTGAAGGAGGTTAGTTAGGCTGATTTTGTTAGCTGTAAGAAAGAGGGGTGCAAGGTTTTACTTGAGGATTTTTGATTTAGCATTTACACTAAACTTGATGATCTTTACTCCTACTGCTTTTGGCATGGGTGTTAATGGATTCTGATAAAGTGGTTGAACAAGAGACCTTACTGAAAGTGGTTGATGACACACTTGTATGGAAGTATGTTGGTACTACATGCAGTGTTTGCCTTGCAAATTGATGAGTAGTTTTTTGCAAAATAAGGGTGTCCAGAAAGCTTAGGGGGCTAATGAATGATATGTTTGCTTTTCTGAAAGTTAACGAACCGTGTTATGGTTCCCAATTGTCTTTCTGTATAAAGAATCTGGATTCACTTGCTTCGTGACAGATAATGTAGTTTATGCCTTCTGTATAAATCGTGAGTTTTATATGGTTTTAATGAATCGTATTTGATAGTAGAATAGACGTGCTCGTTGTGATTGTAGGCACCCATCTAGAAAGAGTTTTTGGAATATAGATGTGATACTGCAACTTAATTAAGTGGCTTATTAGTGTAACAATATTATCTATATGTAGAAGATATGCACTGGCATTTGGTTCACATATACCATGATAGGAGCAGAAACTACAGTTTAGCATATTTTTCGTTTTCAAATTTCATGGCACTCTATCGTATCATCAGATACTTTTTGTGATTTCTTGTTTATGCATCTGATCTTGGAATTGGGGTGCGTTGAGTCTCTATAAGGTAACACCAACTTGCACATAGATTATGCTACGAATGGATAGAAATGTCCATTGACATTAGACTTTTTTCTGTTTATAGGCCAGATCATGTTTTGTGACGATCCTCTGTTCAGATCCTTGAAACAATATTATGTAGGGTAAAGATGGAAACATCTAAATATTCTGAACCTTAAGAATAACAGAAAATCCACACTACTGCTAGTTTTTAACTTGGAAGATTGACAACATGAGTTGGCTTGAGTCATAGTTGTGTAAAGATTGACAACATGAGTTGGCTTGAGTCATAGTTGTTAGATGCTGTTCACACCCCTTTTTTTTGTTATCCATAATACATCATAGGTTTGTGTTCTATGATGTACATTGGCAGTTGTAAGACATATATCCAATGACCCAGTGGTTATGGAGATTGAAAAACGTATTCATATTCGTACATGGTTGGTATCCACCAATAAACTAAAACATGATTAAGTCATCTTTTGATCGACACGTGACGTGTTTCTTAAGTGACATGTGTCAGTTTAAATCTTTATCTATATATATTTTTTAGATTTTAGATTCCACATACAACTAAACTTTTAACTATTTAATTAATATATAGATATAGATTCATAATATAATTATTACTCTTATATTAAGTATTATATTTATTCATTATTACCATAAATATAGATTTTCATCATCAATTTTATTTTGACGATAAATTTAATAATTTAATATATCTACTATAACATTAAACTAAAACAGGATTGAGACAATCTTGAAACGACACGTGGCGTAATCCTTGATCGACACGTGTCCTTCTAATTAATTTATTTATATTAGATTAGTTTTTTTTAATAATATATAGATTCAATTTTCTTCTTAGACTTATAATTAAATTCTAAACTCTTGACTTATAGATACAAAACACATTATAACCATATTTGTTTGATCGTTTTCTCATTAATAAAATTGTCTTTTTTTTTTAATTCTTCATCTCCTATCAATTATATTACTTATAATAATAAGTTATTAACATGAATACTTCAAAAATTGAAGTTTACGATCTGAAATTACAAGACTATTTGATGTCATCCACTATGCTTACAAGTTCTTATTTTGATGTGATTGTAAAAATTTAATGTAAATACAAAACTTTAACTAAACATATATTATATTTATCAATACTATTAATTATAACTTAGTTTCGATCATTGGTTTATTTTAACCATAATTTATTTCGTACGCACAAATCATGTATGAGGCATATTCATATTTCTTTATGATACAATTCATATAACTACCGTACATCGTACGAGTATTGAGACTAGTTAAAAAATAAAACTTGAGGTCAAGTCAGATGGCTTAAACACCTATTATTATTCAGTATATAACAATACATATAAATTATATCTTTATGTAAATTTTTATAATATTTGATGGTGGCTGTCGAGTTGGATAAGAGATGGGTATGGTAAACATTTTGCATTTTGAATTTAAAAGTAGTTTAACTTAACAATGATGTTGTTATAAGATGTTATAAACAGTATTGAAAGATACAACATTGTATTATACAGTTGAATGTAAGTAAAATATTTGTTAGAGAAAAATATACATCGGTTTCATGTAGCAACCATGCGTGCCTGCGTGGTTTTCCAAGGAAAAGGCAAACATTTTTATTAAAAAGAAAAGTGAAAGAGTGAAAGAAAACAGTCGCTGGTTTGTCACATCAAATACAAGACACATGAAGCATGCCGTGAATCATTTTACGGGTATGTTTTGGAGCGTGGGTCATTGCAAACAATGAAAACAGTCGATGGTTCGCGTATCATAAATATAAAAATATATATATATATAAAAATAGGGATATATACCATCAGACATCCACTCCAAGTCTCCAATAGACCAATAGTGATTGCTGACATTAGAAGAGAGGGCCCGGGTCTTGGATCATGACCCAACAATAAATGTATCCAAAGCAAACAAACGACTTCTACAACATTTCTGTTTAGACCATCAAACCAAAACTGGAAAATTATCAGCACTGATAAAAAAAAGTAGAATTGATGCACGGACGATGGTTTGAACAAAAACAGACGAGTTAGAATAGATATTGAATTCCACAACTATTTAGACACTTTCATGTTTTTTTTTAGCCGGGATAGATGTCTAAATCTTTTCAGATATCATCTCATCAGTGTGAACTAAGCCATTTAGTCTATTTCCAGAAAATGGACATGATCTTTCCTCACAAGTGTTTAATGCAAGACTCAATTGAATTGTTCGTTAGAAATTAACAAAACACGAATTTTGCCGTTAAAGAAAAAGAAAAATGGTAACAACATAGGGTAATAATAGTAGAACTTATATTTAGAAACAGCAAACGTATATGTATACTAGTATACTAATAGTATATATATACTACTAATAATAGCATATAGGTTATTCTTTAGATAACAAATTTAAGAAAAGTATAAATAATACTTTTGTTATATATATATATATATATATATTGAAAAGTTATTTTGAGAACTCTTTTTTTGCGAGAACCTTTGAGAACTTTTAAAATCAAGCCCAATCGATGATTATTTTTTACATGCAAATTGTTTTTTGATTGTTTTCTGAATAACTTATGTGTAATTTTAAAGTTTATAATTGTGTGGAGACATGAATTATCATCTGTTATACAATTATGTGGAGATTTGGATTCTTTATCACATGTGCACGAATATTGCTATGATTACATGTGATCGACTTGCATACATGTGATCATAGCAATATTCGTGCACATGTGATTAAGAATCAAAATCTCCACATAATTATATAACGGATGATAATTCATGCTCCACACAATTATAAACTTCAAAATTACACATAAGTTATTCAAAAAACAATTAAGAAACAATTTTCATGTAAAGAACAATCATCGGTTAAGTTTTATTTGAAAAGTTTTCAAAGGTTCTCGCAAAAAAAAAATTTCTTAAAATAACTTTACTATATATATATATTAATGGGTAAAAGTTATTATTATTATTATGAAATTATTAGTTAAACATAAAATTCAATAACTCAGGATATATCTCAATAATTAACTGTAGATTTCAATTAAGACAACTTTATTCTCACTTAATAAAGTAAATAAATTAATAGGTTTATAAAATTTCTTAAACTCTTTAATTATTAACTTTAATAAATTAGTAACCATTTATATTAATATTAGATGAAGAGAAAAAATCAAAAATATTTTAGTTTAATTGGCTAAATTGTTTGTCTTTTATTCTATTTGTCACAATAACGTTGAGTTTAAATCCTAAAACTTCAATGCTTTTTTTACTATTATTAATTTAATGTTAAAATTTTTAATTATGTTAACATCATACTTAGGCATATAAAATAATATTTGAAGATTTGAAGATCACATGGCTTTTGAGATTTTTTTTTTTTTCTTTTTAAAGGTAACATGGCTTTTGAGATGACATAGATAAATTCATATATTGAAATTTTAACTAAATAGTACTCGTATAAACAAATGTTAATAACAAAGAAAGAAATGGCCCAATGTCATCTCTGTGGATTTTAAACCTAAATACCTTAATGGTATATAGGAGAGGTTAAAATGTAAGCATATCTTATCTCTGTAGAAAAGCTGTTTCTATTTTCTAGCTAGTATAAAAACATTTGTATAAGATGAGGATGGAACGTATAAACAATTAACAATTATTAATAGTAACATGAAAATAAGGAAGAATACAATGAAAATGAGTTTTGTTATGTTTGGGAGGAATGCGTTAGTTAATGCAGTAAGTTTGGAATAATAAGTAGTGACGCATTCTTTCTTTCGTTCTTTCTAGTTCAATTAAGGAAGGGGGGAAATTGAAAGTGAGGCAACCGGAGACCCACTACTTGCGGTTTCGCACAACCTATACATTATACCTATTGTATCTCACCTTCTTCACCTTGACCTTCACTTTGACCTTTTTCCATCTCCAAAATTGATATTTTTTCTGAAAGAAAACAAAAGTGATGGATTCAGAAGTATTGGTAGCACTTTCCCTCTCCATGGTTGGCGGTTTAAGTACTTCTTTAGGTAAACATTATTTTACTCTATTATTTATTACTGTATCTTGCAATGTTTATTATTATCATTATTCACTACTTTTAGGGTTTAACTGTCAACTGTATTTCATATACCAAATAAATGGAATCTGAAGTCAAAATTAAAAAATGCTTTCTCAATTGTGTTTGCTTCACAAACGGAGGAGGAGGTTTTCCCATCTAGGTTTTTTTTCTTAAACAACGAGTTAGTAGGTAGCATTCGAGACACCAAAGTGACATCCGGTGGGCAGTATGCGGAGTTTTTCCCATCTAGGTCAGGGGAAGGTAAGTCTTTGACTCAAGTTTTACAGGGCCATATGCCGAACCCTTTTCGTGGCCACCCTCAAGATGTTTATTTACCTAGGAAGGTTCGAAACTGAAAAACTCTTGTGAAGATATCAAGACGTTTGACCACTAGGCCGCCGTAGTAACGAGTCTTTACAAATTATGTTTGTTTTCTGGATTCTAATATATATGATATTGCACGCCGATTAGGTGCACTTTTTGTGATTATGACTAAAGCTCCGAACCTGAGGATGCTTGGACTGTTACAGGTAATATACTGATTTGTAATATGCTAATCTGATACTAATATATAAATCAAATTTTCATCTCCGAAAGGCACATATATTCTCATTTGTTTATTGTAACATTTATGTTACTTTCAATGTAACTTTTCGATCAAGGTTTTTGTCGAATGGTATTTTGTTATACTAATAAGATTTAAGACCTTTTGTTGCAGGGCTTTGCTGCAGGCCTTATGCTAAGCATATCTTTCTTCGATTTGGCCCATAACGCTATAAATTCCATTGGATTTCTTAAAGGCAATCTTTGGGTGAGTTTGTTCTTTCTCATATGCAAATATACCTTTTTGAATTATGCACATTGTTTACATATATATGATTTTAGAACTCGGTTTCTTTTTCCTCCAGTTCTTTGGAGGTGTCATTTTCTTTGCCATCATTGCGAATTTCATTCCAGAACCATCACTTGCTCCCACGGCAGATGCGAAAACTAAAAAGGTTAAATCTTCCATTTTCACAGTGAAGATATATGATGTTGAATCTTTATTTGCCAGGGTGTTGACCTTTGTGCCTGATGACAGAAACATGGGGATGAAGGTGGAAAAGATGCCATGAAAAAGCATCGCCGTCAAGTTTTATTTAGCGGAATTATAACAGCAGTAGGTGAGTCTCTAAAGAAACTTTTATATATGAATATAATCAATGCATTGATTATGCCGTTACTTCAAAACTTTTCAAAAAATTGGATCTGATCTTTTTAGTTCTTATCTTCTGTCATTCAAGATCCACTTTCACATTCCAATCTTCATTATTAAATATGTTGTGAAAGTTTCGATCCTGATATTAATAAATGGGTTGTTTTGGGCTTCTTAGATCTCAAACGGGTCAAATGATAACAGATAGCTATTAGGGGAATGGGTTGAAAATTGGCGAAAGTCGATTTTAATGCGTTCAACATCCTTAACCTAGTTTTGTAGTAATATTGAAAAGAAGTGTATGTTGATTAACCAAACTGGCCTGTTCCATTTTCACCTGTACTAAAAGCTTACCCTTATGACCTCATACCTGACCCACTCATCTTGCAACCTCTGTTAAATTTTGAATGCTCTCAAGATAGTTTTTTTACTGTCCCTTTCTTACTGGATGACTCATTTATCTGATTAATTACAGGCATAAGCTTACACAATTTTCCAGAAGGAATGGCTGTTTTCCTTGGTTCACTCAAGGTAAATCGATTTGATTTGAATTTCTAAATCGAGACAGTTTTGTATCAAGTTCATAGCAGCTGAATGACCATTTTGCTTTCCTTGAACATGGGACTTTCATGTTACTTGATTCCTTTGTTAAAATGTTTCGTCTGTGATGATTGTTTTTTTCTTCTTTCATAGGGTCTTCGTGTCGGCCTTAACTTAGCCTTGGCCATCGCTTTGCATAATATTCCAGAGGTAATTTTTTTTTTTTAATCTGTCCACTTTTTTGTTTTATTATTTGGTTGGGGGAAGCGTCAAGCGTGGTTCATTAAGCGTGTTTTTATTGAGTGTTTTAGAGAAATATAACTCATTGTTCCTTGTTGATTAAATTAACTTAAATCTTACTCGCTGCCTTACTGACAGGGTGTTGCTGTTGCACTTCCTGTTTATTTTGCTACGCAAAGGTGAGACTGCTATAACATGAAATATATTAACTGTTAAAGTAGTGTTTCAATCTCATTAAATTTTGATAAAAACCTCCAAATCGATGTGTTTACTTCAGCAAATGGCAGGCGTTTAAACTAGCAACGGTTTCTGGCCTTGCTGAGCCTTTGGGTGTCATTATTGTAGGTATGAATTGTTCAAAAGCATTTGACTGTTTAGTAAATACCTTATTTACTTGTTTTCATCTCTATCAGAATTATACTCTGTCTGCCCTTGAAGATTGCAACTTTACCATGAAATCATCTATATAAAAATAAAATTCAAGTACTGTATCATTACATATCAGATAAACTGATAGAGGGTCACTTTCAACTGTTTTACTTAAAAACGGGTTGACCAGGGTTACTCCATATATAGTGGGTGAAACAGGTAAAATAAAAATAGCTAAAAGGGAAATGGATCTGGCAGGTTAAAAGTCTTGTGAGGTGTATTGTAATTCATTTAATCTCCTGAATTAGTTTTATAACAACAAATAGATTATTACTGAAATATAGTCATACCCAGCAAACTAATAGTATTTACGCATCCGTTCAAAAAAATTAGAATTTACACAGTAATAGATTTATTTATATTGGACAAAAGATGTTTTTGATCAACCAAGCCACACTTGTTGCTTCCCATACTGAAATAACAGCGATGGCAAACAAACCCGTACCCGATGGGGAAATCCGAAACCCGACATTTTTGGGCCGGGTATGAGGATTATTTTAATTTTTTTAGCAAGTCCGGGTCCGGGGATGGTTTTAAATAAAAACCCGTATACCTGAAACCCACCCCGAACCCGTATACCTGGCCCGTATTATATCACATAAAAATAATACTAATATGCATACATCTAAGCATCTTCGAGTCCACCACTTTCACTGTGAATACGTGTAGTTCATAAATGAAATCTATAAGTAATATATTTATGAAATCTGTTACCTTGCTATATGTGGAGTTTATAAATATGGCTATCTGTTTCTTTTTCTATCAGAATGCACAAATTCATAACATACATCATACTTATGGAGTTATGGAGTTGTACAATGTTAGGTTAACTTATTATGTTATGGTGACTAATCCAGATTTTAAAAAAATATACTTCTAATGGATCTCCGATTACCCTCGGGGAAAACCCATTACCCGACGGTTAGTAAGTAAACGGGGACCCGTCGGGTCCGGGATGGTGATTTTTAATCGGGTCCGGGATTAGCTAAACCCGGCCCGTTGCCATCCCATTCGCCCTTGCAATTTCAAAATCATTGTTATATTCATTGAACTGAGTGAATTTTTTCCTAGTTGGATTATCTTGTTTTGGATGCTTTTTGTTGTAATGGAATGGCCTTTTTATGTATTATCATCATGAGTGAAGCATTAGTTTGTTTATTAAATTGCAAGTTAAAACTCGTATAATTATATGTTATTTAATTACAAGTTACAACCCTTGTGATTATATTTATGCATGCTGCAGCATATCTCTTCCCACAAAACCTAGATCCAGAGATTCTTGAGGGCTTGCTAGGAGCAGGTTCTGAGTTCAAGCTTTTCTTTTCTTTGTGTGTTCAAAAGAAACAATTACCTGTCAAATCTGTTAATTTATGTGGGTTTTCATTGGTTAATCAGTTGGTGGAGTTATGGCCTTTTTGACGCTACATGAGATGCTGCCTTTAGCATTTGATTATGCTGGACAAAAACAAGCCGTCAAGGCGGTCTTCTTTGGAATGGCTTTTATGTCTGCAAGGTAATCTCAGCCATTTAAAACTGAACAGTCAAAGTATGATGAAAGCTTTTGAATGCTATGGTCAAACAATACAATCTTTAATTCTAAACCCATTAAGGTTCTATTTTTCTTAAACAATAAGAGATGAAGAATATAACTGTAGATTCTTTTTATGGAGTTTAACATCAGATCATTTTTCTCAAAATGTGAATAACGTATTTATATTTTGGATCCTCAAGCTTTTGTATTTGACCACAAAAGTCAAAAGGTGTGCTTTAGCATTTCAACAGGTCAATATTCTAGTCAAGTGTGAATGATCCCTCTGATTATACATTGTATTTGTGAATATTTTGCAGCTTGTATTTTCTGGAAATCAGCTTACCCTCAGACGTGGGCTTGTAGATGCAAATTTATTGATTTAGAATGTGTTGATTAAAAATCTTGATTAATTCTTCATTCAGTCCCCTTTGACAATATAAAAAGGTCACAAGTAGAGCAAAAGTATAAACGACGGTGTACATACAAATGCTATCGTTCTTTGTAATTTACATCAAATTTCAGGTTTATTTAAAAATTATGTTGACTTTACACACAATGGTTGCTGGATTGTATATGGTTCTGGTCTTGTAAGCTAATACATGATGCGAATCAAGGTCCTCGATGCATCCATACAAGTCAAGGTCTTTCTTGCACTTAGCGTATCCACACCAAGCTTATGATGTAATATGGGTTTGGTTAGATCTCATAGATATTGAGGAGCTTATCCGTTTAGGCTTAATCTTGTACCCAATTGTTGAAGCTGGTGAGTTTTTAATGTTTTATGATCAAGTGGTTTCAAGTTGAATTCGGGCGAAAATTTTATGGTGATTTTCATGTTCAATATCAAGTGGGTAAAAGCTCGATCAAGTCAAGATTCAAGTTATTTCTTTAATGTTCATCACCTAGTAACTTCAACTTCTATGACCAACAAAAATGTTTTTGCTTACAATTTACGATGACGAACTAATATGTTTTTAAATATTAGTGGTAGTGACCGTTGTCTTTAATACCAGCTAAAAGTCTAAAATATTTAAAGACAACCAGATTGCAATTTTATGGTACGCCTAAAAGTGAATGCCAAACACGAGTTCCAAATCTGTCATAATGAATTAAACTGTTCAATCTATATAAAGTAGATTAACTCTTAGTACTGTTTTTTATGGGTTATGAATTTCAATACCGTCGTCAATGGTGTATATGAGAGTTGTGATGGAGACAACCTATCCTTACTTAAACCAGAATAGAATATGGATCGTTCCATCTCTACCATATCTCATATTTATCATCTGAATATTAAGTACATCGTGGTTGATTATTATACATAAATAATTGGTATCAATCGAAGAAACATATTGTTTTGTTTTGAAAATGACATAACCACCATTTTATTCTATGTTGTAGCTACGGTAGGCTGGTCCAAACGAATATATTAATTAGAAACTATGCTAGACAAACTGAACCTTTCCATTATACTTTCTCGTACATTATACGACTATAAAGACCAATCAATGATTGTCACGTACTCATGCAACTATCTTAAAATCCAGTACAAACTGCACACACTTTGTGGTCCAATTAACTAAATTACAATAAACATATATATATATATATATATATATGATGGTCGTCATTGATTCATCGTTTTCGCAATAGATGTCGTAACATTATCCTGTCAAGTTTTAATTACGCTAGCTTTTTCTAGAGACCTGCAAAAGCCCAGTTGTTCTGTCGGTAAAATGTAACTAAATCTCACAAATTAGTTATTTTTCAAAAATATATTGTTTTACTCAACTTATTTGAGAGTCGACTATATTATGAATAAGTGGGTAAAGTAATTAATACATACGCAAGATTTTGATTATTGGATTATGATAAAACTGATATATATAAATTTTCATGATATACATCGGCTTTTAATTAAGTTAAAATTATCATTTTATTTAGTTTATTTTTCAATATTTTTTTCAGTTGAAGCAGAACTTATATACATACATATATACTAATTTTGTTACACTTACTCTAAACCACGAAATATTAAACATGATCAACCATTATACACACGTCTAATTAAATATCACTCTTAGGTACATTGTTGAGTCAATATCATAATTAAGTATATCAATCACTTCCTAGTTATCTGATAAATGTATGACGCAATATTGATTACATATTCTATATATGAGTGATTTTAAGTTATAATGTTAAATATACAAACAAATTAAGTTTTATGTGTGATGTAGAACAACCAACAAAGAGGGAGAAAGAAAAAAGAGAAAAAAAAATGAGTTGATTTTGATTGCTAGAAAATTTGTTTGTTATTAGTTTGTCAACCCACCACTCTCGAACACCAAATGTAAAAAAAATAAAAATAATGGAGGGAACACTCACCTTGGTACCACAATTAGATACTCATCAACTCACCACGTATGAGTCATATTATGCCGATACAATTCCTCCATCTATTTCTCCACATGATTTGAACACCCCGAAGGATCGATCGAACCCGTGTCTTTACAACTTCACGTGTGAGTCTAGACTTCAAAAGAACTTATTTTATATACCAAACGAAGATCAAACTTGAGATCTTAAATCACCAAGTACTTCCCTACTAATAACCCAACTCGTTGTTATTCAAACACTAAATGTATATATCACCTTAGAAAAACATATATAATAGAAATCTCATAACATAGATCAAGTAAAAACAAAAATCACCTGCAGCCGGTTGTCATTCAAGGTTAAGTTTCTTTTATAGTATTTACTAGATTTAGGAATCAAGTATTAATCTATTGCATATGTATCATATATATATATATATATATCACTTAATATTTTAGGTGTCCTCTTAAATTCATATGACTCCAATAAAAGGATTGAGAGAAAAAGTGCACATGCATTTGCCAGATGAATTTAGTATCAACTTCTCAATGCAACCTTGAAACATGAAACACCAATGCACATTGACCTCTTTCCCCATCCTTATATCTACCAACATTAAACTCTAGTATATAGTACTACAAACACCAATACATTTAATTCATAACTTGTACTCCAAATATTAAAACAGGAATTTACAAATCTTGATTATCTAGAATTGAAGCTCTTCATGAAATCATAAACAACATTAATTCATAGTAGCTAGCTAGCAAATATATATATAATAATAATAAAAGGGTACGTCTTTCCAATATATGATCTTGATATATATAATCTATATATATATATAGATATTTTTTATTAAGCATGCATCGCCACTAGCTAATTAATACACGATTCATTTTCTTGATGATCAATCTCAGAATTCGCAGCTTCTTCTTCTTCTTCTTCCAACTCAAAGCAGGACTCGTCATCGATCCCATAAGCTGAATGCCCATTTCCAAATGCCTTAATGTGATCTTTCAAGGACCTCTTGTGCTTAAAATCCGATCCACAACTACAATACCAAAGCTTCCCGCAATTCTTCTCGTGGGTTCGCCAATCACCTCTAACTGCAAAAGCCTTGCCGCATTTCCTGCACATAAAGGGTTTGATCCCGTGTTTTCTCTTGTAATGTGTCTGGAGGGTTCTGAAATCTTTGAGAGGTTTAGCACGCGGGTGGTCAATGTTGTTATGGCACCTCGGTGCACAGCAGTAGCATGGTAGCCTTAGCATGGCTGTTGGTTGTATTCCCCTCAGGGATTCCGGGCCTCTCCTGTATTGAGATCCATGCCCCCACATATGCATCTGTACGTACGTATTAGACCAATAATTATATGCAATTAATCAAAAATATTAGGCGACTCCCTAGCTAGCTAGCAATGAAGCAAACATAAACATATATATAATGACTTCAAGGAAATGTAATTGTAAAATTCTGGAACCATTTTATATATATTCAAAAATGATGCTTGAATGTTCATTGATAAAACTGAAAACCTTTTTTAGCAATTAAACTAGGTTAATTAATTTAATCTCTACTGCTTAATTTGCATGCTGGCCGGCCTCTTAATTAAAATTCAACACGTACTGTTGAGGATTTGAACAGTTGAGAAGTGAATTAAGGAATGAACAACCACAATGTCATAGCTAGCTACACCCCCTTTTTGACATTTTATGTAATTATTATCTGTAGAGTCTTCTTGGATCCGTTAGGTTCTCCAAATTGAGAGCTACTGTTCATAAAACAACAAAAATACACCCTCCATGGTATAGTACTAAATATAAAATCAAACATAAGAAGACAAACATATACTTACTTGAAAAACAGTACAGAAAGGACTTAAAACTCTGTGTGTATTTAAATTTGATATCTCTTCAACTTAATTAGGAAAGAAAAGAAAATCATAATTACTATATATAAAATAAGTCTAAATAAAAAAAGGTGGGGACTTGTATGTAGATTAAACCTGGGTGAGTGGTCAGAGAACTAAGATAGATCATGATCAGAAGAAGGCTTTTCTTTTTTCTTTTATTAATACTGTTCTTGTTTGGTTATGAATGAAGATATATATAATACGGAGTAATAAATATATATATATCTGGAATGAATCAGAGATGATGAATACATACAACTACCAATGAAATCAGAGAAAAAGAAAAAGAAACCAGACTTCAAGGAACAAAAAGCATAATATATATATACTTGTCTTGTTCAATCAAATATAAAGTAGATCGAGACTTATTTCTCTCTTTCTTTGGAAGCACAGTAGCCAGTACTACTACTGCTGACTAATCTTGGATCATTATGACAGTTGGACCAAAATACTTGATTTGTTCAAGATCTCTCTTTATTATGTGTTGTTAACCACTTAACCTGATGCATAACTGTATATATAATCAATCAACATATATATGAAAGGTGAACAAATAACGGAAAACTTAACCCTAGCTAGCTAGCCTTAATTTATATATAGACTGTGATGAGTCGATCTTTGTCTCGTATGTACGCATCATTTGTGAAACTTTTTCTTGGCCACCAGCCATTAACACGTTTATCTAGTGAACCTAAAGCCTCCTGTGAGTATATCACGTAACTACGACTATCTAGGACACGCACCTTGATATATATACGCTTGTGGATGAAAGAAAACGTGATTTTTCATTATAGTATATGATGGTGGTGATACTTCATTAATTTGATAAGGTTATATCTTTAATTAGATCTGAATAAGAAGAAATCTTGTAATATATATCTTTAATACTCGTAATATATAGTTTATACGCCTAAATACCCTTTGACACCTATGGTAGTAATTCTTTGCTCCGCCGCCAGCACCTTGCTAGCTAGAACAGTTATTTATCTAATTAATTGTTCACACTGTCGTTCAAAATTCAGTATTTTTTTTAATTTTTCCTTCACAAAAAAAAAAAAAAAGGAAAGGAAAGGAAAGAGCACAATTTAAAGAAAAAAACTTAGAAAATGATAGTAATTGTAGTAGTAATACCTGCATGTTATTGTATCTGTTGAAAGTTTTGAAACAAAGAGGGCAAGAAAACTGAGTTGGGCCGATGAGAATTTGAGATGGAGTTGGGATCCAATACTGGCCCTTGTTGAGTGTGCTTGTTAGGAAATAGCCATTATTATTGTCCTTATTTGTTGTACCATCTTCCATCTCCACTTGTTTATTATCCATTTCATCACTAGTAGTATTGGTTGAGAGTCTTGAAATCAGATCAGCTTCTTCAGAAAGATTGTGGTTTGGGAGGCCAAGATGTAAGGCCACAGTCACACTACTTTCATTATGATCATCATCATCATCAGAAATTAGTAGCTTATTGCAATTGCTATTATTGTAGTGATCGTCAATTTCCATGAACTGATGATCATGGTTAAGCTTTCTTGTTGGGCTAAAACTTAAAAGAGGAAGAGCTTCTCTAAGAGGTGGAGAAGGAGGTGATGAAAGTAATTGTTGATCATAAGTTGATGATTGTGAAGAAGAAGAAAGAGAGTTTTTATTAAGATTGAACCATGATCCATTGTAGTATGAGGAATATGGATAATTACTCATTATTGATTATTGTAGTAGAACTACTGATGAAGAAGCTAGCTAAGAAATTACACTACAAAGATCAAACTTATGCAGAGAAAGTGATAACACATACACACACAAAGAGAGAGAAGATATGGACCAAAAAGGTGAAAAAGGTAAAAGACTGAACAACAACACCAATGAAGCTTGTTCTATAGGCCCCAACATTTATCTCTCACTTAGATATCCCTGATGTGTGTTAATAATAATAGTAATTATTATATATTATTGGTTCTCTCTCTAGCTACCATGTTTCTCTCATGTTTAGTCACACCACAGGGAGGGCTAGTAATATCTTGTCCCTCTATATTTTTCTCTAGTCCGAAAAAAGTAGGCATCATATCCATATATACTAATAAACAGTTGATTACACTTGATATTGTTACGTTTTATTTTAATCCTAATACCCCAGTGAAAAAAGTAGCTACCTAGGCATCATATCCAATGTACGTACTAGCTAGTGGTAATTAAAGTGGTCGACAAACATCAAAAGAGACTTGGGTTCGAACCTCTCAATATATAGGTAAAACACCATGGCCTTAAGATGACTAGAGAATAATATATATGGAAAATGATTAATCTTCCTAAAAAATAACCTAAAAATCCTCTTAAAACCTTAAAAAGGTGACATGTGTTATTCACTAATTCTCTTTTCTAATCTTGCCCCCTAAGTTTTTCACATGTCGTCATCTAATAGTTAGAAGGATTTTTAAGCTAGTTTGTTAAGAGGAATAATCATTTCCTTATATATAGCTCGACTATCGGTTAATTAAACCGCATACATCAAAGCCAAAGGCTCAACTCTATATCCCAAATAGCTTACTCCGTTTTATAAGTTTCTTTATGTATATATAATTATTTCAAATTGTTATGATATGACGTTTTTGATGATACTAACGACTAATTACATAAAGCGCCTTCAGTTAAATGAATAGCTTACAACTTTTTAAGTAATTTAACACATAGTCGTCACATATTTGAGAAACGTTCATCATCAGACCGCACCCCCTTCCCCGGGGGTGCATACGTATAGTAAATATATAGATAGGTACATCATCTAGATTTTATCATACTTTGAATTGAAGATGAACCAAGTGTACTAGAAAAGTTGATCGATGAAAATTAAGCATATACAATTACTCAATTAGTAGTCATACATATATATATAAAAAGCAACATGTGAAATTGTGAATGGAAAACAATTGGCCGGTGGGTAGATTGTGGGTGTATGAAATGAAATGAAGTGACCAAAAAGACAAGTTCATGAAATTAGGGTAAATAGTTGTCTCCCATTATATATATAAAAAAAAAAAATGCAATCCTCCAAAAAAACACACCAAAATAAGAGACAGTGTGTGCGTGTATCCCTGTGTCCTTTCCTACATACTGTTCCTCGGGAACCAAATACTTTCCCAAGTACTTTCTTTAAACCCGGCCCGGCAGTGCGCTTTGAAGAGCGAGCTATGGTCGCCTATCTTACATCGATCGATCATGCCTCCCCTCCCTTCCAAAACACACACACACACACCTCTTCCATTTTAACTTCATCATCATCATATTATAATATAAATATATTACATGCACATGAAAACCAGTAAACCACTACTGTTTCATTCGTCACAATCTCACAGTCACAGTGTTACAGAAGGCAGCTGCTGCCTGTATGTGAATATATGTTGTGTATGTTCATTGTAATAGTACAATACAATTGGTCTTGTCTTTAATTGAATTTTCCACTTTTTTGACTAGGGTTTTCTTTTCTGTTTTTATTGAATTTGAATTGGACAACTCTTTTTTTTTTTTAACAATTTTGCTGCAAGGGTGTTTGGATCTACTTATTTTTGGTTTACAATTTTGTATTTATTCACGTAAATGGATTATTATTGCCACATAAAATAATCAATGTGTATCACAAATATACTGTATCACAATATACAAGGTTTATAGAATATTGTAACCGTAATACAATCCATATATTTGGTAGATTTATTGATTCTTGTGATCCAATATCAACTCTCTCTTTTTTATGTCACGTGTAAAGATTGATCTTTTTGAAATTAAGGCCTGAAATATAATCTTATAAGCGTTCTATATACGAACACAATAAAAATAACGCTTATTAGTTATATAGCTAGCAAAAACTCGATAAAGAAGGTAACTGGGATATCCATATTTTGCTCCCAGCAAAACGAAGCATCATGTATTGGATGTCGTGATCTAAATGTTTCTCTTTATAATTTAATTTTACAATTAACAAACATTAAATAAATGATTAGGGTTACCCGGCCAAATTAATCACCTCGATCTTCATGATTAACTAGCTGACATCCTCAACTTTGGTACGCCCACCTTAAAATCAAATCCTAGCTACTCTCTAAACTTCCAAAGGGTTTGTTCTCTAATCTTAGTGAGTATAACGTAGCTAAGACCCTAAAATCATATTTACATTTGGCATGATTCGAATATCCACAAATCCTGAAAGAAACCACAAATGTAAAACTCCGACCATTAGTATAGAAAAGTATTTCTGTACAACAAATAATGGGTTACAATAACCGAACGGTGTGATAATATAATTTATGCACGTTTATATGATAAAAAAAATATATAGTAATTGGTTGGTGACCAATTGTAAGGTTTTTGACTTTGGAATAATCCATCTGGGTTCAAGTGTCACTTTTTACATTTGTAAGGGTAGGAGTTTTTTTAGAGTCCTAATTTTCAGACATATTTGTAATTTAGGACTAGAAAGTAGAATAAAATATCGTTTAAAAAAATAAATAGTGAGTATAGTCATCCGAACCAAACTAAACCAAACATTTTTCAGCGGATACACTAGAATTCCTCATTTTATTTCACTCCCATTAATTGCTCTTCAATGCATTGAGTTATCCGAACCAAACTAAACCCAACATTTTTCAATACCTGTTGTACGTAAAAAGAAAAACCATATGTAATCAATGGATTCATGGCCGACTCCTTGGATGTATGTGGTTTAATTTGATGAGAGCTAATAATTGATGGAAAAAGACGCGAGCGGCAAACCGTGACTTTACCCATCACAAATGAAAAACTCTGTCGGACTCATCCACGTGCCACATCCCTAACTACTATTAACTTCGTCCATTCTGTTAATTTGTTTTAATCCTCATATATAGTCGATCTCTTTATTATTGTGTCTGGATAGGTTCAATGTTTTTTCTACATTCAAGTTATGAATTACTTTAATTAGTTAAACAATTGTATCGTATATAGACCGAGTATATATTTAAGAAACAAAGAAATTAACAACAATGTATTCCTTGTAATTAATTACTCTAGCTAGCTTTTTTCTTTTATCTTTTAATCTATATAAGAGAAAAATTAATATATATTTCTTAGAAAAACAAATACTTCCCACACAATTATCGTTTATATCTATTCTAAATTTAAATAAGATTTTAACTCATAGACTTTTATTTGTTAAATCTATCAAGAGATAGATTGCTAGGCCAACCCTCTAGGAATGAATTAAAATTATACGAGTAACAATATTAACGCAACGGCCAAGGAAAGTTTCGATCATACATTTGGAGTAAAATAAACTTGGCTCCCATGTGTAACCTAAATAAGAAAACTTCGTCCGCTATTTCTACTATTCAAATAGTATAACATTGTAAGATATGTATATATATATATATATAGGATGGGGATTCCCTAAAATTAATTATAACTTTAGGGGTAAAGTTGTTAATCTTAATCCTTGAATTAAAATTAAGGGTTAAGACTCAAACATCATCTTTAAATCTTGATCTTTGATTTCAATCCAAAGATTAAGATGCTTTTAACTTTACCCTTAAAGTTAGGATATCACAATGTTAAGTCATGACACAAAATAATAATAATACTTGCATAGAAGCAAGTAGTCTTTGAATCTATTAATTAACATCATTTTCCCATTGTGAAATCATTTGGGTGGACCAATTAAAATTAAAGATCATGAATTCAAATGTTGAGACATTGCACATTGTCCTTAAAATGACACCGATGATAGATCTCCAAAGGATACCCAGGATAAAAAGTTTTTCAACCTTTTTAGGATAATACTGGTATGAAATGGTAGGAGTTCAAAATAAAAATTTACGACACACACCTATGAGAAAGTCAGAGGGACCCACAATAATTGTTGACTGTAAAACTATACACTGGACTCACGCAATGTTGTTTGTATGGTTGTGGAAAGCGACCATATATGTCCAGGCCTGGAGTTGAAATAGTAATATAGCAGTAGGCTCCAGTTGATTGTACCATTTGCCTTTATTACATTAAATTCAACTGCATATTACTATTAGTATATATTTATTATAAATAAACTTGGAACTTACAGTTGGATATTTACATATATAAACCTTTTCGTATTCTTTTATTTTTCATTATATTATACTTCAAATCAATTTTAGACAAAATCGTGTCGTACTGGAATTTTCTAAGAACACAACTTTAAGGAATATTAATATGAATACAAGAATTCTTGTAAATTCCGACAGAGATTTAAAAGAAACAAAAAGGTGTGAGATTGTGAGCTGTCCAGCCTGATCCACCTACATATAATATAGGTCCGCATCATTTGACTCTCATTATTAACATAAGAAAACGATCGTCTTTTTTTATTATACATGTCTAACATACAATCCTTCCTACTCCGCCGCGTTGTATAAAATCATACTATCGGCTTGCTCAAATTAGTTCAAACTCTATGTATGTAAAACGTATTAGCAAGGAACAATCAATCATATAATTTAACAAATTGATCCTCAAACAAGAATATTAAGTTTAGAGACTTGAAAAGAGAACAAATAAGTCTTAAATTCTATTTTCTAGACAATCTGAAGGGGATACTATCACATGGTGAAAATCATATCGCCTCCCCAAGAATGGGACAACAAATCTATATATTGCTCTCTCGTTGGCACATTTCAACTATCAAATAGTGTACGGGAATTACAACCACATTTTATGAAACACAGATCATTTGGAAAACACTAACAGAACATAATTTTATAATTTCAATGAACTTGGAGCGACATTAAGTGCATTAGTCTGTGTGTAATGTTGAACCAATCAAGAATTCATCATAAGCACACGTTCTTCCCTTTTATCTATTATCCCAAGGCAATGATGCTCTAGTGACTTGCATAGTACGTTGCACAATGCACAGCCAACAAAAAGTGGCTTATCATATCATGCTAGAAAGGTTTGGATTTAAGATGGATTTCATCATACCCGCATTTAAAGCATAAAAATTAGTATATTTTGTTACATTTTCTTGCTCATTTCTGGACATGTAATTTTTGCAATTGAGAACACAAAATGATAAGAAAAATTTGAGGCAAAAGAAACTAAAATATAACTGATTTTCAGATAAAACCTCAATTCCGTTGGCCGACACCAAAGTGAAACCTTCCTGTTCCTTTATCATTGAAAGCATATTCGAGTCTAAGAGGCCCTAGTGGAGAGGCTACACGTATACCAACGCCATAACCATATCCACTTCCAACTTTTGATCTTGCCCCCGCAGGATCACCTTCACATACAAAATAATATTGTAAATTTAAAGTTGAATTTTGTACATGGTCATTCACTTCACCAAAAACACTTCTTTATCCTGCTTTTTATATTCTTTCGAATAATCAATGGGTCAAATATGATTGAGATGATGATAATATTATTTCAACCATCATTAATTAATATTTCATATATAATTTTGTTGCACTGCCAGGTTTCGGGTTGGGTCGGGCCAGGTTTTGACACGTGATGAACTCTTAAACCCGAGAACCGAACCAAACCCGTCCAAACCTGAACTGAACGGACCCGCCTGATAGGGTATCGAGCTGGGTCACAGGTTCAATTTTGTTGCACTGCCAGGTTTTGGGTTTGCACGGGTCGGTCTGGGTTTTGACCCGTGCTCAAGCCTAGTTTAGCCCCAGAAAATGGAGTGTTTTCTTACTGCAAAAAAAGGTGTATCTCGGTTTAGACCAGGTTTGATCAGTTTACCCTATCCTATTGACCCAGTTACCCCTTCGGTTTTGGTCATTCGTAGGTGAATGGGTCAAACCTGCAACCTATACACTAACTATTATGACGGCAGAGATTACCAGGAACGGTTGAACCTGAACCAAGATCGGTTCCATAGTCAGCAAACATAGCTCCTTCAACTGGCCCCACCTGCGAGGTGAATCGAATAAAGTTAAAATTATACTATTACAGTAGGGAAAAGGTATTTCAAGCTAAACAAGGTTATGTATCTCAAAGATAGAAAATAACAAAAACCAACATGTGAAAGAAATGTCGCAACAAAATTAAAAAATGATCGAATTACTCACCAAAGGGAAAGATAGTTCTCCACAACCAACACCATAAGATCTCCCAGAACCAATATCACCCTCTTCATACCCTCGGACACTATTTGTTCCACCAATTGGGAATGCTTCATGGGGAGGAAAGTTACCCACAACATGACCACCTGATAGACTATCAAATCTTGCAAGATTATAAAAGGACTAAAGAAACCAAAAAACAGTTTACTTTGACGAACTACTAGTGATACGGTAACTTTCTAGTTTGTAACGTAATTATGCAAAGGAGATCAAGAATAAAACACCTTACCTTAAATTAAAACGAGCAGGGCCAATCACGAGCCCTTTCCTGGCACGGGCAGTAACTCTATTGAAAACTAGCCACTCTGACCACACAGGAAGTCCCTGCTCCATTGTAACTACCAACTGCAATATAATCAGCCATGAGTGCCACAATCAAATTGAAACTTAAAAGATCTGATCTCTTACCAGTGAAGAGCTGGGGTCACTAGAACCAGTATAAACACTTTCAAGTTTGGCAAGCACCAAATCATCATGATTATTGCCACTACAACAAAAATGAAAAAAAAAATAAAAATAAAAGAGTCAAGTTTGACCATTAAACATCACGGCTCTAAATATGGAATTCTCAAGATTACCTTGCAGTTAAAGGGCAGCTATGGATGTCCCTTATCATAGGATCCCCTTTTTCATCACGGGCACCAGCACGCTGTTTTATGATGATCATAATGAATAGAAAAAAAAAACAAGCCTAGCAACTGAGAGGATGTTTAAATGTAAGTTTCGAAACTGTTTATGTGATGGTAAATAATCGCAATCAGATTATCAGCTGTACAAAAAACATCTTAAAAGAGATGGTGATAGGACACTTTTCCAATGTATCAAGTATGAGCTTGTAAAAATTAGAAAATCACTTACTGAGTGTTTAAAAAGGTCTGATCATGTAAGCAGCTAACAAATAAAAGACAGAACTTAATTATTATGAGCAAACTTCATAGACAATTAGTCTTTTACAATTCCAATTAAATTTTGTTAATAGTGTGGGTAATATGAAGGTATATATAATTAATGTTTGACCCTTAAATAATCAGATGATGATAATCATTTGAGCAATAAAAGTTAATTACTATGAGTTTTCAGTCCGGAATGACTAAATAATCAGTAACACCCATCCAAACACTCATATACGATATCCACTATCCATGAAAGCCCGTAGAAATACCTGTTAAATGATCTTAATGTTTCTTAAAAAAAAGTCAGTTTTGATAAAGACTGGGTATTCCAAACATATCATTTGACCATTTAATAATTTGATAATAATAATCATTTTATTCAGAGTCCAAATACCATGACTGGTTTTTACGGCTTGTCGGCTTCAAGCAGGCAACGGGTATATAAACAATTAAGCAGCATACATCCAAACACTCATATGCAATATTCAATTTCCATGAAAGCCTGCAGACGAACCTGGAAAATAAGACCTGTAGTACCACTCCACTTGGGTCTGAATGGACGGCTATATTCAATTCCGGCAGTGATCCGTCCAATGGTCGGGTTACTAGTGTTGCTTTGATCGCCATGGACAAGTGTACCAGGAGTCCTTGAGTTCTGAAACACAAAGGATCAGTTAATGATTCAATTCAAATCTGGCATTTTCTAAGGAGGGTTTTGATGTGCGTTTTAAAATTAATGACTTGATATAGAATACTCAGAATAGATAATTAGTTGTAATAAAATTAGCTGTAAATAATCTTCAAATTACGGAACTAATACCTTAAATGATCCAAAAAAATATGAGTGCATTTTTACTAAAAACAAAGACAGTTTATTAAATACGAGAGATAGTGCCCACCCGCGGTGAGATGGTGGGGGTGATAGGTCAAGTCATAGAGTATGATAGCCAAATGCGTTAGCCGTACGGGCTCCGCCCTCGGATATAAAAATTCGTCGAAAGTATATCGAATGACATCTCTAATGAAAGAGCATGAAATTTTAAGAACACCCATACAATTTCTATAATTTATCAATATACGGTTTTTGAGATAAAAGATTTTGAATGAATTAGAGAAATAAAATGATTTATGGAGGAGAGAGAAAAAATGAGTGGTTGAGATTTGAGGAAAGAGAAAAATGAATGGTTGAGATTTAAGGGTATTATAGGTATATTAGGTAGAGATGTTTATATTAGTGAATAAAGAATGGGGGTAATTTAGGTAGTTCAATTACTTAATTGAGATTTGAAAAAAAGGCAAAATGCTTTATAAGATAGTATTTGATAAGAGTAAAAGACAAACTATATCAACAAGGGTGAATAAGTAACTTCATTTATTCTTAAATACACGATTTTGTTGCAACCGTTTATCCAAAAATGATTACCAGTTACTGCAGCTTCAAGTCGTAATCCAGAGTGTTAACTTTAAGTCGCAATATGAAACGTAAATACCCTGTTAATATCAGATTTCATAGCCATATCAAATTCCAAATTTGATGAGTACCTGAATCATGATTGTTCTCGATGTTCTTTTATCATCCCCATCAATCCATGGGTCAGTGTAGTTGATCCGAAATATTGAGTCGATTTGCCCCCTCTCTAGTGAAAGATTAATCTTTTGGTTCCTCCCAAACAGATTTCGATGATAAAGTGCACAACTGCAAATGGAAAATAAAAAGGCAAAGATAAATTGAAGAAAACTCAACCCAAGTAAACAGCAATAGTTGTAAAGTGATATATGTCACTCTCTTAGTCTTCCCGCAAGGCCTCAAAGGGTTTATTACCTCCCGATAAGTCCAGCTAGAGGGCCACTTGTGATCCTACAAGTGGAAAGAACCAATTAGCAAATATCGATACACAAACCATAAACAATGTAAAGTGACCCTTCAAAATTGTACAGCTCGGAAATAAGAAAACAATAATATTTCTTTAGGTCCATTTGGGTTCAAATGGCCAAATAAAAAAAATAAAAAGGCTACAAGGAGTCAAAGGGGTTAGAAGATGCCAATAATCTAGCTACATTACTATACATACAAATATACAGCCTCCTACCGTTTATTAGTGCATTAATCCTGTGTTGGACCTTACACAAGATATGACACGTTACCTGACCTGCCTATCTTGCCACCTCTTGTTACACTACAAGACGCACAACGAAATTACATACCCACTTGATATTCCACCACCAGCTGATATACCTCCACTAACACGCTCAACTGCATTAACTGTTAGGTCCACCTTCCCAGAGTCTGTAAGAAAATATTAAAAGTTTATTAATTGCTCCATAGAAATAAACTTCGAATAGAAACACACAGACACAAGTGAACAGCATTGTTTTATGACAAAATGCGGAAAAAATCCACGCCAATTATCACCATGATCCAAATCACTTAAATTTGTTTTCATGTTACCTCCAGCAGGCTGCGGAACAATGCTAACATCCTCCATGATACCCATTGCTAACAATGTATCTACATCTCTTTTTGCTTGAAGCATACTATAAACCTGAGAAGAACATACATTAACACAGACTTACATATAGTAGGGCGAATACCAAATTTATGCACCAAGCCATCAAGTCTACTACCTGTCCCTTTTTCGTATTAAGTTGGCGAAGTATTGTCTCAGGTCTCGTTTTACCTGTGGTGGGCTCACCACTGAATCACACAAGCAACACAATGATTTAGATATAATGTCAAACATCAGAAGGGAATAATACATAATCAGAGAGCAAAGATTCAACTCTTACGTTTTACTAAGAAAACGTACGGATATATTGTTGACCTCTGCTTCTGACACTTGCAACCTGATTATTCCCCCAGAAAGAATCTCAATTCCTGAAACCTGATCATTTCATCAAAATACAATCAGCTGATTAATAGAATATTTACAGGTCGCAATTTCAACCCATATGCTAAAAGTTCAATTCTGAATAAGATTCGGCTCTGATTTGTCAAATGGGTCAAGTGAAAGTTTGTTAAAAAGAAAATGAGTCGAAACTCTCCCAAGGTGTTTTTAATGCACGCGATCTGCCTGTTTTAACACTGACCTACCCACCTGACTCTATCATTTATAGTCAAATAAACACTGCCATCTACCATCCGGAATAGCCAATATAGCTTTCTACAGCAGAAATACAAAGAAAATATATGACAAATAGAATCAATGCTAACCAGGCCAAAAAGACCACGCTCCATATACCACCCATTGATAGAGCTTATAACTTCATCCAAACGCCTGATATTCACAATTTTTCCTGCACAACTTGTCATAAATTTCGTTAAAGTTTAATAAAAGAAACACATGAAGCTTCAAAATACGTGATAGTCTATAAAGAAACGTACCATATGAGCTACGAAATTTATCCTCTACAAATTTTGTTGGCAGAACATTGGCTCCTTCGCATACTAGCCCTTGGAAATCTTGATTTGGTTCTACCTTATGCCAAAATATACTAGTATAAATGACTCCATCTTAACAAAGAGTATGACAATACGAAAATAGATATACATGGATCATAGCCTTTTACACAACTTTCTTATACTGCCGGCTCTGCTTTCATGTATGCAAATGCAATAAACTCGACAATAATGTGTAGTCCAAATCTTAAATCCCGATGAATGTAAGCAATTCATTCAGCCACATAAATGGAACCATTTGTATAACTAGCTTTCTACTCTTCTCTCAGCTATATGATTATGCAATTCAAATATGGTTTAGAGAAGCCACACAATAATGTATCCTATAAGCTTAATGCTCACTTTCTGTTGTAAACTTTTACATACTAACTTGTACATAAACCATATTGTACAACTCAAAGCCTAGTTAGGATAACAGTTTGTCTTTCCTATAATTTTGGTGTCTATTGTCTCATGCAATTAATACATGTACTAAAATATAATACGTATATAATAAAACCCTTTCAACCCAGTGGATGCAGGCAAACTACTTAAAGATGTAAATCAAAACATCTGCGTAACTTGTTTTCTGATCTTTATGCAATCCAAATCTAATTAAGAGCTACCAAACACTCTTATGTTCTCATGCCCGATGTTCACCTTTTTTCTGTTAAGTTTTACAGACTATCTGTAAATACTGTATATTTGTTAATTACATACAAATTAACCCTAACTTATGAGTTTCAATGCTGGACCACCTGAATGTAGGCAAATTTCTACACCGCTTAAATTCATTTGCATAACCTGCTAAGAGCGACCTAAAAAAATTTCACGTCCTTAATCCTATTGTTCATTCTTTACAAGTACAATTTTAAATGGCATTTGTACATACTCTAAAGACAGTGATTGCATACAACTAAACCTAGCTTACGAGTTTCTATGCTTAAAGTGCTATGGGTTTTTGTTCATTTTGTTTTTAAATGTACTCAAATTTACACGAAATGCTACCGTATGTATCCTACTTTGAAACTTTTTTTTATACGTATCAAAACTTTCAATTCATCGACGTTACATGCCATCTCCCATGCTATTAAAACCCGGTCATACATACACTAGAAAAAATTGATTGTTTGATACATACAGCAGCAAATTTCAAAGTAGAATAGATGCAGTAACATTTCGTGTGCAGTAACACCCTGCCATGCCTAAAAACTAACAAACAACCATATATATTTACGCCTAAAAAAAATATTCTGTTAGGTTTTAGTTGTGCATAATTGATGATGTTAGTGTAAAATGTACTAACAAAAGTCATAACAATTTATGCCACTAAAACCCTAAAACATTGTGTGTGTACAGAATATACAGAGTAAATATATATAATATTGAGTGTATATATATAATAATAATGTATATACCTGAAAGACTAAACGGATGCCGTCGCGAGTATCGACAGCAACAGGCATACAAGAAGAGAAATAACCGCTTCCGATAATCCTATGCACATCTTCCTGAACTTCACGTACGGTCAATGCGGAATTCGGTCTACACGTTTTCAAAGCCGCAACCGCTTCTTCTTCTAGATCCTTCCTTTCCAGTTCTTCACCGTCTTTATTTCTCACCAACACTTCACTAATCAACACTCGCTCATCGTCGTTTCGACTCGTCGAGTGAGTCTTACTCAACTGAGTCAGCTCGTTAACGTTCTCTTCTTCGCCTGGTTTGGTCAACGCTAACGATGCGGAACATAGTAACGGCTGTTTCTTCACGTTTTTACTGTGGAAATTGTTTGAGAGATTGGGGAATTTGTAGGAAATTTGAGATGAAATGAAATTAGTGAGAGAGTGTTTGGAATTGTTGATAAGTGAAGAGATTGAGAGATGGAGGTCGGCGAAGAGTGGCCGGTGGTTGTGACGGTGGTTTGCTATGGGGTAAAAGGTAGGGATTTTGACGGAGGATGACCGGAATTTGAAGGATTTGCTTTCAGGCATTGTGATTATTTTCAATATCTTTGGAAAATAAAAACCCTAATCTGGAGACAACAAGTTAAGTAGTGACATTCGGTAGGGTTTTTGTTAATAACGGAATTTTCTTTGGAAAGAAAAAGGGTTTTTGCCGGGTTTAAAGAGGGTAACTATCGGGTGTTTGGGTTGCTCTTTTAAAAGAAAATAAAACAATGGCGTGTTTGGTTAGTGTTTTTTTTCCCTAATACTATCTGATAGCATTTGCTATTTATATATATTTTTTATAAAACAAATAAAATAATAAATTTTTCTTCAATACATCATAAATATCATCGTGGATCATGAAAATTATCGTACATCAATTTGACCATGATCTAAGGGTCAAGATCTTATCTTATTTATTTACTTTAATATTTGTTTTATTATACTCAGCCCCTATATATATATATATATATATATATATACGAGCATGTTACCCGTGCAATGCGGCGCCGGTGGTGGGGAAGACGGTCTAATGATGTCAATGATGGTCTATTGATAGTGGTAGGGGTGTCAAGTGGTGGAGATTAATGTAATTGTGATAGTTGGAATTTTTTAGAAGATACGGGCTTAAGCCTTAAAGTGTTAATTACTAAAATAAATGTTTAGAGTGTAAATTAATTCATCAAGGACAAATTTGGTATTTTATAAAAACTCTTTTCATAGTAGGTCTTTATTATAGGTAATTTAGTAATTCTGTATGTAACTATTATATAACTTTCTAAAATTTGGGGGGTGTGATAATTTTTATAAAAAGGTACGAGCATGGTACCCGCACAATGCGGCCACGATGGTAAGCATGGTGGTCTAGTGATGTCGGTGATGGTACTATTGGTGGTGGTGGCGGTGTCAAGTGGTGCAGGTTGATGTAATTGTGAGAGTGAAAATTTTTAGAAGACAAGAGTTTAAAGTGTTAATTAGTAAAATAAAAGTTTAGAGTGTAAATTAATTCATTAAGGTCAAATTTGGTATTTTATAAAACTCTTTCCATAATGGGTGTTTATTAAGAGTAATTTAGTAATTCCGTTTGTAACTATTGTGTAACTATTTCTAAAAATGGGGGGTGTGATATTTTTTTATAAAGGAGTATAGATAGATAATTTTGGATTCTGGGAGTTTGTGTCACATGGTTTTTTTGTTTTTTTTAACTTATGTTTAATTTCATTTGCAACCATGGTCTCCATCAACTAACGACCGTTAAGTTTTGTTCGGATGTTTAATGAGAGTTACGGAAACTGCTGCAAATCAAATCATTTTCTTTAACAATGAGTTAGGTCTTTTTCTCTAACATGTCTTAAAAATCGTTAAATACTATTTGAGTTTGTAAATTGAAAGCTTGACTTATGTTACACTTTTATAACTATCATCAAACATTACTATAACTTAATCAAGTATACCTACAATATGTCTAACTGACAGAGAAGTGTTGTGTGAATTGAATTTCGTACCAATTTTTTTTATTAATTTTATTAACGGTCGTTAAGTTTTGTTCGGATGTTTAATGAGAGTTACGAAAACTGCTGCAAATCATATCATTTTCTTTAACAAGGAGTTAGATCCTTTGCTCTAACGTGTCTTAACAATCGTTAAATGTTATTTGAGTTTGTAAATTGAAAGATTGACTTATGTCACACTTTTATAACTATCATCAAACATTACTTATAACTTAATAAAGTATACCTACAATATGTCTGACCCGCAACGAAGTGCTTTGTGAATTGAATTTCGCCAAATTTTTTTTTATAGTAATTTTAATATTTTTTTTGCTTTTGTTGTTTTTATTCGTTTTATTTTTTATTATCTTTATTTTAATATTATTTTTTTTTAAACCATCTTCTACTAATGAGCTTATATATCTATATGTCTTCATAATTTATTGCTACAAGTATGAGTTTTACGTATATTTAGTTCATGTTATTTACCTTTTCCGTATGCATGTTTTTAAAAATATATAAAGTTGAATATATTGTTTTGAGGCTTTAAATACTGCGTACTATATTGTAAATTTTTGGGTTTTCTAACTGATTTTTTCCACTTTTACGTTGTATGACAAGTACAAATTAATGACAAATCACTAGCATTTTTGTAATCTCTGTGACATTTAAATGACATACTCGGTATACAATAATCCTGAAAACATGTTATAAAATTTACATATTATTGTACACAATAAACGCCTGAAGGACCCTTTTAACTTTATATGTTACCATGTACATAAACGTAATGTCTCCCGGGGCAACGTCCGGGCCCCGGGAGACATCTCTCGTTTATTTTTATTATGATATTATTTGAGTGATAGAAAATATATTATATTATTATGATATTGTTTTAATACATATTAATTAAATTTGAATTTTGGAATTTAAAGATTTTTCAAATAAGTTTTCTTTTTATTATTAGTTTTTTTAACAACTTTAATATTAATATTAATAATACAATGTTTCAGCAAGATGCCGAAACATAATCAAAAAAGTACAGTTACAATAAGAAAGATGGATTTGTTTGAAAAACCTTTAAATTCCAAAAAATGGCAAGCTTTTTTTTTTTTTTTAATATCTAAAGTTGTTAGTGGTGAGTGGTGACACAAAAAAACATTTTTGGTCTTGTTAGATGACTGATCAGCTAAATTTATGTATTGACCATTTTGTATATTCGTAAGATGGTAAGATTTTCAACAAGTATCATTTTGTATGTTTTTTTAGCTTATTGGGTAAAGGTTTTACATGGTTCATTTGATTTTTTTAAGAATTAATATAAAAGAGCTATTTAAGTTTTCTTTTAGAAAATAAAGATCTTCATTAGCTAAAACGGTAATGGATATCAGTTTATCTATTATTGGGTTGGTTGATAAATGATGGATTAATGGCAAAATGTGAGTTTACGGTGCTTTGCAATTACTTTATAAAGGCATTTGCATTGGCTGTGGGTTAAAGTATGGGTTACACTCAAACTATACGAAAACACCGCCGTCATCAATATGGGTTAGGCAGGGGTTGATGTTTCAATTCATAGGTTTAGAAGCCATAATGGATTGATGTTTCATAAGTTATTTTTAAAAATGAAATAAATATGAAAAATGTAATGTTGATTGATATATAGCGTAGGTTGAAAAAAGTAAAATTGATGTGATATAATAAGATTAGTTTTAAGTATAAGTTGAAAATTATAATGTATGTTGGATTCTCATCGCTCTTAGTCTTATTTGTTTTATATGTTTTTTGTTATGAAAATTAAATTGTATGTCCACTAATTTAATTTGTTACTCATCATTTAAGCCCCATCTTATTGTGTTAACCAAACATTTTATAAAATTGTATGTGACTTTTCACTATAAAGCTTCAACACACTTTTTGAAAAACACATCACACCTTTTATTTTTGCGTTAATCATTATCGACCCCACAAGTTGAACCTCACTTAAATCTCATGCCATAAGGGTAACACATGCAAAACTTGAACTCAATACTTTTTTATTTGCAAAAGTTATGCCAGCAGATAATATCTTGACCTCGTATCATAATAAAACTGATGTATGAAAATTTATAGAGCAAAAGTAAATACATTGATGCATGAAGATTTTAATAATGTCAAACTCAGCTAAGAGAAAATAACTATTTTATTTGTCTTACTTAAATATATAGCTCTTAATCTATACTATCTATATAAACAAACTATCCCAAAAAAAATTTAATACTGTACCTTTAAAATATCTAATTTACCCTTTTAATCTATACTACTATCTAACACTTTATCCCTAAAATTCCAAAAATATCCTTAAAAAAACAACCTTCCCTGAAGTTGTCCACATAGTATACCAAAAAAACACACATGCGTTAAATTTAATAATCAATCAGCATAAAAAACGTTCACTCTAAAACAACAACGGTGGTTTGCACTTTCAGCCGGACTAAGAGACAATTGAGTTGAATCATACATTCCAGTAATAACACAGTACCGCTACTTCCAACTTTTTTTTTCCCTATGCCCCGTCGCATTGGCTAGTTAAAATAAAACAAGTGTCCATTAAAATTTAAACCATAAGAATATATTGAAATATTGGTATCTCACTATCTCGCATATCAAATTTTGTACGTAATTTTTATAAAGATTTCCATAAATATGAAATAGAAAACTAAGTTTAGTTTCAATGATTTGGCATTTTCAAATTTTGTAAGTATTGCAATTTTTGTAAGGGTTTGAAAGAAAGTCCACACTCCACAGGATGATAATTATCCATATTCTTTTCTTCCGGAACATATTCACGACCTCTCATTCGGATTTCCTCGAATAACAATTTAAAGTTTTAGCTGCCGTTCCTCGATCAATCAAAACCACCACCATTAACAATGTTGCCAACCATTGCCGCTGCCGCCAACTGCTACCGGTTCACTTCCCCTCCTCCTCTTCATCAGGTATCCTTTCTTCTTTGCAAGTCGTCTCCTAAATTCCTTCCACTACTAGTACACTAGTAGTAGTTTATTTATTTATATATAAATTATAAATAGATAAATAAATAAATGCAGGTTTGCCTATACGGAGGAGGGAAGGCCGCCGCCTCATCCTCATTCAAAGTTAAATGCATCTTGAACCATAGTGATGTTATCATTTCTTCTTCGTTATCAAATTCAAACAATAATAATATACTTCCTCTGGCAACTACAGTCAACGATAAATATCTTTCATCATTTATAATAGCGACGGCAGCAGATAACGATGAGTTGTCCACCGAAATTAATGATTTCCTTAGTGCTCTAGTTTGTAATACAGACACCGCTATTACCAATACTTATTTTAGAATCACTTCAACACTAGGCCTTGCTATCGAGTCATTTAAACTGTCTACCACCACCGCATTATCAGGAATTTCCACCAGCGCTAAGGGATTCTCGTCTAAAGCCGTTGTTGTAGCTGTTGATGGCTTCAGATACCTTCTCGTAACACTCGGCCACCTTCTCGCCTCTGGTTATACATCTTTCAAAAATATCCTCCCTCCTGACCTCCTTAATCTCCTTAATTCCTTTGAACATGATACTTTCGCCCCAGCTTTTCAACAGGTGTGTGTATTACCACTTCCTCTTTTACTATTATATATATATATATTACCCTCATTTGCTGAACACATTTTGGTTTGTTTTGTAAAACAGGTTTATCCTGTGTTTGAGGGAACTGATCCCATCATCTCTTTTCTACTTTTGCTTGGAACGTCAACTACATTATGGTATATCATTATGCTATCATATCATATCAATCGATCTCCTCCTATTTTTTCACAGTATCCGCCTGATTCATTATCATGATGCACTGATTTCTCAATATATATGTATATATATATATAGGATTTCTTACTGGATCCTTACCTATGCTGGATATGCTGGAGACTTGTCTCCAAACTTAACTATGGAACTTCTCAATGGAAAACAAAGTTCTGTCCTAATTGATGTCCGCCCTGAGGCAAGACACTGTAAATTTTTCTAGCCTTTCTTTTTCTTTTTGTAAATTAACATATTTACAAATTTGGCTTAATTATTATTCCCCCGCATCCATAAAGGATTTCAGACTAAGAGATGGCATTCCTGATCTCCGAAGGACTGCTCGGTTTCGTTATGCCAGTATCACATTTCCCGAGGTAGGTGAATCACTGCCTACTCTATGCTTGGTAATTGGGACATGCTTACGTTTTGCTACCATCGTATGCCTCCCTCCTTTTTGATTATTCGGGGCTTTTGGTTGAGTGGAATATGTCCAGAAAATTGCAGGTCGAATGTTATTCATCTAGTTTAAAAAAGATTATCTTCATGGAAATCATCCATAGGAGTCTCCCTTTTATACAAATTCTTGTTGGAGATGCACACCAAGGCGTATGATTATTTTTCCAAACTCTGTTTAACATTTTGATAATATGCAAGTTCAGGTTGATGCCAATGTTAGTAAGCTTCTCAAGAGTAGGAAAGATCTTGATGATGCATTGGTTGCTGCTGTCATTCGAAACTTAAAAGTTGTTCAAGTATGTAACATTACCTGCATTTTATTTCTTGCATTTCTACCGCCATCTTTCTAATTTCTTTCTTCCTTGGGTCATTGGGGTTCTGATTCAGATTTCATATGCTTTATTTTATACCCAACATTAATTTGCATAGAATATGTGGAAATAGGTTTTTTGTTCTATTACAAAATACAATTATCAGACGACTATTGAAGCTCTTTTGATTTTTTCTAACATGTGAACCGTTAAAGTATCACTAATAAGCACCAATAAACTCACCCTGTGAATAATTGCTCAACTGCAAGTGATGCATTTTAAGTTGGTGGAATTATTCTTGTCACCGAGACTCGTTATGGAGTATGAACTATAATTTATTATAACTTATATTATTTTGATTATGATTACCGGTTGACATGGAAATATGTCATGTGTGAGATCGAGTCTTAAAATTTATAAACACGAATCACCTAGCGATTGACTACTACACACTTGCGGGCAGTGGACCCGTTCGTATGTAGTATAGTTAACTTGGTAAATCCGAGATCGAACACAAGGACTATTGTTACAGAAATTGTTTAAGTAATGCAATTCAAAGTAAATGGGGGGTTGTGACCGTATTGTCACGTTGCTTTTTAAAGAGTTAGTTGCAGAAATGAAGTTAGTAATTCCGAGGAATTAATCGAAAGAGAGTTTTTGTTTTTAAACAGAAGAATTAAAAGTCATCTACCTCGAATCACTCGACAATAGTTCGGGTTGCACATGATTGAGCTCAAATTCAATTCAGTTGACAATGATAATTGTGACCAAATAAAGACACAAACTGGTACCACCAACGTTTGCAAAATCATTTAAATCACCTAATTAAACAGTTCCTTTGTAAAAGCCGGTACCACTAATGCTTAAAACAGTTTCCTTAACCAACTAGTTTGTTTGATTATCAAATTAACAATTGTATCTATGTGAAGACAACGTGGTACCACCAACCGTTAATCAACACGTTGACAAAATGATTCCTTTTATTAAAATGACATTCACCGTCGTACCATGAACTAGCGACAATTGTTAAAGATAAACAATTGAAATCACATATATATTCGACTAGTACCACTAACTAAGAACATATATATAACCAATATCAAAATAATAATTAATAAATAATCAATTCTTTAAGATCTCGACACAGCGATAATTGAAATCAACTTTGAATTAATAAAATAGTGCAACCGTCACATACTCACATTATGTATTATTTCATCTCGGTGGATAATGAAAAGATTAGCTACTCATAATGAAATAATAAAAACAATCGATAACAAATGAGTTCATAATGTACCGAATGAAGAACTAATCCAATAAAGTGCTAAAAACGATTACGAAATGATGAAATAAATCCAATCGTGATCAAGGATTCAAAGATGCTTCAATGGATGAAAAAGGTCTTCAAAAGCTCCTAAAAACGGCTGGGTATTGAAAGATAGGGCTAGGGTTATGTATGACTAGGAATTTATACTTTAAGCAAAAGTTATTTTTTTCCCGTCCAGCTGCGCGCTTATTGATGAGGTGCGGCGCACCACCTGATCTTCCTGCACCTTTAACTTTGAGTGTGGCGCACTCATACATCGCACTTTAGCTCGACAACGCAAGGTACAGCGCACCTTCTCAAGGAGTGTGGCGCACCATCTGATGGTCTTCAACTCTTTTTCCTTATTGATTTGAAGTGTGTCGCACCTAAACACAACACCTCTTCTCGGCACCCTTAAGTGCGGCACACCCATTAATGAGGTGCGGCGCACCATCTGCAGATCTTCACCAAAGTCTTCCTTTTTGCTTCCAAGCTTTAGTTGAGCCATCTGTTAGCACACTTTAGGCCTCCTAATGTCGTTTTCTTTAGTAATATGCCATAATACCTTCTAATATCCCAATAACACTAACAGATACCATAAACGCAGCAAATGTATAAAAAAAAGACTATAAACCACTCACAAACGACTAAATACGGCGTGGGAAATTAGTATAAAATGAGTCACATCAGTATGTTAATGTATATTTTAGTTGTATGAGTTTAGAGAAAAAATAGCTTCTGTGCTTGTAGGATTTTTAAATACCACAACCACAAGAATAACTTATTTACTCTACTTATAGGAAGGGTCTAATGTAATCGTAATGGATGCTGATGGGGCTCGCTCTAAAGGAATCGCAAGATCACTGAGGAAAGTTGGGATTAAGGCAAGTTTGTTTCATATTATCTTTTTTCTATAAACTTTCCTATATATATATGCACACCAACGAAATCTTGTAATATGAATAAAAAATTATGATAGATTTATGTTTACAAGTTCGTGGACAGTTAGGAATTTCAATATTTTTCTTGAGGGGGCTAAAATCATTTAATGTGTTAGTGTGTATATAGAAACATAATAACAAACGTTGATATCATTTTTTTGTGGGGGCTAAGTGTATAATCAGTCACATCCAGCTATTAACATATTGAGTTTCTGAAGACCATGACCATGCATAGAAACTAGAAACTTCACCTCCTAAGTGAGAGTTGACATACCGTTTAACATGTAAGATGGCACTATGACAGAAACTACTGTAAGTATTTAAGTTATATTGTCATCTTATAACTGGGCTGTGATTTTTGTTGCTTTCACTTAACATGTTCACAACTATCACAAGTGTTCTTCCAGTAGTCAAAGCTATTTACACTATCTATTTTGCAGCTTTTCAATGATTTTAAAAACGATGTGTGCAATAATCAGTAATGATAAAAGGTTTACTTGGCAGAGACCATACCAAGTCCAAGGTGGCTTCCGCTCTTGGGTTCAAGACGGCTTGCGTGTTAAAGAGCCAAAACCCGAGACAACACTTACTATATTAAATGAGGTATTTTGTCTTTTAACTCACTTACCAAGCTTTTATGTTCTAATTATCGGGCCCTTCAAACCAAATCTATTACTTTTAGTATCATCTTAAGACATTAGAGATTAAGAAATATGATAGTGTGCATCAACTATTAAGATTGAAGAACCACTTATGTCAAGGAAGCACTAAAACACAAAACTCACTATTATAACATGACTTTTTAGTTGTTGAAGCTATATATTCTGGAGTTTTATTAAATTTATCATGCGTTACAATTATGAACTTCCCAATACCTGTTAATCCAACTTTGCTTAATGACAGGAAGCGGAGGCTATTCTAGAGGACATCACTCCCCAGCAAGTTATTGGGTATGGCGTGGTAAGGCTATTTTGTACTTAAACGTCATGTTCTTCACTGGTCACAATATCTTCCTGCTTTAAAGCGTCAAAATGTTCTTTGTATCATACTTTTAAACTGGAAACCCATCATCTGGGGAGTTGCTCTAGTAATTAATATTTAAAATTTTAATTCCTAAAAAGGTGCAAAATCTATCAATAGAGACATGTCTCTCTCTCTCTCTCTTTCACGCACACACGCACACGTTGTAGCATCAATTTTCTCACTGCATACTTGAGTTGATTTTTTTTAAGAGAAAGTGAAGGAAGTGAAAAGTAACTAAAGGATGTTGTGTCCTAATGGTGTTTTCAATGCTTACAACCTGATACTTCGTTCTATCATAAGTCAGGTTATAATAGTAGGTATTAGTATAGTTTTCTTAGTAATCGTGCATACATTATAAGGATAGACAACGTAGTGTTGGGGCCAACACAACCCATCCATATTGCCACCTCAATGTCTGTGATCTAATTTGAGTGATTGCTTTCTCCACAGGGTTTTCTGGCAGCTGCTTATGCATTGTTAGGTTTGTATCTTTTCCATTCAACAAATGTACCCAAATTAAAGGAAGTTAACAAAAATAATTTCTGAATCTGTCCATGAAGGCATTCATGAGCCTATATAGATTCTATATATACTGAATAACCTATTGAATCTTATTCTCTTGTAAAATATATTTAAGGCTGATAAACTGACCTTGTTAATACCTATTTTAAATATCTATGTTTTTACCAGAGTGGGAGACGACTCTGCAACTGATTGCTGTTATTGGCCTTGGTCAGGTATTCTTTCCTTACATTGTTGTTCAGCATTAAGTCCAACTCCAAATAACCTTTCATTTTTGTTCTTTTAGTTTCTCGGAGCAGCACACCCTCCGATAGTAATGTGAATTAATAAAATACACCAGATGATATAAGATCTAAAAGTTGAATGCTAAGTCATAATTTCTTTATTACATTATTAAAATAGAACAGAGGCATCTCATGCCAAAATCTTACTAATAGAAATTTGAGCTAGGATTTCGTATGGTTGATATGATTTATAATGGGTATTTTCTAATTAAGAAAGTTATGGAACACCTCAAACTTGATAATTATAAATTAGTCCTAAATTTTCAAATAGTTATAAATGTGGTCTTAACTGTTATACTCGTAGTTTTTTGTTAAACAATACAGCTAAGCTAACAGTGCACATAAATATGTCCCACTTCATGATCATCCCTGCTTATGGGTGCATGTTTTAAATAATCTTTTTTAGTTCAATTAAGCTTGAATGTTCTGCATATGAATGATATTTCGTCCCCCTCCCAGAACTTTTGATCTTAGATTAGATTTTCAGATTTGACATAACATTTATCTATATCTTAACCACAATTTATATTTTGACCAATACCAGACTATATATCAGCGGGTTGCTTCTTATGAGGATTCGAAAGATTTTAACAGAGATGTGAAGTAAGTCTGGATTTTTACTACAAATTTTATTTTATCAACCGCCACAAAGTTGAATTTTGCTAGCTACTTGCCTAGCTATGGATTATGATTCAAAACAGCTGAAACTGGGGACTTATTTACGATTTTAAGATTGAATAATTATCCTTGAAGGCAACTTCTTGCCCCTGTTAAGATGGGAGGCGTGGCAATTTCATGGGCTGCTGGAAAGTTGGAAAGTAATGGCAATGGATTGCCGACTTCCCCCTCGTCTGTAAATCTCCAGAACAGGGTGCTGCAAGCTGCTGCAAAACATGAATCTCAGCCATCTGATAATGAAGAAGCACAGGATTCATCAACAAATTCTGTCAATCAGAGCCCGGATCTCTCTGAAGCCTAGACGTACTAAGCACATCCAGGTGTAATTCCATTCAACCATATTATTGTTAAATGGTATCTTGTGAAATGCTTAGTTGTTGTACTTAAGCGTCATACCACTATATTACTTATACATGTAATAAATTGCTGCACAGCCTTTGATATTGTATCATTTTTTTACTTACACAACGGTCATAAGTTGTACCTACAGCCAGCTAGCATGTGTGTCTATATATATATATATATAAATCCTTTGTTTCACAACTTTATAATTCACTTATTGGTTGAAATAATATAGTATTAAGTTACTTTGGAGGATATATAGAATATGGGTTGTCATCAACCACCGATGAGAACAAGACCCTCAAATTGTTCATGGTGTGCAATTACATGTTACTTGATGCAGCATCTAGTTGCATCTTCCTTATTCTCTCCCTTCATCGCTTTCCGTCCCTGGTAGGTGCTTTTCTCATCCTCTGCTGCGGGTTCTACCAAATGGTACGCCCTCCACATGGTTGCAAGCATCTTGACTGCCATATTTTAGCGGTCCGTCTCTATTCTAATATTTACCACAACATCAACTTTTTGGGGGCTTTGAAATCATATGTGAGGGAGGATGTTGGGGCTGTGATCTTGAAAATGACAGGAGGGCTTTGCATTCCCATGTTTTGTCTAGAGTGGCTGGTTTTGACACATTCTTTCTTCTTGAGGTCGCCTGGAGGCCGGGGAGGATCATCAACACCAAATTTATTAAACGACATGATCACGATGATGTCACAAATAACTGGCCATGGCCTTTCCAAGTCTAGACGTGCTTTCTTTAAGGATGGTCCAATGACCTATCTAGTATTTTACATCTTACACCAACATGGAACCGTCACTGGATGTACCTAGACTTATTTTACTCGTAAATAATAAGGAAATAATGTTGTTCCAACTTATTTACTCAATTTTTACTATAAATGATTTCAGTGCATTGCAAATACTTTTGCTATGTTGATATGCTTCTTCTTTTAAAAGTTCTTATAGTCACTTTTCTTTTAAAAAGAGGCCATATCATGTACCTTTAGTATACGATCTACAACATGTTGCTAAGTAGTGACATAAAAGGTCGTCGTGTAAAGAAGATGGTAAAGCAATGAAACAATTGCCTTAATTTCATATGTATGTGTGTTAGCTTTAATCACAAATCATAATGCACCAAAAATCGTCCAACATCATGGGAAATGTTAACATTTAGTGAGTTCAATGAGGAATCATATACACACGGCACCAAATTCTCTTTTAAGTGTACGTGTTGTCCACATTTGTACTTTTATAATTTTACTCGACTTTAATCTCACATTTAGCGAATATGGTTTCATCCAAATGAATGAAATAATCAAATGATCAACGAAAATAATTCACGAAATAATGTGAATTTTATTCATAACACTTGTACGATGTTTGTATATATGTATATTTTTGTGTCATGAAAATCTTCATGTATTAACATATATATTTGTGTTATGTGAATATCTGTGCATTAGTTTTTATCATGATTTCAATGGTCTATTTTACTCTAATGCTTGTTTTACAATAAAAATAAAAAAAACAGAAATTGATAGGAACCCCTTGATTCATGTACCAGTAGCTACAAAACCTCCATGGTGAGTTTTTTTGCATCAATGGTTAGTTACCATTTACAGATAGACTTGGCAAAAATCAAACATGCATCCCTCAAGACAAAAGGCTCCAAATAACGTCTATCATGCCCAATTGTTACTTTCTTTTTATCATAATTTTATCTATTTATCATTTTGGTTGGACCAAATATGATACTTAAGATTTATAATATTTTAGTTATTAATATGTTGCATTCTCTTCGTAATGTGCGAAAACCTCGTTATCGTATATTATAGAGTACCTAGATAAATGTTTTACAATAACAAAAATGTTGTGACTTGTGACTAACAAAGTAAGTTCATAAAGTAGAACCTGAAAAAGATATCATGGTTGATTTGCCAAAAAGAAAATAAAAGGCTACATAGTAAATAGAAAGTGGCCTAATCGAACGTTATCATCTTTGGAGGTAATGGCGTAAAAAGAAAAAGGATAACATGCCATGCCTCTAATACCTTTTATGCCCATCAAACCCAAAAAGGAAGCAATTCTTTGAAGTATCAAACCTTACCAATTTTTGATAATTGTTTTAGAAAAATGGTTTGGCTATTGACATGGGTTATTTATAGGTTTTATATTTTTGTTATTAACTTTTTTTTTCTTCAAGAAAGGTGTGGATCATTTACTCACAACAGGGTATCTAGCTTATGTTGTCTTAACCGGATCCGCGTTAGAGAGCCTCTTCACTCACAATACTTAGTAGGAGGAGAAACTCCCAACTAAACCGTCCGAAGGCACGCTATTTAATTGGGATAAAACCTTACCCCCTCTGCAGGACTCAAATCTACTTCATTGGAGGACTTTATTAATTTTTTTTATATTTTTGTTATTAATCATTGAAAAGATGTACTGTATTTAACTTATTTTATATACAAAAGTATTATTTTCTTTTAAAAGTTTCAGCTAAATACTAGACTCATGCCCGCACAATGCAGTGGCAGTGAGGTAATGATGGCGGAGGTGATGGGGGTGGCAGTGAGGACGACGATGGTGATAAATGTATAGTAGGTTGATGTTAAAGGTGGTATTATAGTTATTTTAAGTGTTGGGGAATCTATACTGTAAATTATTTCATTAAGGGTATTATAAGTATATTAGATGAAGATGTTAGATCCTTTATATAAATAAAGTAAGATTGTGATGACATAATATTTTTTAAAAAAATCTTATTTGGCATCATTAGACTTTTTCTTATTAATTATGTATTATTTATCTAATTAATTTATGATATCATCTTTTGAATTTAAATTTTTAGTCCATTCATTTGAAAGTTTTTAAATCTTTCAAGCCTAATGTATAATAACATTGCTTGCTTGCCTCTAAAATATAGACATTTTTACTTACGGTTTTTTTTTATGTTACATTATGATAATAAACATGTATTTACAAAATTTGTTTAGAAATATCCGGGTTAATTAGCTAGTTAGTGAATAAAGGAAAATGATATTTTTGGTTTTTCTAAGACAGAAAGTTTAATGGAAAAAATGGTAGTTTGTTTTATTAGATGGTATAGACATGTCCATTTTTATTCGTCTATTTTAGTCTTTTACACATTTTATTAAAAGCTTCAACTAATATGCCAAACACCTAAGTATATTTAAAAAGCTTCCACTTCCAGTTTTATTTTATAGTTACCAGCTAATAGCTTCAAGCTACCAGCTTCTAGCTAGTTTTGTCAAACATACCCTATATGTCAATGACATCGGGTTTTTGTTAGCAAAATACTAAAAAATATATTGTTCTTTAGCAATATTGCAAACTCATAGCATCTGAAGATTTTAACATTCGGATTTGGTTACAAAAATGTCTTATTTCGTTAGTAACTAATTATTTTAATTTTTATGTTTTTTTGTAAACTACAAGTTATGAATATTATACGACATCTTAAAACAACAGGTTTTGTTTAAAAAATACAGAAAATAGCTAAAGTGGTGCCCTAATATAAATTGTACCAAGAGTCATGACCTTTCAAGGCTCTATCTATGCAATTGTGCCCCTCACAAGTTGTCATCGATGAGAAAACCATGATGAAGAAAAAAGGTGTTATTGGTAATATAACTATTACTCATATTTTTACCATACATGATTTATTTCAGTTTCATTAAAGTCCTAATATGTTATAAATATATCAAAATAATTGTGATACCAATATCATTTTCTTTAATAAAAGTTGACATATTTTACCAAAGGAATGAAATTTTCTAGCTTTTGAAAATTTAAAACCCGAAAAAAAGCCAGACTTTGACGTCCCAGTGTAACCTGGGTAAGAGTACTACAAATGTAGAGCGTATTGCACCGTATTGCACTCCGAATATGGTCCACCCCGTTGGGTGTGAGCCGTATTCAACTGTATTCGAAGTGTATAGGCTGGATTATGGTGGTTACCACGGAAGTTTAAGAGTGTTTAATTTATTTAATTTTTGTGTACAACGGTTAGATTTTTTTTTTTTTAAGAACAAATTTTTTTGTTTATACCCCTTTACCATTTATCCGATTATTTCAAAATCAAACTTTTATTAATAAAAACACACAATACATTAACTTAAAAAAATACAATACATGATAAGAATACAGGCATTAAAAAGGGGAATTGATATATTCACAACAAAAATTGTCATTTATAACAAGTACAAGCATTTATTGCACAATGTACAACTGTCTGAAACAGACAATTGTTGTAGATGACAAATTTGATTTGTGAATATATCGCTTCCCATATGAAAAAGACAATACATAATTAAAACACATTAACGAGGTTCTTCTAGTGACATACTTCCTAGGCCTCGATAAACGTTTGTGCTGAGCCACCACTTGTCATGCTGTGGGCATTTGACTTCGTCGACAATTTTGTCTTCACCGCAATTATCATGGTATGATTCAGCTCAAGTGCATAATGTGTGACCGACATCAAAAACATCTTTGATTGCTTGATCTCCTCCTGCAGAAAAGTAGAATATTGGCCTTCAAGCTTAGAAACGTTGTGCTTTGACGCCTGTATTTCCTTTTAACATTCCTCGTAATGTCACCTTTTCTCCAGAATAGGATTTAAGAAAAGAGTTTTGAGTAAAGAGTTTTTTCAAGTTAATGTAAATAATAAATAAATAAATAAAAAAGGCACTTCCGCGGTTTTTTCAAGGACTCATTGGTTGGCTATATAAAGAGAATCATAAACCGTCTTTTGAATTCTCTACCTTCATTCCTCCACCTTTGTAGGACTTATCTTTCTGAACTATAATAATTATCCGCAACATTGGGTTGGCTATTGGTATTGCTCATTTTTATTATTTTTAAACGGAGTATTTTATAACTTGGTTATTAGAATGCTTGTCACATTTTATGTATTTTGTTAACATAACATTTATATATTTATGTAGGTTTAGAGTTGTGATTTTACAAGTTCATTTAAACCTAACATGATAATTGTTAGTGTTATTCATTGTTGTGTGTTTCTAAAAATTGTATCGCAGGAGCTAATGGGGAGTAACTCAAATGAAGAGATTAGGATACCATTTTTGCAACAATCTAATGGTGTTGACTTAGATGGTTCTAGGTTTATTCGTAACGTGAAACAAAGAGTTGCTACTGTTATGTTCAAAATCGGGGGTATTGAATGCGCATCATGTTCGATATCTATTGAAACTCTGCTTCAGAAATTGGATGGTGTTGAAAGCATCATTGTGTCACCACTTCAAGGCCAAACTGTAGTTAAATACGTACCGCAACTTGTTAGTGTAAGTCACAAGTAGTCCTTTACTCGTGGGGTTATGTTTGAAATTGATTATCTGATAATTGCGTTTTCAAGTAGCACATATATAGTGAAACTTATTCATGTTACATGATTATTAAATTCCATTATGTTACGGCTGATTATCTAATTCTTACTGTTCAGCACATTATATATGTTTAATTTTAAAACACGATGCCAAGCTCCCGCTTATCAGATCTACTATTCTGATGTAATAATTTGTAATTCAGGCAAAAACAATCAAAGATACTATTGAAGCAGCAGGTTTCCATGTCACCGAATTCCAAGAGCAAGACATAGCAGTATGCCGTCTCAAAATCAAGGGAATGTCATGCACAAGCTGTGCTGAATCAATTGAAAGCTCTCTTTTAATGGCCGAGGGAGTAAAAAAGGCGGTTGTAGGTCTAGCACTTGAAGAAGCAAAGATAAACTATGATCCTAATGTCACCAACACGGATTGTATTATTAAAGCAGTCGTAGATGCTGGCTTTGGTGCTGATCTTATAGGATCCGAAAATGATGCAAATAAAGTTCATATAAAGCTAGAAGGTGTTATATCTTTGGAAGATATGGCTGCAATTAAGCAGTCTCTAGAGCTAGTGAATGGTGTCAATCAAGTTGAAATGGATACAAAAGAAGCCAAGGTGATTGTTACATATGATCCCAGTTTTACTGGCCCAAGGTCAATCATATCATTCATCCAAGATTCTTGTCCTGGCTCTGCTCATTTTCAAGCAAGTTTATACATCCCAGAAAAACAACGTGATACAGATAGAAACCAGGAGATAAAAACGTACAGAAATCAGTTCTTTTGGAGTTGCTTGTTTTCAATCCCGGTTTTTCTATTCTCTATGGTACTTCCAATGACTCCCCCATATGGGAATTGGTTAAGTTACAAGATTCATAACATGCTTAATATTGGCATGGTTTTAAGATGGATCCTATGCACACCAGTTCAATTCTTCATTGGTCAAAGGTAATAGAGATTTTGCATTCTTAAAGGTTCTTTTTTGTTAGTTTTTTATATAAATAGTTGAAAATTTCACGTTCAGGTTTTATGTGGGATCATATCATGCGCTAAAACGAAGATCTGCTAATATGGATGTTTTGGTTGCACTTGGCACTAATGCTGCATACTTTTATTCTGTATACACAGTAATAAAAGCATTGCTTTCGGATAAATTTGAGGGAGAAGATTTTTTTGAGACAAGTACGATGTTGATATCGTTTATCCTTCTAGGTAAATATCTGGAATCAATGGCAAAGGGAAAGACATCCGATGCCTTAGCAAAGCTCACCAGTCTTGCTCCCGATACTGCTTGCTTAGTACAAATGAGCAATGAAGAAATCATTCTCTCAGAAACAGAAATTAACACAAGATTAATAGAGAGAAACGACATCCTAAAAATCTTTCCGGGCTCAAAGTTTCCCGTTGATGGTATTGTTGTTAATGGTGAGGGATATGTTAATGAAAGTATGATCACTGGAGAAGCAATACCTGTTGCTAAAATTCCTGGCGACAAAGTACGTCTGAATTTTTTTTCTTTTTTATTCAATATGGCACTAGTGGCAAAATGGGTGGGTCGGGTTAGTTTATTCACATGTCAAAACAGGTGGTTTTTAGTATCAATCATGTTTGAAACGATATTTTTCGTCCAAATATGTTTATACTTGGTAAAACATTTAGTGTGTAGAAAATAGTTGCAGAAGTTATATTGTTTGAACAATAACCTAGTTTTTTAGAATAAAACAGTTTAGGCGGATTTGGGCATTAAGGCAGCCTTTGACCCATTTAAGCCTTTTCCAGTTTTAGATATTAGTATAAACTTTACGTCTTTACACCGTTATAAATAAAACATCATCCACCCACTCACAAGTATATGGGTTGACATGTCACTTCAAAATTGCAATTCGAGCCACTAAGGTTACTCATAAAATCAAACAGGTAATTGGTGGCACTGTGAATGAGAACGGATGCTTGCTGATCAAGGCCACTTATGTGGGTTCAGAGACTGCACTTTCACAAATTGTTCAAATAGTTGAGGCTGCTCAACTTGCCCGAGCACCTGTACAGAAGCTAGCTGACCAAATATCAAAATACTTTGTACCTGTGGTGCGTACATTATTCCTGTTCTAACATTACCAGTTAATGACTTGAGTCACATTGATGCTTAATCTTGATTCTCATTGACTCGTTGACTTAATTGATGCTGGCGAAATTAACTAGAGGTTAAAATAAATGGGCGGGACTTGTAAGTTGGGAAACAGATACGGGCCACATCTGGCCGGGTCAACTTGCAAAAATCTTTTGATATATACTTCGTATCAGAATTTTTACAAGTATCACATGTGCTAAATATACAAAGACATGTAGGTTAGACGGGTAAGGTAACAGGTATGTGGGTCAGGTAATGCTGATCTGCAAGTCTTTGAGTTTTGAATATCTCGATGTTTGCTGAATAATTTATTTCCTATATAAGTAACAATGAGCCACAGACTAAAACAAGTAACTTTTTTTTATGCAAGTAAGATCTCAAATCGGCTTGCAAACACTTTTCCATGACATTTTTTTTTGGTTAAAAAATAATTCGTGCGCTAAAAATGATTACAACAAAGCCCTATATATTAAGTCTATCACCAGAATAATCTCACTGTTTCTAATATAGAGATTTACATGCTCGTTATACATTTGCATACACTTTAGATGATTGTGACTTGTTTGAAGAGTTACAGATATAACAAAGCTCAAGTTGGCCCATATAAAGTTAAGTGGGTCAACTCCACAACATCTAAGGATGACCAAGTTTTAGTTTGCAGGTGGTTATCGCTGCTGTTGCGACATGGTTAGGATGGTTCATTCCCGGAGTAGTCGGAATCTATCCTAAAAGTTGGATACCAAAGGCAATGGATGAGTTTGAGCTTGCACTGCAGTTTGGTATATCAGTATTGGTTGTAGCATGCCCATGTGCTTTAGGTCTTGCCACTCCTACTGCGGTTATGGTTGCCACTGGTAAGGGTGCATCACAAGGTGTACTCATTAAGGGTGGCAATGCACTAGAAAAGGCACACAAGGTTGTATTAAAACTCAAAATCTTAAACCACAGTACACTCCTTAATTAAGGGATCAATCTTATAAACACTTTCTTGTTTGTGCAGGTTAACACAGTCGTGTTCGATAAAACAGGAACATTAACAATTGGAAAGCCTGAAGTTATTAACGCAGTACTCTTTTCCGGAATTTCAATGGAGGAGTTCTGTAGTATTGCAATAGTTGTGGAGGTCAGTTTAACTCTGTCTTAGGAAACATTATCTGCTCATATTGGTTACACTTAATCTGTATGGGTTAAATGGGTAAAAATAATGTCTACAATATTTAGGCAAACAGGTCAAAAGTCCGCAAAATGCTACGTTATGTTATAAATTTTCATGATCCTATTTACAACTCCAAGTATTTATTATAATTAGTATATTTAAGAAAAAAGTCTTTTGGGCTAACCTGACAAGGCCCGTTCCTGATTCAGATACTTTTTTCAAACACGCCCAACCAGTGAGACCCACCCATTTTGCCACCTCTAAATTTCACTACCTAAACCAATGTTATCAAATCTGAAACATGTTTTGATGTGTGTGTAGGCAAATAGTGAGCACCCGATAGCAAAAGCTATAGTAGAGTATGCCAAGAACAGATTACATAACAATAAAACTCAAACTACCAATAGTTCGTTGGTGAAGGACTTCAAGGTACACCCAGGAGCCGGAGTGGAGTGCAAATTAGCAGCGAAAATGGTTCTGGTTGGAAACAAAAGGCTCATGAGATCATTTAACATCCTTATTAGCCCTGAAGCCGAAACCTACTTTTCACATAACGAAAACCTTGCTCGCACCTGTGTGCTATTTGCGATAGATGGCAAAATAGTTGGTGCAGTTGCAGTCACTGATCCAGTAAAGCCAGAAGCCGCACGTGTTGTATCTTATCTACGGTCCATGAACATTGGAAGCATAATGGTCACCGGTGACAATTGGGCAACAGCAAACTCGATAGCAATAGAACTTGGAATTGAAAATGTATTTGCTGAAACAGATCCACTGGGGAAAGCAGACAAGATCAAAGAGTTGCAGGCAAAAGGAATGATCGTGGCAATGGTTGGAGATGGAATAAACGATTCACCAGCTCTTGTTGCAGCCAATGTAGGAATGGCGATTGGGGCTGGAACAGATGTAGCTATTGAAGCAGCTGATATAGTGTTGATCAAAAGCAACTTAGAGGATGTGATTACTGCCATTGATTTATCTAAGAAGACGATTTCTAGAATCTATCTTAATTACGTTTGGGCTCTTGGTTATAATGTGTTGGGTGTGCCCGTGGCAGCAGGAATCTTGTTTCCGTTTATGGGAATTCGGTTGCCCCCTTGGTTGGCTGGAGCCTGCATGGCTGCTTCTTCTGTTAGTGTTGTTTGTTCATCATTGTTGTTGCAAACTTATAAGAAGCCATTTGCATACTCTAGATATTAAGCAATTTGCAAATGTGAAGATAAATATATCTTTTCAAATGAAGTCCAACTTTTAGCTGTCTTGATGCTGTAATTTTGAATAAAATCATAGATAATCACCAAATTCTAATGTTGACCTTTATCAATGTGCGGTGCTCAAACGGTAAAGCAACTTAATACGCACAAACACATTCTACTTCTTTAAAATTAATTAAATTGGTTTACTCCCTTAAAAACTTTCCTATATTGGAACATAGTTTTTTTAGAATGTTCAAATTTAGCCGTTAGATTTCTTCAACATAAAAACCGAAATCTTCCATTAGATTTCCTTAAAATCTTTAGACTAGATTTTCATTTCACTTTTGAACATCTTCATACATATTTCACAACTTGATCAAATGACTACTACTCGATGTGCGGCTTGCAAGTATTTTAGAAGAAGATGCCCTTCAAATTGCAATTTTGCACCGTATTTTCCTTCCAATAACCCTCAACGATTCGTTTGTGTTCATAGAATATACGGCGCCAACAACATTGGGAAAATGCTTGAGGTAAATCGTGTTTTGCTTCCATTATTCTTAAAGTTGATGCATGGTTATTATAATTAGACATGTAAAGTAAAGCATTTTTTCTGCTTTTTTATAAATTGGCATCATGGTGTATAGGGATTGCCGGAGCAACTACGAGGGAATGCAATAGAATGCTTGTATTATGAGGCCAAATGTAGAATACAAGACCCTGTATACGGGTGTGTTAGCATAATATCACAGTTGCATTGGGAAATTCGTATAGCCCAAACGCAACTAGCAAAAGCTCAAGCGGAAATTGCCTTACTTGATGCTGGTGTTGAAGGAGCGGTAACGACATCAAGATTGGGTGATCAGCAAAATGGCATTGATCATGGCGTATATGACCCTTTTAATTCTTGGTTCTATTGATGTTAGTATTGATTGAAAATTACACATAATTCTTTGGTTCTTCTATAAATCATTGTTATGTTAAAATAAAAAAACCTATAAATAAATGTTACTCGTATATTTCACGCATATATGTATTTTTGGTCTCGTATATTCATATTCATTCATGTTAGATATTTATTCATTTAATTAAATACGGAATAATTAAATAGATAAATTAAAAAGGGATGTCTAATATGCTGTTAATAGCAATTAGACAGTTGTTGTTGCCTTCACTTTTAGAAATGGATGATTATTATTTAACATATAACAAATAGGAGATTTTGAGAGGAGAATTAATGCTATTAACAACATTCAATATTTTCTCAAATTAAAAATATATGTTTATACGTGTAACCTGCTGCAATGGTAACCAGATAAGTTTGTCCAACAAATCTTTTTTTTTTTTTTTTCTGTGCCCAGAAAATACGGAGTACTAAATTACAATACTTTCAAGAAATACAATTTGCGTATCTAAAACAAGAAACTTATTTCAATTTTCATATTATTTCTCACCTCAAAACCGCTACACCCAAAAACCTCGTAAACTAGTAATGATTTGTAACTTCTAACAAAGCCCCCAAACTTCATATCTCTGCGCTCTATCTATATGTTCAAAATTTATCTAAAAAAAAATTCATATGTTATTAATTTTAATTGGTTAAAAAGGTAAAATTAAGGTGAATGCAAATTTATACAATCAACAACACAAAAACTGCAACAGGAGAAGTTATGGTTTCCTCTTGCCAATTGCACTCCTTCAACTCTCAGGTTTGTGATATATATATATATATATATATGTATGCATGCAATAAAAGCTATGGACTAAAGATGTGTGAGTATGTCTAATCATATTAACTTACTAGTGTGTTTGCTTTGTAACTTGAAAAAAGTGCACACCACATGTTTGATGTAATGCCCCATCATTTAACTATAACCTGTGCTTGAAACTGTTAAGGTTTTTTCTATACCAGGATTACTGTTGTTTGAAACTTTGAGTAGATTATTTTTAAGTTTATTTATTGTAGAAATATAATGTTTCCTTATCGATTTTAAACCTGAAGTTCGGCTGTACGACCCAACTCAATTTTTGAGGTGCTGAAAGTTCTAAACTTGTTTGTTATCTATGATGATTGTAGGGATGCTGAAATCAATGTGGTTGCATCTCCTGATGTTGGGTTATATTTTGGACGAGTGTTTTTTTCTGATCGTATAACCAAAAATGGAGACATACCCATGAACAAGTGTCATCTCGATTCTCACGTTTTGTTAGCAGGGTATAATTGTGTCATGCCTTAAGTCTTCTGAATATTAAGGTGCAAAAACTGAGCTTTATCTGATTTGTGATGATCGTATCATGCCTTAGATTTCTTCAATGTACTCACAAACCTCCCCCGTATCCCATACTCACTTTTTCTTACACGACAAGATCGCTTTTGCCTCACAAAGACGAACCCATCAATTGGAACACAACGCATTCTTTCATCCTCTCAAACCCACTTTTATCTTTGTTAGAAAAATGCAAATCGACGACTCAAGTGAAACAAATTCAGACTCAAATGATCATAACGGGGTTAATCTTAGATGGGTTAGCTGCAAGTCGATTAGTTGCCTTTTGTGCCCTTTCCGAATCAAAGAATCTTGATTACTGTAAAAGAATATTGAACAATTTACGGAGCCCAAACGTATTTTCATGGAATGTAATGATTAGGGGTTACTGCACGAGTGAAAAACCAGAAGAAAGTCTTTTGTTGTATATGGAGATTTTGAGAAGGGGCAACGTATTGCGACCTGATAATCACACATATCCTTTGTTACTTAAATGTTGCGCCAAGTTGTCTTTGATTAGGATGGGTTTTTCAGTTATTGGGCATGTAATTCATTTAGGTTTTCAATCTGATATGTATGTAAATAACGCAGTTATTCATTTATTGGTGTCATGTGGGGAACTATATGAAGCACACAAGGTGTTTAATGAAAGTTGTGTCAGAGATTTGGTGTCTTGGAATTCAATTATTAATGGGTATGTTAGGAATGGGAAGCCATCAGAGGCCTTGAAATTGTATGAACAGATGGAGGAAAAAGGGATTACTCCAGATGAGGTTACAATGATAGGAATGATATCTTCTTGTGCTCAACTTGAAAACTTAAATCTTGGGAGGAAACTTCATCAATGTATAGAAGAAAATCGAATAAAAATGACGGTTCCACTTGCTAATGCCTTAATGGACATGTATGTGAAGTGTGGGAATATAGGCGTCGCAAAGAGTTTATTCCACAAAATGACTAGAAAGACCATAGTGTCTTGGACCACCATGATTGTTGGTTATGGTAAAAATGGTCATATAGATGTTGCCAAGAAGCTGTTTATGGAAATGCCTGAAAAAAATGTGGTTTCATGCAATGCCATGATCGGTGTTTACATTCAAGCCAAATATTTTGAAGATGCATTAGCTACGTTCCATGAAATGCAAGGTATGAAAATTCAACCCGATGAGGTAACCATGCTTTATTGTTTGTCTGCATGCTCACAACTTGGAGCACTTGATGTTGGGATTTGGGTCCATCAGTACATCACAAAACACAATATGTCTATAAACGTTGCCTTAGGTACTGCATTAGTCGACATGTATGCCAAATGTGGTAACATAGGAAAGGCATTTGAAGTGTTCAATGAAATACCTAACCGAAATTCTTTAACATGGACTGCCATAATCAATGGCCTTGCCAACCATGGCTTGGCTCATGATGCCATATCTCATTTCTGGGAGATGATCAATATTGGTCTAACCCCAGATGAAATCACATTTTTAGGTGTCCTATCAGCTTGTTGTCATGGTGGTTTGGTAAATGAGGGTCGCAAGATTTTCTCCCAAATGACCTCCGTTTTCAACATTGTTCCCAAAAGTAAACACTACTCTTGTATGGTTGACCTTCTTGGTAGGGCTGGTTTACTGAAAGAAGCTGAGGAGCTAATCAAGACTATGCCAATCAAAGCAGACGAAATTGTTTGGGGTGCATTGTTTTTTGCTTGTAGAATTCACGGGGACGTTGAGATGGGTGAACGTGCGGCTTTCAAACTTCTTGAATTGGACCCTACTGATAGTGGGACCTATGTTTTGTTAGCCGGTATGTACCGTGAGGCAAAGATGTTTGAGAAGTCAATGGAGGTGAGGAAGTTGATGAGAGTAAGAGGAGTAGGCAAGACTCCTGGTTGTAGTGCAATTGAGGTGAATGGAAATGTTTTTCAGTTTATTATTAGAGACAAATCACACCCTCAACATCAGGAAATAAGTGAACTTTTGGTTCAACTAACAAAACAACTTGTGTGTTTTCAAGATATAGATATTCAATTCCTTCTATTGTCAAGTTTTTAGCTTATATGACACATCGGTTTTGCCAGGTTGAGTGTTATGCTTAAGGAGGTTAGCTTGCCTAAGTGCTTATTAGTAGGATTCATAATCGATAATTACACACAACAGTGAATAAATTAAAGTAATCAACAATTTGTTTCTTCCACAGTACCATGGTCCTTGTTAGTTTTATAAAATATATATATATATATATATATATATTTGAGTCCTTGTTTCTTCCACAGTACCACAGTACCGACTATTTCTATGCATAACTCGGTGACTGCATATGCTCTGCATTTGCTGTATGATTTTTCTCAACATTTTGTTATTTGAGACACAATTGTTGCAACATTTTCATTTTTGGCAGTGAAGCAAAAGTTTTTGTTTCAAAATCATTGCGAGTTATTAATGGAATCATGCTAAGTATTGAGGGTGAGGAGGCTCTTTAGCGCGGACTTGGTTAAGACAACGTAAGCTAGATCCCGTGTTACGAGCAAATGATCTATATTTTTCAAAAAATATTAATGGAATCATGCTAAGTACCTATTTAGGTTTGAAATGTTTATTTTGACAACAGGATATCTGCTAAAGTGATCCTAATTAAGATTAAAAATTAGAGAAAAGGAGAGAATAAGTGATCTATTAATCTAATCATCCTGATATATTGAGTTAGAGAATAAATGAAGATTTGCTACGAGGAAGGATAATTCATTTCTCCTACATTTCTAATGCTCTGTTAACATTGAAAAACATTCCAGATTTTATTATTATCATAGTTTATATTATATTTGATACAATGACTTATGCTCAAAGCCTTAAAAAGACTAATCAAAAGTTAGCTTGGTACATACATCATGATAAAAGAATGTAAAATAGAAGGGTTATCGCTGTGGTCCTATACATCATGATAATGCCTATAAAAGGAAAACACAAAACTAACGGTATGTGATGAACCAATGTCGTAAACAAATATCACCATGACCGGTTATGGGCCATAAACGGATTGTGACTTGCCATGAACTTCTTTTTACCTCCATGACGAAACCACATTAACAATATCTATAAAAGCTCAAACATCACTAAAAACCCAATTCCATTCCCCATTACTTGATGACTACAAGTCTACAACCATCTTACTAATTTCACATAAAAAACAGTCCCATTTGTCAAAGCAAAAAATTAAGCTACAGAAATGGAAATAACACTAAAATCAAAATATATCTCTTTAGTGTTCGTTATATACATGGTCTAAATGTCTTTTACTTTTTTTGATCCCAAATGATGCAAGGATAAGTAATAGACCGACAAAAAGAAGAGGAACAAACACAATGGTAATGTGGGATTCCACTTCTTTTCTTTCCTTTCACGTTATGTTTTGTTCTCTTCTCATTGCAACATGTGCCATGTGATTCCTTTTTTGCACCATGAAGCTTATGACTTAAAGCATTACCCTTATCTTCCAATCCAAACTTTGCTTTTACATGCCATATATAGTTTTATCAATGAAATATCAATTATAACTTCAACTAATCATATCGTTTATGACACTCATCCCATTTTTAATCAAACCAATTGATTGGGAAAGCCATGCTAAAAAAAATCGTTACGACTCAAAAATGTAATTTTATATGCCTCAACAACTATAAAAAAATTTATGTAGACTTTATCACTTTTTTTTAAAGGTGAATTTCGCTTGAAACTTCGTGTCGCGATTCGACAATGAGGGATCTAGCATACGTTGACTTAACCGGGTTCGCGTTAGAGAGATCACTCGAAATATATATGTATATTTCAAACACCCAATTGGGGGAAAATCCCCAACTAATCCGTCTGAAAGCACGACAATTAACAGGGGTAAACTTTGCCCCCGCAGACTTAAACCTGGGTGAAGTCAAGTCCTCATAATTCTACCTATATCTCAAAGTTGGCTGAATGATGATTCGAACATAAGACCTATAAGTCATCAGGGTAAACCACTCATTTACCCTAAAATAGAAAATAAATGCGATACAATCTATTAGATTAGAAGTATAACTTTTGGGTATAGACGTGGAGTATGGACAATACTGAGCTTTTGTGGTCGAAGCTTGTTATTTAAGTCAAAGTGGGAGTATCGTCATTTTAATACCGTTTATTACTCAGAAAAACATATTTACATAATCATTAGGCACATTTTTAACTAGGCCTATCGTTTATAAACATTAATTTTCCTATGAATAATACTCGTAATATAATACCATACTACAAAAATAATTGATCATGAGTTACAAGGAGGGCTAAGCTTGCCCAGTTGTCAACCGATCGTGTAGATGGGGGACACTCCCGGGTTCCTTTGCTATGAGGTTTGAACTTAGTATAGTGGGTAAGTCCATGATAATCACTTTCGATAAATTGCTGAGCCAAAAATAATTGATGGCTCACAATAGTTGTTTCAATACAAATAGTTGTATGATTTAGTAAAATAGAGTTGGAGTAATTAGGGCGGCTCAATAATTTCGGATTAGTTATAATTATTAAAATAAATAAAAAAAAGATAGCACATGCTTGCAACGAAGAAATTTATATGACTTTTAAGATTTATGAACTCTGTATGTTTTCTACCCCTTTCTTCTCAGCCCTTAAGATAAAAGTTCGCATTGTCATCTTACTTTGTCTTCGAAAAATAAGGTTTCACTTCAAAAATAACATCTCAATTTTATCATTTATCTTGATACACCTTTTCATAGTTTAGTTTGTGCAATAAGTAAGAGTGATGTTATCATATTTTGCTACCGATTAATACAATAATTTAGCACTTTTTTTTATAAAAAAAACAAGATACTTAAGTTGAGTTTATTTATTTATAACTTAATAATGAACTTAATAAAAAGTACTTAAATCGTTAAATCAATCAAAGTTGTTTGTCTTTGTCTTAATAAAAAAAAAAACTGTATTGACTTAATACGTACATACATTATTTGATCATCGAATCAACTTAATTCATCCAATCACTTAATGATTAAAAAAACAAACAAGCCCTTACTTTATACCGAACATAATACTTCATTATATTTCATCCAATCTTGTCACCTTTCCAAAATTTTACAAGTTGCACGCCTTGGCTTGGGTCAGTTTTCGGGCCCAAAAACGTCATTTTCAATGAGTTATAAAATAGTACTAGACAAATGTTTGCGCGATGCGGCGGTGTGGCGACAACACAACAGGTGGTGACGGTGACGACGAGTTGCGGCGGCGGCGATGTAGTCATTATTGTAAAAGGGATTGATGTAAAAAGGAGTGATATTTTTATTTTAAAGGTTACTGAATGCATGTTGTAAATATCATTAAAGATTTTATAGATATTTTAGGTGAAAATGTTTAAATTAGTGAAGAAAAAAAAAAGTATGTTGCGATTATCAACTAGTTAGTTGGAAAAATGAAAGAGAACAAATGTTTGTAATAGAGATAGAAATAGATAATGGCAATTTAGTATAATCTAATGTTTGTAACTAGTCGTAGTATAATTTAACCTCGTGTACGGGACCTCAATTTTCGTTTTGAAATGGTTGTGTTGCTTTAAAGTACTTGTGTTGAACCTCCAACCGCCTAATTAAAAATCAGTATGTTATATATATATATATATAATGGCAAAACCACATTAGGTTCCATATGTGTTATGCCGTTATGGAGTGTCAATTATGTCGCTATATAAGTTAGTTTAAAACTTTTACCATATGAAGCAGATCTTCTGAAGATTTTCAACATTGAATTTAAATTTTCAATATTGATTTTAAGTAATTTTCTAAAATGTCACTCCCATCTATTTTATATTTACTAAAATAATTATAATATCCTTTCTCTCTTCTCAAATCTCAACCAATCATTTTGTTTCTCTCCTCCATAAATCATTTTATCCTTCTAATTCATTCAAAATCTTTTATTTCAAAAACCGTACATCGATAAATTATAAAAATTATATCGGTGTTCTTAAAATTTAATGTTCTTTCATAAGAGTGGTCATTTGATATACTTTCGACGAATTTTTAAATCTGAGGGCGGAGCCCATCAGGTAGATCACCGCATCACCGCCACCGCCGCCGCCGCCATTACATCACTACCCCGTCATCGATCACCTCCATCACCGCCGCAATGCGCAGATACCGTTCTCGTAATTAATAGTATATATAATTGAATGAAGGCATGATTGTAAGTTCTTTCCATCTTTTGAGTCATTATTATGTGTTGTTTTCTGAAAGTTTTTATCTAATGTCTCATTAACAATTTACTTCGAACAAAAAATTTGCATTACGTGTACAAATGACAAATAGTTAAATGTGTATGATTTACTAAAATGAATTACAATTGAAATTGTAACAGAAGTATTAATTTTAATTAAACGTTATAAACCTGAATACCTAAGTTGTAAGTCTGAAAAATAATAAAATTATCATTATTATGTTTCAATTGTGTCTTACGAGTAAAACTAGTAAATATAATAGTACATTAATTAAATCTTAATCTTAATATAATAATAATAATATATACTATAAGACAGTTGAACTAATAATTTATTAACCAATCAAATTGCTTAATTTTATCAAATTGACTTTCGCTTATGTCATCATTGAATTTAATTATAAATTAAAAATTCTAATAATCATTATTCAAATATATTATTATATTAGTATTTATCGAAAAAGTCTCATTAATTTATACTTTTTTGTTTTCCATCAATAATTTACATTTTTTAACCCTTAATACTTAATTTATACTTGATTTAGCCTTCAACTTGAAAAGGATTTAAAAAAAAAGTTAATCATTTAATTAGTTAAAACAATTTCAACGTATGAAATATTATGTACAAAAAATTATTTCAAAAGATGAAATATAATATATGTGTTTAATGTTTAGAAGTATATTCTTTTGAATTTGTTTTTACTTACATTTTTACATTAAATGTTATAAACAATCCATTTAATCACATCTCTTGACTTTCTCAAGATTTCAATTTTGACTTTTCTTGACTTATTATTATATAAAAATAAAATATAGATTTACACATATAAATATCAATGTCGACTACATGACTAAAGATAAATATTTCTTATAAGAAAATATTATAAATTGATACCTATAGGAATCACAAAACATGGGACGATCATAAAACAAAACACAATTTACAACAGAGGGTTAGTTGAATGATAAATCCAAATTAATATGAACCCCATTAAAAATTCATTCCATCTCTCAATCAAAAAGGTACAAAATTTTTTTTTTATATATATTGTATATTAATGTTTAGAGTTACTATTAGCACTCAAATCAAGGGTCCTAATTATTATCAAAGACTAGGAAAACAATCCTAATTGTTATAAAGTTATCATAGGACAAGTGATTGAAATAAACTTCTCTGTGTTATGGCCCCACATCATAATTAAAAACATCTACTTGAATGTCAAGTACGGGATCATAAGTATTTTTATATTTTAATTCTTAATTATCTTTCATAATAATATTACATTATTGGTGTAACTGCTTTAAAAAAATTCTATAATAGAGAATGACTACGACAAATAATTCCAACAATATGTCTCAACTAATAATGACAGTGACGAACCTGTGATTATTGTACTATTACTTGCAATATATATCTTTAAAATTATAAGTTTTTATGACTTAAATGTATGAAAAAACTAATATTGATAATATCATAAGCTCGTGTCCAGTGTTGGACGCAGGTCTAAAATTTAGTATATACTATAAGACAGTTGAACTAATGACTAATTAACCAATCATATTGTTCGATTTTATCAAATTGACTTTTGATGATGTCATCATTTAGATAAACTACAAATTAAAAATCCTAATAATCCTTATCCAAATATATTATTATATTAATATTTATATTAATTTGTAGAAAAAGTCTCATTAATTTACACTTTTTTGTTTTTCATCAATAATTTATACTTTTTAGCCCTGAATACTTAATTTATATTTATTTTTAGCCATCAACTTGAGAGAATTTTTTAAAATTTATAGTCATTTAATTAAATAAAAAAATTTAACATATGTAATATTTTCTACAAAAAATTATTTGAAAACCTAATGACTTATTAACAAATATTAGAAGAGTCCTAATTGTTATCAAAGAATATAAAACAATCTTAATTGTTATCATATTATCATAGAACAAGTGATTGAAAATAAACATATGCGTGTTATGAACGCACATCATGATTAAATACATATACTTGAATGTCAAGTTCGGGATCACAAATATGTTTATATTTTAATTCTTAATTATTTTTCCTAATAATATCACATTATGAGTACATCTGTTTCAAAATATATTATAATGGAGAAATTATTATATATAGCATGTGTCTTTGTGGAATGACTACGACAAACAATTCCATCAATATGTCTAGGCTAATAATGACAGTGAGGAACCTATGATAATTGTACTACAACTTGCAAAATATAACACTTAAAACTGTGTTTTTTTAAAATTGTAAGCTTTTATGACTTAGATGTATGAAGATATAATATTGTTAATATCGTAAATCCCGTGTCCAGTGTTGGACACGGGTCTAAAATCTAGTTAAATCCCTAAATTCATGTTCAACAAAACATAAATTAATTAGTTGGATCTACGATTGACCTAATTCTTGTAAAAAAAGTGATCGTTAATTATCCTATATCTTTTTTGTTAAAGTAAATACTAAAAATAATAATTAGCAAGCTTAGTATATGGCTTGACTAATTGACTTGTTTGACATGTTAATTCATCCAACATGTATCATCTCTACCGATAATTGTGGAACTCGATCATGATACTTTTTAATATCAAACTTCTAAGTGTTAGTCACTAATCCAAGTGATTAGGATTGCTTACAAGTAACATTTGTTGGCAAGTTGTCAATCATTTGGTGAACTCCATTCAATTTTAATAATCAATAATGTAATGCTCACAAGTCCCATGTGGTCCATCCTTCTACACCTAATCCTCGGATTCGTTTCGAAATTGGTGGGCGGCTTCTTGTCCTTTATAGACTCTTTATCCAAAATTAAAACTAATACAAATTAACTAATTAACAAACTTCTCTTTTTTCTGTTCCCATTCACTGGAAATTCCAAATTATAAAATGATAATAATAGATAAAGTTGTATGATTTGTATCTGTAGAACTTTATAATACTATATAATCTTACTGGCTAGGTATCTTAATATTCTCACAAAAAAAAATCATATTCAAATATTATTAGATAAATATTTTAGAAATGCTAAATAAAAAGTTAAAAAAATATTACAATAAATCAACTTCATTTTCACTATATAAAGAGGTTAAATTTTATTTTAGGTCTACACCCACTTATAAAGTATTTAAGCTACTCAATTTTTAGATTCGAAAGAAAAAGTTGTTTGCTACCAATTGCATACGTATTAATGCATGAGCTTTGCTGACTATAGACCCATTTGAGTAATGAAATTTATGTGTTTTGGTTCTTAAAAAAAAGTTTTGTTAGTGACAGCCTTTAAGGTTGTCAGTAAAAGCTAATTGGGTGCATTAAAATTTATACGTTGCTGTTAGAAAAATCAAATATATAATGTACAAGTTTTTAAGCATGTAATATGTTGTTAGTGACAGCCCCTAATGACAAAGGCTGTCATTACCATTTTCCTAAAAAAATGTTAAATAAATTCCTTAGGTCTTCATTTAACATCTATAAAAAAGTTATACGTTTTCATATTAAAAACTTACCCTTAAATTTTATGGTAAATATATAATTTGATACACTTTTAACAAAAGTACTTAAGTTCGTTTAGGAAAAAAAACATGTTTTTCGTTTTTTAATAGGAGAAACTTAACTACTGTATTTATTTTATAATTAACGAGAGCAAGTACCCGTGCGTTGCGACGATGAGATGGTAATGGTGATAGGTCATAGCCTATGATAGGTCATAAGAGATGATATGTCATAGAGTGTCATAGCCAAATATCTTAGCCGTACAGACTCCGACCTCAGATTTAAAAATTTATCGAAAGTATATCGAATGACATCTCTAATGAAAGAGTATGAAATTTTTAAAATACCCATATAATATTTATAATTTATCGATGTACGGTTTTTGAGATAAAAGATTTTGAAAGAATTAAAGGAATAAAATAATTTATGAGGGATAGAAAAAATTATAGGCATTAATATATGATACATTATGTATTATCATGTATATATTATTGAAATTGAAAGTTGAAACCTTATACATATTTCAATTCAACAATAAATGGGTAAAAAAAACGACCTTGGTTAGCTAACCCACCTATACAGAGGGGCCACCAGTAAAAAAGAATACACACGCGTCATGATTCAATTCGTTGACAACGCAGTTAAATCCCGTGACTTGATTGGAGGTGAACTTGAGCAAATCCCCTACCAGTTACTTTAATGTTTCTTTTACAACATATCGTATTCGTATACCTCGAAACAGCGAATAAAAACCCCGAGCCTGTGTAAAAACAGGGATCGCGTGTCTCATTTTACTGTTAACAAACCTCCTGCAAAAAGGCGCCTCACAACACAACAGAGACAGACAGACTGAGTACAGAGAGAGAGAGAGAAAAAAAACTATATATATACATATCTCTCTGTATATATCTATCATATATAATTACAAATCTAAAACGAGATTCACGCCGGCCTCAAAAGATAGTTCGAGTGACAGAAAGCTTCACGCTCTGTTACTCTATCTCTCTCTACATATATATGATATATATACGTTTAACAATTATTTATGTATACATATAGTTAAGTTATATAAGAACAGAAATTCACGCTGGAAAAGAAGCGATCAATGTATAGGTAATATATTTCTCCGATTCTAGTTGTTTTTTTTTTTTTTTTTTTTGTATATAATTGATCTATATTGATCGAATAATGATGATGATGATGATATGATTACGTGACATATATATACATACATAGAGTATATTTGTATATATTAGATTAGATTAAATGCGTAGGAACCGGAAATGTAGGTCAAATAATCGTTATTAAAAACTGCATTGTAGCTGTTTATATTTTGATATTCTACTATTTGTACTGTAACTGTTGTTGGTTGTTGGAGTAAAAGAAAACCGAAGCAACTAAAAAGGAAGAAAAAAAAAAAAAAAAAAAAAAAGAGAAAAAAGGATTAGGTTAGTTTGATGTTCTGTTATGCGTTTCTGGTTGTGTGAAGTAACTGTGTTTCGTGGAGTTTCCGCAACAAGTAATAATGTGAAAAGTAACCGAAATTAGCTGTCGTGTTTGGTTTCATTCATAATTTCATTATTATTCCTTATATATTTGTTAACTTATAGTAATAATTACTGTTTTATTGATATGGTTATATAGGTGCTTTTCTGTTGTAAAGCTTAGTAAGTACTATTTTGTTTTTGTTGTAGGATTTGTTACAAGTTTTGTTAATTACCCCTTTACCAGAGTTTCGCATAAATTCCAAGAAGCCATTTGGGTTGTTAATTAATGCTCTGTTGCTGGTTAACAGAGCGGTACTCTTGTCCGAAAAACTGGTATTAACGAATGAACTGGCAGTTACAGCCTGAATTCGATCTATACTATAGTTTGAGTCGAAGCTTTATGGATTTCTTTGAAGGATTTACATATGACCATGTCAATTTCATCTTTTCTGATGTTACTTATCCTCAGGTAAATCATGTATCTGTGTAAATTCTTCCTTTTATTTGGTGATTGACTACAGAACGAAAAGGGATTTGTTTAGTACTTGACGATGTTTTTGAAACAAGCCGAACAAAGTGTCTTGCAACCTTGTCCTGAATCTATACCTGTGGAAGTATCTATCTTAGTTATTAACTTTTTGTTTGCAGGAGAGCACATACTCTACAATGAATACTAATCCTTACAAGTTTGCGTATTCTGAACCTGGGAGTTTCTCCTACTATCATAGTTACTGTGATGCATATGCAATCAATGAGGAGACATATGGGGATAATGGATTTACCAGGCAACAGGAAAACACTTCAACCATGGCAAACGAAAGAAGTACGGCTGTACATGCCCAACAGAGTTCTCATGCTGATCCAGCAGACTGTAAGTGTAGAATTCTTCTGCTATTTAATAACTTATTTGTTGAATAAGAACTATATACAATTCACATTGCTGAAAATGAAATACCAATACCCTTTTAAAACTGAGTCAATCACTGTTTTGGCTAGTGAACCATTGGTATATATTGATCATCTTCATAAACTTGATATCAAGGTGATTGCAATGCCATCTCAAAGATATAAGTCGTGAAAGTGAGAAATAAGTTCTAAATTTCATTGGTATTTATTTTGGTATCAATACATAGCCGGCTAGCCGCAGGAGAGTGGGTTTGATATTAGTAGACTTGACCCCTCTAAATACATGGGGTGAAAAAGTATATTGCAATCTTTTGCAACTTTAATGACCTGTATAAACTGGGCTGTAGACATAGAATATAATGACATAAATCTGAACTTAAAGAAATACATCTATTGAACATAAAAACACAAGTTGTGAGAATTGGATAAGAAAACGAAAACGTTTCTCAAGACTGGTCAAAATCTGCAAGCAGCACAATAATGTAAAAGAAGCTACAAAGAGGTACACATAAACACATGGAAGCTTACTAAACAATGAAGTTATCTGTCCCCCACTATCAGCCCTAATCCCCTAGTCACAGCTAGAATAGAACGGTCCCATATTATAAACCTTGATTGCAGCTAGAATAGCACGGTCCCAGTGAGATTCTAAATGTTGATCAAAGCTAGAATCGAAACAGTTACTTTAACCTTTGAGGGGTGAATAGAACACGAAACACTTTTTGATACTGAAGAAATTCAGTTTTCTTTTTCTTCATATTACCTTCAACCGGAAAACTTTATGAAAAAATGTACAAATAAAGGCAACAATAGATACTGGTACATACTTGTGGCAAACTCTAGTAATAACAAAACACCTTTTGCTACCTGAGATGTTCCTGTAAATAGGGAAACTTTATGAAAAATTGTACAAATAAAGAAAAATACAGATTCAGAAGACTCTAAGCTGTCTCAAATACCAAAATCCAGTTGGTTTATGCTTACTACTTGTAACTCACAATCATGAAAAATTGTACAAATAAAGGAAAATACAGAACACTCATTATGAATATGAAAAATGACGGTTCGCTAAATCCCTTTAATTATAATGCTGATCTAAACCATCAGAAAGTCCCTAGAAACAACTCTTATCAATACAACTCATCTCTGTATTGACTATGAATAGTCTTGTGGGCATATCTGCAGGACTAATAGTTACCCGTAAATTCAGATACCTCATCCAACTAATGTCACATTGCCTAGCTATTAAAAGAGACAGTAAGAGTCTAACCAAAAGAGACAGTAAGAGTCTAAGACATACAAATGCTATTGAAGAAGAAAACGCTCGAAAGATGTTTCTTGTTCCTATTTTCTCTTAAAACAAGCTGTGGGTTTTTTAAATATAAAAAACTTAATTAATCTTTTGCATGTTCAAATTTTCAGGTCCACAAAGTAACCATAATTCTGCTGATTTTCAGGTCTAAAGCTTTCTCATTATACCTTTGTCACATTTTCTGTGTAATCTCTTTGGTGGACAACTCTTTTGTAGAAGAAAATGTTTACATAACAAGCTTACATGCTTATACCTTACAGGTCGTGTGGGAAGACAATGTTGATCCTGACAACATGACTTATGAGGTTTAATAAGCTTAATCTTCGCTGAAAACAATTTGCTCTCCCTATTTGTTTGTGTATGTGCTGAAAGGGTTATATATGGTGAACTGCAGGAACTGCTGGAATTAGGGGAGGTTGTTGGAAGTCAAAGCCGTGGTCTATCTCCAGAAGCTATTTCTCTGCTCCCTGTTTCCAAGTTCAAGTGCAGTTATTTCTGGAGGAAAAAATCAAAGAATGAAAGGTAGCAAATAATTATTGAGTAGTACTTTCTCACACACCACTGCATTAATCTGAAGTGGTTGGTAATTACTTGTCCTAATACTGTTTCAAATGGGATTTGTCAGGTGTGTTATCTGTCAGATGGAATACAAACGAGGCGAACGCCAGATAATTCTTCCTTGCAAACATATATATCATGCCGGATGTGGCAGTCAATGGCTTGGCATTAATAAGGTAAAGTCCCATGATCTATTAGTTTTTATTGTCTTTACAATATGCTTTTCTTTCCAACGTTCTAACTATACTTCTAAACTGACTGTTATTATATCAGGCCTGCCCTATTTGTTACAAGGAGGTGCTTGTAAATGCTCCAAAACATTCAAAAAGATTTTGTAAGTGACCATAGAAAAGGAGGGTGGTTTCTTTCATTAGATCAATATTTCTAATTTCACTAATACCATAGTCGAATTACATAATATATTTCTTATCTTTTCTCTCCATCTTAGTTAGAAATGATTATCTCGTGTGTTAAAAAAAGTATTCAGAGTGATTATAGTTTGCATTATTGTTATTGCTCGAATTTAATTATCTTTGAGCCACCTTCATAGAGGCAAAAACCAGAATAAAATTCAGTTAGCTAATTGGTGATGGTATCGTGCATAGTCACAGGATCACTGACCCATCCACAATTTTCGTTCTGGTATCACCGTACCAGATCATGCTACCAATGCGATCCAGATTGTTCCAAGCCTCCTTAATACATGACTTGAGTTCCATAAAATCAAGTTTCAAATATGTTTGGCTCGACATATTTATGTAAAAAATGTGGTTAGTACGTCTTTGTAACTTGTATAGTGATGGTGTAAATATAGTTGCAAAATAAACCAGTTAAGTAAGATGATAATTTTTAGAAAAAGAGGTACCTCATTATCTTAGTAACTTTAAATTCCATTATACAGCTCATATAAAAACATGACATCCTCGTTAAGTTTACATAACACCACCATCTAAATATGTTTAAATTCACAATCAACTACTCCTAGTTAATTGAATCCCCATCAAAAATGTCAGTTCCAACTTTTTTTAATGACCAAAAACTTGTGTCTCTTAATAGAAACTCTATTATCTTACATGTAGTTGTGTCTTCAGAAAAGGGTTTAAAGAAAATTATTTTTTGTTTCATGTTTCAAGGTTAGGCTACTTAAATCATCGGCTTCAACACATGAGAAAAAAATTTAACGTGTATGTTCAATGTTCATTTAACATACCATTGCATCCAATGGCGGAGGGACCAAGGGGTGCTTAGCCCCCCTCAATTGCCCAATTGCAATGAGTTTTGTATAGCCCATATCTAATAAAATTACTTATAAGCCCCTCTTTAAGCCCATATCTGTTTTGATTTTTTGTTGAACACGCACATATTACTATACAGAGTTGATATGTTGAACACACACACATATTACTATACCCCAGTCCCCAAAGCTTTCATCATTCGTCCATTCACAAACCTGGTTGGTTTCTTTTGTTTTCCAGTTGATTATGTAATTTATTATATCAATTATTTTCTACTTTTTTAGAGTTCCCTTTTAATTTATTCACTCTAATTGATGGTGTTTTTAGAGAAATTAATTCTTATAGCCTATATGTTTTTCAAAAACGGAGTACTTTTGAATATCACAGCCAACTAATTCACTTTGAGCACAATAGTAGTATGGCGTGTAAAGAAAGTACTGTACTAGTATCATGGTAAAAGTCCAAAAAACAAACTAGAATAGTACTATAGTATTATCAACTATTCCATGTGACGATAATTAAGGCATCACACTAGTGACCCCTGGGCCCTAGACCACTACTCCTACAACTATTGTTTCGATTTAAAGTCAGCAACCGATAGATGGCCTCGGTCATTTCAATTACATATGTTTGGATTAATGTTTGGTTATTCTAGGGCCGAATCCGTTGTGGGTTCGTGTCTACTATACACATTGGCTTGTTACAAAGAGCATTTGTAATGCATGTTTGCAGAGAGGTCCATTTTGACATGGATACGAGATAATTAGGTTCAATTCTATGCACAAGCCCATTACACTAGAAAATCCATGGAGAGACGGAAAATGAAGTACATGGCCATGGACTTGAATAAAAAGGGACGTAATTAGGTCGAAGACAAATATATACAACTTTTATATAATAGCTTTACATACAGAAAATGAAATGGTAAAAGGTTAGTGTTGCCTAGTTGTAAACTCGTTGTTTTTTAGCCATCTTTGTCTCAGTACAGTCTTCTCTAGTGGCATGTTTTGGTCCTCTTCCCTATTACTTGAAATAGTAAGCCACCGGTTCTGGTATAAGATGCTATCAGACTGCTTGGAAGACATCCAGGTTCATCTTCAAAGTTTATTTTTCTTTCGGTACGTTTCTATTGGGGCTTCCCTCTTCATGAAAACTCGTAATGGTTTATAAATAGGTTAAATAGTATGACGTGACAATGCTTTGGACTTTAATAGCTTTACCATCTCTATCATCACATATATAACGAACTCACTCTTTACACACATGTTGATGAGTTAAGGATCATAGTACATAATAGGGATAGCTATGAGGAGGAACATAAAACAAACTCAACTCCAGTTAAGATCATTTCTTAGCAATTCCAAACACAACATAGAAATGCCGTCATACTTACACAATCACACAACACACATATATCAACATATGTTAAAAAAAGAAATTGACACATTCCAGCCAGGATAGTCTAACTATTCGATTTGACAAAAGGATTTGACAAATCGATACATAACCAAATTTTGTGATTAGAAAAAAAAAATTAGAGTTTTCAAGGTATGATGTTTGAGCATTCATAGTTTTCAAGCCTTGCTTTTTAAACCTAATGCAATAAGGATTACTCCAAGATAATCATATCTAAATCCAGCCTTAATCAGTTGCAACTTTGTGTCGTTCCATGGAGGATATTTGAACCAAAAGTCTAAAAGGAGTCCCCTCATCACAACCGCCTTCTCGTGACTGAAGTTATCAAACGAATACTTTCCATGGTATCTTCCAAACCCACTCCCTCCGACTCCACCAAATGGTAGTGCATCCACGACATACTTCATTCATTTAAAATAAGTTAATTCAATTTCAAGCATCTATCGCTAAAAAGGTAAACTAATGTCATAAGTCGAAGTACCTGAAGGATGGCGTCGTTGAACATAATGCTTCCTGAAGATGTCTCAGACACCAACCTTTTTTGAAACTTTTCATTTTCTGTGAAGGCATATAGAGCAAGTGGCTTTGGTCTTGCCCTTATGAACTCGATACTATCTTCAATTCTCTCCAACTGCATACAAAAGTAAATGTGTCAATGAAAGTACTACATTGCGTGACATCTTGGGACTGTTGTCTAACCGTGATAATAGGAAGCAATGGACCAAAGACTTCTTCAGTCATTATTTCAGCATCAAGTGGAGGATCAACCAATAATGTTGGTTCAATGAACCTACATTGCCACATAATCAATCGAAACAAAACTTAAAAATCTGAAAAGATTCATATCCAAAAGTTAATTAAATATGGTCATATGAATTGGGATCCTATCATAATGAAGTTATCAATAGAGGCAGTGGCAGAGGCACATGGAGGTGAAGTTTAGTCACATCACACATAATGTCTATAAAACTCTATATTTCTAATACAATTGTTATACTCCGAAGTGAATTGGCACACCCACGACCACCTATAAATTCTTGTTTGGCCCTCCTAGACATATATCGGAGTTCATGTTCTTTCACATACATAAAGATGGAAGCAAATATCATCAAGGAACAACATTTTTTTTTTCTTAATCCCACTCTTTATGTATTTTAAAGATTATGACATCTCATGTTGGCTTCAATTAGGAAAGAATCTCAATCCCCTTGATGTTATGTAAGTTAATGCTATATAGCAAATCATAGAGAATTACGCTATCCTACCCGCAATGATATAATTAACTTACAGGTTCTCTTCATCCAGCAAACCACCATATACAACTGAAGCTTTCACCATCGGTTCATCTAAGAGACTCTTCAATCTTGAGAAATGCCTCTTGTTTACTATCTTAGACATGCTGCTAGTTACACATATGTCATCTCCAAGACATTGTTTGATATATTTTTTTAATAATTCCACCTACAAACATTAAAACAATTTCCTTAAAGTTATCATTCAAAGGAAATTAATAATAACTCTATTGACATTAATATAAACAGAGCGTTTTTTAATCACCAGATCCGGCAAGTATTTTTTCTCTGTAAGAATATAATCAATTCCGATACAAGCTTGCCCGCCACATACTCCAAATTTACCCCAAACAATTCTCTTTGCAGCCATCTATAGTCGGAAAAATATTACGAGTATAAAAGATGTTTGATAAATAAAAAATTCAGAATCCCTAGTTATTAGTAATTAAGAGAATGAATGACATTACATTTGCCCCCCGAGAGCTAGGAATTGAATCAACCACAGCAGGGCATTTCCCCCCTAACTCCAACGTCACCGGGGTCAAATGTTGTGCTGCAGCTGATATCACAGATTTACCTACTCGTGAACTACCTGTCAAAGAATACCAAAATTTAGTCTAAAAAGTGTTTTCAGATCAAAGAAATTTGTAATTTATATGAGCGGGGTAAATTTTTAAACATTTATATATATATATATATATATATATGGTGACTATCAAACGAGAATGGAATTAAAATGAGAACAAATGAGAACATTTAAAAACCACATATATGGTGAGAACTGTCAGAACCATTGAAAAATCATCTTAATTATAAACTTGAAAAAATTACATTTTTGTCCCTCAAGTTGACAAGATTTTTAGTTATTGCTCTTAAATGAATTAGTTACAAAAAAAACCCTGAAGTTGGTCACTTCTTTCAATTTTTACTCTGCGATCAAACGTCGTCTATTTGATTCGTTAAGTGAAGGGCAAATTCGTCATTTCGCTCTCCTTCTTCTTTCTTCCATACTCCTAAGGCTATCTCCAATGGGGATGTTTTTGGGCGCCCTTGGGTGCCCTTGGATATCCTTTGCCGTCGAAGCTTGTCCAAAACTAAAGATTTTTTGATACATGCCCTTACCTTACTTAATACTTTTTTTTGTTTTTAGTGGAGTTAAAGGATATGTAAGAATGTTTGTATGGTTGGAGATAAAATTAAATGATTTATAAGGATTTGTAAGGATATGATGTGGCAGCTCAAGGACGCCTAAGGGCGTCCTTAGCATTGGAGATAGCCTAAAGCCATTTCCCTTTTGTCCTTCAAAATAACTTTGAGTATCAACAACCAAATTTATATCATATATATGTTTATTATTATAGATCTATATATAGTCTATCTATAGTTCAATAGATCTGAAAAAGTAAATATCAAAATCAAATTATAAACCAATTTAAACAACTCCAAACCCATTTGATTCATGTTCGGGATTAAAAATCAAAAACCCATTTACATTACGTACCGAGCACCACCATTACTCAGCCGCAGCCGCAGCCACAGCCACAGCCGCGCCACCATTACTCGACCACTGCTGCAATTCAGCCTTTTCGTCACCGTACACAACACGGAAGCTCAACCACGTTTTCATCTTATAAATGTTTATATGTACATATCAGCAATTTGTAAAGCCGATCGATGAAATAAGTGACCTGTTGGGTTGTTTGTGTTTTTCATGTGTGTTTGTTGTGGGTTTAGATATAGGTAGAGATTATGTTTTGGGAAAAAGATATATATGGGTTAGATATAGACCCATTTCAAATCCATTAGATCTTGTTTGTAGTAGAAAGTGAAGAAAGAAAAAATGGATTTGATTTTTGATATTCAAAGTTTGTGGATTCAGAGTTTCTATTGAACTGGAATGGTGGGTTTTTAAATGTTGAGAATGATGTTATAAAGATCTGGCGGTGTTTTAGTATGGAAGAAAAAGAAGGAGAGCGAAATAAAAAATTTGTCTCTCACTTAACGGACCAGATAAACGGCGTTTGATCGCAGAGTAAAAACTGAAAAAATTAACTACTTCAGGATTTTTTTTAATTAATTCACTTAAAAGCAATAACTAAAAATCCTGTCAAATTGAGGAACCAAAAATGTAATTTTCTCTATAAACTTTTTAACATGTACATTAATTATTTATCATCAAGTTGACATCGATATGTTTGCAGTCCGTCCGTCCGTCGTGCTGTGTTACTAATACGAGTAATAAATATGGTCTAGTGGCTTTTTCTTTTTTGAGTGGTCCCCGCATAACCCACCCGCTAGATCTGCCCATATTAATTTACGAGTATTAGATGGAGCCTGATTCTGTTACTGGTCAAAGAGTGCAGGACCCTTGGAGGTGAACTCAACTAATAAATGCATGATAATTTCACGAAAGAAAGTGTCTGCGTGTTGCGACAGTAAGATGGTAGGGTGATAGATCATAGAGTGTGATAAGTCATAGGTTGTGATATGTCATAGAGTTTTGATACCCAAACGCCTTAGCTGTACGGGCTCCTCCCTCGGATTTAAAAATTCGTCGAAGTTATATTGAATGACATCTCTAACGAAAGAGCATGAAATTTTAAGAACACCCATATATTTTTTATAATTTATCGACGTACGGTTTTTGAGATTAAATTTTTTGAATGAATTAGAGGAATAAAATGATTTATGGATGAGAGAAAAAACATGAGTGGTTGAGATTTGAGGATAGAGAAAAATGAGTGGCTGAGATGTATATAGATGTATTGTACATTATGAATTAATAGGTGTACATTGTTGAAAAATTGAAAAATTTTGGAGGGAACAAATATTTTATAATGTTGTAGAGATAAAGAAGTAGAGATAGAGACAGTAGAGATAAACATGTATATATAAGTTAAAGATTAAAATAGAAGAAGCTATATGTATAGCCTAATTAACCTGTGAAAAATATCTTATCGAATTTATGTTGGAGGAGTCTTTCCCCGACATCTGGTCCACCTTCAATAACTTTGACCGCAGAACTATCAAGGTAATCGTGAATTGCTTCAGCAAGGAACGAAGAACACGCAGGAGCTATCTCCGAAGGCTTTAGAACAATTGCATTGCCTGCAGCTATTGCCCCGATTAAAGGTTCCAAGGACAATCCTATATGTATACATATATGTAAATAAATACTTTCAGTATACGAGTAGTATATTGATTATACTTAAATTAGTACATAATTACCATGAAGGTTAAAAAAAAAAGTCCACCAAATTTGAGTTGAAGTATTTTTAGTTATGAAAAAAAATAAAGTTTGAAGTGAAGAGTACTAGCTAAGGAGTTAGCGAGTACCAATTGGGAAGTTCCAGGATGAGATGACGAGAACCACACCCAGAGGCTCGGAAACCAAGCTGGCAGTACTGGGATATGCAGCCAGTGGCAACCTGGTCTGTCAAAAGAATTTACAACTCATTAGTCACAATTACCATGCTACCCAATATCACTACAATCATTGTATGTTTCTATTTTTAGATAGGAATCTTTAACCTTTTTGTTCATACAGAGAAACTCATGCAGTAAAGGCGTGTTACACAAAAATTACACAAGTGGCTCCTGTTAGGCGTCCTTGAGATTGTCTAACAAACTTTTGCGTCTATCTATTTGCCATTACTACTAAACGTTTCAAGTGGTCACTATATATCAATATGTACCTAGAATTAAATTACCACACGAATTTTTACATCTTAGTTAATTGATAGCAATATTATTCTCTTGATTAAAAGAAAAGTTGTTGATCTGATTGTGCAAGACTTGTCTCTCATTATTTTCAGGGAAAATATATATTTGCCTGATTAAAAGTTAGAACATACAGTAGTATAATAAGGGCCCAGTAAATATATAATTCAGCCATAGAAAAGTTACCTTTTTTCTTTTTAGAACGGAGAAAAGTTACCTTTTGAGGAGCCATCCACTGCTTCAAGTTATCTAGAGCGTAATTTATAGATTTCACCACTGTTCCAATCTGTACATATATACATGTTACATCAGTCGGATTCAATTTCACTATTCACACTCATGAATTCACATGCACAATAGTATTACACAGTACAAGGGTGCTAAAATGTTCATCTAATTAAGAGTGGTCACAATAACCTCATTACCAATAATCAACTACTAATCATTGTTAATTAGCATCACATCAAACATGAAAAAACCTCTCTACTCACTAATCTATTATAGCATCGCCGATACATCATTAACCAGCTACTTGTCTGGTTATAGTCACCACATGTAGTCCCTCCACCACATGTCTACAACAAGTATCACCTTGTGGTGTGTGCGTGGATATTATAACGAGTCAATCACGTACATATTCACATGTCTACCATGAAAAGCGTTGTGAGCTCTCCAAGGGTGTTTCATTTTTCATTATAATAATTAATGTGTTTCTAGCTAGTCATATATTTAACAAATACAGTATGTAATAACAATATTTCAGAAAAGAAAAAACGTACAGCTTATCTTGAATAAATTAATACTTTAAAATAATCAGCTAGCTCCAAATTAATACCTCTAAATTGAAGTTACCTTCACCTTACGAAATACTCAATATTAGAAAATCGACTTGTGTAGTGTATGTGGAAGAATACTTTGCATCGCGCGCAAAAGTTGCATTTTACATATATCAATTGAACTTAATTAGCCCTTCACCAAACAAATTGGTCTCTATCTCCCAAACAAATTGGTCATGTTCTGCCCGTAGAAGCAGCTACCATTTTTATATTTACTAGCTATCTACTACTCCAATATATGAAAGTTATCAAGTATATATTCCGTATAAACTAATAATATTTTACCGCTCAAACAAGTCTAGTTGGATCATTTTCCAATGCGAGACCAATAGAGTTGTTTGTTATTCAAATAAAACGATTTTATATACATATATGTGTGTACGTGCAAAAGATACCTCGTCTCTATACGCTTCAACATGATGCTTGCCAAGATCTTTTTTAAGAGCCATGAAAATATCATTTTCTTTATCTTCAAGGATATGGAGTAAACCATTAAGTTGTGAAATCCTCCATGAATATTCTTTTGTTTTACTAGAACCGAAAGCTTGTCGCAGTTCCTTCAACTCTGCTTCCAACTCGTTCATCATCACTTAATTTCACTTGTGTGGACCGACCCAAGATTATATATGATGGATTCACTTTCTATAGTATTGAGGTTATTGATGGAGTAGTCCCATGGGCATATATCTATATATGTTTATAGAAAGAAGGAAATTGAAAGAGGGAGCTTCAATACGTACTTAATCTAAACTCAACCACCCTATTAATTCAATTGTTTTGGCACCTTTTTCACTTGGGATGATGTCATAGTTTGTTAACTAAGAAGATTTTCAAAGATATGATATTATATACCACATTTTTAGATGTATACTAGTTATAGTAACAGCGGGATACGCTTTCTACACGAAAAAAGTACAATCGTAACCATGTGAAAATTATTTAATGAAAACATGAGAATCCAAAAATTCAGTGTCAAGAAAAATAAAAACGAAAACTTTGATGTGAGACAAATTTATAAACGTTATGTATATAAAAAGACGAATAAAAATAGTCAAAACCAAAAGTAAAATCGTAACCAGGTGAAAGTTATTTGATGAAAACATGAGAACCCAAAATATTAGTGTCAAGAAAATAAAATCAAAAACTTTAATGTGGGGCAAAAGTTAAAAGATAGAAAACTTGTACAGTTGTACACTCCACGTATAACGTACTTGTACATTCATATAGCTTTTTGGTATATTATAAATGAGAATCCAAACATTTAGTGTCAAGAAAATAAAAATGAAAACTTTAATGTGGGGCAAATTTAAAAACGTAGGATGAAAATAGTTAAACCAAATGTATAAAAAGTAAAATCGTAACCATGTGAAAGTTATTTGATGAAAACATGAGAACCCAAAAATTCAGTGTCAAGAAAATAAAAGCGAAAACTTTAATATAGGGCAAAAGTTAAAAGACAGAAAGTTTAGGAGGTTAAAATGAAAAATGGTAAAAATTATTATGTGCTATAAGAACTTGTACAATCTACGCATAACGTTAAAGCTTGTACATTCCACGCATATAGTACTTAAATGAAAATAATCAAAAACCAAATGTTTAAAAGTAACCTCGTAACTATGTGAAAGTTGTTTGATGAAAACATGAGAACCTAAGGTCGCGTTTGGTTCACAGAATTTGATGGAATCTGATGAAATTGGAATTGGATTCCATTCCTTAGTATGTTTGGTTGGTTAAAGATGGAGGAATCACATTCCGTTGGAATGTTAACATTCCCTCACTTGATGGAATCTCCATTCCTTGAGGATGGGGGAAGGAATCTCATTCCGTCCCTCACTTGAATCTTCAAAAAATCAAAAACATTCTATCAAATTTCATTCCTTCAGATTTCAATTCCTTTGAAAGATTCCATTCCTTTCAAAAACATTCCGCGAACCAAATGCGCCCTAAAAGTTTAGTGTCACGAAAAGTCGAAAATGAAAGCGAAAACGTTGATGTGGGGTAAAAAAATTGAAATTTTAGGGGTTAAAACAAAATTTGGTTAAATTTTAGGAAGTTAAAACGAAATTTGGTTAAAATTAGTATGTGCTTTAAAGGCTTGTACATTTCACGCATAAAGTACATGTACATTTACATAGGTTTTTAGGTAAAAAAAAGTTTTAAAAAAATGAAATTTTAGGGGTTAAAACAAAATTTGGTTAAATTTTAGAGGGTTAAAACGAAATATGGTTAAATTTAGTATGTGCTTAAAAGGCTTGTACATTTAACGCATAAAGTACTTGTACATTTACATAATTTTATAGTATATATATATACTAGCATGTTACTCGCGCGTTGCAGCAGATACCATTGACAATGCGTTCGATGTCGTGATTACCAAAAACAGTATCATTGAACAGTTAATTAAGCGAGATACCACGATGATACCGTAGCTTTAATATCAACCAACAGTAACAAAAAATACATGTATTAACAATATAAGTGGATATTCAATTGAAGTAAAATTGTGAAAATAGCTTAAATAGGAATGCATTTTAATTGGAATAAAGGAAGGGCATTCTTGTACATTTCGCATGGTTACATTTCAACATTTGATGAAAGAAAGTGCTATTTTTTTTATATAAAAGTATAAATAATATATATAGCAGTATATATGTATATATTTTTATTTTGTATTTTTCAAATTATCGCAATCATGTTTTTAATTACTTGCCATTTTTTATTATTAATAAAAGGTCATTAGAACTTTCCAACCTGTCCTATTAACTCGCTCACGTATATATCTGCGGACCTGATTTTAGTTGTTGATCGACATGACACTTATTTAAGAGGCTACGCAATTTATATATATATTTAAATCTTTCGAGTCCAAGTATTACGCAAACATACAAACTCTTGTAGCCTACCAAAAGTTGATTACAGCGTAGATGCAATTTGACATGTATAGTACTTGGTGTAACGGAATGAGTCAGTATAACTCTTGTATTCTTAAAATTAAAAGGTTTTTTTTTTTTTATACAACTCTTCATAAGGCATCACAAAAGCATGAAAAACTTCCTCCTGAAATCCTACGCAATTGCTGGAAGATGAATTCACATGGTCATTTAAAGTTAATTGCACACAATTTTTGTCCTTAACAAAAATATGTTGATTTATGTGCAATAGTTTTCTTTTATTTTATTGTTTATGAGATTATATATCTAGTTAGTAATTTCGTGTAACTAACTGGAAGACAATACGTTAATTGCCTTGAAAATGGGTTATGAGGTACCTCTAAAAAATTGGATATAATCTAAATTAACCTATTTTTTTTTATAGTATAAAAAATATCCAGCAAGGGCCTAATTACTTTTTTCACTTCCTTTTCCAAAAAGGTCATTAATTCTTCTCTTGAACCATATCGTCTAATTATATATATTAATGGCTACCACAACTAAGAGAAAAAAATAATTTCAACTATTGATCTAAACCATTGAAATTCATAATCAAAACAATCTTAACCCTTAAAATTAAAAGTCAACTTAGTTATTTTATATACGGTAACCATTTAAATACTATTTAATTTACACTTTTTGAATCATGAATACTATATACAAATAAGTTACTTACCTACGTATAATTAGCAAATTTTTATGTTTTATATTTTTATATAGAACGACACGTACAAATTACCAATGGATTGAAAATATTTTGAAGTTCAACAGTTTAGAGTGAGTCGAGCACTTTAAAATATTGCAAACAACCTTAATGTGTGATATGTATGGTGAACATTTGAGTTTCATGCTAACCGAGAGATTATATGTATTATACGAGTGGTGTACCCTTAAAATGCAACGGTGGTGGTAGCGATGGGTGGTGGTGACGGTAACGAGTGGTTATTAATGTAAAAGTAATTGATGTAAAAGGAGGTAGTGTATTTATTTTAAGGATTAAAGTAAAAGAATGTATATTGTAAATAAATTTCATTAAGAATACTATAGGTATATTAACTGAAAATATATTTAAATTAGTGGGGAAAAAAAGTTAGTTTAGCTCGTTAGGGTTGAAAAATATTTTAGAGATTTTTTAGGTTAGATGTAGTGTGTGAGTTAAAAATGTGTTGAAAATTAAGGGTAGTTTAAATATTTTTGAAGATTGAAAGTTAAAAAAAAAAAAAAAAAAAAGAAAAAGAAAAAAGGGGGGGGGGACAGTTTGTTTTATAAAGGAAAAAAATAATTATATAATACAGATTGTCCATATTTCAAAAAGGAGGAGGGCAGTTTGCTACGGTACGGGCGAAGCCCTTGCTATCCGGCGTCGGCGCCGTGGTTGGGGTGGTCGGAGATGATGGTGGCTGGTGGTGGTTGTCTCGCGAAGGAAAAAACCTAGAAATTTTAAACCCTAAAATGCTAAAAAAGTTGTACTTACACATGTGTAAGTCTCGCCAGAGATGGTCGTCGTCGCCGGAGGATCATGGTGGTGGTCGGAGATGATCATGGTGGTGGTGGTGGTGGTCGGAGATGGAAGGAAGAAAGAAGAAGAAGTTTGTAAGTTAACTTACACATGTACTATAAAAAGTACATATACTACAAATGGAAGAAAGAAGAAGTGTGTAAGTTAACTTACACATATACTATAAAAAGTACATGTACCACAAATAGCTTTCATATATATATATGGGGGAAGGAATATGGGCTGTTAGGGTGGGGGGAGGGCTTCCCCACTCCTCCCCGAAACCTAGGAGCACTTCACCACCTCTCCCCTCCCCTCCCCACCCTTTTCTATTTAATTTCATTTCTATTTATTTTTAAAACTAAAACATTTTATATTTAATAAACTAAAACTAATACAACTTAAAAACACAAATAAAACATATAATCTTATTCAAACATACGAAAACAAGTAAAACATAAAACTTAATCAACATAAACATACAACTAAGGCGTCGGCCATCCGTACTGCTCACAAAGGAGGATCTGTTCGGCAGAAAGAAAAGAAGAAAAAAAATGAGGAAGAAAAGAGAAAGAGAAGAGAAAGAGAGAAAAAGTAGGGGGCCCACGTTTTTTTTTTTGTAACGGTCAAATACTCGGCACCCAAACCGGCACCACGGTGCCCAGTCCGCTCCCCACCCAACCGGTACCGGGGGGTCGGGGCGGTGTGCCATCCGGTACCGGTCCGGTGCCTCTCCCACTCCGTCCACCCTTATGCACCCAACTTGGGTGAAAAACCCTTCACATACCAATATTTTATTATTTTGAATAAATGTTTGGCCCCCCATGATTTTTAATATTTAAAAAAGTTTCTTCTACAACATACTTTTTTATATCATTTCACATGTGAATGGACAAAAAAAAACATATAATCCAATACAAAAAAATGGTTTTCAAAATAAAGAAAGTTATATATATATATAGGGTAACGTTATTTTGAGAACCATTTTTTTGCGAGAACCTTTGAGAATTTTTCAAATCAAGCCCAACCGATAATTGTTCTTTACATGAAAATTGTTTTTTGGTTGTATTCTGAATAATTTATGTGTAATTTTGAAGTTTATAATTGTGTGGAGCATGAATTATCATCCTTTATACAATTATGTGGAGATTTGGATTCTTGATCACATGTGTACGAATATTACTATGATCACATGTATGCAAGTCAATCACATGTAATCATAGCAATATTCGTACACATGTGATCAATAATCCAAATCTCCACATAATTGTATAACGGATGATAATCCATGCCTCCACAGAATTATAAACTTCAAAATTACATATAAGTTATTCAGAAAACAATCAAAAAACAATTTTCATGTAAAGAATAATAATCGTTTGGGCTTGATTTAAAAAGTTTTCAAAAGTTATCGCAAAAAAAAAGTTCTCAAAATAACTTTTCAATATATATATATATATTGTTTCTATCTGGTCAACGACCGGGTATAGATCTAGTTAAATATACTACCAAATATGATCATTCAACAAATGAGTGGGTTATGTAACAAGCAGACCGATGAATTGAGCCATCTAAAGTAGATATATTAGGATTTACATATCATTATTTAAGATGTTTTGTAAACACTGGAAATTACTGTATTGAGTTTATAGCTTCCCAAAAGCTTTTATATGCTTAATCATGTAACGAAAATAAAAAAATCTGCGCGGCTATCGTTGAATAAGATTTTTTCTTTTGTTGAGGCACAAAAATTGGTACAAGGAAAATAAGACCCAACATTTTAAGCCAGACCATCCGAATTTCACAGCTACTTCAACTTTCAATTACTCGTACTACGGGTATTAATGTTGTGTATATATATGAGGTATATGGAGAGGACATCTGATCAAATACCCTATCAATCTATCAATCCTACATTAATTAAGCTTTTTCTGAAACGTAGCAATTATTTTTTTTAACCAAGTGAATTTATCTACTTCTCCTAATTTAAACATATCTACATTTTTGAGTTTTTAAGAAACTTCAAAACCTAATACATGCATATTCAAATTAAACAAATTGTTTTTAAAGTAAAAACACATACAAAATGAAATTTCCGTAAAACATTTCAAATATTAATTATGTTATTATTCGTTATACATATTGAATGAAAATACTCACAACAATAACGAATACTCAATCCCTAGACGGGGTACGGAGGAGGTGAGCTATAGACAGTCTTACCTCTACCCATAAGGACCTACGGCCATAAAGAGGTGAAAGTCGAAAAGTGTAAAAAGTTTAGTTATCATACATGTTGGTCGCCGATAGCAATATACAGATAATTTATTTTAGATCTTATGCTCATCTTTCCTCCAACTTTTAACCCTCAACATTTATTTATGTCCACTTTTGACCCTCCAACTCTTTTCCTATGCAAAAAAAGAAAAGTAATAACATTTTAATTAAACTGAAAACTTGGTAAAATTAACAGTCACTGGATGATTAATGTAATATCACTCATTTACATGGTTGCCGACTAAACTGAATTATTGATATGTGTCACCCACATATTTTTCAATTTTTTATATGGTTATCAATATTTGACCTGATGACGTGTTCTAGTAAGTTAAACTTTTTTTTTTAACACCAAAATTTATAAATCCATCTCTTTATCTGTTTCTCTCTCTTCCAATATGGATTAATTTCCAGATTTTCACATCTTCGAAACAAGATCTTTCACATCTATAATAGAAACCCAAAATTTAAACCAACCCAATTCAATTAAACCCGAATTCAACAAAACTCATATCTCATTTTCCCTTAATTTCCCAGATATGGCCACCTCCACTAGACACTCGTTTACTTGAAGAACCAGAAGGTTCAATCGCACCCATCGCAACTTGCCTAAATCTTTTAGCTAGGTGTTTTCTTGCTTCTATTAATACTTCAGGTTTTTGTTTCTTTGAGAAGGGTACAATAGACAGTTTCTCCATATTTGAAGTAATTTTAATACTGTCACTACCTTCAGAAACCTCGATAGGTTTCATCTTTTGTTGAAGAAACCAAAATAAACCGTGATAAAACTAAAAATATGATATAAAATGGGAAAATATCAAAACTCTTTATATAAGGATAAAAACATAAACAGATTAGTTTTAAAAAAATGCAGTGGAATAATTTGACGAATTGGGATTGTATATACTTTCTGTATTTATAATTATTAGGGGGTTGATTATTACTCCAAATAACTATATATACTAGTATTATTGTAGCTATTACTTCTCGGAGTATTACTTTTACAAAAATGATCGGGAGCATATAATAAAAATGTGTATATATACTATATATATATATTGTGTATTGAATGTGTTTGGCTTTTATGGGGAAAATTGGTTGATTAGTAAGGAATGAAAGGAGGAGATATTGGGATCGGATGGAAACAATATGCTGCCCAAAATTTACCTTTTATGCAAATCTAGTGGGTCAAATTTACCTTTTCTTATTACCATCTTTTTCCGGCCGAGGGTGGGTTGTTCATCAAATGAAAAATATTTAGTTAAAAAAAAAAGTAATTAACCTCGCAGGTCATTAAGTCACTAGTTGGTCTACAAAATTGAAAAGATGATTCATATCAATAATTCAGTTCAATTGGCAACCATGTCAATGAAATAATGTACATTGCTCATCTAGTGACTTAAAACCAATTAATGAAATACACAAACATGTCAATGAAATAATGTACATTGCTCATCTAGTGACTTAAAACCAATTAATGAAATACACAAATTCTTATATGGAGAGACAACGGAGTAGACCAATTAACCTGTTATAGCAGGTCATTAGGTCACTAGCTGGTCAACCATGTAAAAATTAAAAAGATGATACATATCAATAATTCAATTCAATGGACAACCATGTCAATAAAGGAATTGTCACTAATCTAGTGACTTAAACCAATTAATGAAATACACAAATTCTTATATGCAGAGTAGACCATGCTTTTGAGACATCCAGCATTGACAGGAATTAGATACGTCCATTTTCTGGCCAACGTTCCCGAAGATTATTGCATTAATGCACCATGCAAACAAAATGTAAACACCGCATGAAACTTGTGCGTTACACACATGTATTTTTAATGTTCTCCACAAAGAAATCATACAGAGAAATGAATTAAGGGATGTCTATTTTGAATTGGCCCATCATCCTCATTCCTCGCATTCATCAGAAAGGGGGCCATGACCACACCCCGTCCCACGGCCACCATCAACTCATAGAGATATAAATCAATGCGTAGAATACCCTACACAATACGACATCGTAAAAAAACTTAACCAGCAAAAAAGAAAGAAAAAAAGGTTACTTGCAAGAAAAATGCCCAAATTTAATCTGCATATCCTGTCAAGGCCAACAGCCGAGGTTGCCTCAAATTATTATTTTTTAAAACTTTGATGGGCTTTTCTTCTTTGTTTAACTACTAACAAAAGTGGGTTATGCTATTTGTGGATAATGTAATTTACTAAAAAATTAATCCCAAGTCAAACCAATGGTGGCCCGGTTACCCTAAAATTCTCATAATAGGTTTCAAGGTAAACATGTTGGTTAGTGGAAGGGTTCAGGAAAAACCCCCCTCCGGTTCTTATATAATCCCAAAGGAGAGTGGTAAACAGGAATATGATGGTACGTGAGATTTACAATACATAACTCAACATTCAACCTAAATAATCTCTAAAATCATAAGGTCCAAAATGTAGGCTGCTACTCTTTTCCGGGCCCCTAGGTGCATTTAAAAGATTTTTGTCCACACTAGTGTATTAGACCCATCAAAGCTCCCAACCACTCAATCGGTTTTAATGCAAACAGTTCGATGAAATAATTGAAACTAAAATTAGCATTATACTAAGTTGCTAATAATCCAAAAAAGTGGGTGAGCTTTTCAAGAACTGTTGACAACACTAAATTACCATCAAACATACTAAAAATTACCTCGTGATTTCTTCAAGATATTGTTGGCAGTTGTCCTTCACACTTTACTCTGCCACTGTATGGATCATGTAGCAACAGCCAGCTTTTTATGTGTGAGATTCAGTTTTGGTTTTGATGCTGGATCTTGTCCTGGAAATACATAGAAGTTAATACTATACTACTTCCTCTCCAAGCAAAGCCCAAAGGCAGGAAGAAGGGCAAATCGGTAGCGGATTCAAGTTGTAAGTGGTCATCATTTAGCGCAGAGTCAAAACAGGACCGGTACTCGGGTTGACCGCTAGCAATTCATATCAGCCTTTTTAATATAATAAACATTAGTTACGACCATAAAGACTATATTGTTCCAAAAATAACGATAATAATACTAACCCTTGTAGCCTGTATGCATTAAAACGTTTTATGTTGTTTGACTTATGAAATTGGTTTACTTTTAGCTATAAAACTTTATTCGACGTATATGATAACAGGCACTTCTTGGAATTAAACAAAAGCCAAGTTAACCATTCACAAGTAGATGGGTTGATATATATTATGGAAAATGATTAATCCTCCTAATACATCCTCCAAAAAATATGATCATGTCACATGGTACAATCAAAGGATGAGAGTGGGAGAGAGAATTAATGGATTACACATGTCATGAAGTTAATACATCAGAAGGATTTTTAGGAGGATGTATTAGGAAGATTAAATAGGAAGTAGCCCCATTCAACTCTAATATGAAAGGGGCAAAGATGAAGTGCAAGAAACTCTACAGCAAAATTTTGTATTTGTGTCACCAAAATAACACTACCACTGTATACGAATGAAAAGTTCAATCAAGAATTCACTATGCCCACAAATTCATAACATAGGGAAAATAACGTTAGGAGGTTCTATAGTAAAATATACACTTCCGGCAAATTTGACCAATGTTCCACCCCTTTCATTCTAAGCTGTTAATTTCAAATTACATGTCCAGCCAAACAATGCATTTATTTTAGGTAAATGATATTTACACAACACAATTTAGCCATTCACAACAAGATTATGCTTTACATGCTTGTCCAATATACAATAAACTACTTGTACTGGTTGTAGATTGCCAAAATTTATCTTATTATATCACTAGCCATTTGTTTCGGCCTAACTAATTTGCAAATGACGAGACATACATGCAAAGCAGTAAATTTTGATTTAAAATAAAGAGGCAATGGACATTCATGAAATGATAATAACAAAAAGTGTGAGTTGACTGTTATTGCTTACCAGCAACCCTCTCTGATTTCCTCCGACTTCGCCATAGAAGACGGATTGGTGTGCCCAAAAATCCAGCATCAGATCTAAGTTGTTTCTCCATATAACGCCGATATGTTTCAGGGAAAAGCTTTGCATCATTCACAAAGAACACAAAAGTAGGCGGCCTAATAGCTGCCTGTGTAGGAGATTCAATCAGGAGCAGGATCAACATAATAAGAAAAATTACAAAGCAACAAAAAAACATGTAATTCAGCTGTTTGAACGCTTGCAATAAGCAGATTACAAGAACCAATTGTTTCGCAGAAATACCTGAGTGCAATAATAGAGGCGTCCCCTCTTCCCACCTCGTGTTCTAGGTGGCGACTTAAAAGCTAAAGCCTCATGCACCACTTGATTTATTGTGGCTGTACTAAGTCTCCTCGATCTCTCTTTTTCAACATCGCTAGCAGCAACAATGATCCTGGAATATTCCATTACAGTTCAATCTTTATACAGCATGTTTTAGTCCCAAAAGTAGATTATTATTTTGATACATGAATAACTTGTTTAGATAATTGAGGAAAAGACATACTTATTAACGCTGTTCCCAACTATTGCAGTTGAATAAACAATAGGTGCCCAATTAAGAATTCGAAGCTTTGTCCTAACATCTTCCTCGTAATGCAATGTTGTCTGCTGGTTTTTATTTGGTATTGTGTCCCATTTATTCACAACAATCAAACAACCTTTGCCTTCTCTTTCTATCCTTTCGGCAATCTTGTAATCCTATTCACGAAATATTTCAGATTTCTTTTTTATGACCAACACAAGTTATTGTTTCCATCAATGCTATAATGCACAGCCTTTATAAATTTATCTACAAAACTTTCTAAATCAGAAAATCTACTAACTTTTTACCTGTTCTGTAATACAGGCCAAAGCCTCAATTACAAGAGCTACCACATCAGAACGTCGAACAGCACGAAATGCTCGATTGACAGACAAAGCTTCGGTTGTGCTACCTGATGAAGCCACGGCTGCTCTTTTCCTGATTCCAGCAGTATCAATGAGACGAAATTTCTGCAAAAAGTTTCATGATTTACAACAAATTAAACTAGGAGGTTTGGGCCCCGCTTTGCGGGGCTCCAATTGTCATGTTGAAATGGTTTCGTTTACTTGCGTTGAACCTATTTAAAAATTCAAAAGAGAACACGTGTGAAAAAACCAATATATAACTTGAAAAAAACAAAAAATGTTTGTGCGGGATAACTAAGAAAACCATATCACAAAAGTTTGCAATATCGAATACATACATTTAGTTTGTGCAATGAACCAAAAAAAGCAAAAAGAAAGGAAAAACAAAATGTTGAATAAAAGTTTCCAATATGTTAGTTGAGAACACAAAAGCAAAAAAACTATGAGAAAAACCAAGAAAAATCAAAAACAAAAACCCCAAACGGGATCCGAAATGACAAAATCTAGATAGTGATGCAGGATATAAGATGAACCAATAAAGGACAACACAAAAACAAAAAAAAACTATGCAAGAAACCAAGAAAAACTGAAAGAAGAAACCCCTTAACAGGATCCAATATGGTAAAATCCGAATAATAACTGAATAATAACGCGGGTGTAGTTGAACTAATAGAACAGTACCATGTGGCGGTGGCACTGTTCATTAGCCTCACGCTTAATGATTATATTAAATACATACAACACATGTAGTTATTTCTAGAGAAAATTGCACAAAAAGGGGTTGCATACTTAGTCTGATTTCTATTTTGTTCACGACTTTAACTAATCCAGAAAAAAGGATCATGAACTCTTAGGAAAACAAGGTTATTATGTAAGTTTATCCTTTTTTTTAATATGTCATATGCCAATGGCAGGTTATCAATATAACAAAAGATACATATATGTCAGCTTCCCCATGATTAATTTAACTGTGTAATCGAGGATACCCTAAATCAGACTTTTTTGCAGTTAAATACGAAGAATAGATTATGAATCCTCCTAGATCACAAAACCTTTCTAATCCAAAATTCCTGGATAAGTTATAGACCTACTAGTCATAAAGACTACTAGTATCTAGTATGTCATAAAAGCAAAACAAACCTGTCCATCTGGTCCTTCAAACTCAGTATCAATAGCATCACGTGTGGTCCCACTGACTGGACTAACAATTGTTCTGTCCTCTCCGACCAAAGCATTCAGGATGCTACTTTTACCAACATTTGGACGCCCCACAATCGCAATTGAAGGAACATAATCTTCTTCTTTGTTCTGAACATCTGAATCCTGAGTGAAAATCAATAATTATTTGAAAAACATAAGATATGATTAAATAAACCTGTGCTTTATTGATTCAGAAGAAACAATACCTCAATTTCCCCTAATCCTGTGCAAACAAGATCGAGTAGTTCTCCAGTTCCGGTTCCAGAAACGGCAGATATAGGAAGTGGTGTAAACCTAATATTTCCGTAAAATTAGTATAATCCAACAAAAGATACCAGATAGAGTATTATAAAGAATCTTATTCCTTCAACCTCCATGCCAGAAAGTCCCCTATATGATAATATAACATATGCTTGTAATGCTTAGTATGAATCAATATTACTGAGTGAAAAAGGAATCAGTTTACCCAAGAGACCAAAACTCCGATGCTTGCATAATTCCTTTTCGTGGAGACTCACACTTATTAACAGCTAGTATGATAGTTTTGCGTGAATAATTCTTCCGAAGCCAGTCCCCTATTTCTACATCAGCTGCATTCAAGCCTGCCTGTTCATAGTTAGTCATGTAGGGCCCTCACAACAAACAAGTGTTCATGAGCATAAAAGAATATCGACTTCTTTTAGCATAGAGATGGAAGATTTTTCTATATAACTTCTCAAGGCCATTGGACCTCTAAACTGGTAGACCACAATGGTGCACTAGACCAGCGTTCATGAGCATCCAATATATGTCAACTTTTAAAAGTTTTTGGTGACAGTATCCAGTGTTATGATACAATTTACATTTATCCACAGTGGTGCACAAGTAAACATTCCACTATTAAATGTCGTTAGTTTTAAAACCATACCTGGCCATCAACTACAAATATGATGACTGATGACTCTTCTACTGCCACAGTAGCTTGTCTCTCAATCATTGATGGCATCCTGGCAACAGCAGCCTCTCTAGAAGCAAGAGGAATACCTTCCATGCCAATGGTTGTTGAGACAGATAACTGTTGTTCCATAATGTCGGTCTGCGACTTTGAAACTGTGAGAACTCCCCCTGTATCAATCACCATAAATTCATGATTTCCCCAAAAGGATCTACCATATAAGCGATCCCTTGTAACCCCGGGTTCATCAACAACAATAGCCCTGTTACCCTGGAACAGATGTAATCATGTATATATCAGAAGATATACCATCAAAAAGAGAGATTATCGCTGCTTCTTTTTACTCAAAATATTACTTTTAAATAGAAGAGTTAGATGTTCCTTGCTATCTACATAACAATAATAACTTATCTACATAGTATAATACACATAAAAAGACTGATGATATAATACCCCAACAAGGCGGTTAAATAATGCCGATTTACCAACATTTGGTCTTCCAACAATTGAAACCTTTGGAAGAAGATGGTCAGGTATCTGCATTAAGTTGAAATTTTAAATAAGTTAATTCCAGGAAACTACAAGATGTTCTCATTATATTATTGTTCGTGATTGTGATTGGGATAAGTGTAAGTTAACTAACTGTACATGCATTAACTCCTCCAAGAACAAGACCAGCTTCTGAGTCTAAATAAACTATATTTGTTCATAGTTACAGTCAAATTAACAACATTTTATGTTTAAAAGAATAGAGTATGTGAAAATAAAGACAGATAATGTGCCTTGCATTTCACACACGTTCCCTTAAAAGTTGAAAAGTTGCATAAGTTCAGCATTCATTTAGGTGGTTCCGCATTTGTGCCCTCTAAACTTTATCTTAGAATGTCCTCAAGGAATATTACAGCCACCTAATTTTTCAAAGGTAGCAAGTAATGAACATGTATATTTATATATGGACCCTTCCCACATTCCTGTCTTCCGTGACAGTGTTCCAGTAGTTTAAAGCAAAACCTCATTCTACATCTCACGCTCTAACAAACTATATACTAATGTCGAGCATAAATACACCTAATGTTTGAAAAGTCGGATAGTTCATAATGACATAACAAGAAGATCCTTGATTAATGGAAAAATAAGTTTCAGACATGGAAACTTATGGTAAAATGCTAAGTTCAGTAATATAACTAGGAATATATTTTAAGTCACAACTTGAAAAATAATTTATTCTGCTCATATCTCACTATAAACATTTGATGACTAGACGAACTGAAAATTAGTCCACGATCTCTTAAAGTTTGTAACTTTCAAAGTTCTCTACAATTCCTGAACTAAGATAAATCTACCATTCAACTAAGCCTTCTTCAACTTATTTAACATAAGCTTCATCACGTATCAATAGACATCAAGTAATTGCATAGGATAACAGCTTACTAACATTTATGGCGCTGACACTTTCCCGAATCTTTTTTCTTCCACGAGTATCTTTATCACCAATTGGCTCCTCATCTGTAACACGATATAAATATAAAACTCCAATCCATTTTTAAACCAAATTTGAACTAGCAAGTCCGTTAAAACACACACACACACACATACACAAACAGTTTCTCATCAATACACAATTCCAAAAAAACTTTGGTTTACGACATCCTCCAGTAATTCTCATTTCTAACATACTATTCAAGTCATATAGTTACTTAGTTGACTACTCACAGTAACTACATCCATTAATATTTTCATAAGTTCCGAAAATTGTACTCTAATTGTACGGTATGATGCTTAAACCCTAGAATACCTAAATTAAATAAAAATTAAAATTAAAAAAATACAGAAATACTAACCAATTTTCAATTCCTTTGATAAAGAAATCGAGTATTCACGAACGGCTTTAACAGCTTCCGATTCAAGCTCATCCACATCCAAATTTTCATCACTGACATCTTCAAAATCGGATTCTAAATCATCTTCAATTTCATCTAATTCTTCTTCTTCCACAACTGATTGAAACTCGTTTTTCGATGACCGTTGAGGTGTTGTAAAACGGTGTCGTTTTCGAACAGATAGAGATGATATGGATAGAGATAGATTGGAAAGTGAAGGTGAAATTAGAAGCGAGCAAGAAGAAGAAGAATGAGAGAGAGTGGAAATTGGAGAGAGGATTCTTGAGAGAGAAAGATGTGTGGAAGTTTCTAGGGATGACATTTTTAGTTTCAATTTTTTTTATGTTTATTGAAGTGAAGAAGGAGATGAAGTTTGGCGGGTAATAAGATACAAAGTTATAGATATATAGATTACAGGTTTTTATCTTCTTTTTGAGTTTGTTGGTGGTGGTGTGCGACTGTGAGGCGCATGATAAGCAGATATACGCGTATAGTTGACGCATTCGTTTGATGTGGGCTTATTATAAGTCTGGGCTGGACAAGTTAAGCAATGGGCCTTATACAAAAGATTGGATATAGCTGAATGCCTGAATATATGTGGTATTTTTGTTTTTATTATCTATACTATATTATAAAGCAAATTCTCTACGTCTAAATTTTAAGTTTTAACATTTATTTTTCCAAAATGCCTTTATATTTATTTTATATTTATCTAAAATAACTATTATAACTTTTTCTCTCTTTTTAAATCTCAACCAATCATTTGTTTTCTCTCTTCTTTATAAATCATTTATTCCAAGAGGATCGCCCTCCCAATTAAGTTTTTTCCTGTAAGTTTCAACCTTGTTCTTCAATTAATTCAAAATTTTTTATCTCAAAAACCGTACATCGATAAATTACAAAAGTTATATGGTTGTTCTTAAAATTTCATGATCTTTCATTAGAGATGTCATTCGATATACTTTCAACGAATTTTTAAATCCGATGGCGAAACCCGTACGGTTAAGGCATTTGGCTATCATACTCTATGACCTATCACACTTTATGACCTATCACCCCCATCATCTCACCGCCGCAACGCGCGGGTACTTACTCTTGTTATAAATTATCTACCAATAAAGTATTCTTGGACGATATGTTTTATTTATTATTTTGAATTAATCTATATTTATTAAGTTTTTTACTTCATATCAAATACAACTTATGTTACGTATTGAAGTAATTTATATCTATCAACTTATTATAGGTTTTCTACTCAAATTTCTCTTTGATCAGTTTTCATTTTTTTTCCTTTGTTGCCGTCAGCAAACAAAGAAACCAAAGCTGTTATATATTCTTTTACCGTAAGTCAACTAAAAATATCAAACTGAAACTTTAGTGTGTGTTTTTTTTTTGGTTTTGATACATAAGCATCTAATTGATCTAATTGATATTTTCATGAAGTGTAATATAAATGACCACAAAGGCAATCACACATGGATGGTTGGTTTTCTTTTCCCTTTAATTTTCGTGATCAACAAAAAAGTTACTATTTTCCATCTCATATTTATTTTTACTAATTATTGTTCATATAATCTATTAATGTGATTGTTTTAGTTTATATCCTTTCATTTTATTTGATCTTATTTACATAGATATTCATATTATATTGTTGTCAATGATATATGTTGTATTTAAAATTATAATTCATTTCATCCCTTGGGTGTACGACATATGTTATTGAAGATTATTGAGAGTAGTATAGGTATTGGTATGGATTCACTATTTACAATATATATTATTAATCCGTACATCGTATAGGTAAAGCGGTAAACGAAGTGAATAGTTCATGAACTGTTTGGCGGGAAGTTCATTCGTGTTCGTTCGTTTAGTTAAACAAAGAACATGAACAAAGCTCCCGTTCGTTCATTTACGTTCGATAATCTGTTCGTGAACGTTCGATCGTTTATGTTCATGAACGGTCGTTCGTGAACAATAATTCATGAGCTGTCGTTCATGAAAAATAGTTTGTTTATGTTCGTGAACAATAATCTGTTATGTTCGTTTACAATAATCCGTTATATGCACATAATAACCTATACTATAAAAAATAGTTTAAATGCAAATATTTTTTTATATAATATATTAATACCTAATTATTTAATAAATGTTTAAATAAAATTCTTAATTTATAAAAATTTCGTTCGTTTGGTTCGCTTATTAGTGTTCGGTCGTTTGTGTTCGTGAACATTCATTCATGAACACAAACGAACATGAACAAGACATTATTTTCGTTTATCTGTTTGTGAACCGTTCGTTAAGTTACACGAACGAACATGAACAAGGCTCCGTTCGTGTTCGTTCGGTTCGTTTACAACCCTACGTACAGGTATTAATACTAATATACTAATAAATAATATATACAAGTAAGTTATTCTTTAAGAATGTTTTCCGTTAAGGCTATTTGTAATGGATAAATTTGTGTCCTGGATATATGAGAGCTAACCGGGTATCTCGTATCTTCGTTACTATTTTGGTAACTTTGTATTATCTAATACTATCATTTTGCCCCCTCCCCTTTCTTTTTTTTTTAAGAAAAGATAGATTTGAACTACTCAAAATACCTCTATTTTTTATTTATTAATTTAAACATCTCTACCTAATATATATATATATATATATATATAGTGAAAAGTTATTTTGAGAACCTTTATTTTTGCGATAACCTTTGAGAACTTTTCAAATTAAGCCCAACCGTTGATTATTCTTTACATGAAAATTGTTTTTTGATTGTTTTCTGAATTACTTATGTGTAATTTTGAAGTTTATAATTCTGTGGAGGCATGGATTATCATCCGTTATACAATTATGTGGAGATTTGGATTCTTGATCACATGTGCACGAATATTGCTATGATTACATGTGATCGACTTACATATATATGACCATAGCAATATTCGTGCACATGTGATCAAGAATCCAAATTTCTACATAATTGTATAACAGATGATAATCCATGCTCCACACAATTATAAACTTCAAAATTACACATAAGTTATTCATAAAACTATCAAAAAACAATTTTCATGTAAAGAACAATCATCGGTTGGGCTTGATTTGAAAAGTTCTCAAAGGTTCTCAAAATAACTTTTCACTATATATATAGGGTAAAGTTATTTTCAAATCAAGCCCAGGTGATTGTTATTTGCATGAAAATTATTTTTTGATTGTTTTCTGAATAAATTATGTGTAATTTTAAAGTTTATAATTGTGTGGAGCATGGATTATCATCCGTTATACAGTTATGTGGAGATTTGGATTCTTGATCACAAGTGCACGAATATTGCTATGATCATCATCATAGCAATATTCGTGCACTTGTAATCAAGAATCCAAATCTCCACATAACTGTATAACGGATGATAATCCATGCTCCACACAATTATAACATCATAGCAATATTCGTGCACTTGTGATCAAGAATCAAAATCTCCACATAACTGTATAACGGATGATAATCCATGCTCCACAAAATTATAAACTTTAAAATTACACATAAGTTATTCAGAAAACAATCAAAAAACAATTTTCATGCAAATAACAATCATCGGTTGGGCTTGATTTGAAAAGTTCTCAAAGGTTCTCGCAAAAAAGGTTCCCAAAATAACTTTACCTTATATATATATATTAACCTTAAATCTCAACCACTCATTTTTTCTTTCTCTCTAAATCTCAACCACTCATTTTTTTTTCTCTCATTCATAAATTATTTTATTTATCTAATTCATTCAAAATCTTTTATCTTAAAACCGTATATCGATAAATTATAAAAATTGCATGGTGTTCTTAAAATTTCATGTTTTTCATTAGAGATGTCATTCGATATGCTTTTGCCAAAATTTTAAATCTGAGGATGGGGTCCGTATGGCTAAGGATTTGGCTAACATACTCTATGACTTGACCTATCACCCCCACCACCTTACCGCCGCAACGCGCGGGGACTATCTCTTGTACACTATAAAATGTTTAACATGATACTTTTGTAAGTACATCAAAATCACCTTTCATTTTTTATAACTAGACTTATGTTCGCACAATGCGATAACGGTGAGATAATGATGGCGGAGGTGATGGTGGTGACGATGGTGGGGGAGGTAGTAGGAACGGTGATGGGGGCGATGATGGTAGTGAATGTAAAGGTAATTGATGTTAAAGGTAGTATTGTAGTTATTTTAATTGTTGGAGATCTATAATATAAATTATTTCATTGAGGTTATTATAAGTATATTATATGGAGATGACTTGTTTTATTAGATAAGTATAGATAAAACCCCGTGCAACTAGATATTAACATAGAAAATTTTAAAATAAGACTTAAATATAACAAAGTTAGAAAGTTAAATTAGCAAAAGAAAAGATATCATTAATTACTTTATATCTTTTTAACCAATTCAACTTATTTGGGTTGGCCAAAAGTATTTTTTAAATTCACTATGTGGGTCCAGAGGTGAGTTTTTCCCAAGGTATTAGGTTCGAGTCTTGGGTTTTCCCATCTCAAGGTATTTTCCATGAGAAGTGGGTTAGAGGTCCAACAATTGGCTGGTTAAAATTGTTTATAACACGTCTGGATCGAAACAAAATTTAAAGAAAAAAATTACTTTACATTATATATCTTCTAAAAAGTAACTTACTATGTACAAGTTATTATGCTCACTGTACATTGTGTCTGTTGTACAGCTTTTGTTGCATCTTTTACCACTTTCGAACATGGAAGTATCTACATACATCTAACATTCTATAGTATCTAATGTCTTCTCTTTACCTGAACTTATTTCTCTTTACCTGCATATATAGTTTACTCAAAGAAATAGCAGTAACCTACTTCACTTAAAGTAGCTGTGTCTTCTCACCTTTTGTAACAGCAGTAAAGTTCTAAAGCTATCAAGTATGTTTCTTTCTTTTATATTTTCCATTACTAAATTAGATTTACATTACTTCAAACAAAATACAATTCAAACATAAATTAATTTTACTGTTCTTCTTTGATAAATTCAAACATCAATTTGTTTTATTGTTCTTTCTTTTTTTATTTCTCAATAAATAAAGTTTTTAAGGATTTCTTCTTTTTTAGTATAATACTAAAAACCAACTTTGGTTTGTGAGGGGGAGTTACTGTAGCTAAAAGTACTCCCCCTTTAGCATAAGGTACAAGCCTTTAAAGCATCGAACATAATTAACAGACTTAACGGCGGTTAGGTAACAGACTTAACGACTGTTAGGTGACAGACTTAACGACCCTTATTTTCTTTTTTTTTTACTACATAACTTTTACTTTTTAAACTTTCCACCAAATTTTTTTTTTTTTTTTACATTTCCCCTTTTACCTTTCGTTACATAACTTTTGTTTTTTAAACTTTCAACATACAAACTTTGTTTTTTAGGTATAAAGTTTCTTAACTTTTGTACTTTTTTTCATATAACTTTGTTTTTAAACTTTGCTCTGAAAGTTTTCTTTCATTTTCTTTTACGATATAACTTTTGATTTCTAAATTTTATTACCAAAGTTTCATTTTCTTTACTTTGAACCACAACTTTCATTTTCTTAACTTTTGTCGCGCAAATTTTGTTTTTCGGCTTAATGTTTTTGTAACTTTTATCACCAGAGTTATGTTTTTCTCCCGGGGCAACGCCCGGGTAGAAATACTAGTTTTTCACTGTTTGTGGAAATCATCTCTATATATGGGCTTTATAAATGGGCCTGGGTATTTTAGTGGAGGACCGGAGGTAGAGCCGTAGAGAAACATTAGGTCCTACACTCCTACTTCCTAAAGATCGATAATGTATTGGTCAAACTAATTATTGGTTCAATGGTAAAATTTGCTAAAAAGACTATAATAAAACAGCAAACCACCCCAAAATCCTCAAAAACCGAACGAAATAGCTAGAATCTGGATCGGGATCGAACGACCCGAGTATTTTCAGTCCATCAATTTCGTGCATTTTCGGTCTCGTCACCAAAAAACCTCAAACCTGTGAGTTTCCAAAAAACGGTGGCACCAAGAATACCAATGGTACTTTAAGACTTTTGATTCTTGTATTGATTCTATGCATGTTTATATTATAGAAAAATAATAAACGTGTTTTTTTGGTAATCTGTATACATTTGGAGTTATTATGACAACAGATCGTTTGAAGAGTTTTACATTTGGATCATTCGGTTTGGAGTATTTTCGTCACATCGAGGGTTTCAATTACTAAATTTAGAATCAGAGCCGGTGATATTTAGATTCCAGCTACTCAAATTACATGCCCAATTTAAGTTTTGAAAGAAATTTGATCTACAAGCGTAGCTACTCTGTTCAACCCGGTTAGCTGAGCCAACCCAACCTATTATTAGAAGCGTAACTTTTACACGAATTTTCAAATGGATGAGATTGGTCGAGTGGTCTCAGTCTAGCATTGAAGTTATATATGTAATCTATGTTTTCTTGAAAAACAAAAATGGAAAACAAATGGTGTTTTCTGTAACTAAACGCCGCTGGCCTGAGCTCGCTTGATGCTTCCTTTCCTTTCCTATCCGTTCGGGTCCCTAAATGTTTAAACTTTATTGTCAGAAGTTAGTAACAAACATAAAGAACATTTATACTACATATCCCGCTAGATTTTTTTATGATTATTATATTTCCAAATAATAATCCGAAAATAAGTGAACAGATTTTATATATCGATCATATAGTATTGTAATGTTAGTATTAAGTACCAACATGAGTTAAGTAACACTGCATTGTAGACAATTATACATTTACATCAAACTCTTATATAATGCGACAGTATAATTGTAATTTTTTTGTCGCTTTTAAAAAGTCCAAGTTTAAACTAAATAAGATAAGTAAGTAAGTAACTGCTCAGTGCCGTTTTTTGCGGGTTTTGAGCCCCAATACCTCGACGGTGTATGGGGGAGGTTAAAATATATGTAGGCAGACCTTACCTCTACTTAAGTAGAGAGGCTGCTTCCAGTTTCTACCTAAATGGTAAAAACGGCCCTCCAACCTTTCCATGGGATGAGGATCGAACCCATGATCTCTGTCTCCAGAGGCAAGGATGTTTACCACTGAATCCAACCATGCTGCTTTCTTAAACTAAATAAGATCATTAATGTAAAACTTTCACATTCTTTGTAGATTAAAAACGTTGAAGTCTAACAATCTTGGCCAGACCATCACACTGCCCGTTCGTAGGTACAGCCATAAAAAATATTTTACATTTAACTAATTATAATTTTACATAATTAATTTTTATGAACATATGTCATGGGTCGACATTATAGATACCATGATGAAAATAATAAATACAACATAATTATGTAGAAGAATTTATCTTAAAAGTAAAAGTGTTTGACTTAAGAACAAATTAAGGGCATGTCAACTAATATGGTACGTAGGACATCGCCCTCTCCTTTAATATTTTCTCAAAAAATTGGTTATACAATGTAACTAGCTTAGTAACTCACGTATTATACGAATAGATAAAGAAAAATGTTTATAAAAGTCATGTAGTTTGATAATAAAAAAATATATATAAAACTTAAAAAAAACATATAACCTGTTTGCATATAACAAACTAAAATATTTAAAAGTGAAGATATTTAATGGTAGAATAAAGAAAAATCAAAATTTAATTAGATATGATTTCATAAACTAATTAGATAAAATATAAATAATTAATAACAAAATGTCTAGTGATGCCAAGTAATATTTTTTTAAAAATATATGTGTAATCATAATTTTATTTTATTTATATAAGAGATTAAATAGCATAAATAAATTTAAGGTTAATTCATGATGTATTGATATATAACGTGAAAATAACATAGAATTAAAATCATAACAATGAAGTGGGCAAATTCTTGTAAAATGGTTTTCTATTGAAATTAATGATATTGATGCCATTTTAATTAATGAAACGTTAAGTGAAGAAATGACATGGAATCTTTATTTATGACTTACATGTACACTAGGCATTAGCTAGGTCAATATATTTAGTAAAAAGTGTTGTAAACGTACCATAATATATTTAATTTGAATGTCATATTCAAGATGATGGCTTTTAAATAGAATACTATAAAAGAACAAATTACATGTATTTGAAATCGTGCATTCATTTCCCTAGTTAGTTAAATATGAGATGCATGATATGTCTTGAGTATACAATAATTAAATAACTAAAAAAGCATCATATCTTTTTCTTCGTGACAATTGAGGTTGAAAGATTAGCAGAAAAAATTGATAAACGAATCTTTATTTATGACCAACATTTACTTTGATCCGATGTATATTTAAGAGTATGTGATCGAACTTTTTTTAACGTGATTGAAAACCTAAACTTGTACAGTATTATTTTTATTTTTTAAAATTTGCCTTAAAAACCTACTTTTAGCTTTCTTTATTGGGTAATTAACTTTAAGGTATGCTTTGCTTAATTTGGGGTGTATAATCAATGTGAACAAGTGGACAGAGGCTTACACAAATAGTGAATGTAAAGATACGAAAAAAGTTGATAGCCTTTGGAGTGCCTTCCAAATGTTCCCACCTCTGAATGAAAGAAGAAAATAATAGTATTGCATTTTATGATCCATAATTGTTAATTAATAATTACTGTAAAATGATAGAAACGGCATGATTATTGCAATGCATGCATAGATAACCAACAAATAAATATGGTAGCTTTTATTACGAGTATAAAAACTTTTTTAAGTAATTTTGTTATCTAGGTAAGGTATTTTTTTATAAATATTTTAAACGAATTAGGGATAAAATTTGGTTATTGGGCATAAAAATGAGAGGACCTAGGACCCCAACTAAGCTTCGCCATTGTAACCGCTAGCTATCTTAATCTTAAATTATTATCTTAATATCTTAATTTTAATCTTAATATATACTATAAGACAGTTGAACTAATAACTTATTAACCAATTACATTGCTCAATTTCATCAAATTGACTTTTGATGATGTCATCATTTAGATAAACTACAAATTAAAAATCTTAATAATTATTATCCAAATATATTATTATATTAGTATTTATATTAAATTGTAGAAAAAGTCTCATTAATTTACATTTTTTTATTTTCCATCAATAATTTACACTTTTTAGCCCTGAATACTTACTTTATATTTATTTTTAGCCATCAACTTAAGAGAACTTTTTAAAATTTATAATCATTTAATTAAATTAAAAAAAATTTTAACATATGAAATATTTTCTATAAAAAATTATTTCAAAACCTAACGACTTATTAACAAATATTATATTAGATTTTTATAATTATAAATATTAATATTTAGTTTAATATTTGATATAAATACAATGTGAACTCTGGATACATATCCCAAACACGATTTACAACAAAGGGTTACTTGAATCATAAATCCAAATCAATATAAACTACATTTAAGATTCATTTTATCTCTCAATAAAAAAAAGTACATAATTTTCTCTTTTTTATATATTAGTTTTACATATTAATATTTAATGTTACAGTTGTCACTCAAATCAAGAGTTCTAATTGTTATCAAAGAATATAAAAACATTCCTAATTGTTATTATATTATCATAGAACAAGTGATTGAAAATAAACCTATGCGTATATGGACGCGCATCATGATTAAATACATATACTTGAATGTCAAGTACAGGATCACAAATATGTTTATATTTTAATTCTTCATTATCTTTCATAATAGTATCACATTATGAGTATATATAACTGGTTTCAAAATATTCTATAATGAAGAAATTATTATATATAGCATGTGGCTTGTGGAATGACTACGACAAACAATTCCATCAATATGTCTAGGCTAATCATTATAGTGACAAACATATGATTATTGTACTACAAATATAACATTTAGAACCGTATTTCTTCAAAATTATAAGCTTTTATGACTTAAAGGTATGAAGATCTAATATTGATAATATCGTAAAACTCGTGTCCAGTGTTGGACACGGGTCTAAAATCTAGTATATATTATAATACAGTTGAACTAATGACTTATTAACCAATTAAATTGCTCAATTTCTTCAAATTGACTCTCGCTTATGCCATCATTTAGATTAACTATAAATTAAAAATCCTAATAATCATTATCCAATTATATTATTATATTAGGATTTATATTAATTTGTAGAAAAAATCTCATTAATTTCAATTTTTTTGTTTTTCATCAATAATTTACACTTTTTAGCCCTAAATATTTAAATTATATTTATTTTTATCCAAATCAAGAGTTATAATCGTTATCAAAGAATATGAAAACAATCCTAATTGTTATCTAATTATCATAAGACAAGTAATTGAAAATAAACATATTCGTGTTATGCGCCCGCATCATGATTAAGTATATATACTTGAATGTCAAGTACAAGATCACAAGTATGCTTATATTTTAATTCTTAATTATCTTTCATAATAATATCACATTATGAGTACAACTGGTTTTAAAAAAAATTCTATAATAGATAAGTTATTGTAGCATGTGCCTTGTGAAATGACTACGACAAATAAATTTATCAATATGTCTCAGTTAATAATTACGATATCGAACCTGTGATTATTATACTACAACTTGCAAAGTATAACACTTTTTGAAACCGTATATTTTTAAAGTTATAAGTGTTTATGAACTAAATATATTAAGATTTAATATTGATAATATCGTAAACCTCGTGTTCAGTGTTGGACACGGATATAAAATCTATTAGTTATCTAAAAAAATCACGTTCATCTCACTCTCAATGTCTTGCCTGTTCTAGTAGTACTTTTATTAAGATTTTAATATTGCAAACACAAGTAATTAAGTTTTTTGACACCACTATGTCGAGTTTTCAACATTCTCCCGATTTCTTGAAGTTTTTTTCACTTAAAATGGTTTCTTTTAATACATTATTAAAATGGCATATGTGCGATGTGACGGTATAATTATGGCGGTTGTGGTAGCCGTGACGGATGAAGGTGGCGTGCAATGGTAGCAACATTGGTGGTGGAAGTGACGGCAATGTAATAACAATGTACGACAGAGATGGCGATGACGGGATGTGATGGCGTACGACAGTGGTGGTGGTGACGGCGACGACGTCAATTGGTGGTGGCGGTGACGACGTCAATTGGCCGTGGTGGTGGTGGCATCGGCGAGTACTATAGGTTATTATGTAATGTGATTTTGATAAATTGTTGAAACTTAAAAATTAACAAAATGAAATTTGCTTTATAATATATATATATATATATATGGGAAAGATAAAATGAGTCCAACTTATTTTGAGTCTAAAAAAAGTCCATTGATTTTCTTCCATCTCTTCCAATTCCAACCACCTCCTACCACCACCACCATCATCTCCGACCACCACCATGATCATCCGGCGACGATGACCATCTCCGACGAGACTTACACATGTGTAAGTACAACTTATGTACACAACAATGAAGGTTAAAGATGGAGTCCGTCAATCCATGGCACTATGGCAGTGGCCAAGGGCGGAGCCCGTTAGGTAGATCACCCATCACCGGTCACCCCCCATGACCTATCACCCTCTATGACCTATCACACTATGACCTATCACCTTCAATGACCTATCACCCCTACCAGCTTTGGTTTATGCATATCCTTAAGGGCGAAACCTGCTCTGAATCATAACTTTTGACCACTACCACCAGCCACCATCATCGCCGGAAAGTTAATTTACACATGTGTAAGTTGTACTTACACATGTGTAAGTCTCGCTAGAGATGATCGTCGTCACCGGAGGATCATGGTGGTGGCCGGTGATGATGATGGTGGTGGTTGTGGTCGGAGTTAACTTACATGTGTAAGTTACATGAACTTTTTTTGGACTCAAATTAACTAGACTCAATTTATCCTACCCATATATATATATATATATATATATATATATATATGTATGGGAAGTGATATTCATACCTTTGTTTCTTATTGATGTACCCCAATTTATAAGTTTTACAGCTGACTGTACAAGCCAGTATTACACAAGTGTGGTACATCAATCAAAACAAATGGTACGGATATCACTTCCCTATATATATAGTTCACATGTGAACGAATATGTTTACATATACCATTTACATATGAACATCAAGATATATCATTCGCATATGAACATCAAGTTATAATTTAAAATTTCTCATAGTTCTTCCAATTTAAATGGTTATGACGTTAACCTTTTTTTTCTTCTCTCTAATATATATATTCCAAGGTTTTGTTTAAGTGGTAACTTTGTTGTTTCGTTTTCCATTTAAAATAACCTAATTACTAATCATAAGTATAAGTTTCATATTTGGACATTGTTGAGTAACAAATTAGATAGCAATAATCTTACTATACAAACATGATTTCCGACTATATGAAATTAATTCTAGCTGTTGTGTTGCATTCAAAGGAAAAGGCTTCTAAAAAAATATAAGAAATAATGCATGCACATTTACCTCATGTAACTTTGTGCTAGCCTTTTAATTATATTAATATATTAGATTAGATTAGATTCCAAACAATATCATTAGAAATCAATAGCTTAAAGTTGAAGGGTCAAGCTTCCTTGATCCGAAATCTTGATGTTTCTCAACTTGTCCCTCTCGTTACAATTTTTCAAAAAAAGCTCATAAAATTTATATTGAATTTCACATGCATATCATGCTTAAACAATAACAATGACCTCTTTTAGGTAGGTAATACTGAACTTAGTCTAAACCCAACTTTAAGCTGACTAAAAAAACAAAAAACAGATTTGTTTATGTAATCTTAACCTACAAATAAACCATCAACTGAACATCTTGAATTTTGTATAGTTTGATCTGGGAAAATTATTTGAACTATCGATTGTTTAGCGAACTCGAATACTTTTTTCTATAACTAAAAGGTGATATTTTCAATCTTAATTGATGTTATTAGTTGACTTTCACATTGGATTTTAGCTTACTGGTCAATTCATCCTAACTATTTATTCAAAATTTATATTATTAACTAGCTAATTAACCCGGATTTAACCCGTGCTTATAAATAAAACTTTTGTAATATTAAGTTATGTCGATATTTAAGAACTATGATGAGATAGTTCAACCATATTTATAATCTCGAAATAGTATATCTTATATTTCAAATGTATATTTAGCTTATTAACCTGCATAATATGCAAGTAATTTAAAATTCTATTATGATAAAACAATTTATATGATGAAAAATTAAAAGACCATGTATAAAATATTAGAGTTTTCAAAGGAAAATAAAAACTTATTTTTTTTATATAGAAAAGAGCATCATAAATAACAAAAATAAAAATTATATAAACTTAAAGAAGGAAAGTGCTTATAATATCATAAGAAAATTAAATAAAAAAAACTTAACTTTAAAAATAATTTAGAGATGACAATTAAGCTATTTTAATTTTTTTTAAATGATGATTTTATAACAATTGTTTTATTATTTAATATAGACGGGTTGATTGATAATATTAAGACGAAAATAGATGGTGATATTATATTTAAAATTTGACATATAGTTGTTTAAAATTTTTTTAGATAATTACATTTTATTTTACATTGGACTTAAGCTAAAAATGAAAGATATCATAAATCTATTGAAAAATAATTTAAACTTTTTATATAATGATGTCATAAATCAAGAAAAAATCAAAAAGATATAATTGATAGAAATAAATGTAATAATGACAACTAAGAATTATTTAAAAAATCATGATATCATTAGAATTTTATTTTATTTATATAAGAGATATTACTGTAATATTAATAATTAATAATGTCAATAACTTTTTAATTATATCATTACTATAAATATATTATATTATAAAATTTAAACAGTGATTTAGTCAATAAGTCAACGTTTTTGATCGCGAAAGTAATTCATTGGTTTTTCAAGATACCTCTAAGATGTCAAATACTAATTAAAATCAAAAATTTGAGAAAAAAACTTGAGATACACATGGTGGTCTAATAAAAACATAGCATTTATATATGATAGATATTTAATAGTTTAAATTAATTGTAATGGTTACCATTCGATACATCAAAAAATAATGACATATAAACAAGCTAATTAGGAGACTTTTTTACCCAAAAATCCACTTGACCCAAAGTCGTATGATTAGGAACCTACCTGTTGGCTCACGAACTCAACCACCGGTCTAACCCATGTATTATTTATGGGATAGAATTGGGTTAATAGGTCACGGGTTAGAGTTGAAAGTTTTTATCTATAAATTGAGTTAAATTTTAAAATTTTCAATCTATCAAATTGAGCATGACGTGATAAATAACCCTTTTTTCTCCAGAACAATTGAATGAGTATATAGCAAACAAAACATTTGAATTGAAAAACCTTTTTGACAATGGGTCAAAATCTACACACCCCATGGTTTTTTTACCATTTTTTTCCCCATCATTTTGCAGCTTCTTAACTTTACAAAATAATTAACTAATGTCTTACTCCGTATTTTAATAAAAGAATAATTTATGTCGTTTTATAATCAGTGACGAAGCTATGTAGTTACTAAAGATGGTCATGGCAACTCCACAATGTCTATAAAACTCTATATTTTTAGTAGAAATTTATGTATTTATTTAGTTTTTTAAGTAATTGACTAATTGGCGACCCTTAGATTGATGTAGTTTGATTTTACTTTTGTTAGTGTTAAAAAAACTATTTGGCGACCGTAAGATGAGAATCATGGGCTCGTGGCCCCATCACGGTTTATAATGCAACTATTTTATGAATCGTAATGTTGTTGCCTCATATAACCAAATGGCTGGTCACTGTTTCAAAGAACTAAAATTTGAAATTCCAAAAAAAACTGTTATAAATGTTTTTATTATAACAAAAAGTCTATTAGTACATATCGATAAAAAAAAAGTTATATATTGAAAAGAAACATAACATTCTTTGCTAGTACCTAAGTCATGAATTCGATATGGTATCAACAAATCTTACCAGTTAAATGTTTTCAAGTTTTTATAATGTGTGGATAACATCATTACAAAAAAAAAAATCATTTATTTACACCTACTTAAAACAAGTATGAAGAAATTACTTAATTTGTTCACACTTAAAAAAGTTTAAAAAGTATTTACATTTAAAAGTGTGAAAAATTTGAAAATATAATTTTTTCACACTTATATATGTGGAAAAAAAAAGTTTCACACTTTTAAGTGTGTAAAAGTATGTATTAATTGTTCACACTTAGAAATGTGAGGATTAATTTGTAACACTATATTTTTTCACACAAGAGAGGTGTGAATAATTTATGTGTTAAATTTGACTTTTACACTTTTAAATTTGAATATGTTTTATATTTGTTTACATTTTTTTGTGTGAACTTTTCATTTCCACATATGTAAGTGTGAAAAAATTATAATTTTTAAAATTTCTTCACACTCTTAAATGTGTATATTTTTTAAACATTTTTAATTGTGAACAAGTTAAAGAATTTTTTTATATTTCTTAAAAGTAACTGTAAATAAATGACATTTTTGTTATAGTGCGAATAATTGACAATGCATTGTCAATTCTCAGCTAGGTCTTTGCCGGGTTATTTTGAAAAGCCACTACGCAGTAACCGGGATACAGTTTAAGATACTTGCGTCTACCCCTGGTGGAGTAATTTCCAAAATTCTGACATTTCAAAAAAATTGGCCTTTTTGCTGTAGACTACTTGTAGAGCCTAACCCATAAATGTTATAGACATGAAAGGGAAAATGTGTTTGAGCCACTTCCAAGATCATATCACTGCAAAGTTGCGAAGCTATTTTCCTATTAAATAGTCTGATTTCCCTATGAACATTGTGAGATTTGTCCAATTCCAAGATCAAAGTTTGATTCGGCAAATTGATGATAATGTCAACGATGTTCATGAACTCCAATTAGTGACTACTATCATCATTTTTCATACTTCAACTTGTATAATTCCAATCATCCACTTGCATTCAATTATTCATGTGCATCAAAAAACCTTACAAAATTTGGATGAATTGATATCCTCTTAAATTAAAATCCTAAATTTGTTTCAAGTTGGAAATTTTCAGTTATAAAATACATATACAGTATATAGCTAGTGCGTATTTTTATTTGATGGCGTAATTGATGTTTATCATGCTCAAAACTTTTCGATTGGTTCCACATTACTAGCTTTAGAAATACTAACATAACAGATCATTCAAAAATTCAATAACAATAATAATAATAATAATAATAATAATAAATCCTAACTTGATCGATGGGATTCCAAGAATCCATTTTGAATACATCATACATGAATGAATTCAATTTCTGTATCTAACGTAAGGCATCTCTAATAATTGGAAAGATTTAGCTAATACTTTATATATATACAAGAGAAAGTGTCCGCGCATTGCGACGATGAGATGATATGAGTGATAGGTCATGGGAGGTGATAAGTCATAGAGTGTGATAACCAAATGCTTTACCTGTACAAGATCTGCCCTCGCATAAAAAATTCGTCAAAAGTATATTGAATGACATCTCTAATGAAAGAACATAAAATTTTAAAAACACCCATATAATTTTTATAATTTATCGATATACGGTTTTTGAGATAAAAGATTTTGAATGAATTAGATGAATAAAATGATTTATGAAAGAGAAAAAAAAAATAAGTGGTTAAAATTTATGAACAAAGAATTAAATAAGTTGTTAGAGATTTTTGTAATGTTGGATCTCAAACACTAGATCATATTGTTTTGGTTGAGGTTGTCATGAGTTGTGACTATATATATGTCTAATAATATAAAATAAAATAACGATAAGAATAATAACGATTATACATCTAGCTCGACGATTTTTCCCTTTTGCTATAGCCTTCATAAAAAGTTATATTATGATGAACTTAATTCATATATTATGATATTTAGGTAACTTTCTATTTCTTTTTCTCTTGTTTCCCAATGGGATGATTTGTGTTCCCCACAAATTGGAGTCTTTTCTACTTTTTTTCCTTATTTTACAACGGATGGTTATAAAGTTTGAAACCAATTATGGATGATTTACTATTATCTTCAAAATAACTTTTCCACGTGTATCTACAATTATACATACAGTAATAGAATACATACTTCTTGTCTTCAATTACACGTGTATTATATATTAATATAATAATAATAATATTTATTATATTGGTATTAAATAATAGATAAGTTCTTATATGTAAAGAGAGATTATGTGTAGTGGAAGCAAAAATCTTAGCTTCCCAACAAAACAAACAAAAAACAATCAAATGATTCTTAGATCGATTTTCAATAACCTCCAATTCCGAGGAATAATAAGTGCATATTCGTTAAACATGTTATAGTATAGATTATTGTCCAAATGTGGTCTACACGATTCAACGAGTACTATTTGATGTTTGGTTACATTTGAATATTTGATCTTGTTGGTAGTAACTAAACGTATGTACGTAATTCTAGATTGTATGTAGGGCCCGCCCTATGATTGGGTAACATAAGAGCAACTCCAATTTATTTATAATAAGGGTGGAGTGAGTCGAAGGGGGAGGGCTGAGCGAGTTGGGTGCAAGCTGGGGAGGGTTGAGCGAGATTCGGGTGCCGGCTGAGCGAGTTGAACGCGAGATGGAGGTAGCGAGTTGTGAACTCGCCGAGGGTTGAAGAAGAGGGAAGTGTTGCAGGGACGAAAATGTAACTTTGTAGAGACAAAAATGTAACTTTGCAGGCGCCAAGGACCATTTATGTAACTTTGCAGGCGCCAAGAACCATTTATGTAAATTTGCTGAAAAGTTTTGTTTCCTCCTAAAGTACATGCTGAACTTGAATTAATATTCAATTTTAATTATTAAATATAATAAATAATAATAACATTTGATGTTTAAATATAAGTTATATTCAGTTCTAAAAAACTTGAATTTAAATAATAATAATATTTGTTTTTTTTCCAAACTTTTTTTTGTAGCATAGTGTAAATTTATTTATTTTTATTTATGTAATGTTTTATTATTATTATGTAATGTTTTTTTTAATATTACGTAATGTGTTTTGTTCTTAATAAAACATATAAATTAAAATGTATGTGGTTTTATTTTTTATTATAACGGTCAAATTCAGAAAAACGACAAAATAAGATTCAATATGAAAATCAAAAAGTGAAAAAGGGCTAGTTGTGTAAAGTTTATTATGTTAAAGATAAATTATTAAAATGTGAAAAAAAAGTTGGAATTGATGGTTGCCACTAAAAAAAGGTTGAAAAAAGGTTGGAGGGTTAAAATGAGGTGGAATAATTTGATTAGATAAATTTGAGGGTTGAGGGAGATGAACCCTCCGGCTCCCTCCCCCCTAACTAGCTAAATAACTCGGGTTTAACCCGCAATTTTTATACAAATTTTGCTAATCAATAGTGTTTACTAAATCATTAATTGCGGGTTGGTTTTAATATTATATATGAAAACTTGATATGTCAAATACTGAATCAAATAATGCAATAGTAATTGAATATGATGCAATAGAGTATTTTGGCATTGACTATATATCATATATATGAGTGCAAGTGATAAAATAATACACGAGCTAGAATGAGAAAAAAAATAAGTTATAAGCATAATAAGGTATTAAAACTTTTAAATGGATATCAGACAATTAACTTTTTATTTATTCCACACCTTCAAGTTGAAGAGAATGAAGTTTTTATGAAAATTATTATTTACTCGTAGTGTTCAAGAAGAAAAATAATTATGAAAGCTAAAATTTTTATAAAATACACATAATTATATAATTATATTTTTTTAAGTTAAGTTACAGTTTAAAAGAAACTAATAATTAAGCTGCAAATTAAAGTATACTATAACTCTATATTATTAATAATAACATTAGCATAATAATATAAAAATAGTTAATAACAACTCGTATAAAAGAAAACTTATACATAAAGTTTGTGGGGTCTTGATTTGTTATTTATAACAGATATATTAATATTAAAAGTAATTTGGTTTTCAAATTAGATTAAGTTATATAAAGGTTAGAAGAAAAGAAAAATCAAAAGATTGATGTCATGAATTTTTAAAACACTTGTAGGGAAAAATATGAAGTTGACATATAAGTTTTTTATCTAAAAAAACTTCTAGAAACAATTTTTTTTTATTTATTTAAGAGATTTTTTTTAAAAAGTACACATAAATTAATCTATTATATATAATGGAATACAAAAGAGATGGAAAGTATATTAGATATGGGTTTAAAATAAATATTTTATATAATACGTCATTTTTGAATAACTTGAAGAATGTCAAGTTATTTGGAAAAAACAAAAGAATTTGGTTGTAATGGTAAAAAGCTTTTTAATGACTTTTTTACACCCAAATAATTCAAGTTATTTGGAAAAAAAAAAAAGATTTTGGTTGTAATGGTAAAAAGCTTTTTAATGACTTTTTTACACACAAAAAATCTTTCATCAACTCATGATTGGAGATGCTCTAAGTTAGATGTCGGTTTTTAAATTTAAAACCTTAAAAACAAGTTTTATATATAAAACATTTAGGTCGCCTTAAGTTGTATTTTTTTCCCTTTGTTTCTTAAAAATCTTTTCCATAAAAACACTAGAAAATCAGAATATATGATCAAATTCGTGTTTACTAAAAAACTTCTCAAATAACAGAAAACACATTATTTTATTTTAGAACCTTAAAGGAAAAACAATCTTTTGATGTTTTGTATACAATCTTATTACTATGGTGTAAAAAAACTGCTTTCAGATTTTATCTAAGATAAAAATTTGATCACATATAGCATTTACATATGAACATATTAAGTTATAACTAAAAGGTTCTCATCGTTTTTTCAATTCAAAATTTTCTCATATGAACTTTTTCATATATATATATATATATATATAGGGTAGGGTGGCTATCAAATGAAAACCAAATTAAAATGAGAACAAATGATAATACTTAAAAACTACATTTTGATGCATTAAAAGTCCATAAAACTGGCATAGTGCATAACTAATTATCATTATTTAAGTGTTTAACAACACATTGATCCGTCAAAATCGAAAAAAATACGTTTTTTGTTGGATGCATCATTTTTTTTATTCAAGTGTTGTTAAACACTTGAATAATGATAATTAGTTATGCACTATATTATGCACTTTTAATACATCAAAATGATGTTTTTAAGTGTTCTCACCGTTTTTATTTTAAAAATGTTCTCACCGGAGTGTTACCCTATATATATAGGTTTTAGGTAGAATAAAACAAGAATTAAAGTAAAACAAAGGTTTTCTTTACTGAAGATCACCGTGCATCATAAAAATCATTATGCATCAATTGTTTCGTGAATCTTGTCTTATTTATTTTACTTTAATAACTGTTTTACAATACCTAACCCCATATATATATATATATATATATATATATATATATATATATATATATATTAGTTTTAATATATTTGTACCTAGTACAAATTGACTATATATTGTTCGTTATTTTTATAAGGGAAATAGAAATTGAACATATCTTATTACAACAAATACGTCATTTGTCCACACTTACTTTGAAAAAGCGTGAACAAATTTGTAAATTTTTTCACACTTTAAAATGTATATAAATAACCCACATTTAAAAGTGTGTAAGAATTATATATTTTTTTAGTTTTTTCACACTTATATATGTGAAAAAAATAAGTTCACATTTGAAAGTGTGTAAAAATATATTAATTGTTCACATTTTTTTGATGTGAAGAGTAAAATTGTAACACTAAATTTTTTCACGCCAGGGGGAGCGTGAAGAAAACTAGGTGTTACAAATTTACTTTCACACTTTTAAGTGTGAACATATGTTAATACATTTATAAGTGTGTATAAATTATGATTTTTAAAATTCTTTACACTTCTAAATATAAACTTTTTCTACACAATTTAAAATGTGAATAAATTAATAAATTTTTATACACTTCATTAAAAGTGTGAAAACATATGTGTGGACAATTGACATTTTTGTTGTAAGAATTAGTCTAATAATAAGAGACGTATGACAAACAAATTTATAAAGATGAATATATAATTAAATAATAAATTAATACCAATTTATAAGTTAGAAATGTAGATTATTATCATGTACTAATTCATTTAAGATAACATGTGTATTAGAATAAATCATTTTGATTTTTATATATTATAAATAAAATATATCACAAATTATATTTATACTACTATATAAAAATTATTAACTTTTAAATTGAAAATTTACAAAAATGGACATGCAAATTAATCAATTTACCTTTAATAAATTAAATCACTACTAACTCTTAATATTTAATTACACTATTAGTCCTTTATATTATAAAATATCTCTATTAATCCCCATTTAAATAAAATACCTTTACATCAATTATATATACTATTTGATGCCGCCACTATCACCATCCGCCGCCTCCATCACACCGGCTTTCATCGTCGTTGCATTGTGCAGGTTGCATTGTGCAGGTACCATTGTCGTTGTTGTTAAAAAGAAAATTAAAGAAGAGAAATGGATATTATATTGTTGGAAAACATGTTCAATAACTTTTTCTTAAATGTATGTATTAAGAACATATATATGCTGTTAGGGAGAGAGAGAGAGAAAAGCTAGGAACTATTTAAGTTGTTTGTCGATATTTTGTTGGCTTGATTAAGATACTAGGTATGTCACTCATATTTTTTAATCTGATCACATATATATGATATATTCAATTCAACCAAAAATTGAAGTTTAAGCATTTCTATTTCGGCTTAATTTGTTTTATTTATTTCCTCAACCCGGCCCATACGACATCTACCTCTTTAAAATTTCTATATTTCATGACCCCATTTCTAAGCAAACCCCACTGCCGTCATGATCATCATCATCATATCACCAATCCCATTCAATTCATCTCTCTATTCCACAAACAAACAAACAAACACAGTTACATTTATCTGTTTATAAAGTACTCGTAATTAATCAACTTCTCCGAATCAACACTACTACACTTTCCAAGCTTATAGGTTTCAAAAACAGAATTTTTTTCATATATCAACAACACCTTTCTCTCATCTCTCTTTCAAACACACATTATAATAATTAATATCAATGAGGAAACCGATAGACAGATCATTATCAAACGATCAAAATAATAGTATGATACCATCGAGTGGGAATAATGCAATGATGATGATGAAGATGAGAAAAGGGTTGTGGTCACCTGAAGAGGATGAGAAACTGATGAATTATATGATTACTAATGGCCAAGGTTGTTGGAGTGACATTGCACGTAATGCCGGTTTGCAACGATGTGGTAAAAGCTGCCGGCTTCGATGGATAAATTACTTGAGGCCCGACCTTAAACGTGGTGCCTTTTCACCTCAAGAAGAAGAACTTATTATTCATCTTCATTCCCTTCTTGGTAACAGGTAATTATTAAATTAATTTTGTTTAATTATACGAGTGGTAACACTAGCTATTTTGTGTGGGTGTTATATATGGACATATTGTATATATACTTTTCATTATAAATAACGGTATTTCTTCCAGCTGATGAAGACTTTGTAGATGAACTTGTCCAATTTTTGAAAGTCTAGTTGAATAATGTGTTTTTATTTTTTTGGGTATATGAGCTCTAACCGATACTTTCTTTGTTAACTATTACGAGTACTATACTATGAGTTGTTCTTTTCTTAATTATTCAGCTAGCTAGCTGATTCTCTATATGTGTATGTATATCTATAAAAATTACGTACATCAGTTCGATGATAATAAAAGGAAATGAAGCACAAGAAATGAAATTAACATATACATCTGATCGAGTAGCTAGAAAAAAATTGTCAATTGTGTAGCTAGCTACTATGCATATTATCAAACAAATGAATTAAATAAATCTTTCTAGCATACCCCAAAATTATTTTTTCTTTTTGTAAACGGCAAGTTAGATCGCCGATGAGCCACTAATCGACCCGAAACTATTGTATATCATCATCAAATATATATATATATATATATATATATAATAATGATGTGAAAATTAAACGTTTTAATTAATATATATATTATATATGTAGAAAGTATAGTTAACTTTGTTTCTAAGTTTTAAATATCAATACGCACATGATAAATTCATGTGTGTATATGTTTAACAAAAAGTGTGAGGTCTTCTGTCGGAAAACTAAGTTACAATTTAACAATTATAGTAGACGTAGTATTCATCAAATAGTACTAGTAGTTGTTTTCACGTTTACAGCTCAATAATACTTAATTTGATAGTTAATCGATACACTACTATACGTTCTCTGCATCTCTTATTCCATATGTTCTCAAGAGATTAATATACAAGTGAGCGAGATGCGTATTCATATGTTATACGAGTACTCTGTAATCTTAATCACATGATTTTATCAAGAATTTACTTATTAACCAAGTGAACTATATATATATATCTGTAATTACTCCGTAATTAACTTGATAAGATATATACATACATATAAAGGTATTAGGTGCATGGACTAAAATACCCGTGACTGCTTATATATGTACGTGGAATTGATCGATAATTAAGATATATGAGTATTTATAATCGAGCAAGTAAAATGTCAAAGTCATGGTCACATGATTATATATGGCCAGGCAACACTTAGCAAAAACTTAATCTATGTACTTTTGACCTTAATCGGTTAACAAATCTCTAATGGAGATAACAATAATTATCTTTCATAATTGGATCAAAGAAAGAGTAGCAAGACATAATTATCACACATTAACATGCATCATATCAACCACACTCGTACTACATTAATTCGACATCACACCAAAAACATTCCCAAACAAATTATTTTATATACATATAACGACAGTAACAATGCATATAAATATTATATGTAAGAGACAGGTAAATCCTTGAGGATATGATTCTAGAAATTAAACTACGCACTTAAATGTTTGTAACCTCACATTCATGAAATTGTACGTACAAGTATTTCAACACAGTTATTTATAAGCTGTCTAGTAGTTTGTTAAAGCTGTTAATTATATATTTTTGATGTTTTTTTTTTTTTAAAGAAAAGAGGGCAATACCTATATTAAATTATTTTTGATGTTGGTTATATATATTGGTCATTGATCACTCCATCTCTTGCTAACTAATTAGCCTCTACAAATTAATGATCACATATATATATACATACATACATGTATACACACTCCAATACGTGCGCGCCGTACAAATTATGATGCATATGGTACAAAATTATAAAAGGGAATGGGATAATTGAGGTGTGCGTATGTGTCCACATATATAACCTTTGAGTTGAAGATACTCCACTGTCCATTTCATCAGTTCATTTGTTTACATATGAAGCCAACCTCCATGCATTTCATGCATTCATATATATACCGTACGTATTTTACGTGTAATATAATCATATTTTTTTAATCAATTAATTAAAATTGCCTTTTTTTTTTGAAATCAGGTGGTCCCAAATCGCATCACGATTGCCTGGTCGTACAGATAATGAAATCAAGAACTTTTGGAACTCAACTGTAAAAAAGAGGCTGAAAAAATCAACATCTAACTCATCCTCATCACCCAACACAAGTGATCATGATTCATCCTCTTCCGAGCATCGTGACATCATGGGCGGCGGCTTGATGTCCATGCCCGATTCTAGCAACATTATGGCTATGTGCATGGATGCAGCACGGCGATCATCATCGTCGTCGTCCTTGCAAGCCATGAACATGAACCAAATAATGATGGAACAATTTCCCTTGACTACAATTGATGATCATCATGCACGAAACATGCCCCTCATGCATGCATCAACACAAGTTGGTATAGATGGTAATGGGATTAGTTACCATGGATGTTATGAGATCTTTGGTGGGAACTTAGGTTTAGAAGACAACACTACTTTCAATATGCCACCAATATTAGATCATCATCATCATCATAACATGCCTAACAACAATAATCTAGACATGAAAAGCGAAATTAATCTCGACCATAGAAACGCCCTGACCATGACTAACAACATGAACAACATTAATATCATGAACCAATATTGTTTCAACAATATTAGCAAGCACAAGATACAAGCTGTAGCGACAGGGTTCGAGAGTAGTTATTGGGAGGGAGGAGATGAACTAAAAGTTGAAGAATGGGACTTTGAAGAACTCTTGAGAGAAGCTTCTTCATTCCCTTTACTTGATTAAAATTAATATCACAGTACTACAAAGTAGATTCCTCTTATTAATTTCCCCCAAATTTCTTTTGCCATATATATATTTTTTTTCAAGTTAAAACCTCTATTAATTTCCATATTTTGTAGTAGCTAGCTAGTAAAATGTCGAGGATTTGTAGAATAATAAAAATGGCACCAAATAATAGGTGTAAGGGGCGCCATTGTAAAAAGTGCATTGTATAGATATATCAAACTGTATGTACATGGACCTCAACTTATCATGTGAGCACAATATTATGGCCATCGATCTCTATTTGATCATCTTGGCCGGGTCGTTGATATAATATTCAAGAGATTTAATTTTTAACAACAAATTACTCAATAAACTCATGATACTCGATGTACTCGTATATGATTATTAATGTTTCAATACTGTAAATCCTTTTTCATTCACTGATGATATATCTATGTTAGTTGTTAATTAATTAGTTCACTCAAGTCTGTAAAACATCTATATATACCCGGTGAGCGCATTAACCTGCAGTTCATTTAAATCAAATTAATTAAATACATATAAATTTGTTACGAGTACGTACGTAGTAACTAATCCTTTTAATTATTTTCAAGTATATATACTAATTAAATAAGAGCGTACTGTAATTTGTCATGGTTACTGGAATTATCAACATAACTAATTTTGCTAGCTTCTTGCTAGTTTGGTGTTATTAATAATTATACTTCATCTTTATTGTTTAAAAAAAAAATTAACATAACTAATAACAGTACTATACTCGTAGGTTTTTAGAGCAGGTTGTATACATATCTTTATAAATATATATATATATATAATAAAGAAGAATTGTCTTATAAAACTATTTTTAGAAAAAAGTATTATGTGGCAAGTCTATATTTTTCTTCAAAAATGTTTTATTTTATTTATAACGTCATATGTCATATTTAATATTGTAATATTTTTAAAGATAAATAGCTAGCTTACTAAATGTTTATATTAAATTCTTACTTTTTGACTGTAAATTTCTTTTATATGTTTTGTTAATGCAATAAATACTCATACATATATACTCGTATTATGTTAGCCAACTTAATATCTCTAAACTAAGTTATAATGTATCAATTACAAAAACTACATATATTTTTTTAATTTTTTTTATTTTAAAATTTTAGTTAATGCCCGGATTAAACCCGGGATTATTAACTAATTTAAGAAATGATTGCCATCCATCTATTCTTACAAAAAATTATCGATACAAAGTTACAAACTTAATTATATTTTGCATTAATATGCTAATAATTAAACATGTTATTAAAACCCCTGTCTTATATATATTTATCATACTCGTCGTAAATTAAGGTATTACTTATATGCAATTTTAATGGCATTTCAAAGTTGCAATATGATTCTGTTTTATTTTTTTAATTCCGATAAAAAGGCCATCACTACCCCAAAAGCTTGATTTGATTCTGTTTTTCTTTTTTTTTCTTTTTTTTAAGTGTAAATGTATAGCGCGGAGTCCTGATTGTGATCGATCAGAGTATACATATGTTAATTATTATGAGACAAAAGAATGTTGTTGATTTGGTAAAAATTAATCTTTGTTAGTGGGAAGAGGCGGGTGTGGTCTTGTTCTGAGTGCATTCCCCAACCTAGGTATATGGAGTTTGGTACTTTGGTTAATAATTAGTTGTCGTCATATATATTACGAGAAAAGTTAATATAAGATTGTTCGACATTTAAGTTTAAGTGGAGAATCTTTCACATACTAATTTTTTAATATTTGTTGAATTTTAAATTAATCACATGACCTTATGAATTTTATGGATTAAAAAAAATATATATGAGTATTTCACACATAAGTTTAGATAACTAACAGTATTATATTATCATCCCATATATATAATATATGATCATTTCACTCAATCGAGTAATTGAACATCCCATTGATGTTTCCTTGTAATTATGAGAAGTTCAAGTACTTATTAGGACGATAGTTCTCCACATGTTCATCATTGGATCAACTTTGATATATATGTCATTTGTGTTTAAATTATTCTTATTGAGGATCTAATATCTAGCGTAAAACCAATTAATACAACATATGTTAAAGTTTCCTCAAACATTTCTAATAAAATATGATAAAAGTAAAGTGAAAAGACAAATGGTATATATTTATTAAAATTGTTTTGATCTATATATAAATTACTATAAGAAAAATGTTGATTAGTAATCATTTTTTTAGTGACAACTAAAATTTGGTCAATAATAACCTTATTTAGTTAACATTTAAAAAAAGTTGTCACTCAATTTGGTCATTAAACAAAATTAGTGACAAAAAAATAATATTTTTTGGTATTTAAACAAAATTAGTGATGGATCTTTAGTGACGAAAGTGATCATTCAAAATTTGGTAACTAACTACAGTAGTGATCAAATTTTGATTGTTAATAACGAAAATTTGGTCATTGTAATAAATTAGTGATCAAATGTTTTTCGTCATTAATCAACATTTTTCTTATAGTGAATCTTAATTATATAAACTACAATACAACTGTGTAACATTTGTTATAGATTAATATTTTCTATTTATCTCATTTGTTAATTTTGCCATGTGCCCCATACGTGTTCATTATTAATTTTATAGATGAATAATTACCTCATATCCTTCTAATGATTATTGTATGTTTAAAGGGAACTCTTGTTTCTGATGGATTCTTTTCTATGTAAATTTATGAATGAAGATTTTCGATATGGTTTTCAATGTTTCGACAATTTCCAACATCTAATTACGGATTGGCGGGGTAGTGTTAGCCAGTGTGCGCCCAACACGGTATTCAATAGTGGTCGTTATTGATTGGTGGTGTTGGTTGTGGTCGTGGTGGTGCATGGTATTAGTCACAACAGCTAGCGGTTAATGTACCACCCCTTGTTGGAACTAGTTGTGTTATAAACCGCCGTTAGTAGGTGTGGTTGATTATTAGCTAAGCAATTGCAATTATAGTTAATACATTTTTTATCTCAATTTTCAATTTTGATTTTCAAAGGTTTTTTCAAACAATTTTGATTGTAGATAACTTTTTTTGTGTTCTATAATACTTAAAGAAATTTATATCAATGAAATATATATATTCAAAACATAATCTATTCATATATTACATATCAAGGGTTATATGTAACATATATAAAAATATCTATGTTAAAGGTTTATAAAAAAAAAGATTTGAAAAGTCAAGTTGGACATTTAAATTGAGAAAGAAAGAATATTGATTTCATAAGACTAATGAGAGTAGCATGGGAATGCTCCTACTTCTATCAAAACATGTCATGTGATATTTATTAATCATGAGAGACATTTCTTTAGAGTGGGACATTCCCTTCGAGAGTATTCATTTTTTTTCTTTTTAATTTTTATAGTTAAATAATCTAAATAAACATAAAAATAAATACATAATTTGAATATTAACGGATATTTGGACAATAACGGCTAGTTTTTAAATTCTTCCTTTTTTCCTTCTAAATACTTCTATTCTCTCATTCCAAAAACACAACAAAATTCTTAAAATCCAGAAAACACACACACAATTTTGTGATGTAGTGAAAAGGTTTACCATACATATGTTTATATTAGATTAAATAAGTAACAAATTGATAAAATGACTAAAACAAACATAAATTAACTAAAACATACATAAAATAACTAAAACATACATAAAATTACTAAAACATAGATAAATTACTAAAACATCTTCGATAAAATCACATAATAAATTTTGCACGTCTTCGTAACAATCCCCACTCAGTGATGTAGTGAAAATGTTTACCATACGTATGTTTATACTCGTTTAAAGCATTTTCGATTTGCGCCTCGTTTTCTCCATTGTTCATACGAGTAAAGATTTCGTTGAACGAGTTAATTGATCTGCGCATCTTCTGCCATTTTGCACACAAACTCTCAGTCTTCCTTTGCGCGCCCAGTTGGTTTTCTAGATTAATAAACAGTTCCCTTACATTCGACCAAAATGTTCTTTATTGTTGGTAATTCGCTAAATTCGTCAAGCTTTGGCTAGATTTGTTTGCTAAGATATAGTCCAAGCCATTTGTTGTTTGAAAGTATAAGATAAAAACTCTCGGGACCGACGTGCGGCGTTCCGGACAAAAAAATCAAGAGAAAACGGGCTACTCTGATCGGTCTAAGATCCCCTTGCATATTGTTTGCGCTCGATCGTAGTTGATCTAGGGGTTTGGATTCCTCCTCCACCTACCCTTCTTCCTCTTTTATTAAATGTTTTTATTTAACGTGTATATAACATACTTTATAACATATGGTTTTAGAAAAATCCAATTATCACCTTTAAGTTTGTCACTATTAAAAAGTTGTTAAATTATGTTTGTTACCGGAATTTAAAGGAAAATTTTGATGTTACATAAAGGTTTTAAGGTGAGTTTAAATGTAAATTTGTAGCGACATATTGCTTTTAATTAATTTGAAGCTAGATTAATATTGCAACTTTATACTTTCTCCCCTCTCTAAACAAAATTTTTTTAAATAATTTGAAAACTTATAATCGGCCAACTTATTTATGATTTCACAAGACGATCGAGAAAAATTAATTTTGTTATAAGACATTGTAGAAATTATTTTTACCAACCCTCTTGTATTTAACCACCGGTAAGAGTTTCACTTATGAGACACCATGTCTCGGATTTGAAACCAAGATTTGATACCAGTGTTAATTTATTTAAAGATTTTAGGCTTCTAATTAGTTTTCTTTTACATGCGTGATATATTTTATACAGCAGACGACCAAGGATGTTTATCAGCCAAAAGGCAAAAGCTTCAAAATGTCATATCATCTTTACATTAAAGTAAAAGTCTAAATGAAGAAAGAAGTTGTTTTACGATTTTTTAAATCCGTTTTGGAAAAAGTAACTAATAACTATTGTTACATAGAAATAGAATAATCGTCTTTCTGTATGTTTGGATGTTGAAAAGTATATATTCTCTTTTTCCCAACTTAAATGTCTTAATATCACGTTCTATTCCAATTTTAATTGTAAGTATTTTTTATGTAACATATAACTTAAGGAAAATTATAATCAATGAAACATATATTTAAACCTTAATTTATTCATGTAACAGATTCATTTTTCTAATTCATTTTAAGAAAACAACTTTCCGCACAGTCCAATTTATGATCAAAATTTAAAAAAAAAACATTTTAAAAGTCATAGTATAAGTTTATAACATTTAAATTGGAATGAAGGGGTATTTAAGTGAGTTTTACATTAATATTTAATGATTATAAACTATGATAGAAATGTTAGAAAATAAAGATTGAAATCGAGATGGGCAATTTCAAAGTTTCATTCATGATATATCTATATTTATACTACTTAATAAAGTAAATACTATTTTTATTCCTTAAATTTAAAGCCTTTGAATTGCTACATATGCTCTTACTCTAATAACTATCATTATTCATTAATCCATTGAATGTCCTAAAATACTCTTATCCCCTAACCTAGCGTTATCTCATACACAACAAAAAACACAAACATCCTTTACAATCTTCACCATTACACATTCACCCATACAACCGTCTTCTTTACTCTGATGGCGACGGATCATATAACTGCCACTTTGAAGAGATGTCACCGCAATACACATGTACCCTTATAGTATGATACAACAATTATTACTATAAAAGTTTGTTTATCATAGGAATTATTAAAAAATAAGAAAATAAAAAAATGCCCATTCATTTTAATTTAACATAGTAAATTAACTGTTGGTGAGTAGTTAGTCATATGATCAGCTTCATCTCATCAAAGAAACAAAAGATCTTCCAGCTTATAATTCTTGCCCGTTGCTGGATTGTGTGAAAACTCCGAAACGACCGTATTTTCTCAAACAAGAATCCATCTCTTCGCTATGCAGTCAAAGAATTAAAAGCAACCAGCTTCTTGTGGCTTTCCAATCGTTTGATCACCAACAACGTTAGCTGATCCGAGTGGAATAGCTTCTAGTTTTAATCTTTCTCAATAGTTTTTCTTTTCATTTCCTTTGCGTTGTGGTATGTTTTTTACCATTCCGTTCCTCTTGTATGTTTTTTTAGTTTCTCGCTAGCTTATCATATTAATAAAAGTATTTTAACGTTCAAAAAACTTATTAAACAAAGAGCATTAATTAATTCAAAAGAACATGACCAATATTAGATTCTAAAAAGAATCTAATATATAAAAGAATTTAGAACCTTGTTATATACATATTGATATATATATAGGTAGATAATGTTATTTATTTTAGATACGTAGGCTATCATCTAGATACACACAATAACAACTTCTAATCTTTTGGTATGGTATATTAATATAAGCTAAAATCATTAATTCTTTTATATATAAAAAAATTTACCTTGTTATATATATATTATTTTAGATACGTAATCTATCATCTAGATACACACAATGACAACTTCTAATCTTTTGGTATGGTATATTAATATCAGCTGAAGTCATTAATCCGACTATTCATATGCAGATAATAGGAATATTGAAAACACCTACTTCTTTTTATCAAATTCATTGAAACCATAATAATTGTAACACATTGGAACCGTTAATTTTGCTAATATTAATATATATATATATATAGAATAATAATAATTAGATTAAACCTTGCATGAGCATGGGTATTAGTACTAGTATTGTATATAATACCTTCAATGAAATATTTTACAATATAAATTTCTCAACTTTTAAAATAATTACACTATCACATTTAAAATTATTTACTTTTATATTCACCACCATCGCCGTACCCACCATCGTCCCCCCTGCTGCCCCACCATCATCACCACCACCACCTCCGTCGCCGCCATTACTACGCCTACCGCCGTCATATTGCCCGGACATAAGTCTAGTTAACATTATTAACAATATATATATATATGATAACACTCCGGTGAGAACAATTTTAAAATAAGAACGGTGAGAACACTTAAAAACATCGTTTTGATGCATTAAATGTTCATAAAACTAACATAGTCAAAAACTAATTATCATTATTTAAGTGTTTAACAACACATTGAGCCGTCAAAATCGAAAAAAATCAAGTTTTTTGTTGAATGCATCATTTTGAAGAATATGCATTCAAGATGGATACACAAAAAAAAACCTTGATTTTCTTGATTTTGACATGCCAATGTGTTGTTAAACACTTAAATAATGATAATTAGTTATACACTATATTAGTTTTATGGACTTTTTATAATGCATCAAAATGTAGTTTTTAAGTGTTCTTATTTGTTATTATTTTAATTTAGTTCTCATTTAATGATCACCTATATATATATACGAGCATGGTACCCGTGCAATGCAGCGGTTAGTCAGCGATGACGGTGATGGCCACATCTATTGGTGTAGGTAAAAGTATTTGATTTAAAGGGGTCAATAGAGATATTTCTAATATGATGGACTAATGGTGTAATACTGTAATTTAATATTAAGGGTTGATGGTGATTTAATTCATTAAGGGTATTTTGGTCAATTCGCATGTCCCATTTATATAAACTTTCAACATAAGGTTTATAATTTTTATATAGTAATATATATATATGTATTATAAAAAATTACCATACATGTTTTGTCAGTGTATTTGGTGCTATATTTATAGGAATAGAGGATCAATTTATTCTATTTTATTTCTATTTACATTTACTGTTATGTTGACCTCTTAATAATGATGTAAAATATTTTTTAGGTAATAATATATTTGTAATAAAGGTAATTCTTAAGGTTTATGATTGTATTTAAATATGTAGAGACGGTGCTAGAAAAAAATCTTCAAGGGGCAAAATTAAAAAATTTATGAAATATAAATCTAAAAGAGGCAAAATGTTGAAAACCTATAGAATTTTTTTTAAAATCTGAAAAATTTAAAAATAAATAACAAAATCTAAATTTTGAACGGGCATTAGTCCCCCTTGACCTCTTTAGGCACGCCTCTGGATATGTGATTAGTTATCGCGTATTACACGAGTCATAAATCTAGTTTTAAATATAGCTTAGATATTTCCAAACATATTGATAGTACATTAATTAATTTTACTAAAGTGGGTGTTTAATCAAAGTATTAATAATTGATTTTATTTAAAGGTTGATTAGTTATGGGAAAGGGCATCAATCACCTTTTTTGTTGAATGAATTGAAATATCAAAGTGGAGGATGTGAATTGAATCATTTAGGCGTGAGAAAGTAGTAGAAGCCTAGATAACTAACTAACTCTAAGGTGTTGATGCTATTTGAAGGTACTCGTTTCGATAGTGATGTCGTGACCGATTATTTACGTAAGTTTCTGGTAAAATTTTCACACTACTGATAACTTTCATTTTTAGGCCTTTCATATTGTTTGTTTTTTCACCTAATTCCTCTCCACTTATTTTATTCCCACATCATTTTTAATATATTTAATTGCTTTCAGTCAAGTTTTTTCTCCAAGTCAAACATAAATGCTGAAAATCTTGAAGAGTTTGTAATGACATTTAGTTTATTATCTGTAATCACTATAAGTTCGAGTTTAAAATTATCGTAACATATATATATATGAGGAGTTTTGTAACTTAAAAAACCTTATTTGGTTTATAAGTTGAGTTTGAACATCATATCCAACAACTACGTTAATTTGTTTGTTTTGTTTATCTTTAACTTGTTAATCGAATATAAAATATTTGTTTAATTATTTTGAAAACATTCGAGCAAATGCACCTATAGTACGTTCTACTATTATTTTGTCATCGACATTAATCATTGATTAAAGATTACCATTAAACTTTATATTACATCTTTTATAAAGAAAAGTACGTATTTACTTTTTAATAGCCTAAAAAGAATCATTATGTCTTTTTGAAGAAAACAATGTAACTTTTAATTCCAGTTTGCAGTCAAAAGATTGATTGTTACAATTTACTTTCGAGTGGTCGGAATTATGTTTTAATCATGTTGCAAAAGTTATTTATATAGCACACTGAGAAATATAACGTCAATCAATGGGGACAATCGATTCTAGAAAATAAGAGAAAAACATTGACCATGTGTGAAAATAAATATTCACATTTTTGTCCTTTTTTACATTTATATAGAGAATGCATTATATTTCGTCTATTGGTTCATATCTAATAATCTATATGTTGTCTCTTTATACACTTATAGAGAATGTATTATACTTTGTCATTGAGTAATGATACATTATGACATATTAGTAGCTCTACAAAGTTGGTTTCATATAGATATGGTCAAAGATTAACATTTACAGAAAAGTTGTATTAAACCAGATCATTTTTGTCTTTCCAAATACACTAAAGTCCAAAACACAATAGTAAGATAATGACCTGAAATACTTTCTTTCCAACAGCACCAAGAATGAACGTTAACGTAGGTACATGCATAATACCCTAGTAGTTTTATGTTATCTCATTTTTTTCTTCTCTCATTTCATAAAGGAAATATCTGGGAGACTGGGAATGGATACATAATTTATGCTGGGCCGGATTTTGAAGTGTGCTGAGTGGGCATCTGCATAAAGCCCACGACTCACAAGGGCCTTTGTTTTTACGCCAATATCCAATATGTATGCATGTTTGGCCCATTCAACTCGATTACTCGAAATTTCGAATGACACTTCATTTCTTTAATTTCGAATTTTCGATTAGCAGTTAACAAATATACAGTAAAGTTTGACCGTAAAGTATTCTCCAACTAAAATCCAGATTAATAAAACTTTTTTTTTTTTTAATTAGTTGTTAACATTCAAAACATCACACTGATATTCAATTATACAGTATGCAGAACTCGAACAACGCATACTTGAGATGAAACTCACTATTATACTCATCAATTGTCTTGGAGAATTGAATCAACACTAACCATAGATTTCTCCTTTATTCATTTTATTACATGAAAAATAGAAGTCACATAACTAAATTATTCCAATGCCGTCACCACTTAGGTGGGTTGGTAGGAGCCCTTGCCTCTTGAATTATAGACCAAGATTCAATCTTTGACAATTATGTAATTTAGTATTATATAGTGTAATTTAATAAGAAACTGTTCAGTGCCGTCTTCTGTGGATTTTTAGTCCCAATACCTCGACGTTGTATGTAGATGTTAAGTTGTAGGCAAACCTTACTTCTAGTTAAGTAGAGAAACTGCTTCCATGTTCTACCTAAATGGTAAAAAAGGTCCTTCAACCCTTCCATAGGATGAAGATCGAACCCATAAATTCTGTCTATAGAATTCTAAGATGTTTATTTAGTAAGATATGATATTTGCCGTTAAAAAAATAATAATAATAAATTATTCCAATGATTGTTTATGTAATATTAAATGTATTATTATTTTAATGACCCGCCACATAACTATATTTCAAAAATATGGAGGCTCCTCTATCTCTAACTCTCAAAAAACCTCCTTTTCTTACACCCACACAACAAACCCATGATTCCAAACACTGGAATTCAGTAATCAAACACCACACCAAGCTTAAAGACGATCGCGCTATACTCGATACATATACCCAGATGGAATGTTTGGGCGTTTTGCCTGATAATGCCACATTGCCATTAGTACTCAAGGCGTGTGGCCGGTTACATGCCACTGAGAAAGGCAAGAAGATACACAATGATGTTTCTAATGCAGGTTTTGTTGCTGATATTCGTGTTCAAACCGCTCTTGTGAATTTTTACTCGAAATGTGGGATGCTGGAGAATGCACTTAAGGTGTTTGATGAAATGACTGACAGAGATGTCGTTTCTTGGAACGCTATGATTTCTGGGTGTGTTAGTTGTTCTGAGTTCGGAAGAGCTATGGGTTTGTTTTATTGGATGCAAAAGGGGGGCTTGAAAGCGAATTCAGTTACTGTGGTTGAGTTGCTTAAGGCGTGTGGGGAGTTAATGGAATTCAGATTTGGGAAAGAGATACACGGGTATTGCTTGAGGCATGGTTTGTTTGATTCGAATCATCATGTGGGTTCATCATTAATGGGGTTTTACTTAAAATTTGATTCGTCATTAGCGCGTCTTGTTTTTGAGATGTTGGATCCAAGAAACACGATAAGCTGGAATACTATGATTAGTGGGTATGTTAACAATGGGGATTGCGTGAAAGCTCTTCAGCTTTTCATTTTGATGGTCATTGATGGAGTTGAATGTGATTCCGTCACATTGTTAGTTGTCATACAGGCCTGTGCTGGGTTTAGAAATCTTGAAGTGGGTATGCAAGTTCATCAGGTGGTTATCAAGTATGGTTATAGCGATATGCATATAATTAACGCGTTGATGAATATGTATAGTAAGTTTGCAGATTTTAGATCGTTCTACGAGCTATTTAGGTCGAAACCATTAAGAGATGTTGTTTTATGGAATTCTATTTTATCTTGTTGTATAGAAAATGGTTTCATTGAGGACTCGTTGAACCTATTAACCAAGATGCAGTTGGAAGGTGTTCAAATGACTGAACGGACTATAGTCATTATGCTGCCTGTATGTGCTCAGCTTTCTGATGGTTTGGCATATGGTAAAGGCTTACATGCATATGCTTATAAGATTGGCAAGGAAAGAAACACACATATTGAAAATAGTTTGGTGAATATGTACTCATTGCTAAACAATATTGAAGATGCAACAAGAGTTTTCATACAAATAGAAGACTTGAATATAATTTCGTACAATGTTTTCATCTCTGCTTTGACCCACAATAAATTAAAGGTTCAAGCTTGTGAAGTTTTTATCCAAATGCTAGAAGATGTTAAACCGAATCCTCAAACGCTGACTTCAATTCTTGCTATATTGGATACTGGAGATTTTTATAACTTCGGCAGATCCATCCATGCGTATGTGATGAAATGTGGAATCCATATTGATGCATCTTTGAACACTGCATTGACAGAAATGTATATAAATTGCAATGATGAAGACACTGGTAGGCGCTTATTTCAGAATTATCCTGATAAAGATTTGATCTCGTGGAACTCGTTAATATCCACTTATATTAAGAACAATCAGCAGGAAAAAGCTTTGCTCCTTTTCCACTACATGATCTCAATGATAAGACCGAACTTTGTCACTATCATAAGCATTCTCGCATTATATACTCATCTATCTAATCTTCCTCAAGGTAGATGCTTACATGCTTATACGTTAAGAAGGTTTTCATCATTGAATCTTGATTTATCGCTCGCGAATGCCTTCATAACTATGTATGCAAGGTGTGGTAGTTTGGATTATGCTGAAAAAATCTTTAACATTCTACCAGAAAAAGATATAGTCTGTTGGAATGCCATGATTGCTGGTTATGGAATGCATGGGCGTGGGAACGATGCAATGTTGACTTTCTCAAAAATGGTCAAAGAAGGGATTAAACCAACTCAAGTAACATTTGTTTCTGCTTTATCTGCTTGTAGCCATTCGGGAATGATACATAAAGGTTTACATCTATTTCATTCCATGGTTAAAGATTTTCGAATAACTCCAGAACTTGTACATTTTTCTTGTTTGGTTGATCTTCTTGCTCGTGGTGGGTTCTTAAGTGAAGCCAAAAGTGTTATCGACACAATGCCTATGGCAGCTGATGCGTCTATTTGGCGAGCTCTAATTGGTGCCTGTAGAATCTATTCCAATATCCACATGGCTAAAAGTGCTTTTGAAAAGCTTATTGAACTAGAACCAACAAATGCTGGAAATTACGTGTTACTATCCAACATTTATGCTGCTGCAGGTCTCTGGTCTGAGGTAAAAAACCTGAGATTGATTGTTGAAAAAAGGAATTTGAAGAAGCCAGCTGGTAGAAGTTGGATTGTTATCAAAAGCAAACTTCATTTCTTTGCAGCAGGAGACAAATCACACCCACAATCTGAACCTATATATAAAAAGTTGACTCTTATGTTGACTTCTGTTAAGGAAATGGGGTATGTTCCAGATTTGAGTTGGGTTCTTCATGATGAAGATGATGAGAGAAAATTGGCAAGGCTTTCAAGCCACAGTGAGAAACTAGCTATTGCTTTTGGATTGATTAGTGTGAGTGGTTGTTCACCAATCTTGATTACCAAGAATTTAAGGATTTGTGGTGATTGCCATGAATTTTGTAAATATGTTTCAAAACTTTCAAGACGGTCTATAATTATCAGGGATGCTAGTCGCTTTCACCACTTTGTAGATGGATCCTGCTCTTGTAAGGACTACTGGTGAGATAAAACTGATGGACTTTAGATTGTATGTAATATGTATATATACGGTCCACCGGTCACCATGTATTTACATTGCCTAAATATTGAATACAATAGGTCATGCTAGCTTTTATGGAAATTACATTAGTTATCAAGCTGAACATTTTTTAATGGGGAAGCTCAAGATGTATGGGAAACACCGTACTTGGCTGAGCTAATAATCTTTGTGGTAGATTAGCCGAAAAATTAAGTTTTAATCAAACACTAGTAATGGGCACACCATATGTAATCTCTTCAGGCTATTAAGCGCAATAAGTTTCAAAGTGAAGAGAGGCACTTGGTATTATACATCGCAAAACCTTTCTTTCCTCTCCAGTTTTGCCCATTAAACTATATTTCACAAATGTAGAGAGTGGAATTGGAACCTCAGGTGGATCGCTCCTAATTCAAAGATTAATCTAAGTATATGAAATACTTAAAATCATAAAACCAAACTAAAAATGACTATATGTACAATGTCAGATGCACATCAAGAGATTTGCCTATAGTTCTTCCTTAGTAACCACATCATCTACCTAGATAAGATTGAAATAGCAACTGTAAAACTTTAAATTTTCAGACATAAGGATCCCAGTTTGCATCATCGGATGGCCATATCACCGTCTCCATAAGCCGCTCACGCATCAATTCCAAGTTCTGATCCGATAGATCTTTGTACATTTCCGCGTGATCCACTTTCTATTACACAAAATCACTAGCAATTACAAAATTGCAAAGGTCAAAAACATTAGACGACAACAGTAATTACTTGTTCAATACCTTAATCCATTTTCCGTAGAGGTGAAGACGCGTCACCATTACTCTTTCCGCAAGGTCATGTTTTTCCTGTCACGAATTGAAAGCCTTAAGTCTTCTTTATTATGTTACTAAATGAAAGCTAAACGCACAGGCTGTAAACTGTATCATATTGATTCATTTTACTGCTATTTCCATAAAACCTTGTTTATTTCAAGCGATTGTTTCATTTTGAGCATATACCTTTTGGAGGATACGTAGAAAGCGCTTTCCATCGCTAGGCTTGTTTATCACCACGAAACTGTTGTCATACGTCAGGAACATGATAAAAACATCAGAAAACTAACTTCCATAAACTACCAACAACTTAAGAAATAGAAGAAGATGAAAGTAAGCTTACTCATATAGCCAACGATATTCGGTTGGGTTCATCTCATAGAGTTGATTCATAACAGTCCTCACTGCTTTGTAAGTGAAAAGATTATAGAGTTGCTGCAAGAACAAAAGCATTGGAGTCGTTAAAGCAAAAAAAATAGTTTGATATGAATGTATATGTTCCAGAGCTCTGTTAACTTGTGCTTGTTGAATCAAATCAATAAAGCTATATATAAAAAAAAAACTAAAAGGGGGTGTATTTTGAAAGATTATATGACATTGAGTCATTGATTATTGCAGGTTGCAGAAGACAATGTGTTTTTGTCATTCTCATCAGGTCAGGTATACATTGCGCTAATTAGATGTTAGATGTGTGTGTATTGGCATATTATTAATTAACCACCACCAAAGTGGCCTAGTCACCAAGAGTCATGCTTACTCACAAGAGGTTTAATTTAGATTCAAATCCAACCCAAAAAAAGAACCTGCCTATTGCCAACTATATGTCCTTGTAACTTGTAAGCATCAAATATGCAAAAGCCAACACCCTGTGAACTCATATAAAGAGTGAATGTGTCTTGGGCTTAGAATTGTATAAAATTTTTGACTTCCTATGAAGCATCAATTCCTGTATACTAAAGATTTTGTGCTAACAAACTTGGATCCTTTGTATAGACTCAAAATATGAACGAAAAAGAAACTATATGCAAAATATCGTTGAAATTGATTCACAACTTCAAAAACGATAAAAAGGCATAATATAGACAGAAACCTGTCCGCATAAAATGAAAAGGTATGGCAAAAGATATAGCAAATGATCCTTACTGCTTGAACATCACGGAAGTTGTCTTCATATTGTCCACCAAGTTCATTGACAATCACAAGACTTTTGGTTTTCCTATGCTTCTTGGAAGAAGGTGTGTTTGCATTAAACTTTGAGTGAATAAAAGAACTTCTTAATTCCAATGAACCGGGACGAAACAAGCGCTCTTTACCATTGGCCTTATACTCACCTTTTGTGTGATTCATACAAGTTTTTGATGTCAATGATTCCAAACATAACCATGGTGAAGTATGTGAATCCACAACTAATGAACCCACCATAGACACCATCCTTCAATGAACTCACCACCCAATACAAAGTTTGAACTCTTTAGCCCAAATCTTTAAAAACAATAATTTTTATGAAAAAACAAGAGACACCCAGATGAAAACTCTAAGTAATATTATGTGGCTGTCTATTAAAAATGAAAAATGATGATTAAAAATCAAGATTTATGAATTTGGATGAAGAAATGGGTGGGTACAGAGAAAAAAAAAAAAAAAAAGTATGCTAAGAGAAACACTAGTTTTTGTATGGAATTTGTGGGAAGTAAAAGTAAAGACCATGAATAAATATGAGGTCCTAAATGTTCCAACCAATTAGGATTCTTTTTTTCGAAATGCTTAAATCATCAAATCAAACCAGAGGACAACTTTGTTTTCGACTTCTAGTATAAACGTGGATGGTGAGTGTGTAGTTTGTACAAGTGTAGGGTCTCTATTCAATTGTATAGCATGTGGAGTGTTTTAACTTCTAAATTTGCAATTAGAACATGTTTCTTGTGGAAAAAGGCTACCAAACTTCTGTTTAGGTTAACTACTCGTACCACCTTCAAATTTGCTTTTCGAAGTAGATAACCATTTACAATATGACTACATATAACTAAGTAGGGTACTTCAAATGGATTCAATAACTTGCGCTTAATATGAATTAGACAAACAAAAAATCAAACCGTACATTTGATTCTAAAATTTTTGTTAATAATAACTTTAAGTAATGATACATTGATACTAATATATTATTACATGTATAGAATGAAGTAAGTATTATGAGTTTTACATTATGTTCTCAAGTTTAGTTTATAAAAAAAGAGAAAAGATTGGAGGTGAAAGTTTCTTCCTTTCAAATCACTTCAAATATAGGAAGAAAATATTATTAAATAAATTAACTAAATTATTCTTTCAAATCCTCTCATTTTACTTTTTTTTTCTATCAATAAAATAAACTCAAGAACACAACTCATTTTATAATCCTTTATATTTTTTAAAAAAACTCAAAAACATATCATAAGTGATGCTCAATTTATGTCCCGTTACCAAACTTTTATTTGATGTGTACAATGTAACAATCACTATTTGTCTTTATAATCATAACGTTTTGTTAGCAATAGAAAAATCAAATTGAATTTATTTATATTTTTAAAAATCTTTTCTATTTAAGAACTAAGACAATAATATTGGTAAAGAAAATATAAAACTTTTAATAGAAGATTGAAAACAGTTTAAACTAGAAATAAACACCCACGTGTTGCCGCGGAGCTTTTATAGTAACGTCGTGGACAATGATTCATTAAGCTTAAACACGTTGCCGCAGATTATATTACACACCTTACGGCGAGACTCAAGTAGATTATCTTTTCAGATGACAATGTTTTGGTACAAATTTGATAAAGTCACCAACAAACATTTATTTGACATTGTAACAATAAAGCATTTTATTGATAGGCTAAAATGTAAAAGATAAAACCTTTAGGGGGTTAAAAGGTAAAGATGTAAAAGTTGATGGGCTAAACTGTAAAAGGAAAAAACTTTGGGGGTTAAAAAGTAAAGAGAAAACTTTAAGGAGTTAAAATATAAAGTAGTTAAAAGGTGATGGGTTTAAATGTAAAAGGTAAAATCTTTAGGGATTAAAAGGTAAAAGAGTTCAAAGTTGCATGTATGTGTAGTTGTATCATGTGCATAGAAACTTGTAAAAAACCAGTAGGCTTTTAGTGTATATATATAAATATAAATAGGGAAGAAAAAAAAACATAATCTGAAACTTAAGTGACCAATGGCCCATTTACTCTCTTCAGCCCAATGGATTACAAATAACCCAAACACATACTATTCTTGCACGACGTCGTTTGTGACAACTTTTCTCAAACAAAATTTCTATCAATACATAGCAAATCCTTGACGGTTTTTTTTGTTTCTCGAACTCGAAGCATTATAAACCCTAAAAAACTAAAAAAGGGGGGGATTTCTGCTGCCAAAAAGAAAAACATAAATGTTCTACAGAGGGTAACTCTCCTAATTTATTCATTATCTTTCACTTCTTTTTTTATATATAATTTTTACAGATCAATGATTACTTACACACACACACAACAGCTACGACGATTTATATTTGATGGTTTTTTAATACTTGATTTACATTAACCTAGAATTAGATCAAAAAACAATTAAGATATTAGACATCTGTTGCAATAAACAATGATTAAAAAAGTAAATTTGTGATGTTACTTATTAAACCTAGTAAATTTTATGTTTATTTATTTATTTTTTTTGGTTATAATTATTTTGTTTAACTACAAAAAAACTTAAATAGGAATGCCCTAATTTTGCAGTTGCTTACATAAACATTTTCTTAACGGATAATTATTCGAATGCTAACAGAAAATTGAAACATTTTCATAAGAAGTATGAGGTTTAGATAGATTGATTAGCATTGTTAAAGAATGTTACATGAGCAATACTTGTATTACAATGCTAACTAATATGCATACCTGAAGGTGGTTTTTCCTCGGTTAAGATGTTTCGACTTTTAAGACGACATTGAATTATATGCTGGTTTTATGGTACACTGGCATGATTGTTGTGTTTGTTTTTTTTCAAAAGGAAATATGTGGATGCTGGGGATGGCCGTGAAATGGGTCTAAAAAGACAACGGGTAATTGATCAGGGTCCATCATATTATGGGGCTCCTCCAGCTTCGAATTTTTTGTACAGCCCGCCGGCTTACTCTTATGTAAACCAACCTCCTGCTTTCCCTGTTGTAAGACTGCGGGGGCTACCTTTTGACTGTACGGAAAACGAAATTGTTGATTTTTTCCATGACCTTGACGTAGTCGATGTGTTGTTTGTCCATCGGCATGGGAAATTTGTAGGTGAAGGATATTGTGTTTTTGGGTATGCCTTTCAAGTTGAATATGCACTTCGAAAAAACCGACAGAATATTGGGAAACGATATGTTGAAGTTTTTAGAAGCAGTAGGCAGGAATATTATAAGTCTATAGCTATTGAGGTTTCTGATTCGCGTAGGCCCCGTTCCCGGTCCCCTCGTCGCAGACCACGGGCTCTCGATGCTGCAAAGGTAAATGCAGACCATACTGGAGTCCTTCGTTTACGGGGTTTGCCGTTTTCTGCTAATCGGGATGAAATTGTGGAGTTTTTTAAGGGTTCGTATCTAGGAGAAAATTCAGTTTATTTTATGGTTAATTCAGAGGGCAGGGTGACTGGGGAGGCATATGTGAAATTTGAAAGTGCTGAAGATGCAAAAGCAGCCATGATGGAGGACGGAACGTGCCTTGGGAATCGCTATATCGAGCTATTTCCGGCATCCCTTGAGGAGTGGGAGGAAGCAGTTTCTAGGGGCAGGTGAGCTTTTTGTTTTGTTTATCTTGATTTGCTTTTAAATACATGTGGCTCTTTTTTGTTGATGAATAGAGGTGGCAATATCGACACATGCTTATGAAATCTCAGATGTGTCAAATGGGTTGAGTAAAAATAGGCTTGGGTTGGTAACTACTAAAGTGTATAAAGGTCATACAACACTATATACACCTTTATTCAAGGATCTGGGTTATGATTTTCTTTTATTATATTTAACTCTACTTATATATTGTAGATTTTATAAAAGTGGGTATACTAGTGTTTTTGGGACATCCCTGCCTTGTTCTTGAAGTGACTCTTTTACCATCTATTCGACCCACCTATCTTGCCACCTTTAGTAAGGTTATATAAGATGGTTCATTTTTGCATCCATGTTTGAAGGGCAAGATTAGGTGATCAAAATAATTTAATATCACGTTTACATGTGATTGCAATTTGCATGACTTTTGAGTTATGACTTCCCTTACGTGTATAATAACTGAAAATCAAAACTTTTCAAAATATAATCTTCTCATCATTCTGTATGTTGCATCTATTTATAGATTTGATCGTTAACGGTAATGGATGGGCAATTAGGTATCGGTTTTCTGCTATATAACTTATGAGCACTCTTACAGTCTTACAGACTTAAAAGCTAAATAGTTAATGATGAGGGGTTGACGAGTCAGAAATAGAATCTGTATCTGACAGAAAGTTATTAATATGAGGTTTTTCATTCTTGTGACTGATTAAGACCAAAAATATAGTTTTGCTTGCATAAGTTATGATATCTACTTGACCATATAAATGATTAAAAAGGAAAATCGTGGGAGACGGAATGTAGATCAAGAAGGTTAAGGGAGTGAGTGGGTGAGGGTGTGAAATTCCTGTGATCGATTTACCTAGATTGAAAACCAGAGTGAGAATAGTAAAAGGAATAGAGAAGGTGGCTAATGGTGGGAACACCGAGGGATGGGAGTGATTGATTGGCAAACTACATAAGCATATGTAAATCATGTATTTCCAAGACGATTATTATATAAAAAGTGCACCATTGGAGAAATGGCGATAAGCATGATGTTTTCAATGTGACTACTGTACCACTACCATCAGATACCAAGCTTTGTAATACCGAGTCTTCTAGAATTAGATCAGATGGTATATTCAAGATATTGGAATAGCATCAACTCTATTACTAAGCTTTACAGGTGATTTTCTCTAGTGCTGGAGGCTAAAACCTGAAGGTGCCTAGTCTGGGATGTTAAGGTCTGAGTATTAAACTGATGTAAATGTCTGAGTATGTGTATCTGTCTGTTCTGACTATATAAAGGTAAAAAAGTACTATTGAAATCATATAGTTTAGCTTGAAAAAAATGATATTCTATTCCCAGTTGTATTCACATCGAAGACTCAAAGTCAATGTACAAAGGAACTTAAGCTGAACTGTTTCATGATATTAATGATAGTAACATGTCATCTAAGCTTTTTTAACTGAAAGGAATTCATACTCTAAATACCTAGTAAATCCACAACCTAAGCTCAAGCTGCATCCTTTGAGGTTCTTTCCCCCCCCCCCCCCCCCCCCCCCCCCCCCCCCCCCCTTAATTATTCAAGAACATTTAGGTCTTATGATGTTATGTTAAATTGGAAGACTTGTATCCATTAGGTCCAATATATATCTAAATGTAATGCTAAATATCATTTTTGTTGCAAGATCTAATGACTAATTTTTTGATTAACAGGCCAAATGTGCCAAAACCTCCTGATGAAGATACAACAGTTGTGCGCATGAGAGGATTACCATATTCAGCTGGAAAAGATGATATACTTGAATTCTTCAACGAATTCACATTGACTGAAGACTCGGTTCATCTAATATTTAATCCAGAAGGAAGAGCAACAGGAGAAGCGTTTGTGATATTTGCAAATGTGGAAGACTCAAGAGCTGCATTGGCCAAAGATCGGATGACACTTGGCAGTCGCTACATAGAACTGTTCATGTCATCACATGAGGAATTGAAAGATCCAGTTACAAGGCCTAAATAGTTTGTATTGTGTTGTTCCATCTAATCTTTTGTTTGGACGTTAGTTGTACTGTAATGAATAATGTTTGGACTATTTTCATGGGTATGATGCCGAAATCTGGTTGTTATTTCAAAACATGTGATCACTGGTATTGAAAAGAAAACTTCTTAGGCGGGCGTTGATTGTGAGAAGCCAATATCAGTTTATGTGTACATTTTTATTCTATTGTGAGAAGCCAATATCAGTTTATGTGGCTGCATTTTTATTCTATTTTGTGTTAAATCAATATTCATTTGAATCCTATCTCTATGTTAGTTCATCTTCTATTTTCACCCCGGATTCCTGTAATGATGATTCACATATAAGCTAAATCTATTTCAAGAAAAACTGTAGTTTTTGAAAATTTAGCTCGAAAAGCATTTATCAGTGTAAGGATTTTGTCCTTAATTATTCTTTTAGGGCTTAATCAAACAAATCATCGTCTCTTTGAATTATATAGAAGACAAATATAAAACTTAGTGTTAAAATAAAACAAAAAAATATTAGTTTTTCTAAAAATCATCATGTATTACGAAATTCATCGTGCATTAATGCATATATTGGTGCTTTGTGCATCTATTGGGAGGTTTTCCTAAAGCAAAACAAACAAAAAGCAACAGGGGATGATATCAATTAATCCAATTCGTAAGGTCTTAAACCTTGGGAAAATGCATTGATGTTTGAATCTCACTTCCTACATTACATTTGTAGGGGGTAGGGGGAGGGGGGGGGGGGTCGAGTGTCTTGTGTTTCATCCCAGACATGCGTGGTTCAAGCTCCGCATACTGTCCAATTGGACATCACAGTGGTGTGTCGAATACTAACTACTAACCATTAACTACCAACTCGCTGTTAAAAAAAAAAAAAAAAAAAAAAAAAAACGTTTTTAACATGTATCTTAATTAGTATTGGGTATCAATTAATTCCATTATCCAATTTTCTTGTCTTGAAAGAATATGGAAGTCTTCATTTTAGTTTTAGTTAGCAAAATTGTTATTGTCAGTTGTAAGTTGTAACCCTTACCTCTGATATCCTTTAAAACCCGCACAAACAGATCGATCAACATGCATTAACAAACAATAAGCAAAATGTCCATAATAGGAGACAATGTCCAAAATAGACTAACCGTGCAAAATGTCTTTATAAACGAGTTGCTTATTATATTTCTCGCTTCTTGTATAACAAAGGAATAATCATGCCAAGATGTCAAAATCCTTGCAAAGCAAATAATTGACGGTTACTCTTTTTAAATTTGATTAACAGTTGGCTTTACTCGATGTGTTTTTAAAGAGTTATTAAATGTGATCTATATATCACCAAGTTTTTGTCGTACACCATCAATCATGCGTAACAATGTTGTACAGTACCATAACACCCTTATGCATATTAGTTAGCGGTATACGGTTAAAATTAGGTGGTGTTTAGATAGTTATTATAGTTATTACTTTCTCAATTGTCAACGTAAGTGGTAACTTTTATAACCAATCCGAATATTTATTTATCAGGGTTGTTATTTAAATAATCGTAATTACAAGTTATATTCTAAATTTGAATTGAAGTTGTAGATGCCAAGGTTTTCGCTCAAAACAATGTTTCGGGTTAATAAAGAAGACACCAAAAACAAATCCCAAAAAATTCAAGTGCATATGCACGTGTGTGTTAAAATATATAAGATTTGGGGGTATCCTAGGCGTTTTACGTTTCCTATACTTATATTTATATAAAAACTCCCGCTTGTTAAAAAAGAGGTGATGTTATACCATTTTTGTTTCTGGCTATTTTATCATCACTTATTATATTTAGTTTTACAAATTGTAGATTAGCATACATACATGGGGTAATCGCAGTTCGCAGGGGCCGACCATTTCATGACAAATATTTTGAGCACTTGTAAAAGGATGTATGTAATTTTTCTTATCAATATATTATAACTTGATATGAAGATAGTGAATCGACTAACACAATGATACACGTAAAATAAGAGTACATGTTGCGTTAACAAAGTATAAAAAGACATTTCATAATATTTTATAGGAAAAAATTAAGATTTATTTGTTTCAAATAAAAGATTATGAATTTTAAATAAGCATTAAGTGAGATTTTTTTTTGTCAAATTTTCATCATAAATAAAAGAAAAAACTTTTTAAAAAATGTATGATCATGACATATCATAATCTTTCTAAAAATACTTTTGAAAAACAATTATTCTTTATTATATATAAAGATTAGTTACCGTGTATCACAACTCTAGATTGGTGTGTCTTATAGTTTTAATAAAGATGAATGACTAGTATAAATTCATCGTGATTTGAGTCGAAAAATAAAATTGGTTATATAATAAAACAAAAATAGTAATACTTAGGGTTGTAAACGAACTGAACAGTTCACGAATAGTTCATGAACCGTTCGGCGGGAAGTTCGTTCGTGTTCGTGCGTTTAGATAAATGAACGAACATGAACAAAGCTCTCGTTCGTTTATTTACGTTCGTGAACAGTCGATAATCTGTTCGTGAACGTTCATTTGTTTATGTTCATGAACCATCGTTCGTGAACAATAGTTTGTTTATGTTCGTGAACATTTGTTCGTTATGTTCATTTACAAATATAAATATTTTTTTCATGTAATATATATATATATATATATATATATATATTATTAATACCTAACTATTTAACAAAAAGTTTAAATAAAAATACCTAAATTATAAATATTTCGTTCGTTTGTGTTCGTTTATTAGTGTTCGTTCTTGTTCGTGAACAGTCGTTCATGAATACAAACGAACGAACATGAACAAGTCATTTCGTTCGTTAATTTTTCGTGAACCGTTCGTTAAGTTAAACGAACGAACATGAACAAGGTCTCGTTCGGTTCGTTTATAGCCCTAGTAATATTTCGTGTTAATCCTTACTTCAAAATTCATATAAATTATTTTTTTTACATGGAACGAGAGTACAAAACTCTAGCCATGCCCCCCTTGAATTAAAAACTGAAAACATATGTTAAAATAGTTTATTTTATTGTAATATATATTGGTGGATGATTATATCACATAAGGACATAAGATTAAGTGTGGAACACTCACATATTAATTTTTTAATTTATATAATTCATAGGGCAAGTATTTATTCATTAAATAAAAAATATTAAAAAATTAGTATATGAGAGGTTCACATCTAAACTTAGGTGCTGAACAACCTTATATTCATTTTTTTTATACGAGCATAGTGTCTGCGCGTTGCGGTGGCTCAAAGGTAAGGACAATATAAAAGGGAGGCAGTGGTGGAGACCGAGGGAGGCAGTGGAGAAAAAGGGCAGAGACGGAGGGTGATCGAAGGTCGATGAGAGTGTGTAATAGATTAGAGATGATGGACTATATGATGCACCGAAACTCCAAACAGGTAGGCGTATCCGTTTCTAAAACTCCATGGAAACGATTCTGCGTACGAAACACGTATAAAACCTTTCCTTGAATTTTCTATAGTTACCAAAACATTTCTTTGAAGTTTCCATATTTTTTCTAATTTATATCAAGGTTTTAATGGACTTTTTCTATTCCCCAAACCCAAACAGGCTATATTATATACATTTTGATCAACATTAAATTTTTTCTGTACCAAAACCAATTATTAAACACTAAACATTCAATGAGTAATCACTGATCAAGCATATATTATACAGTTATATATACAATTATACATACTCTCTCAAGTCTCAAGTCTATCTCTCTCTATAAAAATCGATATAATTTATATTTGTATATTATTTTATTGTCATTCCCGTATCTTGGATTTTATTGTTTTGCCGTTCCCCGTTCCCGTATCCTTTTGCCGTACCCATTTCGGTGCTACATAGGAATGGAAAAAATGAGGATATATAAGGGTTTTATGTTTTAAGTAGGGGTATTTGAGAAGAAAAAATATGTTTAATCTCTTAATTCTAATTCTTTTTCTAAGGGATTATAATTATAAATATAGATATATTAGTTGCCTCTTTACTTAATAAATTAATAACAAATTGCATTTTTGGTCTCTGTGTTATCATACCATTTGCAATTTTGATACAAACATGTGAAAAGTGGTGAAACGTATCCCTGTGACATCACACATGTTGCAATTTTGGTCCAAAACTAACGTGCCGTTAGAATTCAGCCGTTAATGCCCCATGTGCGTCTCACGCGCGGGGTAGTTGAGTCATTTACACCTTCCCATCCATATATATACCAGAAACCACCCCCAAGTTCACTTCAATTGGGATTTCTTCCCAAAACATTTATCTCTTTGAATAACTCCGGCCAGGCACCACCTCTACCGCCGGAGCGGTATCCGATTCTGCCACCACTAAACCACCTCCACGTTGCTACATGACCACCGGACCACCTCTTCTTTCTCCTTTCTTTTGCATAATCACCGATCACGGCTATGAGAAAAGGTATATATATAGATTTGGTAATTTTCATACAAAAAGATTAGATAAATTTTTTTTTTCTATTTACTTGGAGATTCTTTTTGGATGAAAGTAATTGCTTATAATAATGGATGTGTTGTTTTTGGATTTGATTGTGAAAGTAATTGGTTGTAATCATCGATATGTTCTGTTTAGTTATGGATAAAGACATAATGTGTATATATATATATGGGTGTGATGGTGTAAATGACTCAATTACCCCTCACGTGAGACGCACATGGGGGCATTACGGCTGAATTGTAGCGGCACATTAGTTTTGGACTAAAATTGCAACATGTGTGATATCACAGAGATACGTTTCGCCATTTTTCACATGTTTGTATCAAAGATGTAAATGATGTGATAACATAGGGACCAAAAATGCAATTCGTTTATTAATTTATCTCAAACAATAATTAAATGTAGTATTATAAGTCAAAGGACAATGTGTCCGAAGTGAGGGCAGAGGTATCCAATAATTTCGAATTTGTCCATCCATGTGATCCTAAAATCAAACACTAGACATAGTTAATTTGAGCAGAGAAAAATTATTAGTGTTGATTTTATTGTAATTTATTTTTGGTAAAAATCGGCATTTAAAGCAGACAGATTGCAGACTTGTCATCAGATACTCCAAATTTAACCAAAATATTCTTTCAAAAATATATTATGACTGATTTTTACTAGTTGTCCCTTTCCCTATATCAGACTAAATACATTTCATTTGCAATGACATATCTTGTCGTTAGATCATATAATAAATACGGATGAGATTGTGCATGTCTTTTTGTGCATATAGAAAATCTTATAAATCCTATTATTTTTGTTTCTATTTATATATTGGATATTATGAAGATTGCATCAATCTTTTCTTTTATCTAATATTTCATTTCATTCTAATCTTAGTTGATTTTTGAAATAATTTAAGTTAAAGATTACATCTTAAACTAAATACGATATCGTATAATTTTAAAAGTAGTTATATTTAATTTATTGATTTGGTATCAAAAAGTGAGAATCACACAGCATGATTTGGACTGCTGGAAAAACTTCAACTTTGCTAATATGGTCTTGTGATTTATGTTTTGCTATCTGGTGCACTGGTTGTATAGTGAATGTTTCCTACTTTCTTTCGTGGTGTTTTTGTAATTTTCAAATAACAACTTGCTAATTTCAGTAATTTTTAAATGGGGATAACAAGTATGCTGTTAGAAGCAACATACTTTCATGATTTTATAAGGAGGGATGATTTTGTATTTACACATTGTGATTTTCAGGGGGAAGGGGGAATTGTGAGGGGGAATAAAGGAGGATATATGCTTCTATCAGCATATTTGTTTTTCTCTTTTTAAATATATGTAACCAAAAGATATATAACTATTTACAAAAATTAATTGATTAGAAAAATAATTGTTGAGATTCTTGATAAAATAAAAAAAAATACAGTTGAGATATATATATGGGGGTCAGTCAAAATGAGAACACTCATAAATTAAGAAGAAGACTTAAAAACATCATTTTGATGCATTAAAAGTCCATAAAAACTAACATAGTGTATAACCAATTATTATTATTTAAATGTTTAACACCACATTGATTTGTCAAAATCGAAAAAATTATTAAATTAAATAATCAGCTATTAATATTAAATAATGTTTCAAATAAGTATTGAGTTTATTAACATAAGAACTAATTTAAAAAATTAAAAGATATATTTATTTGTGTATTATTAGGTTTTTTAATAGTAAATTTAATTAATATCATTATATAAGTGAATTAACTTAATAAAAATAAAAATATCAATTCTAAGTAATTAGAACATTTTTATGATAATAGAAATTATACTGATGGCCGACCTTTCAAAAAGAAGAAAAAAAAGGAATTTCTATACTGATGAGAAAACAAAGAAAATAATAATAATAATAATCCCCTCCTTAATTAATCAAAATTTTATTTTATCTAAGTATAACAAAATAATAACAGCCCGGCCAAAGAAATGCAATAGCAACCCTTTAATTTGAAGAGTCCACCTTTTTGAATTTACAATTTGAATTTGTATAAAACATTTGACCAGAAAAGATAACAATAGACTAAAATAAGAAAAAGCTACAACACAAATACAAAGAGATATATACAAAGAGAGAAATAGCAGGAATTCCGGGTAGCGGGCAGGCCGCACGTCCCAAGTCCCTATCCACTATATATACCTACTCCCTCCCGCACAAGCAGCCCCCTTCTCTCTCTCTCTCTCTCTCTCCCTATCTCTCTATCTTCTACTACGAGTACTATATATAATCCTAATTTCTATCTCTATATATCTAGCTAGGGTTTTCAATTGCTCTATGTATCTAGACTCCTTTTTCTGTTTACGCGTAAAATCTTCTCCTTTCTTAGACTTCCTCGTTTCCGTCTTTCTCGTACCTACTTCAACAGCTAGCAGATTTAGAACACCACCGAATCTTTGTTTTTCTTAATTATTCCAAGCTAGATTCTATCTTTTTCTAACTTCCTTCTTTCTTGTTTACTTGTTTTTTCTATATAAACCGAAACAACTACAAAAGTATCTGTTTTTGTGGGCTTTCAAAAGCACTACACTTACATCACTTTTTTCAGTCAAAGAATTTTATTTTCAATCCATCACACAAAATTCCCTTTTTTTTTTTTGAAATGGTTGTCTTACTTACTTCCCTTTTTATCCATTTTTAGGAAAAAGGATTTCCATTTGGCCGGCCATTTATATATATACCTTATTAGTTTATTATAATTATTATACCTCGAAATATATAATCATCATTTTCTTTTAATTAATGGCTCCTAGAAAGAATGCAAGAAAACCTATTAAGAAGAAGAAGAAAAACCATCCTGTTGTTGTTGAAAAGAAACAAGAGATGATGATGATGATGATCACTAATAATAATAATAATAATAATAATAATAATAATAATAATTTATCTTCATCACCAGTTAAGTTATTTTCTGATGATTCGATGAAGAAGAAGAATAAGAACATGGAGAATAATAATGATGATCATGAGAATAGTATTAGCATTGGATGTACAACACCTAAAGCGCAAAAGTACAAGATACCCAAGATTCTAACATGTCCACCAGCACCAAAGAAGAGGAGGCCTACTAGTGTTTCATCAAGTTGCACATTGAGTAGAAGAACACAGCAAATATCTTTCTTTGATCCGCCAGATTTAGAGCTTTTCTTTGCTTCTCATTTGGCATCTATCTATAATCGTGTTCATACTCATGTAAGATAATGATCATCATATTTTCTCTTTAATTAGCAATTAAGTTTAATAACTAGCTAGTAGTTCTCTTTTATTTAAGTAGTAGTTATGATGATGATGATGATCATATAGTTTTTTGTTATTTTAATAGTTTGGGCTTTTCTCCTCTGATTAATGTGACCCTATTTAATCAGAATCTCTTTTCATAGAGATAAATTAATTAATAGAGGGAGATATATAGATTGAAGTAGTAGTGTGTGAAAATTTGGGGAACTAGTGTGTGGTTTTTATTTGAAGAAAAGGTGCCTCAACTTCTTTGGAGTTTTATTTTTGATGGAGTTTTTTTGTGTGGTAGGGTATGATCATTATCAAGTTATGCTATAGCTAGCTAGCTAATTGATGTATTGCTAACTTTTTCCAGTTTGAGCATCATGAGTGCAGTATTGTATGGTTTTGAATTATATTATAAATATTTTGGGGATTGAATGAACATTATGTGTGTGTTTCCTTGGTGAAGTTTGTTCATATGATGGTAATTTAGTACTTATTTCATAAACCACCTATCCTTGATCTATCTGATATATATGTCTATAATATATGTCAAATACTATATATTCAAAGGATATGCATGCATATACTAATTTCTTCCGAGCTGAGACATATATTATATACGACGCATCACACAAACATTTTTAAGGTTCGATGAACAAACTTGTCGCATATCATTAAAAACAATCATATGTTGATGCATGTGGCGCATATGCATTGTGTATATATATATGTACAATATATATTCTTATATGAGGACCACATACCACCATTCATCTCAGCAAGAAGAGTACTGATAGGAATTATCAATATATATATATATATATATGGCCCCTTCACAGAACTTTTGAGGCTTTAATCAATGCATTTGGCAAAAGATTTGTACAAAAGGGGGGGTGTTCCACTTTTGAAATGTGGACTTAAAAGCTTTCTCAATATCCTGTGACCCCCCCTCCATCTCTTCAGTATGTACTCTTTGTTTTTCTTTAATACATGAACTGCACAGTAATAGTGCTGATCATGAGTGGGGGTGAGTAAATGATAGGAGCAGGGGTCAAAAGAGTAATTTTACAATAAAGGACTAATTAAGTAAAATGGTAGGGACGTTGGACTTAATTGGAATGTTGTTGTTTTCAATGGGTTAAGTTGAGGTGAGATCATGGTGTCAGATTGATGCTATCTATTTGTCTCTGTTGAACCCAGCATCAACAATGGAATCCAAGAAGGGCCTTTGTACGTGTTCCCACCTTAATTAGCTCCATATATATTTACCACCTTCTTCTTCTTTTTTCTTTTTTTTTTTTTTTGACCTTTAAGACCATCTTTTAACAAAAACGCGTTCACTGTTGTGTTGGCTGCTCTAACATGCCTGGCTTTCAACTCATCTCCTAATTACCGGCAGCGGCGCGTCGCCGGATCAGTTTGGTGGCCATCCCATTGGAGAGTCGGGCGTGTTGGGTTTCTACTTAATTTTCTTTTTATTTTCCTTTCCAGTGTAGGCTTAAGGCTTTTGAAAGCCTTAATCAAAATCAATTTGGGGTCCTAATGCAAATTATATAATGATACTTAGTTCAAAGTCCAAACATTAAGTCTAGTATACAAAAATATTGGGGTCTTATGTAGATTTTTAAGAGCCTAAAACAATCGCTTATTCTCGTATTACTATGATATCCACCTTCTTTCAATGACTAAGCTTATTAGAATATTTATAATAATAATGTTAGAGTTTTTGGAATTGGGTGATGTAAGCTTATTAGAATATTTATATGTTATTAACATGTTAATGAAATGGAGAGTTTTTTTTTTTTTTTTTTTTTTTTTTTTTGACACTTTTTAATCACATGACCATATCGTCAATTAGTATATTTCGATATTTGATTTGATGATAACAAATGGAATGTAGCTAGCTAGATCACAATGGGTAGATTCTAACTAAATCGCAGGTACAAATTAATTACTTCAATTCTCGTGTATGTTTCTAAAAGGCGTGTCTGTACAGTTATATTTTCTTAGTTTGCGCGCAGTAAGTCTGTGAAAGTATCATAATTCCCTCCTCTAAAAGTTGCCATTCACAAAATTAGTCACTTCTTCAGGGACCAACAATCATCACACGAGTTAATTATGTTTTACTTGTTATTCTAAATCTGTCGATCTTGAGATAATACAAATACAATAACCTTGTACGAGGATGCTTTTGCTTGCATATTTCTACAATCAACAAGACATTACCTCGATTTAAAAAAAAACAAGTTGATTACATAAATATCTAACTAATATTAGATTGTAAAGATAACATTACCTTCTTTACCAATAATGATTAATCCAACTGATCAGAGACATCCTAGGTTTTACCAAAGGTTTTGAGTTCGATTCTTAATGATGACAACTCTTGGGATTTTTTTCTCCGAATACTTGTAACGGCCCATGTCAACATCTCGTTGTCTAGGGTACCTGCAAGGCTTCACCATTGTACGGTGAGGTATCCCAGATGTCGCATACCAACGGAATGCTCGGAAGGAAAAAAAAAACATTACCTTCTTTAATAAAGTAAATAAATATGAATAATAACTTTTGTCTTTATTTGCATTTATGGTATAAATAAAACATATGTAAAATATAAACTAAAGTTACAATTTGATTGGATGGTAAAACCCTTACTTACTAAAAGGGAGACCCTCACCCCCTAAATTTTATTTGTTCTTTTTAAAATTTACATTTTTTATCCATAAAACTTTCATATAGAACCCTGAAGTTTTATATTTAAATAGATTGATATACATATTTCTGGGTTTTAGGTAAAATAAAACAAGTATTAAAGTAAAATAAATAAAACAATAGGTTTTTCTTCACTAAAGATCACCGTGCATCATGAAAATTATTGTGAATCAATTGCTTCGTGAATCTTCGTGCATCAATTTAACCATGATCCAAGGGTCAAGATCATGTCTTATTTATTTTACTTTAATAGTTGTTTTATAATACCCAACCCCCATATTTCTGTCCTTTTTTTTGTTTTATATAAAATCAATTTAAGTAACGTATTTTTGTTTAAACATTACCGTTTCCTTTATATTTTTTTTAAAAGTTTATGTTTCTAAAATTTAATTTTGGGCTTTTTCTAATATATATAGTTTTTTTGCTTTTGTAATATTTTGATTTTTTAACATTTTGTTTTTTATAAATTGTTTTTTTATATTTTGATATAATTTTTTAGCAAACTCTTTTATAAAATTTTGTTTTACATATATCCTTTTGATTCTTTTTGTTTCATGTTTTGTTTCTATTGACTTTTGAGTTTCTTTATGAACGTTTTTTCCTTCATGATTTTTTAAGTAAACATAAACGCGATGATGTATCCGTATGTTGTAACGTGTCATACCATGTAAAAAGGCCGCAAAACCATATACGCTTAACATACTAAACATTAAACGTCTTAGATTGAGTGACAATTTTTTAATGTATTGTGTTATTTGCCTTTAAGTAAATATATTTGCGATTTATTTTTTCTTTAGAAGATTTTTTAAAACGTTATGTTCTGCGAAATTATTAATTTGGAAATAAACACATTTACGATGTTGTGTTTATGATATTGCATTTAAAAAACAAAACGTGAAGTAATGATATATAATTACAGTCCCGCAACGCGAGGCTTCCGGATTACCTGGTTAAAATGAAAATAGATGGATAACGTTCACCATCGCATATATACGGAGAATATATTTCAGAAAACAAAATGATCATAAATAAGTCAGAAAATGTGTGTGATCATTTTAGTTAGTTGTACATCATGCTATAAGAATTGGTACATTAACACCCACCATTTATGTTGCTCGCCATTTAGATGAAGGACTTCAATCACACCTTTTACTGCATATGATAGATAGAGAGATGCATGGGAGGTGGGCCATTTTTCATCAAGTAAAATAGCCTTAAGAATGAAACTAACTAAATTGGCTACAAATTGCAACATCATGCCTCACTTATTCCACAATCTACATCTTATGATATTTATTTCACATGATTATTGAATAACTTTGAGCGTGGTCCTTCTCGATCTTTATCTACTTTCTTTAAGAGCATTTTATAATCTTTAATCATGAACATAATCTATATACAACAAATCCATAGTCAAATAATACACTAGTGCTCACTTTTTTCTCATAAGACGTCGCGTCACAACATCACATATACTTTGTAATTATTACTCGTACTATTTAAACTAGATAAAAGATATAATATACTTATAGGAGCTAGTTTCACAAAACATATTATTTACACTAGGATCACTCCGGCGAGCGCTCATCAGCCATTTCGTAGGGTTGTTTGGATACGTCAAATCAGGAGGGAGAAAAGAAATAAGATAATTAAGTCTTCCTTTTTGAACTGTTTAATTTTTTCAGAATGATGTTGTTAAAGCTATTAATTATACAGTATGTATTTTTTGCATTACATATAAGATTTCAAGTCCTATATATTAACACCCGATATTATCACGAACCGTAACTTATAAAATGTAAAAATGTGTTAAGTTGGAATATATGCAAAAGATGCTTAATGCTTTACATAGTGAGAGAATCGAACAAAAGAAAAAATGTTGGCATGAGGGACATGATCATGAGAGTGAGAGATGGAAAGCTTTATTAGAAAACTAACTAGTGGCGAAAACCTTTAATTAGGATTTTTGTTATGCTTTTTATGTGTGTTTAATTGGGACTTGTAGGAAGGTACAAATTAAACTAAATTTGAATAAGGAATATGAAAATGGATTGTTTTCATCCATTAATCAAGCCCCACATAGTTATCGTTATGTGACTTGTCTCCTACTTGTAATTGTAGTAATTTTTCTCTCGTCCATATATTTATATTTATTCTATCTATTTGTGGGTCTATAATATTAGTGGTCACTAGCCTCATAATCATAATCCTTTTCTTAATTAATTAGCATCTTAGTAGTGGTGTAGGTGAGACTACGTAATATTCCATATCTTATTATTAATATTAATATAGTATTTGTTTAAAAAAACTTGGCAAGAACCAACAAAATAGTCAACTTGTTTGAATATTTATTCAAAAATTGAGCAATATGACTCTTGTCGGGTGCTTGGCAAGTTTAACTAACCCAATTTTGTTTACCGTGTACGTTCATGCGGGTCACATTCATCATATATATGTAGCTTAATTGCTAGCGTACATGTATATATTTCCAACAAATTAACAAACCATTTAACGAAAGTAAACTTAATTTTACCTAGCTTCATACATAGCTTTTCATGAGCCAAGCAAAGTGAGAATATACCAAGAGTGTGATATCCCCAAGTTAACTTGATTAACATTTTAATACACGGAGGCACGGAGCGTATATAAATATGGATTATCCCTAAAAGTTACGAGTATATGAATAGAAAATGTGTGTGTGCGTTTAGTATACAATGACAGTCCAAAAAGGTTTGTGTATTAAACCCAATATACGTGTGCACTGTGCTCACGAGTGGCTACGCACGTGAGTGCAAAAGATGATTAAGAATCCTTGGAATGAGGAACCTGAATATGAATCATAAAAAAGAAGAAACCTCCTGCATATGGATTGATGTTTTCTTTTACAAATTGTCACTTTCACACAGCTCCAAATGATGTTTTTCTTTTGCTCGGCAGACATAAATTATTAATACTAGTACTATCTTAATCTTACTACCATATAGCCTTTTGCTTTGATTCCCTACTTTAACTTTTGATTTGGTAAAAAAGAATTTGGATATTTTATAACAAAAAAAACATTTGACACCTTTTCTGGAATCCTAGGTTGCTTCATTTTTTTTTCCACAAAAGAAAAAGTGCTTCAAAATACACCAAATAAGGTGTCTCAAGATTTCTTTAGCTTTTGGGTCAAACAATTTATCGCTTAATGGCTGCATTGTACACCCACACCCACCAAAACTTGACCACCCTCTCGCACTCACCACCTACTGACTATGTTACCACATCCTTTAAATCAATTGCTTCTTCAACTCACTGTTATGATGCTGAAGTAATCGAATAGCTCACGACAAATTCACGAAACAATTACAATACAAGAAAACATGTCAGAGATAAGTGACTAAAAACGGCCGTGGCTGTCAAGGCATTGGTGATTACGACAGGAAAAACTTAATAGCATATATAACGTTTGGCAAATTGGTTATTTAGAGCTTCAAAAATGATTTTACATCTTACTTGTTTTTTTTTCTCTGTTTATTATCTGAATACTATGAAATCCACACCTCCAATTTTCCTATTGAGGCAATAATTTTCCACTATCTGGTGTCGCGTTTTACATTTTGACCGTTTGATTAACAGGTAATCCCACCTATATAAACTGTCATAACCACCTACAAACCCTCTCATTTATAACATGTATGAAAATGCTGTTGAAATTTCATTAAGTAAAACATCTTAAAGTATGTATCTACACCGTGTTTTACGTCGTATTCTATCACTCTAACATTAAAGGCAATTTACAAGTTACTATTAAAAGAAAACAAAAATGTCACATTATGCTTATGAACAATTATAATGGTTATGGACAGATAGCAGTTTAGGAGGACACATGTTAATGAATAAGAAGGGCCAAATAGATACCAGTTAGGACCTGTCACCTTCCATCTCTTAGGCTTCCATTGTTCCTTAGCTCTGACAAGATTATGGGCGATGACATCGAATCACGACCAGTTGAGGAAGTAGTATTTGTAGTCCTCGTAGTAGTCATGGTTGTATTTTCAGACGAGATTGGCTCATCGTCACAGAAAGTGTTAGTGATATCATTAAAATCCCAATCTGTCAAATAACTAGGCTTTGTTGTGACAACACTTATTTCAATATCACCTGAAAGCATTCCAATAACACGTGACATTGCCGGTCTTAATGACGGTGACGCTTGAACACACATAAGTGCCACCCCTATCATACGAGTAGCTTGTTGCTCATCAAAAGAAGTCAACGATGGATCTATAAGCTCCAATTGTCGGTTTCTTTCGTATAGACTCCATGCCTGGAAGTACCATGAAGTCATTTGATCAATACATAAGAAATAAGGATAACTATTGTCATTTTGGGTCAACTGGTAATGACAACTATTCGAGGTGACAAATTGGCCCATTTACCTAAGGATGAATCGATTTTGGTTGCCATTCATTTCAGTTAGATTAAATCAAGCTTAAAGGGAATGGGTCAACTGGACCAAGCTTTTCTATAATTAGTTTACTTTAAAATTCTTTTAGGGGTTGTTTTCTAATTCTATCTGAACCAATAATTAAGAGCCTATTAGTAAACCCAAAACCCAAGCGTAAATAATCTTATATATCTGTATGATACCATCACTAAATCAAGCGTTGATAGTCAATATGAGCCAACCCAATAGCAAGCTCATACATTCTTATAATGGCAATATGAACCTGTAGGAGCTGAACCAACCATTTTTTGCCTATACGAGTCAACACAAAATTTGATCATATACATTCTTATATGGCAATATAAACCCACAGGAGCTGAACCAAAACCCAACTTTATACCAGCCTATATGGCTATATGAACGTCAGAGAACTATATTCATACTAGAAGAACCAAGACTAGAAGTGGCAAGATGGGTGGGTTAGACAATGTGTCAGATCATGTTTGGATTTGAAACACGTCTTTTTTTATCAGGGGGTCATAACAGCATGGTTGGATTGATCCAGATACTTCGATGCTATATTATTTAACTTTTTAATATGTTAATTAGACACCCGTTCAATCAGTTTCTCGATTATCTAAACTTTTTAAATTGATCAATTTGAAATGAGTCAGAATCACCACCTCTACTAAAGACATAGGCATTAAGCAAGCCAATTTCGGACATCCGCATTTTCAAGATTGGCAACCCATGTGCCAAGCCCCATAATAACAATTTAACATGAATATCAAGCTAACCAAGCTTTGGTTTGGGTCAAATGTATCCCCACGTATCTTACCCATTGTAGAAGATACTTTTGCTCGGGATCCAGTTTATCGTCATAATTCGGCCTCCCACTAAGAATCTCTAAACAAACTACTCCGAATCCAAAAACATCAGCCTTCGATGTCAAATGCCCACGCATTGCATACTCTGGTGCAAGATAGCCACTATGCAGGATATCATGTGTTAGAAGAATAGTGGGTTACTAAATATAGTCAGGCTATGTTTTAAGAAGAGTGACGGAACTCACATTGTTCCAGCAACCCGGGTACTCATGTGGGTTCTCTTATCATCATATAATTTTGCTAATCCAAAATCAGATATTTTGGGACATAACTCTCCATCAAGCAAGATATTACTCGCTTTGACATCCCGGTGCACAATTCTAGGCCTTGATTCTTCATGAAGATAAGCCAGTCCTTTTGCTGTTCCCAAGCATATATTGAAACGTGTTGGCCAATCGAGGCGCCCATCTGTTTTTCCTGAAGATATGAAGAAGGAAAGATTTGTAGATTTTCATATGATGATGACAATAGGTCAACTTGTGTTATGTTTTATCTCTCATTGATCAATAAAAAAAATTCTAACAGAGTAACAGGGAAACGGGTCGGTTCTAGACCTAAGCAGTTTTACTCAAAGATTTGTGTTAAGATTTTACAATAATGTTTTATAGTCATAACTGACAGAATCGTTAACCCAACCAGTTTGGAAATACGACGCATGCTAATTTATAGACCATTTCAACCCCGACACTTTTGACCTGTACCCAACCCGTCCATTTAGCAATAACATATCATCAAACAGTTGCAATAGGAAATATTTGTGTTTGTTTCCCCTTTTCTTTTTCAGAAAATGTGAGAGTTTGGACATAGCATCAAACATTTGGAATCATATTCGTCTTTTTCTCAATAAAAGTGAGAGTTATCACGAAAGAAGATGATGAAGTAGGTGTATAAATTTCTATACCAAAGAGTGCCTGATCAAGGCTTTTGTTCTCAAGATACTCGTAAACCAAAAGTCTTCGAGCTCCATCAATACAAGAGCCATGGAGCTTCACAAGGTTCCAGTGTTGGACGGATGATATGGTTGAAATTTCTGTTATAAACTGACTCCTCCCATGATGGGATGCTACTGACAGTTGCTTGACAGCTACCACACTTCCATCATTCAATATCCCCTATAGAAAATCCGAAAATGCATTACTAATATTTTGAATACAAAAATGAATATCGATAGAAACACTGTACTAAAGTTAGTAAATATTGGCCTGACCTTGTAAACAGGCCCAAAACCACCTTCTCCAAGCAAATTTGAAGTACTGAAATCTGCAGTTGCAGTTCTCAGTTCCGCATATGTATAAGTATTTACTTTAGGTCCCATTCCAAGAAACTCTGGCAGATATGATAAAAGAGGTAAGAACATGATTTTATGTCCTTTTTTATTTAATAACAGAAATACAAGTATACAACTGCTACCTTCTTCTAGTCGGTGTTTTGACCTTTTCCTTTTCATATATAAACCAAATACTAAGAAAATAAGACTGACAGATGCGACAGAAGCTATGATACCAACGATCATTCCAGTTTTCTTTGACTTGCCCTTAACATTGAACTCTGAAAAGGAAAAAAAAACAGCAATCACTACACTCAGAACCAGATATAGTTATGAAAGAGCATGTATGTGATTTCTATGTATGGTACCAGGAGAAACTCTGAGGGCAGAAATTAAAGGTCCATAATCTCCCTGTTCAGGTATGCAGCAGGTCCCCTTTCCAGCCCAGAACAAATGAATTTCAAGATGGTTTTGAGTTACGGTAACATCAAAATTCTTTTCAAGGGCTCTACCAATACCACCTGCCTCCTTTGCTATATTGAAGTCTTTCTGTCGACGACTTCCCTAGAGTTCAAGTATGAAGAATAATCAGATATTATCGGTACCTATTTAAGCAGCTCACCTCGTCATTATTATTAGCTATGTTCATCTAAAAAATCACATTAAGTAAAATTTTCAACTTTAGTTTCCTCATTGAGTTTAGAAACTGAGAATGAATTTGAAGCCATCTTTATAGAGATGGAGAAAGAATATTTAAAACATACGATGTCATGTGGCAAACAACTTCAATTTATTTCAATGCAGTATCACTTTCTTAACCTCTCCAAAACAAATTTCTTATTGCATAAGCCTCTAAAGCATCCAGCGAACAGTTGGGAGTCAAACAAACAAGATCTTCAAGAGTGTTTCAATTTATATCTTGAAACATACTAGTTTATATAGCAAGGCTAAGCAGAATTTTGCTTCTGATTATAAATTATTGAATCATATAATCAGTTTCAAAAGCAGTAAAACAAATTATCTAAAAATTAAAGTAAAATAAGCTTTATAACAGTTGAACCTGGATGTAAATATCAAAGACACGCCTTCCATGACCTTGCCAGGTGTTTCTGGTTCGATTGAAGACAGTTTCAGCAAAGAAAAGGCTTACTGTATAAGGACCGTTTTCTAGTCCTAAACCATAATACCTAAGCGATCCTGGAGACTTCCTTGAGGTTCTGAAGAGCTCTGGATAGTTTGTGTTATCAACCTGGGTAGTTGTAGATGCTATGAATGACGGGTCAGGTCGGTCAAGGACAATACCCCCATTGCTCACTGCCCATTTTTCTTGAAATATATAAGAAGAAGCAGGTCCAAGGGTTGTAGTGTTTTCAGTCTCAAATAGTATGCCATTGGCAGATCTCATTTCTGAGCCACCGCACTTGATTGCAAAGCTGGTATCTTAGCAAGAAATAAAGGTCATCATCAATCGCCCACTCACCACTTCTGAGTAAATTTGATGAATAATAGCTTCTTGGAAGACAAATAAAAATATATATTATATATGTGAAAAGAAATAATCAACTTACAAGGTGTTGTATTTCTGTTGCAAGGAAAGTCTCGTTGAAGACAGACCAGTCCTGGGAAAGTACTGCAAACAAAGATTCGATTATTCAGAATAATAATAAAATAAAAACTGCACAAATGCAAACCAAAATTTGAGTGTTTTAGCTTTAAGGGCAAGGGCGCAGTCGGCAAAAAGAATCGGCTCTTTTCTTTGGCTTCTATCGGCTCTTTGGCAACTTTGTACCATGTGTATCGGCAAGCATCGGCACATTACATCGGCTATATAAATTGGCCACATTTAACCGATCCTTGTGAACGTTGGGAGCGTGCTCTGTGACCGTTTTTTTATTTTTTTTGTTCTTGTGCCAAAACCAATCCCACCGGAAACCTAATTTTTTTACTTGGGGGTTTTCGATTTTGAGGCAAATACTATGGTTTTCTTGGCTTCTATTGCCGGAATCCATGCCGGAAACGACTTGCCGATGCTCCTAACGTACAATACCCTTTTCCGGTGAGATCTAAAACCCCTTTGTGGGGTTTCAGGTGGTCGTCGGCCAAAAACGTCCACTTTTTACGGCCAAATAGTTGTTTGGCAAAGGTTCAGTTGGCACTTTTCATTGGCTATTTGTATGGCTACTTTTCCGGTGACCCTTTTCTTGGGGTTTTTGGTTGGTACACGCTTTTCCGGTGACTCCTTTTTGGGGTTTCTGATTTAAGCCGTCGCTGCATGTGTTCCGGTGACCCTTTTTTGGGGTTTTTGGTGGTGTTGCTTTGGTTTTCCGGTGACTCCTTTTTGGGGTTTCTGGTTTATACGGTTTTCCGGCGAGCCCTTTTTGAGTTTTCCGATTAACTGCTGCTGCTTATGCTTGTTTATATGTATATTTATCGTATTTACATTGCCGTTAATTGCATGTTTGTGATTAGCTTGGTAGTGTTAACTCAGCGGTAGCATTGCCGGATTTTTTCCTTGGTAATGTTGTCATCTTTTGTTCCATTAAAGGAATAGGTAGCCGGAAAAGTAGTATTATGTCGGTGATGATATCGTTGAACAATTAGGTTGCCGGTGTTACATTTAGATGGGCGATGATGATACAAAATGTTTGTAAAAATGGGACTCGGATGATCCGAGGCGTATCTTAGCCGGGTAAACCTTCGGGTTAGCAGCCATGGCGTCTTCGACTTCTGAATTCCCGACAAATTCTGAGCCCATCCTTTTTAATAAAAAAACGATCACTTTTTTCATTTTTCCGGCAACCTTTAATTTTTCTGGCATTGGCATTTTTGCAAGTTTTGGCTAAATTTTTTGCACTACACCATCACTTTTGGCTAAATTTTGGCAAGTTTCGGCTACTTTTCGGCAAAAACACGTGGAGGCCTTTGATTGATCGAAAAAGAGCCAAAACCAAGCCAAAGAGCCAAGCATCGGCTCTGCACCCTTGCCCCTTAGAATTCCCTTTAAACTCCAAATAAGAATTATAATCATGGGAAAAAGATGGTAACTAACGGATTTGCTTTTTAAGAATAATATCCAAGTATCCACTTATTTTTCCAATCTTATTAAGTGCCTGGATGCATTCAATCTAAGTTAGATAATGTGACATTTGCAAACACCACATCACATAGATTAAAAATTTTAATGATTACCTTATGTTTGTGCTGTCAAACTTAAAGTTGTTAGCCACCAAATTCCTGAAACAACAGAAACATGTTCATATACTAAAATAATAACAAACCACTGGGTCGAAACGAGATAGTATTAATTGAACAGAACATAAGCGTACAATTGCAGATTGGCCATTGACCACGTTGGAATCACCCAGCGTGGAAAATCACCTGACAGTTCATTGTAAGACAAATCTCTGCAAAATAAAGTTATATCAAATCAAAAGGAAATATATAAACAGGTTCCAAGAAAACTCATGCAATAATAAAATTTCTTCATGTGTAACTGATACTCTGATAGGTGTCAAGATTTACAAACCTCCAATAACAGCTACTAGATCTGTTCAAATAGCCATGGTCAACTTACATGTTTTGAAGACGCTCACTTTTGTCAGGAAGAAGAGAACCAGACAAGCTGTTGTTTCCAAGAAATCTAACCAAACCAACACAACATAGTATCAGAGAAACAGTTACACCTTATCCAATATTGTAAGGGCTAAGGGGAGGTCCAATGAAAACTTACAAAGAAACAAGGGAACTCATATTCATTAACGTTTGTGGAAGTGAACCATTTAAATTGTTGAAACTTAAATCCCTGCCAAAGAGAAGAAGTAGGGTATTAAAAATACAGTGGTTGAGACTTCTGTAAAATGGCTCATATTTAACTAGATTTTGCATGAAACGTACAGAGTACGAAGACTTTGCAATCGATTAATCTCTGTCGGAATGGGGCCCGAAACCAATGCATTTCTTATAACTCTAGTCACCAAAACATTAAAAGATAATAAGTAATTTGAAATTATTAAACCCTCCACATAATTTAAAGGGATATGTGTTTCTTACAAGTCGGTTAGGTTCCTCAAGTTGGTGATAAAATCAAGAGATGAACTCGCGTTCTGTAAATCACTTACTCGCCTATACAAGTTCATGTATAAAAGTAATTCAAATATTTGGACTACCAGACAATAAGTAATATCTAGAGAGAGAAGGTGTGTATAACTTACAAAGAGGTCAACGAGGTTAAATTTGAGAAACTGGCTGGTATAGGACCTTCAAAATTATTGCCTTGAAGTCTCCTATAAAACCAAACATCTGCAAATTAGTGGATGATACCTTTGTAGCTTAAAATTATACACTATAGCCAGAAGTTGCAAGATGGGCGGGTTGAGTTAGGGATCAAAATATGTTCACTTTTGGACATGTCATTTTAGTACATGCCAAAAGGTCAGCCAGGGTGACCCGAAAAACACTTTTAGTCCATTTTCTATAATACCTAATGCACTAAATATGAGTATATAGATACATAAATTATAATATTTTTTATTTTTTATTTTTAACTTGGCTAAATCATCACCAAGTTGATCTAGCGGCAAGGAGTCTTGTTACTCACAAAATGTCTCATGTTTGAATACTGTCCTGCACATATTTTGGGGTGGCCAGGGAAATGGCTGAAACCGGCAAAGCGCGATTAGACCACTATAAATAGCCAAAAATGACTCGCCATTCTGGGATAACCCCTAACCTTTAAAAATTTTAAAAAATGTAGGAGTTTGTGTGCATGGAAAGTAGACTTCGGGAAACCTTGCAGTTGCAACAGGTTTCCCTTTAGCTTAAGTCTTTTAATATTACCCATTTGACCCTTTTCAGCTAGAAAATAACCCAAATTGACTTCCCACCTCAAGCTACTACAACCATTCTTACTTACAGTTGCGATAAGTTTTTCCAGTTGCTTATAAAATCAGGTATCTTTCCGGTAAATGGGCTGTCTGATGCCCACCTAAAAACCAACAAGGTAACTGATAGTAAGCCTAGATAAGCTGAATATGTAGTATCTGGTTTTCACGTAATTACTAAAAGAAAAGATAATATTCATGTGACAGAAATACATACATCACACGCATATTTTGGAGGTTAGCAAATGTCGAGGGAATCTCACCGCCAGCACCACAGCTGTCTAGGTAACTGTGATTATGTGTGCTTCTAATCAGATACTAGATATCTAGAGTATGCATAGGTAAATTAACTCAGTAGTAAATGTGAGTGTATGTGCGCATGTACATGTATCATTATTTTCTAATAAGAACATACAGAAATTCCATTTTAGGTAGATAGCCAAGTTCTGGGGGAAGACTGCCTGAAAAATTATTGGAACTCACAGCCCTGCAACAAATAGACAACATAACCATGTAGCATATAAACTATCCCTCAAAATTTATAAACTGAGAAAGCAGCTAATGGAAGGCAAGGAAAGCAGAGAACCAGAAAAACAAGCACGGATCTCTTTTTCACTTGGCTAATAAATTGAAGTTTTAATGAATAGTAACACGTCCCTAAAGTTGTAATCATGTGCTCAAAAACTATAGTCTCTTTGCAAGAGTATACAAACACAAAACATAATTAAAAAAGCACTCACAACATTGCTAGTTCTTTAAGATTTCCTAGCTCCTTGGGTATTGTACCAAAGAATTGATTGTGGGCAAGGGACCTGTTAAGACAATAATACGGAAAGTTGAGTAAGATGTTAAAACAAAGGGTCAACAGTTTCAAAATTTCAACCTTTCACACACATAGGTAATCGGTAGAGCACATATAGTTTACTGTAATATTTCATTGATCTAAAAATGTAAGGGAAAAAAAATGAAATAAATATCCTGCACTTACAGGATCACCATTGCAGACATATTTCCGAGGAATGGGGGCAAGGTACCGGTGAATGCATTCTGATCAATTTTCCTGCATAAGTGAAAGATATTATGATACCATCGCGTTTGAGATATGATAACAAACATTTCTCACACATTTTAAGACTAAAGCTTGATTTCGGTTGATAATAATAATAATAACTATAATGAGAGAAATAAAAAAAGGGGGCCTACAATACGGCGAGGTAAGTTAGAGCAGCAATTTCTTCAAGAATAACCCCTTGCCTGTTAAGTTTAGAGACTTTCCTGGAAGCAAAAGATGGAAACTCTTACAGAGCTATAGCAACGTTACTTGTAAAATTTGCATTATACTCTATAAAAAAAAATAACTTGTTTGTTAAGGTTCTTGTTTGACCTTCTGTAACTCTCAATGCCGTCTTTCACAGGTTTTGGGTCCCAATACCGTCGTGTATGGGAGGTTGATATGTAGACAGCCTTACCCCTACCAAAGGTAGAAAGGTTGCTTCCATGTTCTACCATAGGTAGAAAAGGACCTCCAGTCTTGCTGGGCATGAGGATCGAACCCATGACCTTTGTTTCCAGAGGCATGAGCTCCAACCACTGATCCAACCCAGTTGGTTTTTCTTGTTTGACCTTCTCATTTGTGTATTTATGTGTGCTGCTTATTGTACATATATGTGAATATGAATCAGGTAAAAGAAAAAGACTTACAATTTGGTAATATGGCAAGTGTTGTTGCTATCATAGGTACAATCGCATTCGATGGATGGATTGTTGTAATCCTTGTCGAAATCTGGTCCAAGGGCTGTTCCGGTACACGGTTCTCCGCTTATGTTCCACAAGCCGACATTGTTTTGGTTTCTTGGAATTTGAACATCCCATTTCTGAAATATAGAATTTAACGCTCTTGCTGTTTATTTGGGAAGAAAAAGAAAAGAGAGATGGATGGATTAGATGCTTATCTTTAATAAATACTAAAAGAGAACCCTTAAATCAAAAATGGAGTAATTTAAACCCTTTATTAAATTTTTTTTTTATTTCTCTACCTTAGATCAAGATAATGACATTATCATTGACTCAACATATAATTAAATACTCTTTTAGTCCTTCAACTATGGATAAAATTTTTTAACAATACATATTAATAAATAATATTCCACTAATCATATCAATTTTAATAAATCTAACATTTTGAATACCCTTTTTGATTCGGGAAACCAATGTCAAACCTTAGTCTTTGAAATTATATTTATAGTATGGTTGTTTTATGAAAAAATCAAACGGTTCATTTTCATTATTCTTATTTTATTTATTATTCTGTAAATTTTAATAGTTTTTAAGTATTTATTATACCATTATGTTAACTTTTTATAGGTATAAAATGTAATTTTTCATAAGCTTTTTCCGCGTTTCACGCGGGTTATAATCTAGTTTATACGTATTCGGGCACAAGTGACCAAAACACATTGATTATATTATAGAACAAATATTAAAATAAAATAAATAAAACGATTAGATAATGATAAAATTGATCCACGGATTAACGGTATACAAATCTATATATATATATAAGAGAAAGATCAAATAAGAAGGTGTCTTAAGGATAGAAGATAGAGAAGGTCTTATGAACCAATCAGAACGTGACATGTGGATTTAAAAAAAAAAACGCGGTGGCATTTTTGTAAATAAATCAAACTTTTGTCAGCCTGGTTCTGGATCAGCCTGGGTCTGGGTCAGCTTGGGTTATGATCAGCTTGGTTGGGTAAGCTTGGTCAGTTTGGTTAGTCAGTTTGAGTTCTGGGTCAGCTTGGTCAGTTTGGTTAGTCAGTTTGGGTTCTGGGTCAGCTTGGGTTCTGATCAGCTTGGTTAGTCAGCTTGGTCAGCTTGGTTGGGTCAGATTGGTCATCCTGGGTTATGGGTCAGCTTGGTCAGCCTGGAATCTGGGTCAGCTTGGGATCTACATTTGTGTAGATTATGTGTAGTTTTGTGACAAGCTGACCCAACCCAAGCTAACCAAGCTGACCCAACCTGACCCAGACCCCAAACTGACCCAACCCAACCCTAAGCTGATCCAAAACTCATTATCTACATTTGTGTAGATTAATTTACATTTGTGTAGATTGTGTCAAGCTGACCCAACCCAATCTGACCCAGACCCCAAGCTGACCCAACCCCAAGCTAACCAAACCTGACCCAATCTGACCCCAACCTGACCCATTCTGACCCTGGCCCCAATCTGACTAAACTGATCATGCTAACCAACCAAGCTAATCAGAACCCAAGCTGACCCAAAACCTATAATTTACATTTGTGTAGATTATGTGTAAATTGTGTCAAGCTGACCCAACCTGAACAGACCCCAACCTGACCCAGACCCAAGCTGACCAAACTGATTATGCTGACCAACCAAGCTGACCCAGACCCAAGCTGATCAGAACCCAGGCTGACCAAGCTGACCAACCAAGCTGATCAGATCCCAAGCTGACTCAGTCCCAAGCTGATAGAAACCAAGGCTGATCACTTCAGAAAAGTTTGATTTATTTACCAAAATGCCACCGCGCATTTTTTTCATTTTGACACATGTCGCGTTCTGATTGGTTCATAGGATCTTCTCTCCCTTCTCTCCTTAAAACACCTTCTTCCAGGATCTCTACCCTATATATATATATATATATATATTGATGCACAATGATATTTACAAGTTATTTGTTTTACTTTAATACTTATTTTATTTTACCTAAAATCTATATTCATAACCATCGATATAGTAGACGGTAAGATTGACCAAATGATTTGTACTGGGCAACAATTCATCTTTAAAGTCGTCTGCCCTTTTTTCTTTTGAAATGCTTTATCATAATTATATGTTATTTACATCATACCATTTTAAATTGTCACGAAATTATGGTCACTATTGCAATAAGGATTTTGATGTTAAATATATATATATATATATATATATATAAAAGTGGTACTTTATAAATAAACATCCTTTAATAATAACTTATAATATTTTGTGCACACAATTATTTAATGAAACCCAATAATATATACGTAAAGTTGATTACAAACTTAAATATTTTATTTAGAAAAAAAAAAAATAGTATCATTGATACACGAATAAAAAACAAAATAAAGTTGTTATTTAAATTACACATTAAGATGCATTAATTATGTTTTCACTTTGTAAATGAACACTGAACCATTGTTTAAGAACGGATGAAATGTTGTATCTCTCTCTTTTATCTCTATTCTCTTATAAAGTAAAAAGGCTATTTTTATTTTAGGTAAAACTATATTTGAATTATTAGAATTACTCTTGACTTTTTATATTTTACCCTTAATGATTTAATTTATACTCTAAACATTTATTTTAATCATTAACAATTTAAGCTCTTATCTTCTAAAAATTGTCACTGTCACAATTACATCAACCTACACCACTTACCGACACCACTAGACCGTCTTCCCTACCACCGTCGTTGCATTGAGCAGGAACCATGCTCGTAAAAATTAAGAAATATATAAGAAAACTTATCTCTCTATATAACTAAGAGATGATAGTTTTTTTGATTAGTTGGCAATTATGAGAGAATGTCACGTAGGATTTTTTATTACGTGTCATACTTACATTAATTTCCTAATTTTAAGCATTACTTTAAAAATTATTCTTTATCTTAATCATCATTGTTTAATACTCCCTCCGTCCCACTAAAAGTGTCTTGTTTTGAATATTCAAAGTCTTTATTTTTTAACTTTGACCTTAAATTTTTTTGTTGGTGTTACATAATATTTGATAAAAGTTACATGAATTGATTAAGTTTTATATATATTTTCATTGGGTATAACTTTCATCAAGTATTATATAACCCAAAAAAATATATTTAAGGTCAAAGTTAAAAAATAATGACTTTGAATATTCAAAATGTGACATAATCAATGGGACAGAGGGAGTAATAAATTAATTAAAAAGTAAAAAAAACAAAAAAAAACATCAATACAAGTCGGCTTCAATATATGGTTAATGTACTGTTTTTTAAATTATTTTATATATATATATATCTCTTAATGAGATTGTTTATTGAAAACATATATATCTATTTATCTCTTAAATCTTTTTAATGATCGTTTAAAATGTATGAGGGATATGTACTATTATTTTAATTTAATAATTTTAATTATTTGTTCCATGTATATCTCTTTAAACTTAATGGATATATTTTTTATTCACCAAGTTACAAAGTTACGTTTATTATTAGTATTAGTATATATATTGACAAATTATACATTATTCTTATTATTTATTTAGTTGTTTCACATTAATATCCAAATTACTCTCATCTTTTAATTGTTTTTATACTACATGACATCGATCACTATGATTAAAGATATAACCCCTACCAAACACAATGTCGTGTTGAAAGTACGTTCTCTTGTTTCATGAATACAACATGGAATAAAGCCCGTTTTATTAGTCATGCTTTAACATATTTGATATATATTATATATGTATAAATTATCATTTTATTATTTGAATCAGTTGTAAATTTACTATTTTTTTATATTATCATAAACCATGAATAATAATGTAATGTAGAGTTATTTTTTAGTTTACGTTCTCAGTCAGCCCCGCACAACATGCGGGTCTAATCTAGTAAGACACTATTTAGAGTTTTAGACTCGTTCATGATATAGAATCTGTTAAAGATTTAAAAGGGCTTTTTTCAAATTCAACACAAAAATAAGTTACGGTTGTGTAATTCTAGCATGCTTATCTAATATTCGAGTTGGTCATTTAAATGAACAAGTTGACCTATTACTCTATTAGCCTATGTAGCACCGAAACGGATACGGCAAAGGGGAACAGACAATGGCGGAACCAAGATCGTATGTGACCCATAGCACAAATTTTTTCGCTAGCTTAGTATCGCCGCAAAGTAATGATAACGTTTAGATTGTTACAGCTTTTAACACTTTATTAAGTTTGTCTATTTTTGGTGGGTTTTTAAGAGTTTTTGGCACATTTGGTTGTAAACTTTTCATGTTTATTAGTACAAATACATCTTTATAAGTTATATTGATAAGAAAATCTTTCGAAAGTTTAAAACTAGTTACATTGACCGGTATCCGATATTTATATGACCCGTAGCATCAATAGAAAATACATCATTTTTAAAAAAAAATTATATTACAAAATTTTAACGGACCCATAGTACGGGTTACCCCTCGTTTCAAGGTAGTTCCGCCACTGGGAACAGAAACTATACGGGAACGGGGAACGGCAAAATTAAAAAAATTAGGATACGGGTACGACAAAGATACGACAATAAAAATTAAAGTAAATAAAATATGTTGATTTTATATAAAAGAAAGATTTTAAACTTGAGAGATTATGTATGATTATGTATGTATAATATTTTAATATATGTTTGATATTGACCGGTGATCACTGATTAAATTTTTACTAATCAGTTTTGAAATAAAATAAGTCTGATGGTGGTTTCAATTGTATAATGTAGTTGGTTTGTGTTTTTGGGTATGCGTAGTCGCAAGATGACAGTCGTTTTTGGAATAGAAAAAGCTAATTGAAAGCCTAATATTAACTAGATATGGTATGGAAGCTTCACAGAAACGTTTCGGTATATATGGAAACTTCAAGGAAACGTTTCGTACGTGTTTCGTACAAGTTTCCATTCCTATGAAGTTTCTGAAACGGATACGCCTACCTGTTTGGAGTTTTGGTGCATCATAGCTATTAGGTGATAATAATCTTCTGTGAAATAATACAACTGTTAAAGATATTTACTATCAATTGATGTCATGTATAAGGTGGAGCAATTAATTTGTTCGTGTTTCTCTTATTTTAATTTCTCTTTCGTAAATTTGTAGCAAGTAAATCTTTTGTAACCTTTTTATCACATTAATTTTAAGTGATGTAAAAAGATATTCGTATTTGAAAGTAATTCAGATCTCCAATGAAGGCTTGTTCCTTGGGCAACCAGGGTTCGAATCCAAGGGGGCACAAGTTTACCCCAAATGGCATTCAATGTCGTAGATGTCGTGCCGCTTAGCGATCTATCCGGGGTTTTTTTCCAGTGAACTACCACGATGGCATCCTGGCCAATCGGTGTAGAGACCACATATGGGGTAAACAGCTCCGATCAAAAAATGAATGTTAAAAAAAAAAATTCATATCCAAACCAATTTGATCCGAATGTTTTATTCATTTGTTAGAAGGGCTATATATGAAAGAAAAAAATATAATACGAGATCCTAGCCCTATGCAAATAATGTTATATCTAGATTTTCAAATTTTCAACTTGATTATGTTATAGTGTAGGATTTAAGTTAGTTCAATTTTGCAAGTTAACCTAAATCCACCTTATATGACATAAATTTTAACCTTTTACATATCATAAAAGAATAGTATGACAAAAATCGTGTGTTTCGTTTAACATACAACGACGATATTTTAAGGGGTAAACCTTGCATCGATCATACTATATAACATGTTTTTGACTGTATACTACCAAATATGCTTTAGAGTGTTGTACAATACAATACTATATAACATTTTTAGTGATGTATGGTCAAATTGTGGTGGTATATAGATGACTTCTTTTGTGAAAAAGAAAGGTTAGCTGACTCAAATAATCTAATATGTGCACTATCAATGAATATCGTAATGAGTAATGACATCATGTGATATCGTACATACGAAGGAAAAGGATGCACAAGAGACAAACACGTATCCAAGAATATGTCAATGGAACCACACTCGTGGTATTGAATTTCTATCTAAGAAATACAGACATCAATAATTGTATCACAAGGGTCAAAACTTACATTTCGACAAATATGGGCAAAGGTCAAAGAACCATAAAACGATATTCGTAGCTTTTCATATTGGTGGAATGGACCACTCTTTTCTTTTTTCTTTTTTAATTCCTCTTTTATATACTTCAAATAAAATTTCAATATTTTAATTAATGAAACAAATTTAATTTAAATAAAAACACAACAATACTCGCGCAATGTAACAAACAACAACGATGACGGCGGTGATGAGTAGCGGTGGCTTGTTGCGGTAGCAGCGGTGGTGTTAGTTGAAAGTTGTAATTTAAATAGTGTAGGTTATTGATGTATGTGGTTTTAATGAATGTTTAAATTTAATTGTTGAAAGTTGTAATTTAAAATTAACAAAAACTCAAATAGTATACATAGATTATGTTTATTATTTGGTAGTTGGTGTGAAAATGTTTCGACTTTTACTTAATTTCAATTAGATCACTAAACCATACATTCTTTTTGTATTCTGAACTTTTCCATTTTCTTTTAAAATTTCTTTTTAAACTTTTTCTTTTTCCAAAAATATACGAGTATAGTTTTTTAAATTGTCGATAAAAGAATCTAAAAGCTCACGATTGTTTTTACATGTTAAACTTTTGGAGTTTTTTTTATTTAATCGTAACTCAATATGAATATTTCAAATACAAAATAGCTAAAAGCCTAAAACGGTGGCTAACGAAGCCACCATTCCATTAACGCCTCTGAAATGATCAAATAGACAAATGGAAATTAAATATGACAAAATTATCTTTAAAGTTGTTAAAAGGTCCTTTTTGCTGAAGAACTTTTTATATCCTAAAATAAAAATATTGTCATATCTAATTAACATTACATATTTAGAAAGTCCAACCCTTACGACCAAGTCGCCAACTTTGACCATAAACTTTAACGGAAAAAAATACTACTAATAGTAAATTTGTGATCTCAAAGACATATCCCATGTCTCGTTAGAAAAAATACGAGTAATAAAAAATCGCAATTATCTCCACTATTGGAATTTCTTCTCTATAATTTGAGCGCTGACAATTTTAAGTCGGCAAATCGGAGCAACCAGCTAGGCAGGGCAGGTTACACACACACAATGTGTATATATGCATCACTTATACATATACAACACATAAACAGTAGCATTAAACTTATATGTATCTACCACATTCTTTGATATGTTCATTAAACATTATTCATTGATAAATAAATTAAATACACAATCTCCAATATAAATTGTATATTATGATGAAAGTGAGGTATCACCTCTTAGTACTGATTACTGTTTATGATAAATAGATAACTAAATTGAATTGAAGCGAATTCTGATATATGCATAACTTTTTCCGTATGATTTTAACAAAAATAACTCCAATGAAAATAAACAAATTGAACCACAATTATTGATTCAAACTGAATTATTCAAGTAATAATATAATAATCAGTTAGGCAGGGCTTGTATTCATTCGATATAATGAGCTAATTAATAAAGATAGATAGTTAGATACATCATATACACATACATATAGAGTTAAGAACATACGAGTAAAAAAAGAAATAGTACCTTCAGAAGGATCAGTTCGGGCAGTTTGAGCGGTTGAATTCCGGAAAGAGAATATGCAGAAAATGAAGAAGACGATAGAACTGAAAGACGAGACTGAATACGGCAGCGGCGGCGTGGGGATTGACCGGAAACTCATGGTTTCCGAAAAAAGAAAGAGAGGAATGAATTGAATTATCAGAGGTCCTTGTTGGCAAGTATGTATACCTATCTGTACTCTATTGAATCTATGTTTATTATATTTCATTTTATTTTATATTTATATATTCCAAAAAGAACTGTTTAAATCGATTGAAGCTACTTAGAAGGTGAAATTTGGGCTCCCCACGGGCCACGGACGAGGTTTATGTATGAAACTTGGCCCGTTATACTACGCCTTGACCATATGAAAACATGTCAAACTTTAACTATTCATTATTGACCACTCTTCAAAATGGAACCCGGCCCAAGGTGGAAATATATGGACTATGGAGTGAAGAAAGAAAAAGCGGTGAAGGAACATAACTGAATATATAACTAACTAGCTAATCAAATCTGGGTTGAACCCGGGTTTTTAAAGTTAAATCAGTTCTAATTTGGGCATTTCTGTTTTAATTTATTGATAGATAACATAGATCCTCGTACAATACAACGGGGGTAGTGTGATGACGATAACTGATGGTGGCGATTGTGACGTTGAATGGTGTATACAACTAATGTAAATTAAAGAGACCAATAGAAAAAAGTAAAAATTGGTGGTGTAAAAAAGATTTAAAGTTAATCATGTATATCATAATAATGGTAGAGTAAATGCACAAATACTTTGAGTCTTTAACATCCGACGACATTCTTATGATGGTTTTCGCTGATGACAAAAATAACGCCTTTTAAAAAAAGGATTTATTTTTCAAAAAAGCTTTACTATTCAATAGCGATATTTACCTATGTCAACATTTCAATTTCATGCCTTTTTCTTAAAATACTTACTATTTAATAGTCTACCTATTGATAAATATATTTTCTATACTATATTATTTAAAAAATAATAATTTATTTTTCAAAATGTTGAAACTTAGTGTAATATTTACACATAATTAACATCCTTAATTTTTTTTTTATCTACATTACCTCTTAACATTAATAATTAAATTACATTATTAATCATTGATATTTTAAAATATCTCCATTAATCATTCATATCAATTACTTTTACATCAATAATTTGCACCACTTAATAATGTCTCCGCCACCAACAGTCGCCTTCACCATCACACTGTCACCGTAACAACTAACATCGCATTACGCGGATACTATGCTAGTTATTTTTACTGTACTTCTTAATTAATCTTAATTAAATACGAGTACAATTAAACTCATTAATCAAAGTCATATTACACCCACTTCCAAATTATACCCGCTTCCAAACCATACATTGAATCCAAAACTTTTTTAACACTATAAAATATTATCCTAATGGCGATCTTAATACCAAGATTAATGAGTGTGCATGTATCACTAGTGGAATAAAATAAAAGTGAAAAACTTTGTGATGTGTCGTGAAGTTACACGCGTCGATATAATAATGATAGGTGGATGGTATACGTATATAATAATGTGGCGTATGTGTGTGTGAGTCAAGTCTTGCTCGAAAGAGACAAACATCGAAACATTAGAGATAGATATAACTAAAATTCTCACTCACACACATACACACACACACACCAACACGGATTTTATTAGTTGTGTTTGTTATCTAAAACAAGTTCTGTTTTTTAAGATTTTCGTCTCAATTCTCTCTGATTCCTTTCCCACAATTGTTGGGTTCTTTTCTGTATATATTTTAATATACACATCTTTCTGTAAGTAATTACTTCTCACTCTAATTACTGATTTAATTATCATTCCTAATTATATATGTTCAGTTTTTTTTTTTTTTTAATCCTGTGTTTATTATGCATGTTGGAATTCTTTTCAATTACAGTATATTTTAACTTCCTCTTGTTTTTGTGGATTAATTATATTAATTTGCATGTTATTGTCAGTTACAATTGTGATTGGTAGTATAGTTGACAAGTTTTAGGTTTGGATTATTATATGTATCTATTCAATTATGTATCATGTTCATCAATTTGTTTAACTATATACCAATTTTTTTTTAATTTGGGTGAGTGTGATTAAATTGTTTGCATGTTATGGCCAACTGTGAGTTGTACTAGATTTCAAATTAGAAATTTGTAGATATCAGTCTGTGTGTGTGTGTTTGTGTGTGTAAGTTGGAAAATTTACCAATTTTCCTGCATCTTAGAAAGCAGTATGTGTTGTCACAATTGGATGCATGATGATATGTTCTGTATTTGAATTTGAATTTGAGAGTATAAATTATTGGCATTTTTTAAGATTTTGTGCTAACTCAAAGTGGAAATGTTTTGTTTATGTATCTTCAAATCGTCTTTTCTAAGTAATCAAATCCTCTGATTTGATCGCTAGAAATAATGTTTTAGGAAAAAAAGTTATTTTTGTATGTTACCCCGGGTTCGAACGGTGATACTCGACAAGTACCTGTTTTTAACCAAATTGATTTCATAACTAAAGAATGATATTGTATATTTCAGTTATTATCAATCCTTTCCGTTTCTGTTTGACCATGTGATAGAAGTCACACGGTTATGAAAGTTGACCATCTCATTGACGACTGCCAGGTACACTGTTTTGCATCGATTTTCATGTCGACCACAGCCATGCGGGACAATTCAGGGGATTCATCATCACTGGAACAATCATTAGATAGGGACTCACAGTCTGATGAAGATGTTAGTGAGGAAGAAGGTGATGTCAGCAAAGGAACCCATATGCCATATATTCCTACAGGTGCTCGACGTTTGTTCTGCCAATCTTCATAAGTTGTAACAGTAATATATATCATTATTTTGGACTGTTATATTATAGTACTTCTTCTATCAGGTTATTGTTGTGAGTTTATATTGGATCCTACTGTTTATTTTTGGTAATATACATTGATATGAGTTTATACTATACCTGGAGGTCAGATAGCTATGGACATGGACAACAGCCGCTTGAGCCTGGAGCTCTAAATATACTCCCCAGAAATGAAGAAGCCCTTGCATTGACACAACAGCCTGAACTTGTCGGCCACTCAGTTGTAAGCTTCTCACAGTTCAATCTCTCTTGGTTACTATATTTTGTTCTGTTAAGGTGGTAAAATGGGCGGGTTGGGTAACAAGCAAAATCGGATGATTTTTGGTGTGGTTCACAATCCAATCAGGCCAGTCTCAGTTGGCTGAAATACACATGTCTGGTTTTATTTATCTTCTATTTAACATTTACACTACATCAGATATCATTGAAAGAACATATATAACTTCACTTTTTTATCAATGTATCCAACTTATTTATATTTTACATCAAAGTAATAAAAGAATGTTGTTGTGCAATCAACTCGTAGTTTAGTATTTTGAGCAAATTTGTTTCGTTTGAAGCTAGTATGTATACTTATTATGTTTACCAATTAGAGATGAACAACCAGAAGCAAACCACTCATAACCAGAAGCACCTCTAAAGTACAGTCACAACTTGATTGCATGCCTCGTTCATCTTAGCAGTTTGTGATTTTTTTTTGCAGGCTTGTGCTCCAAATCCTTATTACGATCCGTACTATGGTGGGATGATGGCAGCTTATGGACAGCCCATGGTAATAGTTTTTTTGTATGAAATAGCTTTGTAAACATTGAAATCATTACAAGTCATATTGGATTCATTGTATAACTTATTAATCACTTGGCTAGCGGAAGATATTTTTTTATGAAAAACAGAGTCATATATAGCTTTGGTTTTGTGTATTGCATATGAGTGCCAAGTGACATCACACAATGTTGAGGAAAAATATTTTGTTATGTCAGATTCATCCTTCATTCGTTGATATGCAACAAGTGAGGATGCCTCTGCCCCTTGAAATGGCACAGGAACCTGTTTATGTGAATGCCAAACAATATCATGCGATATTGAGGCGAAGACAAGCGCGTGCCAAAGCAGAGCTTGAAAAGAAGCTTATTAAGGACAGAAAGGCAAGTATAATCAACTGTTGTGTGCAAAGTTGTTGATAAACTGGAACACAATCTTGGAAAAAAAATATTACCGAGGTAGTGCTAGGTGGCGAATGTGACGTTTTTTCTTCTTCTTTTCTGTGCAGCCTTATCTTCATGAATCCCGGCATCAACATGCCATGAGAAGAATGAGAAGTTCTGGTGGCCGTTTTGCGAAGAAAACTGAAGCTGAGGCTTCAAGGAATACAGGTGATGACAAGAACACAACATCATCGAGTTCGTCAGGTATGAAGCGGGCGAACTCCGAGTCTACCGAGAGTCTCAACACCCACCAAGAACCCATGAATGGAACGGTCAATTCATGCAATGGTCACACGTATGCAGTTGATGGGGCACGTTATGACAATCAAGATAGCTTTCAGGCATCATCATATTCGGACATTAGGGAAGGTGGTTCTTTAGGGCAACAATGGACATCGATACCATCCAACCAGGCTTCACAGAGGGCCGTGGCAATGAAGTGATGATGATGATGATAATGATGATCTCTTTGGCATGGCCGGCAAATCATTCTTGGCTGTTCGATGTGGAAGGGAGAGTTTGAAAGGTAAAAACGGGCTATATGGTGGCCTCTTATCTCATTTTCAGATTCTTTTTAGTGGTTTGTACAAAATATAATGTTGTTTATGAGGATTAGAAAGAACGGTTTAGGGCATTTTGAAGCCATATAAAGTTAGTTATTAGGGTTAAGGTGTTCAGGTTGGGTAAGTTCAGAAATCCATATTCGCTGCTTGGTGTTTTATTTTGTTTGGCAGTGTTGAAGCTTGTGCTTTCATTTTTTGCATGGTTTCATGTCTTTTTTAATTAGGGATGCCAATGGAGAGTTTTATGGGTTCGGCAACATATAGATAGTGCATATGCCAAAACAGGACCAATCATATATATGGTCAGGGGAAAATGGGTTGAGTAACATGGTTAAATAGTTACCAAAACAGGACCATCCGTCGTAATCATATCATCTGACATAAGAGTAATTTCCTTTTCTTAAAAGTGATTTAAGGTAGCTTCAAGAAGACTGGTACTTTTGGAAATAACATGTGCTTTGATAACACCCGTCTTAATTATGAACCTTTTAAAAAAGGCGGTAATGATATATATAGTGACATAGCTTTAACTACACCGATATGACATCACGTCTGAAGTTTATGTTTTCCAAAATAGCATGATATTCTATAGGTTTAAATCTTCTTTTTAGGTAATATATCTTGGGGATGATCCGGGAAGGAGTTGGCGGTCGCGGAATATTTTTTCTTAGACTGATAAATTTGAGACTTTCTTGTTCTTGAATAACTCGATCGGTTTACCCCAATAACTTTGTCTTCGCTTACCATCAAATTCTCATCTTCGTAACTGAAATTAAACATGAGGTGGATTAATTTAGTACTTCTTTTCTTATTCTTTTTTAAAAAATACGGAGTATAAAAATTAGTAATAACCTCTGGATTTTGTTCAGTGGAAATTCTTGTATCGAGATTTTATGTTTGTAAAATATATTATCAAACCTCTTAATTTTATCCCTTTTTAATTTAATTAAATTAATTTAGCTAAGCTTTTTCTTTTATTTTAGAGAACATATGGATAAAGCCATCAAATTATTCACTTCCATCGCAACACCCTTTTTTGTCGCAGAGATTTAGGGGACGCATTCCCAACCAGAAAGGTATATATAATTCGTTCGGGAATATGCCAAAATATTTCCACCGCAAAATACCAACCTGCATGTATTTTTTTTCAAAACTAAGAGGTGTCAATTCTAACTGTACATTTAACACAAACATCTTCATCATCATCAACGTGTGCAATCTGATTTTAATATTTACACATATGTACTCCTTATCTTAATTCTGATTTGTGGTTCATGTTTTGAATTTTTAAAGTTTAACTTTTACAACTTTGATCATAAATTATTTTCTTTGTGTGTTAGATAATACTTGATGAAAATTATATAAATTGATTGTGTTTTAAAAGTGTGTTCAATGATACGAGAGTAATGTACATTTTCGATTTTCTATTCACTCATGATCTGGCATAGTCGACCCGATCATTTTACTCATGATCTGGCCTGGTCGACCCAATCATGATATTGAAGGATGGGTGATAGGTCATAAAGTGTGATAGGTCATAGAGTGTGGTAGCCAAATGCGTTAACCGTACGGGTTTCGCCCTCAAATTTAAAAATTCGTTGAAAGTATATCGAATGACATATCTAATGAAAGAGCATGAAATTTAAAGAACCCATATAATTTTTATAATTTATCGATGTACGGTTTTTGAGATAAAAGATTTTGAATGAATTGGATGAATAAATGATTTATGGAAGAGATAGAAAAAATGATTGGTTGAGATTTAAGGAGAGAGAAAGGGTATTACAGTTATTTTAGGTAAATATAGAATAGATAGGGGTGGAAAGTAAATGTTGAACTTAAAATTTTCATTAAATTTATATAACACAAAAATATATTTAAGGTCAAAATTTAAAGATTAATTAATACTTTGAATATATCAGAACTTCTCATTTGTTTTATCGCGAATAAAGATTAAAATCGCGAATAAAGATTAAAATGTAAAATTATGCATAAAGTTCATATTTTTTTTAGCAATAACAGTATTTTATTAAGCGATTCATGTTCACAAAAACATTATTATCAACAAGAAACAAACTACGTTTCATATTTTTTATTTTTCTTTATTCTAGAACGTCATAATAGATTTATTACTAAGAATCACTAGCAAGGCGCTAGTATAATTAAACTACATTTCATAATAACTACTACTTTAATAACACAAGCTAGCTACAATAACTTGGATTCAGGCACGATAAAATTAACCACCGAATAATATTAGTTTTGGGCCTATATATTTAGGTTGCAAATCGTAACAGATCGGTGCGAAATGGTGCAAAAAAACTGTCATGGTTCAAAAGCAGAAAGTCAGGGCCAAGTGTGCAAGAGTACGCCTGTATTAATCAACACCATGTATATATATTTTTGAGGTAAACGGTGCGCATGTGTCTATACTAATCGCATGCCACCAAAGTACATTAACATTTGCATGGGTGCCACGTGTCCCACCTCCCCACTTCTACTTAAACTAAGCCACTAGACGTACATTTCTTCAAACTCAAACCATTTCAACAACCATGGCAAAAGTAACATCTAAGTTAGTACTAGTCTTGTTTCTACTGGCAGTGATAGTGGTGGCCGGAGTTAAAGGGCAAGGTAGTGGAACAGGGTGGCAAGGAAGTGGAACAGGGTGGCAGCAAGGTGGTAGTGGAACAGGGTGGCAGCAAGGTGGTGATCATCCAAGGGAGCATGAAGGAAAAGGCGAAGGAAGGTTTCCGCCGGAGGGTGGATATGGTGGAGGTGGTCAAGGAGGGTGGCAAGGTGGTGATCATCCAAGAGAACATGAAGGGAAAGGGGAAGGAAGGTTTCCACCGGAGGGTGGAAGAGGCCGCGGTGGTGGTGGTGGAAGGACGGACTATCCACCGGAGGGAGGACGTGGAACCGGTGAGCCTGGTGGTAGAGGGAGGGTGCCGAGGGATACAAGGAGGTATATATTGTCGGATATGAAGAGTGTGGTGGCGACAGATGCGGGTGGAATGAGGGTGGTCAAAGGTGTTGGTGGGCCACACAAGGAAAGTCCGATGCATATTGGGTTTATTACAATGGAACCAAATAGCATGTTCATCCCACAATATCTTGACTCAAGCTTGATCCTCTTTGTTGAACAAGGTACTATTTAATTATCATATGGCTTATTGGCTATCTATCGATCGATCTTAACTAGTTAAAATATATATTCTTTGACAATATATGTATATTGGTATGTATATATACACTTATGGATTTTGCTATCCATTTGCCATTAATGATAAAGCGTAGTATATACTCAGTGTACATCTTAACCGAACTTGCTTAACCTGACCAAAATATATATAATGTAAAAATGGGACAATTATGTAACTGTTGGTTTGGGTCATACAATGTTGAATGACAGAAACCAAATATATATATCACGGTAGCATCTATTTAACAAGGTTTAAGACGTTTATATCTGTCGATCAGCCATAATTAAACCAACCCATGCTTGGCTTTACCTAATTTTGTGCCTTCTTCATCTTCACAACTATAGATTGGTATTCTATTCATGATTTGTTGACCAAAAATGTATAACGTCTTGTTGAAAAAAAGTAGTAAAAGTTTTTGTCAACCCATTTGTAGACCATACCGTTTTGGGCCCTGTTTGATGACTTTGATGATCAGCATCCAAAACAATTCGGAGTTTATGTCCAATGCATTCCCAATTACTGTACTATTTTAATCTGCTATTAATACCCAAGACTCCCCCTTGAAACCTTACGCATGTCATTTGGGCCAAATTTTAACTAATTTTATTGAATACTTTGATGAACTTAACTTTCTGCAGGTGAGGCCAGAATTGGGTCCATCTTCAAAGATGACTTTGTAGAACAAGATCTGAAAGCTGGAGATATATATAGAATCCAGTCTGGGTCAGTGTTCTATTTGGTCAATAGAGCCCAGGGTCAAAGGCTACACATCATCACCAGCATTGATACTGCTGAAAGCAATGATTGGCATTCCTTCCAGGTATTTGATAATTAATCTTCCAAAATTCTTTATTCTGTTGCAACCACAAAGATATGTACATGTACATATTATACATGTTTAAAAATTGTTCCTTTATAGAGTACACGTGTAACGACCATTCATTTCTGAATGCATATAGTTTGTAGAAGGAGAAAACATTATTTGATCTTAAATAAATATGTAAACATGTGATGACCAATCATTATTGATGTTGCAGGCATATTTCATAGGTGGAGGAACAAATCCAAAGTCGGTGCTTGCTGGGTTCGATATACAAACTATCGCGACGGCTTTCAATGTGAGTAACTACCACCGTGGCTGGGTTCTTATGAATTCAGTATCTTGCTTTGGGGTAACATCAATCTTTATATATTGTTTGTAAATGATACAGGTTTCATCTGATGTTGTCGGTGAGTTGCTTTCCAGCCGACAACAACAAGGGGCAATAGTGTACTTGAGCCCTGAAGATGTACCTCAAAAAGAACCAAGCACGTGGAAGAAGTTCTTGGACCTCGGTACAAATGAGCGAAAAACACAGATGAAGAAATTGGTACATGTGCCCCAGAAGGTTGAAGAAGAAAAACCAGCATGGTCGTTTGGCGGAATCTTTAATTCTGTTTTTGGGAATAAAAAGGATAGCAGCGACAAGAAGTTGGGTTCGTACAATATCTATGATCGGAAGGCTGATTTCAGAAATGACTACGGTTGGAGTGTAGAGGTCAACGGAGATGATTATGAACCACTAAAGTGGTCCGACTTTGCTGTCTATCTTGTCAATCTCACTGCGGTAATTAAATCATCATGTATAAAGTTATATAACAATTGCTTTTACTTTTCAAAACAGCAGTTATAACGATTATTGTATATTTCATTAGGGGTCGATGATGGCGCCACATATTAATCCTTCAGCAATAGAGTACGGTGTCGTATTGAGTGGAACTGGGAACATTCAAGTCGTGTTTCCGAATGGAACTTTGGCTATGGATGCCGAAGTGACTGAAGGAGATGTGTTTTGGATACCACGCTACTTTGCCTTTTGTCAAGTAGCTTCAAGAACAGGTCCATTTGTGTTTTTTGGGTTTACGACATCTGCACAATATAACTACCCACAGTTCTTGGCGGGTCAAGGTTCTGTTCTACAAGCCATGTTAAGCCCGGAGCTTGCAGCTGCATTTGATTTGAGTGAAAGTAGGATGTCCGAGATCATCAATGCTCAGAGTCAGTCCACCATTTTTCCGTCAGCTTCTGCTTCACCAGGCGGCGGTGATGAGGAAATTCCAGAGGGTGAAGCTGAGGGTAGTGAGTTGTTGATGAGGAAAATGGGATCTAAAATAAGGATGAAGAAGAGCAGTTTTGCCTACAACATGGCAATGGGAATGAATTAGTAGTATCTTCACAAGTTTGTAACTAGTATGTGTAGAAGGCCGATGATGCCGTTTTCAAATCATGTGTCTCTGTGTCGTTTGAATTTAGTGAATTGTGCTCGAGTTTTGTATTTTATTCCTCTGGTAGTAAGTAATGTCTTCATGTCACAGGCTCGCAGCTTTGCTGTTTTATTTCAACCACCGGTTACCACCCTCTTTGAGGTTACTCCTTTTTTCAATTTTTCTTCTTTCTCTTTTGAACAGGGTTGAAGAATCCTTTAACGCCTTACAAATTACAATAGCATGTTTACTCTTGTGTCGTACAGAACTACTCAACTACAGATATATCCAATCCCGTGCCACGCTCTTTATATTTACAACAAAGATTCAACAAAATGTAACAAGACATTACAACATTTAGATCTAGGGAGTGACGTCAATATTGTGTGATCATATCGATTTCCAGCTTCTCTGTCAATGCACATATCCAGCTTGGCCAACTAGCAGACTTGAAAAAACCCGAACTTATAAATTTCAGCTACTAAAACCCAAAACTTACAATAGACTATATTGCAGTACTAAGTTCAAACTATAGATACATCTTAAGCTGGACTTGAACTATCTTTAACATATAAGCACTATTGCAAGCTTTCAACTATAAAACACTTGCCAAATCATTAAGCAAGCCAATAATAACATACTCCGTAATGTCTAATAACTAGGGCGAAGTTTCAAACTCCTAGGGGCATCAGAATATTACCATAAAAAGTAAAATCAATATATCAGCAAAGAAGCTCTAACAAGCATATAGACAATAACAAGAAAATTTCCCAAAAGGGCATAGAAGTTCATAATACCAGACTTCAAAGAGTTTTGCCAACAAACCACAAACTCAAAGTAGCAACATAACCACAAAAATCTGGATATTGAAAACTTCCATCACCGTCATCAAGCAACATGTTGCTCGATACCTCCACCCATCCTCACAAGTGAGGCTAGAGTACAGCAATGCAAGTTCCAAAACCAAATACCAAAATTTCTAAACCATAAGGAAAAATAAACATAGTCACTAAAGATAATAGAAACAAACAGATAATAGCAAATCCTTCACTTGGCCCCCTTCTTCACTGCTGCCTTGGTCACCTTAGCTCCAGTTGGGTCCTTTTTGTCCACACTCTTGATGACACCAACAGCAACGGTCTGCCTCATGTCCCTAACAGCAAATCGACCAAGAGGAGGGTACTCAGCAAAAGTCTCCACAACCATCGGCTTAGTTGGAAGCATTTTAACCATTCCAGCATCACCGTTCTTCAAAAACTTAGGCTCCTTTTCTAGCTCCTTTCCTGACCGACGGTCAATCTTGGTCAAAATTTCACTAAACTTGACAGCGATGTGAGATGTGTGACAGTCCAGAACTGGAGCATAACCATTTCCAATCTGACCAGGATGGTTCATGATAATAACCTGAGATGTGAAACTTGCAGCACCCTTAGCAGGGTCATCTTTGGAGTTGGATGCCACATAGCCACGCTTGAGATCCTTGACAGCCACATTCTTGACATTGAACCCAACATTGTCACCAGGAAGAGCTTCAGATAAGGCTTCGTGATGCATCTCAACTGACTTGACTTCAGTGGTCAGACCAGTTGGTCCGAAGGTTACAACCATACCAGGTTTTATAACACCGGTTTCCACACGTCCCACAGGCACAGTTCCAATACCTCCAATCTTGTACACGTCTTGAAGTGGAAGACGAAGTGGCTTGTCAGATGGTCTCTTGGGCTCATTGACATTGTCAAGAGCTTCAAGAAGAGTGGGTCCTTTGTACCAATCAAGGTTTGTTGACCTCTCAATCATGTTATCTCCTTCAAAACCAGAGATGGGAACAAAGGCAATTTTCTCTGGGTTGTACCCAACCTTCTTCAAGTAAGATGAAACTTCCTTAACAATTTCATCGTATCTAGCCTTGGAGTATTTCGGAGTGGTTGCATCCATCTATAAAAAATAAAACAGCAAATCAGCATTTTAAGCAAGAATAGCAGTAGACTTTCAACCCGTTCAAAATGAACGGACGGTCAATTCAAATCATGTTATGTAAGGATAACAGAAGGTTATACAAAATGCAAAAACCTAAAAGGTACAGTAAGATGCAAAAACCTAAAAAACCTAATGAAAGCACTAGAGTAACACTTTATCACTAAAGATATCAAATATAAATCACATATGCAAGAAAATTTTATGGAAAAACTTATTTGGAGCACAAAACAAATCCTACCAACAGATGACTACTTGATTCATATTCCATATTGAACTATTCCAAACTCAACAGACACATACCAAAAACGGCCATTTTAATGCAAATCCGTGTTAAGTTGCTAACCCATAACCTAAACTGTCCATATAGGTACTTCTAACTAATTAGAATAATAACAAAAATTAAACATGTAGATTTAGAGAAAAATATGCAAAAAAGTCATAACAATAAAAGCTTCACCTTGTTGCAACAGCAGATCATTTGCTTAACACCAAGAGTGAAAGCAAGAAGAGCATGCTCACGGGTCTGACCATCTTTGGAAATACCAGCCTCAAAACCACCAGTGGTAGAGTCAATGATCAAAACAGCACAATCAGCTTGAGATGTGCCAGTAATCATATTCTTAATAAAATCACGATGTCCGGGAGCATCAATGACAGTGCAGTAGTACTTGGTAGTCTCAAACTTCCATAGAGCAATATCAATTGTGATACCACGCTCACGCTCAGCCTTAAGTTTGTCAAGAACCCATGCGTACTTGAATGACCTTTTGTTCATTTCAGCAGCTTCTTTCTCGAACCTTTCAATAACACGCTTGTCAATTCCTCCAAGCTTGTAGATCAAGTGACCAGTTGTGGTTGACTTGCCAGAGTCAACATGGCCAATGACCACAATGCTGATGTGAACCTTTTCTTTACCCATGATGAGAAATCACTGCCACAAACAAATTTAAATACTATAACAGCATTATCAACATTAAAAGCACAACACAAACAGATCAACTGTAACAGGACATGCATCAGCAACATATGATACAGTTTACATATACTAGCAGACCACAAGAACAAATCAGTAAATGAAATATTGTATTTAAAACAAACTGAACAACGAATATATAACCTGTTTAAACAAGTATCCGTCCACAATAAAAAATATATATATAAACTTTTATAAAATTAAAAAAAAAAAAACTAAAATCATTATATTATCTTAAAATCCAAGGTAAAATATTGAAAAAATTCAGCATTTATTGTTTAGAAAACATATATATTATAAATAACAAGATGATGTAGAAAAAAAAAGCTTCAATAAACATAACTAAATTCCATAAAATTAGAAAGAATCAATCCACAAAATAATTCATTGAAACAACCATATTAGCAAAAACAGCATATTAATTAAAAAAAAACACAGCCCGAACGATATAAAATACTTCACAAACTGAGATATCCTAAAAGATTAGCATAATCATCGCAACTAAAAACTTAGAATCATGTGACTATAACTTATAAGCATATAGCAACGAAAATAATCAACTTATTCACTAAAACTTTAATAGAAAAATACATGTATAGATTTTAAAATATACAAATACAAAAATCAGGTAAGTATAATCATAAAGCCCGCAGTGAAAAAACAAGCAGATCAGAAGCAGTTACTAAACCTAAATCATGTAATTGCATAATAAAAAATAAATACTAAAGTAAAAATTATTAAATATAATAAATAAGTAAGTAATTAAGCTAAATTTTCATATAATATTCATTTAAATCTGTATAAAACTCATCTATATAACAGAAAATAGGTTTTAAAAATATACATAAATAAAATCAGGTAAGTATAATCATAAAGCCCGCAGTGAACAAAATAAGCAGATCAGAAGCAGTTGCTAAACTTAAATCATGTAATTGCATAATAAAAAAGAATTACTAACGTAACAATAATTAATGTAGTAATATATAAACAAGTAATTAAGCTAAAATTTCATATAATATTTGTTAAAATCGATATAAAACTCATTATATAACATAAATAGATTTTAAAATATACATAAATAAATCAGGTAACTATAATCATAAAGCCCGCGGTAAAAAAAATAAGCAGATCAGAAGCGGTTACTAAACCTAAATCATGTAATTGCATAATAAAACAAATAATAATAACGTAAAATTAATTAATACTCATCTAAAATATAAAAAGTAATTAAGCTAAAATTTCATATGATAGTCGTTAAAATCGGTATAAAACTCATCAATATATAACACAGATAAAAACGCTTCATCCGCAAGATATAAACATATTAAACATAGATATACAGAATATGTGTATATAAATTATATAATTGTAAGAATAGAAAAATATATGATATTAAGGATTAAAGAGTGATAATAAGGTTTAAAAGAATAGAGGATACCTCTGTGTAATTGGGTTTTGGCAATTTGAGAGAGAGAGAGAGAGAGCGATATGAAAATTGTGAAAATTGACTGCAAATGGTGTATTTATATTACTGAGAAAACTAAGGTTTAGGCTAGGGCTTTTTAACAGCCTTTGGATATTATGATCCGACGGTTGCGAGTTCTTCAAACTTTTTCTTTCATATCAGCTGCCGTGGAATCCACGTTTTATGCCCTAACTCGCACTTTTTCCTTAATTTCTCAAATAATTTTTAATGTTTGATATCTTTTCCATAATTTCTCATATAATTTTTAATGTTTTTAAAAATTAGAGTTAATTGCATAAATCGTCCATGTGGTTTACACAAAATCGTGGTTTACATCCCTAATGTTTTTTAGTGGTTTACATCTAAATTTCAAGTTTTCTTTGCATAAATCGTCCTTCTTAATAATGCAGTTAAATTATTTCCGTTAGATGACAACACGTGCCTAGCACGTGAGAACCTTTTTGTCTTTTCCCTTCTCATCTGCAAACCATATGGACGTTTTCTGCAAAAAGTTTCTTTCTTCTTTCTTTGATATTATTGTTTACTTTGATATTATCTATACTTTTATATCTATACTATATTATAAAACAAATCCACTTTTTAACTTTCAACATTTAATTTCAACAATATACACATGAATATGCATGATGTACCATACATCAATGTCTATAACTTTCTCTTTCCTCCATAAATCATTTTATTCCTCTAATTTTTTCAAAATCTTTTATCTCAAAAACCGTACATCGATAAATTATAAAAATTATATGGGTGTTCTTAAAATTTCATGCTCTTTCATTAGAGATGTTATTCGATATACTTTCGATGAGTTTTTAAATCCGATGACGGAGCAATTACAGCTAAGACATTTGGCTATGACACTCTATGACATATCACCTCACCTATCACCCTCACCATCCCACCGCTGCAACGCGCGGGTACTTGCTCTCGTTGTTTATAAAACACGAACATCTATATTTTCTTTCTTTTCATTCCCACCAAAGTACTCTTTCGTCTTCCTTTCGACTTCTTTCTCCTTTTGATATTTCAATGGTATAGTATATCCAATCAAAGATTTACAATGGCATCTACCTGGTATATACGAAAAGGCAAGGTTGGTGACTTCCTAACAGATTAAGGCATATGGTAAGTTAGGGTTTTTTTCCTTTTTTTTATTTTTAAAATATTGCTATGAGTTAATTGCTAATCAAAAGATTTTGTTTTTAATCTGTTTATATAGTGTTAGCACTAATGTATTCATAAAAAAAAAATTGTTTATAGGTTAAAGCCCTAATTTATTCACTTTGAAAATTCATCATGGAGGGGCCTTCACTAAGTCTCCTCGCAGGTCATTACATCAATGGAAAGGTAAAGTTTGTGGACATGGTTGATGGTGATGCTTTTAGTGTTCCTGAACTAAATTCGATGATGCAAGAGTTAGGTTATATAGAAAAAACTCCAATGTCTTACTATTTTAGAGCCCCAGAAAGTTATAATATGGATGTGGGAATACATCCACTGAGCAATGATGGAGATGTTAGAGATTTATTACAGTATGATGTCATGTATAAAGTACTGGAGGTATATGTCGAACTTATAGAAACTAACTTACCTTGTAAAAAGATTTTATTTATAGAACATGGCAATAAAAATGATGGTCCATTCTTTACATAATTGGTTCAAAATGATTTTGGGAAGGGTGGGAATAATGTGCAAACTGTTAATGATTTTGGGGATTACACTTATAATTCTAATACACTATGTAAACAAAAAAAACACCCAACTAAGAATATAAATAATCTTATATCTTCTTGCTTCACTTGCTTTTGCTTTACTTGATTCTTAAGCTTTATTCATGAAACGTAGCAAACCCGGTATGATTTCAACAACCCTTGAGCACATTGGTGGGTCGTACAAACAAAAAAATCTACATTTGGATCCCTGTTCACGATTAAATCAATGCCTACAATTATTTCATAAAAATAAAGAGTTAATTGCACTAACCTTTCTTGAACAACAGTAGAATCTTCTTCCTGGATTATTTTGTATCCATGATGTGCGTATTGTAGAAGGAGATCCACATGAACAACTCACCATATGTGGTTATTGAGATGGAAAATGTTTAGGGTTTTTTGAAGGAACATAAATGGGAAATGGGAAAGAAAAAGGGGATTTTATATACAATAATATCAAAGGAAGAATAAAGAAACTATTTGCAGAAAACATCCCTATGGTTTGTAGATGAGAAGGGAAAAGACAAAAAGGTCCTCACGTGTTTGGCACGTGTTGTCATCTAACGGAAATAATTTAACTGCGTTATTAAGAAGGATAATTTATGCAAAGAAAACTTGAAATTTGGATGTAAACCACTAAAAAACACATTAGGGATGTAAACTACGATTTTGTGTAAAGCACATGGACGATTTATGCAATTAACTCTATAAAATATTTGGATAGGCATAAATTTTGGAAATAATTTTTCTTTCATATATCAGCTGCCGTGGAATCCACACTTATGCCCTAACTCACACTTTTTCCTTAATTTCTCAAATAATAATTTCTAATGTTTGAAATATTTCCAATAATTTTTCCATATTTTCTAATCATTTTTAATTTTAATGTTTTTAAAAAATATTTGGATAAATATAAATTTTGAAAATAAATTTTCTATATCTATCCTTTTTTTCCGAACATTCAGTCGGAACACGACATCGGAGAAACCTCACCGTATAATGGTGAAACCTTGCACGTACCCTATACAACGAGATGTTGACCATGAGCCGTTACAAGTATTCAGAGGGAAAAACCCCAAGGTTTTGTCATCCCTAAGGATCGAACTCAAGACCTTGGGTAAAATCGAGAGTTTTTCTGACCAGTTGGACACTAGGAATGATCTTCGTGGAACTCTATACTATATTCCCTTATAAAGGAAACTGGGTTATTAAAAACTTGATAAGTCTAAAAACCCCTTAACTTACTGCTACTACCCTTATGAATACTTTATCCTCAAATCCATCTCTATCAGACACACACAGAAAAAAAACTTTTAGTCCATTGTCGTATCCGGCGGTCCATATATATCCACTGTCGTCGCCATCTCAACTTCCCAACAATTCAGTCCATTGGTGATCGCTGACCCCAATTATTTTTCATTTGGCGATTGATGACCCCCCAAAAATTCAGTCCTTTGCATCACCTTCCGACAAATTTCTGGCTGGCAAAGTTTATACAAAAGGGTGAGATTTTTTTGTTATAATTTTGTTTTACCTAAATTATTGATACTACATATCAAAAGCTTTTTTGTTTTTTATTTATTTATTTGATTGATGTGACTTTCATCCCTAAAATACTTGTAGCAATCATGTTACAAGGATTACGTCACATGTCGTTTTAAGAATATCTCAATCTTGTTTTAGTTTATTGGTAAATATTAAAAGACAACTGATCTAATAGCTTATTAACCAATCATAACTCTCGATTTTATCAAATTAGAAATTAATGATGTCATAATTAAATCAATTATAAATTAAAAATCCTCATAATCATTATCCAAATATATTATTATATTATTATTATTATACTTATATTAATATTTATAAAAACAAATCTCACTAATTTACACTTTTTTGTTTTTCATCAATAATTTATGCTTTCCACCCTCACTAAATACTTAATTTATAATTATTATAAATTGTAGTTATCAACTTGGGAATTTTGTTTTACATTTTCATCATTTAATTAATTAAAAAATTTCAGCATTTTATTTCTACTTTACTTTTTCCATAAAATATATATTTTTTAATATAATAAAAGGCATTTGTTTTAAAAACTTAATGACCAATCACAACTATCGAATTTTAAAGTTGACTTTTGTTTTCAATTTTAACTTTAATTTACAATTTTTTTGTCAATCAATAATTTTCAATTTTAACCATTAAATTTAATATAATAGATAAAGAATAATAACTAATATATATCCAATAGAATAATAGCTAATATACAAGATTTTAGACCCGTGTCCAACACTCGACACGGGGTTTACGATATTATCAATATTAGATCTTCGTACATTTAATTCATAAAAGCTTATAATTTTGAAGATATACGGTTATAAGTGTTGTATTTGCATATTGTAATACAATAATCACATGTTCGCCACTGTTATTATTAGTTGAGACATATTTATGGAATTGTTTGCCGTAATTATTTCATAAAGCACATGCTACAATAATTTCCCTATTATAGAACTTTTTTTAAACTATTGTACTAATAATGTGATATTATTATGAAAAATAATTAAGAACTAAAATATGAAGTAATATACTTGTGATCCCGTACTTGACATTAAAAAATATGTATTTAATCATTATGCGAGCCATAACACGAATAGGTTTATTTAAAATTGTAAACTAAATTTGAAATCATAATAAACTATTTAATATTGATAAAGTTGTAAGCCCATGTATTAGACACGGACATAAAATGTAGTTATCCAGTTATATTGTTTTGACAGTTGTTCTCTCTTTAAAGAAATGTCTACTGATCCTATAACTAAAAGAGGAGGTTGGGTACACTTTTTTCCTTCCTACTTTTTTTTCTCATTTTTTTTAAAAAATTTTCATCTTTATCTTTTTAAAAATAAACTTTAGTAGTAACAAATTATCTAAAGTCCAATATATTACATTATATAATCACTAAAACTATTTTTTCTATCGCTTATTTTTTTTTATATATCCATAAATTCACTATCAATATTAATTTTATATAAAAACTACTAAAACAAATTCATTCTTTTAATATATAAACTATATTATTTTTTCGCGTAATACGCGAGATAAACATATTAACTTTTTATAATAACAAAATTGATAGTTATAAATTAAAACATATTGACTATAATGAAATGATATTATTAAATATGATATTATTGTTTATTTTATTTTTTTTTGTATTGAAAATGATTAATAAGATATGTATATTATATAATTGTATGAGGATGATTTTAAATTAAATATATAGACCACCTGCTAAAAAATGTTGATGCTATTATTTATTTTTTAAAGGTGAATTTCGCTTGAAATTTCGTGTCATGATTTGACAGCAAGGGGTTTAGCATACGTTGTCTTGACCGGATTCGCGCTAGAAAACTTCCTCAACGTATAAATGTCTATTTCAAATACTCATTGGGGAAAAATCTCCTACTAATCCGCCCAAAAAACACGACGATTAATAGGGGTAAACCATGCCCCCCTCAGATTTAAATTTGGGTATATTCAAGTTAATCTCCATAAAAGGACTACATATTTCTCAAATTTGTTGAATGGGGATTCGAACCCGAGACTTATAAATTACCAAGGGAACTTCAAACCATTACACCATTTGAAAATAGTATTTATTTTATATGGCTCATTTCATATGTTTGTGTATATTTGTATAATGTTGATCTATAATTAAATATATACATAGGTTTTAGGTAAAATAAAGGGAAAATTACACTTTTGATCCCTGAACTTGACACGTTTTTCACTTTTAGTCACTAAACTTCAAAAATTGCAAATTATACACTGAACTTGACACATTTTTTCACTTTTGGTCATTGCGTCAACTTTGTTAGTTTTTCTCCATTAACTTCCCCAGATTCGTTATTTTTTTTTCACTTTTCGTCCTTCCCATTATTCCATAACTAAAATCGATAATCGGTCAAACTTCAGGTCTTATATATTGTTTTGCCCGATTAGTGAAAATACATATTCATTTATTATGTTTTGAAACAAATTTTTTATATTTACAGTTTACTATCTATTGATTATACAGTAGTTTGATTAAATGAAATAATTGTTATTGAAATTTTTATTTATAAAGATATATTTATTTAGTGACTATGTTTGAATTTTGAGTCTTCTTATGTTTACTTTAATCGTAATTTTTTTGTGTGTTATATAAACTTATATAGTTTTTCTTAATTCATTTTATTAACTATTAATAAACGAAAACAAAAATAAGATATTGTAATGTTTATCTGAAGTAACGTGTTGTAGGTTTTTCGGATAATCGCTAACGCCTTGTGATTTAACCGTAAATATTTTTGTTTGTGTTATATAAATTTAAAACATATAATAATGAACTAATTTTTAAATATACTTTTCATTGATTTAATTTACACCAAGTACTATATATTACAAATAAAAATGTTTAGAGTCAAAGTTAAAAGTAAAAATAATAAAAAAATCAAAATAATAAATTTTAAAATCGGATGAATCAGGTATATATATATAAAAAATTAGGTAAATTACACTTTCATCACTAAGTTTGTCGATTATCGATTTTAGTTATGGAATAATGGGAAGGACGAAAAGTGGAAAAAAAACTAACGAATCTGAGCAATTTAACGGAGCAAAACTAACGAAACTGGGCGCAGTGACCAAAAGTGAAAAAAAATGACAAGTTCAGTGTATAATTTGCAATTTTTGAAGTTTAGTAACTAAAAGTGAAAAATGTGTCAAGTCCAGGGACCAAAGGTGTAATTTTCCCTAAAATAAAACAAGTATTAAAGTAAAATAAATAAAACAATATGTTTCTCTTTACTGAAAATCAACGTGCATCATGAAAATCATCATGCATCAAATGCTTCGTGAATCTTCGTGCATCAATATAACCATGATCTAAAAGTCAAGATCTTGTCTTATTTGTTTTATTTTAATACTTGTTTTACAATACCCAACTCCTATATACATATATATAATATACTAGCCTTGTACCCGCACGACGCAGCGGGCATAGGAAAAAAACGCTGGTTAAGTAGCTGTACCGTGTTATTACATGAATGTATGATTTAACTCAAGTGTTTCTTACCACCGTTATTATTTTAGAGTGGGCGTTTTTTATGTTGATTGATTATTAAATTCGGTAACGCATGTGTGTTTTTTTGGTATACTATGTGAGCAGCTTAAGGGAAGGGAAGGGACACGCGTAAGGTTTTTTTTAAGGGTATTTTTGGAATTCCAAGAATAAAGTGTTTTATGGTAATATAGATTAAAAGGGTAAATTGGAGATTTTAAAGGTAGGGTGTTAAATTTTAGGGAGGGTAGTTTGTTTATATAGATAGTATAGATATAATTTTTAGATAAAATAACAAGTATTCAAGTAAAATAAATAAAATAATAGGTTTCTTTTCACTGAAAATCACCATGCATTATAAAAATCATCATCTAAAGGTCAAGATGTTGTACTATTTTTTTTACTTTAATACTTGTTTTACAATACCCAACCCCTATATATAACGTGAAAATCATTAAGATAATATCAATATATGTTGTAATTATTTTACTTTAATGTATGGTGTTTTCTATTTAATAGTTTGGTCCAATATTCACATCCTTCACTGATCATTTTTATTAGATACTATTAAACCCATTAAAATAGTATCAATATAAGTTTATAACTAAAATCAAACAAACATGACACGAAAATTGCAACCTAACACTCAGTCATAGGTCCAACCTTTTAAACCTGTAAACCAAAAATGAATTGAGCATGGACTGAACCGAAGACAACGGTCCGGTCCTCGGTTATATATTATTGCAAAAATGGTTCTCGGTTCGGTCCTATACAAGACCGGTATGGTCTTGTTCTTGGACCGTGAACACCCCTCGTATAACATGGGCATGTTTGGTAAGGAAATTTTATAAGTTTGAGATTAAAAGCTTAAAAAAACTTCTTAACCAATAAAAAGTCTCGTTTGTTTAAGCTTAAGTTGAGTCGTCCATATGTTCTTAGCAAATGTAGTCAAAAGTCTAACACATTTTGTGGGGTTCAAGTGTAGTTAATTAGTATGAAAATCACTAGCGAATAGTCAAGTAGTACAAAATCTAAATCATGGTGGAATGATAAAATAAGGTTGGTAAAACTAAAAACTTAGTTAATGACCCATTTGAACTATAAAACATAAACATGTCAACCATGTTCAGAGCCACCAAGCCTTGAATTGTAACACATAATAAAAAATTCTCAAAGTATCATACAACATTATGTTCTTAAATACCGTCACCTTATTATATGAACACGTTATAACCTGGAAAAAAAACCCTAAACTTAAGGATATAATGGTTACACACGTGTTGAAATCTTAAGCAACCATTAATGCTTGAATGTAGCACATAATCAAAGATTCTCAAAGTATTATAGAACATTATGTTCTTAAATACCGTCACCTTATTATATAAACACGTTACAACCCGAAAAGGAAAACCCTACATCTAAAAGTATAATGATTACACACGTGTTGAGATCTTAAGGAGCCATCAATCCTTAAATGGTATCACATAATCAAAAATTCTAAAAATATCATACAAGATTATATTTTTAAATTTCACATGAACACGTTATAACCTAGAAGGAAAAACATTATATTTAAGAATAAAATGGTTACATACGTGTTTAAAAATTTAAGGAGCATCCTTTCACCAAAGGGGCAAGGGTATAATGTCACAAATTGACTATTTGGCAAGTTTTTAGCAAATAGGAAGCTTCCATGTGTACATGCCAAATGCTTGTCAATTTCTTGCCAAGTTGCATGTTGTAGAGCCAATTCTTGTCAATTTTTGCCAAATTTATATTTACCAAATAAACTCTAAACTTTTATTGAATTTAAAAAGCACAATACAACTAAATAAAACATTACATTTATTTAAAACATAAAACACACAAATGCTTATATATAAAAAAACAAACTAAACATCGATATCTATTAGATTTTAGACCCGTGTCATATACACGGGTTGTATAACATTATTAGTATAAGAATTAGTATATGAAAAAAATACTTGTACTTTAAATGTAAAAATATACTTAAAAAGGAATTGAGATATTTATATGTATATACTGAATAATAAATTATACATATGTTAGATGGTGTAAGATATTTCTTTTATAGAAACTCTTCTAGAGAAGCAAATATCTTAACTTTGATTACATAATTGACCGAGTTCTCATTAATGTCTTGCAAAAAAAATAATTTATTTTTCGTTAGTCACGATTGTTAATAACAATGAAAGTAGCAGATAGTTCGTGGGGTTTTCAATAATTTTATATATTGTGATTTTATTTGTAGGTTTCGGTTTATATAAAAAGATTTCGTATCCTAAGTATAATCTGATTGTAATTATTAATAATAATAATGATTATCCTAATTATAGTCTGATTACAATTACTAATTTGATTACAGCTAATAATATAAATAAAATATGAACCTAAACTTTTATTGAATTTAAAAAACACAATACAACTAAATAAAACATTACATTTATTTAAAACATAAAACACACAAATACTTATAAATAAATAAAAAACTAAACATCGATATCTATGTCTAGATTTCCCACGTGCTCTGTAATATTACAACGTAACATGTAATGCGTCTCTTCGTTACGTAAGTGATCGTGAAAATTAGGGTCGGTAACACGAAGATCGTTTGGAGGATTCCTGATGTACACCGATGATAATATGATTAGTATCTTTGTTTTTTGATAGTATGTTTGTTTTTTGGTTAATTTTTGTGTATGTATATATAGAAGTTGGAATAAAGAATAAGAAAAAAAAAAACCCATCGCGGCCGCTCCTATGATCCGTCCCTTTTTTCTTTCATTTATACCGGAACCGTTCAATTCATTAGATAGATGTCCGTCTCAAAAAAGTGTTTTCTCCGTTCACTTTTGCTAAAAAAAAATAATGGTCACAAAATACGCCCCCAACGTTCACTAGAATCGCCCAAGTGTAGCTGATCCAACTTGCTGATTAACCTTACCAATACTAACCAATGCACATGCTATAAACTTTACAAAAAAACCATTGCTAACCGATCCAACTTACCGATAAAACTTGACCGCTACACCTTTGTCCTTAATAATTTAACCCTAATTCACACGAAAATAATAGAATGTACACCGTAAAATAGAGTAGAAAAAAGAACCTGAAAAAGGACCCTAGGGAATATTAAAATAGACGTAAGGGACAGACAATCCAAACCCGGATTTGTTTGCATGAACTTAACCGCATTGTAATTTCACCCTACACGTCCGTAGTTGTTCTTCCTTTCTGTAATTCCTTAACTTGTTATTATTGCGTACACATTCATATATCTCGTTTTTCAATCAAGTAACGGAAATCGGCGACTGAGTAAAAGAAAAAGTAAAATTGAAATCCGATTTCCCTCAAATCATCTTAACCTAATTTATTTAATTATTACTGTTAATTAATTCTCAGGTAAGGATGTTCCCTTTTAATTTATAATATTTATTGATTAATTAATTTATTATGTTTGAAACTCTAATAATAAGGTAATGATGATTATATTTTGTAATTGATTAGATCGATCGTGTAATTTTATTGGAAACAGATGAGGTGATTTTTATCTACTTGTTATTTTTGAGATAATAATAAAGATGGATTTGGTAACCAGTTGCAAGGTATATTTTAATTTTACTTTATTTTTAATGTCTGTTTTTATTAGGTTTTTTTGAATTAATTTATACTCTTAGGTTTTTTTTATTTTTATTATTATTATGATGAGGAATTGAGGATTTAATGAGGTTTTAAGTGGTGAATTATATGGATATATATAGCCATTTGGGATTAGGTTGGAAAATAGGTTATTATTGGGACTTGGACTACTTATTTTGGGACATTGTATTCTAGTAATGATTAGTGGTGTACCTGGGAACCTCCCGTCCTTGCGGCCGGTCAGCTCAGTTGGTTCCGGAGTGGAGGAGTTTACGAGTATGATTGGGACGGAGTGGTGGAGTTTATGAATATGATTGGGACGGACATTCTCTTTAGGAGGTTGTTGAGTCAGTCTGGGACATAAGCTTAACATTGTCTTCCACATATTGTTCTTAAGGTGGTAGGGTGGGGGGTGGACAAGTTGGAGATACCGATTAACAATGTTTTGCCTTTCATTAGTGGGAATAAGTATCCAGGCTATGGGGATTTTGGCCGATCGTTATTGCTAGTGTAGTGAATTTGGATCCGTTAAGCGATACCCTGTGTAGCTTATCTAGCCTGGATTGTATCCTTATGTTGCGCTGAATGTATCTCTATGTTGCGCTGAATGGGGATACATAATGCTTTGGTTCTTATCCCCAAAATAAGGAGAGATGGAAGTTTGCATTTGTATTTCATCCTGTATATGCATATATAAAAGCACTCCACTTTTTCAATATTTTGAATCTCCTAATCTGGAATACCTATATCAAGTTATGACGGATACATATCCGTGAACCATAAGTAAGAAGTACGGTCATCACTTTCTTACCTTATAGTGGAGGCTTACATAGCTGGTGTACAGAGTTTGTTGATTGCATGCTTATGATTTGTTTCTGCCTTCAAATGTGCCATTTAGGCATTAATGCACACACTTAAATGTCCTTCTCGTGAAGGGAAATACTTGGTGCTTACCTTTTTAGTCACAATATATATTATTTTCAATTGCAATGTGTTTATGCCAATTTCTTATTGTATTTTAGGAAAAATTGCCACATTTCCGGATAAAAGAGCTGAAGGGCATTCTTACTCAACTTGGCCTTTCCAAGCAAGGAAAGAAGCAGGTTCGCCGCTCAATGTTGCTTATCGTGTTTTCAGTCGACTTATTCGGAAGAAATGCAGTTCTTTTTACTATCTTTTTGTTATTGTTTATAGGATCTTGTTGACCGGATATTAGCTATCATCTCTGATGATCGAGGTAACTGGTACTTTCTCTCGTCGTATTAGATATCTAACAATCTATCTTGTATTGGTATATGTGACTTCACATGTATTTCTTTTTTAATTATCTTATGGCAACTAGCATATAGTATCTGATGAATTTTAGTTAAAGATCTTTAACATTAAGTGTTGGTTGACATCAATGCCTGTTCTTTTTCAACCCTAAGGTGATAGTGTCCCATAACTTCTGTATGCTAAAATTAGTTTCATGTAATGTAAGTGTAGACCTCATTTATTTTTCATGTCTATTAGCTTTGAACTCCCCGTAAGTATATTTGTTTGGCCTTAAATAAGCCAAGTGAATTGCTTCCATTGCTAAGAAGAGAATTACGCTATTTTCTTAGCAAGGTAACTGTTGCTCTATATTAGTAGTATTCTTGAATTTCCGTTAAACCTTTAGATGTATTATTGCTTTTTTACACTGTCTTTATTTTTTTTAGTATTTTGTGTTTTGACATTTTGCATTCTTATGTCATGTTCAGCAGTTTCTGGCATGTGGGCAAAGAAAAACGCTATTAGAAAGGAAGAGGCGGCAAAACTAGTTGATGACATTTACAGGTGGACATAGCTTATGATTGTTTATTTTATTTTATATTAAAAGTTGCCTAGAAATTGAAATGCCCTCATTTATCTTCCATTACCTGTTTACTTTATCCCGTCACTTATCATTCTCCTGCCCTCAGAAAGTTGCAGGTCCCAGGGGCAACCGACTTGGCATCAAAAAGTCAGTGTGTTTCAAAAGTCACTATTAATACAACATTCAAGGAGGAAGTTGAAGACACTTGTCAAACAGAAAAAGTTAGGTGCCCATGTGGAAGTTCTTCGAAAGCAGATTCAATGATAAAGGTTTTAACATTTCATACACTATCACTTATTTATTTGTTATTTTTAATTCATTATGATTAAGTTGCTATTTGAATGTTTAAATCAGTTTTTTTCATGCTAGTCTTCCACTCACCTCTATATGTATTTCTCTCAGTGTGAAGATACAAAATGCAACGTGTGGCAGCATATTGGTTGTGTTATTATCCCAGAGAAGCCTATGGATGGCATTCTACCAGCACCTCCTCCAACTTTTTATTGTGAACTCTGTAGGCTTGGTCGTGCAGATCCGTAAGTGACGTAATAAACTAATTTTTATCGAACCCTTGTAATCTTTAATATGTATAACTGTTCATTGGAAATGACGATTGATGCTCATTTTTCAATTTTCTATTTCAATTGGTTTTTGGACTTGCAGGTTCTGGGTAACCATGGGACATCCTTTATATCCTGTGAAGCTGACTATTGCAAGTGTCCCTACTGATGGGTGAGTATATAAGCATTGTTTTCTTGTGAAAATTTTGAATCGATATGGTTTTTTGTTATATAGAAACTGTAGGTGGAAGTTTCTTCAACCTGTATGAAATAAGCAAATCTACTTTCCCATGATTTTGGAAATATACAACACAAGAACTACTTGTTTCATTTTCTGATTTATGGTTGTGGTTCTTGTATTTGTATGTAAATGCTCATTTGGTCTTGCATGTTTGTATTAAATAATTTTCAGCACAAGCCCAATGCAGAATGTTGAAAAGACTTTCCAGCTTACAAAAGTTGACAGGGATCTGTTGGCTAGACCCGAGTTTGAACTCCAGGTTGACTTTATCACACTGTGCAATAATGACCTATATGAGCGTAGACCGTGATAACATGCTGATGATAAAATGGTAATATTAATTGATAGGCCTGGTGTATGCTCTTGAATGACAAGGTTCCTTTTAGGATGCAATGGCCACAATATGCTGACTTGCAAGTAAATGGTATGCTATATATGATCTTATTGACTTAATAAGTTATTGTATGATAATATTTATAATTTTTGCTTGAGTATGATTTCTGTTTGTTTCCTGACAGGTATGCCTGTGCGTGCAATCAATAGACCTGGCTCTCAACTTCTAGGAGCAAATGGCCGTGATGATGGCCCTGTTGTAAGTTCCAACCTCTACACTACATATGGTTTCAGATGCTATTGCTAAGTTTTAATAAATGTACCCGTATCTCATTTTTTTTTTCATAAGGACTCATTCTAGTTATGTATTTTTTTTTTTGGTCAGATCACACCATGCACCCGTGATGGAAGTAACAAAATTTCATTGACAGGCTGTGATGCTCGTGTGTTTTGTTTGGGCGTTAGAATCGTGAAACGGCGCACAGTTCAACAGGTAGCCTTCTTGTATTGATAAACCTTTTTATCTAGGATTATTTATGTACCATTGTCGTACATGCTATGTTAGAGGTTGTGTGCGATTAAAGTGCTATAAGCCAATTCTGATGTTACTGCATGGGGCTTGTTCATCTTTAAATCTCCGGAAAGAACAGAACACAATTTGCCGTTAATACTTTATGGGTTGAACATTCTTTTGGATTTTGATGTACAAAGCAACACCCACAATAATTAGATTAAAACTGATGGGTTTTTTTTATAAGAAAAAGAAAATACGAGAGATGACAAGATAAGGTTGTTTGGGTAAATTGGTTAGAGTTAAAACATGTTTTTTTTTTAACGGTCATAATGGACTAATCTGGGTTGGGTTGAAGTTCTGTTATAAATTAACGACGTTGCGCCCGTTAAAGCTAGACTGAGTGACTTTCAACCTATTAGCTGAAGTTCTTACGTAGACCTGTTTAAAATAAAACACAACCAATTCATAGTTGATATGGTGGAAAATTGCCACCTTCAAATTATATATACAGGCTTCTGCATTATTCTGATATTGTTCTTGTTGCATGTCAATTCCAAAGATTCTCAACCTCATTCCTAAAGAATCTGATGGTGAGAGATTTGAAGATGCTGTTGCACGTGTTTGCCGCTGCGTTGGTGGTGGGGCTGCTACAGAGAACGCAGATAGTGACAGCGATTTGGAGGTCGTGTCGGATTCTATACCAGTTAATCTACGGTGTCCTGTGAGTATCTGTTTTTTACTTAAATCTTCTGCAGCTACTAAGCTGATTTTTTTACGCAAACATATTTGTGGCTTGTTATTTTGTGCCTGGGCTTCTGCTATTTGTATTACCATATTGTAATATTTCTTGTGATGTTTCTCTATATCCATAGCCTTCAATCAACGGGCCGGGGAGGGAAAAAGTTGACTTCTTTTACTGATTAGTTTTATTTGTGCGTTACATGGTGGGCAAACTAATTGCTAATTGTGAAAATGCTTTTCATGTATACTTTTTTCTAATATTTAGCGTCACAATTGCAGTCTTTCATTTTGTTAGCTAATTTGAGAGTGTGATTTTCTGGCTTAATATGTCTTTCTTGGATGTTGCAGATGAGTGGCTCAAGAATGAAAATTGCTGGACGATTCAAACCTTGCATTCATATGGGCTGCTTTGATCTTGAAGTTTTTGTGCAAATGAACCAACGGTCTCGAAAGGCAGGATCACGCTACTATAATATTTTTGTGGCATTTCAATCAGTGAATGTAATTTATTCACTTCTACTTTTGTGTTACTTGCAGTGGCAATGCCCCATTTGTCTAAAGAACTACTCCTTGGAAAATGTTATTATTGATCCATATTTTACTCGTATTACAACTCAGGTATTCTATTATTGTGATTTTTTAATTTGTATTGATTTGGTTCTATTCTGATCCCGTCTATAATATATTTTCATAAAGATGAGGAATTGTGGAGAAGATGTAACAGAAATCGAGGTAAAACCAGATGGTTCTTGGCGTGTAAAGACAGAAAAGGACCAAAAAGTTTTAGGGCAGCTTGGACAGTGGCATTTACCTGATGGTAGTCCCTATGTTCCAATGGAAGTTGAGTCTAAACCTGTACCAGAAGCTTTAAAGCAGGTTAAACAGGAAGCTGGTTCTGAAAGTCATAACACTGGCTTAAAACTCGGGATAAAGAAAAACAGGGATGGTATCTGGGAAGTCAGTAAACCTGACCATCTTCATTCACTTTCTTCTGGCAATAAATTACCCGGAAACATTTTAAATAATGGACATAATGGTCTTCATCTGAGCAGCAGTGCTACTGGCAGTGGTAGAGATGGTGAAGATCCTAGTATTAATCAAGATGGTGGTGGGCATTTCAGCCATTCGATCACCAATGGTGCCGATTTTGGTTCGCGTTCGCCAAAGATTGATTCGGGCTACGGATATACCAATCTAAACCCACCTGCCGCAGTTGGGGATGCTGACATCATTGTTCTTAGTGATTCAGATGAAGAGACTGAAATTCTGATGCCGTCTGGACTAGTTAATGAAAATGGTACTGTTTTTCCTCGTGAACTTCCCACACCACATACCGAAGATCCATCCCTCATTGCTGGTGGGAGTTCCTGTTTAGGTCTTTTCAATAGCAACGATGATGATTTTGGAGTCCCATTTTGGTCTTTACCTTCTACTAGTCAAGTAGGACCCAGCTTTCAGTTATTTAGTTCAGACGAGAATGTGCATCATGGACTAGGTGGTTCCACATCGATTGATGGTTTCACACTGACCAATGAGCTTGGCATGGGTTCTGCACCTCTGGGTGCTGATTCTTCAATTTACCAATCTAATCTTGACATAGGAGATGGGTTAGTAGACAACCCTTTAGTTTTTGGACATGATGATCCCTCGCTTCAGCTCTTTCTTCCTACACGACCATCAGAGGCAGCAGAGCAGGTGGAGTTGAGAGATCAGCCGTTTGTGTCCAATGGTCTTCATGGTGATGACTGGATATCGCTACGGATTGGTGGCAGTGGGGGCACTGGGGCAAATTGTGAACCTGCCACCACCAATGGGTTGAACACGAGTCTGCAGTCGCCATCTAAAGATGGTGCCATGGATACCTTGGCAGATACTGGTACCTCCCCCTTTTTAGCTACTTTCTTCTTCTAGTCTTGTTGAATACGTATTGCTTTAACTAGTCAAATATGATATAGAAGGTTGAGGTGTAGACCCCTTCAACCGATCTCTTCCATTTTATCTATTGGAGGTGGCAAGTGCTACCCTTTCTATGCGGTTGATTGTGTTATCTCTACTAAAAAAGTACTGGCAAATGTTATCATGCTACACAATGTGGCATTGCTTGAAGAGGAATGGGTTTCAGGTTCAAATGAGCTGAAAGTCATCAAAAATGTAATTTTGATGAATATGACCTCGTGAATTTTGTTTAAATTGCTATTGAAATAGTTATTATAATTAACCTGAAATTAGTTATTAACAATTGTTCTCTTTTATCAAAAGCATTAGGGTCAGCTAGCTCTGTATCTGCATGTATCAAAGGATCGTCTGCTTTAACATTAACCCCTATCTCGACCCATGTGAACATGCCTAAAACTAGCATGTTATAATTGGCAAATTAAAAACATTGTTCCTTGTTATTTGTTAACAGTTTCTACGTATGGAGGATAGATTTCCTGAGCTAATTATATCCGAATGCATGTGCAGCTTCTTTGCTTCTTGGAATGAATGGAAGTGGATCTGCAAAAACCACCCGGGAAAGATCTGATAATCTTTTTTCAGTTCCTCCTCAAAAGCGTTCAGTAAGACCAAGGCTGTATCTATCTATTGACTCAGACTCTGAAGAAGAGAGATAAGCATAACCTTACACCGAAGTCGTCCGCATTGCTTCATGTTGATTATTTTCTTTCATGTTATCAGTTAAATAGCTTGATACCATTTTTGCCCTCTAGAATTACATCATATCATACTAGGTACTATAGGTAGCACCTGGCCCATAAAATCTGTGAACCCTCATTTCATTTGAGTGGTGAGTTTTTTTTTTAATGTGAAATATAACATAACTTATTCTTTTGAATCTACGCTTCATATAAGTTGCTAATGCTATGATGCTTGTGTAAAACAGGGCTGGTATAGATATTCTATCTGATCCTTTACAAGAGACCATGTTTGGTGTATAGGATTCTGGTAGCATACAGTCTTGTAAATTTCATTCACTCAGAACTACATTCAACAGAAATATATTCAGAAGCTTTATTTCAATTAATTGAATTACCACCTTCGTTCTGTTGTTTATTGCAGTACCTAAATCATGCATGTGATAGTTCATAGCATTTACGTCATTTGTTATGTTATTATCTGCAAAGAATATAGCATAAAACATTAAACATTGCAAAATCGTTTTCCTTTTCTGTGACGGCTCTTTGCCAATAATTGATATGTTGAATGACTCGTAATAATGAAAAAATTTTCTGGACTAGTTCTACAAATCTATCGAAACAGATAAACAAAAAAAATAAAAATAAAAAAATAAATCTTTCATTCTTCTGGACCAAAATTCTACTCGTATCAGAAAACATGCTTATAAGGTATGGGCATCTTATAGAAATAACGAGATCTCCAATTTGTATATCTCCTTTCCTAGCTTTTACCCGAGTCCAATGCTGTGAGGGGTAAACACATTTTAATCCAAAAATGCCAGCACACTTGACTGACTTGAACCTCTTTAAGGTTTGCAGGATTGACAATAACACGATTCCATCTCATTCATTGACTGACTAGGAGATTTAAGCTCTCACAACCCGGGCAGTTATGCAAACTCTCATGAATGTATATGTCGCAGTCGAGGCAAAAGAAACGTTTACACTTTGGGCACCTGACACAACGGCTTGGCATGCCCCCTACACAGCACATCATAAAACTGATGTAAGCGAAAACATGTAATCACTTGAAATTTTGAAGGAGAAAAAAATGAAGTTTCAGGCAAAGAACACGTTGAGAGGTAATTTGCTCACCAGGATTCAAGAGGCTCTGTTGACAACCAAAACAATTCTTAGGAGGAGGATCTTGATTGGGTAGAATCTTAGGGGCAACATCTTCAAACGGTGTTACTGGGAACAGATGGTGATAAGATCGTGCTAGATGAGGAGAAGAAACAAGAGTTAACCCACAAATACGACACTCAGTAGGCAACTCGCAAACACGAGCTTTGCATCTTGGGCAAGTGTACCCCCCACCAAATTTAGCTTCTTTATGACATGAACATATGGAGATAACACCCTCAGCAGCTCTTTGTGGGAAACCCATCTTTATTAAATTAGCTATAGCAAATTCAGCTATGGCTGGTGGTGGTGGTGCATGGTCTAGTATTAGCTCCTTCAAATGTGCCTGCAAAACAACATACATGTCCATTTAGTTCTTGATTTGTGTTATAAACGTGACCATGTGATATGAGCTATCGAGGATTAAATAGGTAAATAATCAGAGTCAGTTTTGTTGCAACTACAACTAAATTGACAATCCAAAACTCATCATCTGACACATATATTATTATAATCAGTTTCTCCATAAACGAACACTAAAAACTGATTATCTGGGTCTTAAAGAAAAGCACTAGATGATCACTTTCAATACACAATGACAAACACCGCATTTGGAATGAAAACTTTCAATGGCCAATCTTAAACTCACCTCATCCAAAGCAACAGAGTATAACCCTCCGGTTTCTTGAGACAGATACTTGCATATATAAATTTCAGCAGAGAGACCAATAACCGAACACCTAATCTTGGATTTCTTGCATTTCTGAATGGTCTCCATGACATCTCCTGGATCACAAGTACTCAGAGCCGAATACAAGATGATCACTTCTCGATGACCATATGAAGGGATTTGATCAAGTTGTTCATGTACAAGTTCTAAAGCATTCTGAAGGGACGCTTCTCCTGAGCACCCAAGTTTGCCCATCAGAGCCTTGATATGAGACTCGGGGCTGCCACCAAGGTCGGTCAATGACTGAGCCACCCCGTCTTTTATAACTACCAGACCAATCTGACTCAATGGATTCTGGTCAAAAAACTCCCTTACGAAAGCCTCTACTTGTTTAGCAACCACCATCATTCGACTTGGACGAAAATCCATCTCTCCAGCCGCCTACATGTTACCATTTAGGCGAATCAGAAAACATGATTTTAAATTATGAGACGAATACGTATCCAACTTATCACATATTTCTAGTGTGGGCACGGTGTATCATACATCCAAGCAGTCTATCGTGTGGAACATACTATAAGTTGTATGCATATAATCTCTTATCATGTATTTCTATTTCTATTGTGTGTATCATACGTCCAAAACCCATAAATCGATCATGTCATGTGTAACTTACTTTAAATTCTTGCAATAGCATGTACACCCTGTAAACTAATAACGAGGAAACTAATATAGCCATCACGGCAGCGAAAAAATCTCACAAAAGAGTTAGAGGCAACTTGTACAATGTCACTCAGAATCATACTCAACTTGCAATATATAGCACATTATTAAAACCCCTAATTCTTTAAAAGAAAAAAAAAACCCTTAGGACTAATAAAGTGTTGTTTTTGTATATGGCGAATGTAAATTATTATTATTTCCAAGGGGAATAAAATCCTATATTTAAGTTAAAAAAAAATGAGGAGAATACCCTGGAGAGATCAATAACAAGAAAGAGATAACGAATGAGGCCTTTCTGAATACGAGAGGCGGCGGAAGCGGCGGAGAGAGAACGGAGACGGCGGCGATACTGGGCGTGATGTAAAGCTTGATTATCAATAGGTCTAAGATTGCCAGATTCATCTTCTTGTAAAGATTCCCATGATCGTTCATCTGTATATGCTCTTTCCCACGCTTCCATGTCTCTTTCATTTCCTCCTCCTTCTTCTTCGTCGTCGTCGTCTTCTTGTCGCTCCCCTGTCGTCATCGGCTTTTTCCCTCTTCCGTTATTGTACATTTTGATTTGATTTGATTTGATTTGATTTGCCGCTGACGATGCTTTGCTTGCTGGGTTTTTCTTCACAATTCTTTTCTTTCTTTCAACCTTTTCTTATTTTTCCTTTCCCTTTTTATACTGCTCCACCGATTATTATTTACAACTTTAGTTTTAGGGGTGTTTGGGTTTTGATTATAACTTACGGTCTTTTACGGGTTTTGAACCCCAATATCTCGACGTTGTATTAGGGAGGTTAAGATGTAGGCAGACTTTACCTCTACTTAAGTAGAGAAAATGCTTCCAGTTTCTACCTAAATGGTAGAAAAGGCCCTCCAACCTTTGCATGAGATGAGGATCGAACCCATGACCTCTGTCTCCAGAGACAAAGTTATTTACCACTGATCTAACGATGTTGCTTTATAAAAATGTACCTTATTTATCAAGGTTACATATAAAAAATTACCTTATTTATCAAAAATTTTTAATTAAAAAATGTACCTTATTTATCAAAATTTTTTAATTAAAAATAATAGTTTCGCAAGAATATTCCGTCAAAATATTTTAATTAAAAATAATAGTTTCACAATTCTGATCATGGGATCAAATGGTTACAATCGATTTATTTCTTTTATATATGTTTTTTTTTGGCCATATTGGTATAATACTCGTAATGTTTATGTGGGCGGTTAAAATGAATTCATCAAAGATGAACCCTAAATTTTGGCATACAACTCTGACGAATACATCATACAGCCAGGTGGCATATTTAAAGGCATACTACAACATAACTTCAACATCAATTTCATTCACACTTTTCGGCCAAACATTAAGTTGCAGATAACAAGGTAACGGGGATGGTTCAGTATCGCAGAAGAATAAGGGGTGATTTATGTTTTAGTATAACTATCGGTCTAATTGATTTCAGGCATTGATTGCAACGGGATGGTTGGCTTGAAATTCTTGCCGGAAAAATTGGTCTTAGGGAACTCTCTATATTACCTATATGAATATGAACGGGAACATGATTTATTACCTATAAATAGAATATTTTGAATAGCTTGTAAAATAAAGTTGGGAAGATTAGGTAAGTTTGATCATTTATAAAAATTCTAAATTAAAACTGGAGTCGAAGTATAGATCTAGGTGAATTTGGTATAATGAAAATTAAAAATTTTAAACAAAACGTCAATTTCTTATGTTGATTTTCAATAATACCAATTGATTAATGTCAGACCGACCCAATCTAGTCGGGAGAGTCAATTTTAACTCACCTAATGGTTTCTTAAAAGTTAAAACTACTAGACTGTCATATATTTAGACATATATTCATATCATATAATAACGATGTGATCGAAAATTTCGATTTTTGAATGTCATTGTGTTACACTAAAGTTAGTAAAAAAATTTATGACAATCTTGTCTGTTGCCGTTCAAAAAAAATAAATAAATATCTTATCGGTTGCTTTTGCTAAAATAAAATTAAACAAATTTAGCTTGCTTCTGAAGTTACCAAAGGAAAAAAAAACATTAAACTGTTGTTGGTCGATAGTTATTAGAGAAAATCGCATTTTGACTCTGATTTATCCACATGAAAGAAATGAAAGGAAAACTTACCTAAATTAAAGAAACAAGTATATACTATGTTACCCTAAATAGAAGTTATTCCTAGTAGCGCTATTACAACAAAGCTTATTGTGCTTGATGAATCTAGGTGCATTAGAAAACCAAAGTCTACAAATTAACAACAACACACAAGTCACTCAGCTACAAAAGTTAAAGCTTACATACTTGTCTGCTTAGCGCGAAATATTAACATAAAACGCGTACTCTGAAACAGCAACCCAATTATACCGGCACTCCCACCAATAAAGACTTGGCGGTATCCACCATGGCGGGTGCTTCCTCCAAGCAACTAGTGTCGTCACTGATGACACCACCGCTCATCAGTTTCTCCACTTCTTCCTTGGTATATATGTGAATCTTTGTAGCCATCCTTGCAAACTCACTGCATAAAAAAGTCATTAATATCATCGTTAGGATGATTTATGACACTAAAAGAACAATGATATAAATGTATTTCATGCGGTATAATTTGTATCTCGGTCTAGATTCTGAAGTCTAATCCCAATTCTGCCTGTAAATATATAGTTGTATTTGAAATTTATGTAGAAACTTACTCCCATGGATCATCACCAACAACCATCATGTCATTCTCTTCATCGGTGTACAACAGTTGCCAGGCACCATCACGACTGCTCAAAATGCCTTCCATCTGAAATAGCGCCTCTAACTCACTAAATAACTCATGATAACTTGACATTTTGGAGAGATCAATGGCCCTTCCAACCTTGCTTCCTTGTTTATGAACCTTCACACAAAAAGTGACTTGAGATTAAATCTCTAGAATAAGCTTGTGTTTTACGCAGAGGTGACTTTTATGACCCATTAATAATGAAACGGGTCAACTGGGGTCAATTTCGAAAATTGTGAAAAACAAATATATAATGTGTAAAACCTTGTAATTGAATTATCAATATATATTAAAAAATTACGTATTCTTAAGTTTGACCCTTGCTAAAATCAATCTGTGTTGACCAAAGCAGTTTTGACCTTACCTTGGTGCAACTTCTCTTGCTTAAACTTTGAGCGTCTGCCATTGGAGGTACACCATTTAAATGAAAACCAAATAGCTTACAACTACTACTCCCGTTGCTATCAGAACCACCATCCTCTTTCTCACTTCCTGAGTTACCTTCTATGGTCGGATCAACGGCCGTTTTTCCAAGTTCAACAGAAAGGTTGGGCTGTAGTTGTAGCTTTAGCCCAGTATTATCATCCCTTGTAACTTCACTTCCTACAGGGGCGTGATTGAATGGGAACCCAATCATGGGCATGACAGGAGCCGGATTTGGAAAACAGAAGTTCCTAGAACCTTCAGAACCAAGTGGATAAAAACTGGGATTATTTAGGCTTTGATGCGAGCTAAGATTGACTCTAGGTTGACTCCAAAAACCGTTTGTTTTCCCAGTTAAGGATCTCAGTGAACAAATTTCTTGACCTTGCAAGACCTTTGGGAATCTGGTACTGTTAGATCCCAGAAAGGCCGGGTTATGGGTGGCGGAAACAGGCAGATGATGACTGCCGACCATATCTATACTTCTTCCCGCTAATAACATCTGGTTTGGAGTAAACCCTGGATGCATCAAAGGTTGTACCCCCAAGTTCAACGAGTTGTTCATCTTACCACTTACATTTTCTTGACCTTGCAAGACCTTAGAGGATCTTGTGGATTCCTCAAAGTCTAAACATCCACCCCATGCTGCATAAAAAACAAGCTTAATTAGTACTGACCTCGCAAGAAATCATCCAAAACTTTAATCAAAACAAAACGGACGGGTCAAAACAGGTAAATATTTCATACGGACTAAAATAGTTCAGCTTGGTTTAAAGACTTTTTGTTCAACAATGTTAGAAATAAGAAGCATGATAAATACGATTACAAAAAGTACACTGTTTGGTTTTATGCATTATATTACACATTAGGCTACTTTGGGCCCATTTATCCCATTCCCTTGTACGCTCATTATTTTGATTTAATATAACAAGTAAATAAGTCCAAATTGCCACATCTAGTTTGTGAAGAATATAATCAAGAAAGTCAGATACCAGCAACAGGGTGTTCAGATGGAGTTGAGTGCAGATTTGACCGCAGTTTTTTGAATCTTAGAGACGACTGGATGCTCAAAAGTGGCATAGACGCGCCAGAGAGATCAATATCCCATGGAGATATTCGTTCTTGATTATGGTTACCAACATCTTCATCCCACCTCACCTGTTGAAAAAGGGACAATATTAGTATTAATAAAAGACTTAGTATTAACCAATGAGAGTCTTTAATTTTTCTGTTGACCAATTAGAAGCTTAGTTTAACTAGAAGTAAACTTTCCTATCTAAAAAATCCCTACAATGTTGTAAAATTTAACTTTTTATTAAAAGGCTAATAACTTGTACACCATTACTCTTCATGGAAAAAAACCCCACAAGACCCAGCCCGGATTTGAACCCCGGTCTATGGGTAAAAACCCTCCATGCCTCTACACTAGTTCCCAAGCAATTGGCAGCTGATGTAGACCTCATTGGCTTTCATTTTACCAAAAAGTAGACTTTCTTAACTTAAATATATATCTACAAATTATTAGATATAATCTATGTAAATTATAATAAGATTGAATATAATATTGACACAAAACTATTTTAATCTAACTATCAAATATTCTGTTTAACTGAAAGTGGAAAGTTTTGAAATTTAAGGATGCATATGCATGTCTAAAATAATGACCATATATAAGTTACAACTAGTTTTTTCTTATGAAATTGAAATGTGAAGTACCGTTAGGCATCTCCATTTTGATTTAGGCCATTTGTATGGATCCATATCACCTACAGCAATCACGGATCCTCTAAACCTGCAAGGAAATAATTAACACTATCATATAAGGAACAACGGACAAAAAAGCTGTACACATGTCAAAATTGGGTGGGTCAGGTAATGGGTCAAAATGGGTTTGTGTGAAAGTAAGTATTTTCTAGCATGGACAGGTTGGGTTACTCAAATGCATAAGAAACTAGTTTGTGAAAAATCTTAGATGTTTTACAAATATTTAATTTGTCAAATATGTATAGAAAAATGATAGTATGAGTACATCAATAAAAATCTAATTGTTTGAACAAAGCAAGTTTAGGAGGTAGGTGCATTACAAAATGCACTATGGGCATTTCAACTCATTTGACATGTTTCCTTTAAAGTTAATTTATTGGCCCAATACATTTGAACATTTGACCCTTTAGAGATAAAACACAACACAAATAGACTCATACATTAGTGAAAGGATAGAACTTGCTGGAATGATACCTTCTTTCAGGAGATTCATCCATACTGAATCTCATTTTAAACCTTGTTCCAATCGTGATCATATTCTTGATGGAGTTCATATACTTGACATAAGGAACAATGAAATCAGCTCGATTAGACCTGCATTGAATCAATGAGTTTAGTGTACCTATTAAAAAAAGGGTTCATTTGATATTTACATGTGTGGGTTTATGACCAAGCATATACCTCGGACTGTAGAACACATCAAAGGTGGAGTTGGTAGATACTGCATTAGCTACAGGGGCAACTATGTCTGTGAAAGAATTTGAGTTGAGAAAGATTGTATTGGGAAGAAAGTTTCTTGGTCGAGTGGCTCTTCGAGTTCCCAGCCTTAGTTCACCACTTTCGCCCCTAAAACAACCATAAAAGAATGGAATAATGAACATAAGAAACTGATGCAAGTCCCTATATCTATATTACTTGCGCAATTTACAAGTTGTTCGTGCTTAAAATGGGTACTATAGTGACTGGATATGGGGCCACTGTAACTAGGTCTAGAAAGAGCTTACAAATCATAGTTAACAAGGGTTGCAAACAAATCAGGCTTTTATCTAGCAATCCGAGTTCGAGTGCATTCAAGTCAATCTTTATTGAGTTTGCTCAGCATAGTTGCCCAAAAGATGAGCTTGAAATATACAACGAGCCTAACCCAGCCTTATGAGGGTTTGGCTTTAGCTCCTCTCGAGCTTTTTAAACCGTACATAATATACATCCATTAAAATTAGACTACTAGTAAATTTAATAATCATGTTGGATACATCCCTCGACAAACAAAATAAAAAATTTCCCTTTCATTACCTCACTATCCTTCCAAACTAACAAGCATAAACCTTTATAATCTTCCTTAAAATGGGAAGGATAAAAAGGGTGGATTTAACATCAATAGAAGATCAATAACGATTCGCTTTGCTTTGTGAAAGTGAGCATAGAATGCGTAGTGGTAAAGGGAGAAGGAAAACTGTTTCTCCTGTGGCACATCATATTCTTTTTCCTCTGTAAAGTGAACACACAAATGAAAGTGAGAAAGTCCAACTAACTTTATCTAGTTTTTCTTTTGATAAGTAATGTCAACTGTCTTCATGAACACTACTTCATTTCATGAAAGATATGATAAGAATCCTAACAACAAAAGTGAATGTAAATCCAAACAAATTGCTGAAGATCTGAACAATGTTTCAGAGAGCATTGGACTCCCCTACGATATTATAAAGTTCAAACAGAAGGCAAAAGAAAAGGACATGATTATTTCTTCATTTTCTACTCTCTTTCTTGCTACCCAAAAAGAGGTTCTACAAGCACCATTGCCTTATAATATGCTAAAAGTGTTTCAAACACTTTTCATTGCCCGGACCAGAAGAATAATTCCAAGTTCTTGTATCTATACATATTACCAAATACCAACCTAATAAGTATTCTACACTGCTTTCCAAATATTATGAAAACCTTTTTATTCGCTTATCTCAATTTTAACGAAAAAAAGAATAGGATATGTAAACTGGAATCTTCTTTTTCTTGGTGTCTTTGCACTTATGCTTCTTAAATATTTTCTTAAATATATCACATTAAACATAAAACGATGCATAGATTTCTTATTGCATATTTGAAGGAATAATGATACCTTAGAAAGAGAACTGCATCCCCGGAAGCAAGATTCTTCTGGCTTACAAAATTGCTCCACCCAGTCGTAAGCAAATGTCGCCTCGGCTGACCTGAAAAACACCACCCAACTCCCGAATCACAACACGAACATATTACTAAGATTTGATTGCTTGAAGTCAAACTACTTGATTAAAATCACCTCTATAAATGTGCCTAAACTTCCACTCCACTCCATGAAGGTCCTTAGCAACTAGCTCTTGGCTGGGCCTCTGCTGCTTATAATCCTGAGTAATGTGCCATGTGAATATAAAAATGTAGTAACATACTACGCAAAAAAATTGAGATAATTATTAATAACCATTCTAATAAAGCAGATATCTTATCCATACCAGAGGTGGGAAACAATCTTCAGCTGCTCTTCTAGGTACGGAGAATCCACCGTGTGTGGATGTATCGGATGCGGTCAGTGTTTTGCAGAACATTTGAGGTGTTGATTTTGTAATTGTCACCCCACCGCCTTCTTCCTCCCCTTCTTGCACATTCTTAGCACTCCCCTACACATCAACATTTAAAAAAAGTCAAAAAATTTATATATTAATTTTTATTACTCATTTCAATTTCAAGCATTCATTTACCAAGATGCCAAGGACCAGTCCAGAAAGTTAACAACTTTACCAAATTGCCATTCCACCCAAATAGAAGAAAGAAAAAAAGGCCCTTGGCAAGATAGTTACATTAAAACAGTAAAAGAAAGATTGTAAAATAACAAGGGTAATGCACATTAAGGGCTAAACTCTGTTTTCTCTGTTCAAAAATTTATGTAACATTTTTTTTTTAAATCTTTCTAGCTAAAGGTTTAAAACGGCAAAGAAACCCCAGCCCAGTGGTCCTTTGGACCCAACTGGCCCTTCCAGAGGACCAGTCTAGAAAATGCTCAACTCTCTTTGGATACCACCATGTGGAGTGGGAACACATTTGAACCCATAAACCATTTTCTAATTAACAAAGAATTACAACTGAATTATGAATCAAGCATACCTCTGGTAATGGGAGTAGAGTTAGCTTTGTATAGATTTCATCATTCTCCTTGTTAGCCTATTTTCAGGCAAAACATCAAAGTTCAAAACCAAATGAGCTAAATTATAAGATCAAAAGTTGAGCTAAAAAATAATCACACATATTATTAAATAAATATATAAGGGAGGAAACTTACAAGAAAATGGACATCAACAACTTTGCAAAAGATTTGAGGTTGAAGGCCTAAAGAAGGAACTTCATTTGGAGAAAAGTGAATAGTTGAGTTAGATGCAATTTGCTCCAAATGACCTTGTGGGAAATACACAACTACATTTCCTTTATTTGGCAAACTAGTCAGAGGTCCAGCACAAGCATGCCAAAGTTCCATATATATTGATGATGATTTTGATTTGAAATCACTAGAAGTTTTTGATGAATTTGATGACCCTGATAAAGATGAATCACCACCAATTTCACATGAATCATCAACACTAGTATTATTATTATTATTATTGTTATTACTACTATTATAAACTTCATGGTTCAAATCAATTTCCATTATATTACAAACTGAGTGATTCTTGAAACTAAAAAGACAAAAAGTTTTGATTTTTAGATATGGGAAATCAAGATTTTATAAAGGGTATGCAGAGATAAGGGAAATGAAGTCAAATCACTAACAAAAGACATGTTTTTTGATGGTGTACACAACAAGATTTAGCTAATGAAACAAAGCTATAAAAGGAGATATTTTGGTAAAGAATTAAAGAGAATGATTGCCACCCCATTATCTAGTTTTGAGAGCTAAATTTGTGTGTGTGTGTGTGTGTGTGTTATGAACTGAGAAAAGACATGGACAAATGCATAGTAGGCAGGAGGGACAGAAACCAAAGGGAGAAGAAAAAGGCAAAATGGTTAAGTAGTGTCTTTCTAGCTTTTTTTAGGGAGAGGGGGACAAGCTTTGAAACTCTACAAAAACCAATACTCTTTCCCTCTCCTTTAACTTTACCATAATTTTCTATTATTACATATATTAATGTTAATGACTTTTAACTCAATTTTTATTTTAATACTCTAATAAGTTGGTTTGTATACATATCGTTTACACAATACTCCGATATTATCGGCTAATGAATTATTACACAGAATAATTTAGAAGATTTTAAAATGAATTTTCCTTTGATTAAACAAACATCTACACTTAGTAAGAATTATCAAGCGGAGTATTATTCTATGAAAAGTCTAAAAGAGGATGAAGGCCATTGGGGTGTTAGCCCAATGGTTAGGTTTTCTACAAAATAGTTTTGTCTTAGAGTTATCAGGTTCGAATCCTATTATATGCAAATATGGTGAGTGAGTTTTAACAATATTATACTCATCTAACACATGCAAACCCTTTAGAGCATTGATGAATCCGTGTGGAGATGTTAATCATTTATTCATTACCGCCTTCTAAAAAAAGGCAAATATCAAATATCCCCTTCCTAAACTCCCTAAATATCATATATACCCAAATTACAAGTTTTCAATGTATGATATACAATGATCATAAAACAATGTTTAGGTAAATATGAGATATATATAAAAATTACTGTAACTCTTTAAAGAAAAGAGGATGAAGACCCTTTACCAAAATATTAAAAGGAGTCTTGGAATTTTCCAATTAAATGCCAACAGCATACACTATAACTCCTACATACAATTTAATTGTTTGGTTGTAAAACAATCCCTAAAATCAACTACCTCATTATAGCTTTTGAGGAAACTTTTTCCATTGACTTTCACTCATATAAATAACCATGAAAACTAATGTTCCAGGCATTTAAGAGATCATATTCGGCCTATTTCCATATCTTAAACAACAAACATGATTTGCTAAACATAGGAATCAAAGTTTTTTTTTCTTTTTCTATTTGGTAAAGTTAGTTTCGATTCAGAAATGTTATAAGCAATTTTAAACAACGATTTGTTAGACCTTTAACCTCGTTTTTATGAAAAATACCAGATGAGAAACCCAAAACTCACTTTGGGGAAAAACTCAACATAGGAATCAAACTAAAACCTTATACATAAACCAAAAATTACACTTTCAAACTTAGAAATATTTTTTACACTGCTATATCTTTTAAGTGTTCTAGGTACTCCAACAAAAATGAAATATACATAATTACATATAGTTTATAAATATTTGGACATTGATATCAACTAGTGATAATTAATTATTTAAATATTTATTTAGACATCTTAATGTTTTTTAATTAATACTAGAATTATAACCGTGATATATGTTTCTTTAAAAATTCTGGTACAAATAAAATATCAAAAAATAAAAGCGGCAAGAGGTGATAGTACATGGTTGGCTTTGAATTGTCTAAAACATGGATATTTACAAATTATATTTGTTAATTAGTGGTGAAATCTTAGAAATAATAAAAGATTATATATATTGAAAATGAAAATGATTATGTTAATATAGATATAAGGATCATATATATGGTTTTCATATTATTAAAAGTTCAAAGTTAAAATAATAGTCAAATACTTTATATAATACGTATAAATATAGATTGCCCATCATAAATCTATTTAATAAATACTCCGTATTACAATTACAATTGCAATATTTTGTTAAATAAAAACTAAAAATATTACAGATTTATTTTAACAAATTACATATATATGGTGATGGTACTTTTTTATGTTTGATTCCATTTTCGTACACTTTCTTTTTTATATACATGGGATCACTGAATCGATGTCTTGTCCCAAGGACCCAAACCGAGAAAAAGCTAATTATTGCAATATCAATTGTACAACGGTTTTATTAAAAAAATACTGGCATGTTTGCCAAATATAAATTTTAAACAAAAAAATAATATTTAGAGTACGTAAATTAAAAAAGGAAAAATGATTTATGATGTTAACATCATCTTTATTGGATGATGTTGCTCTCACAAATTTACTTAAATTAATTTCTACACATGTCAAAAAGCCCCCCATGATTTTAATGGTTTGTGAGAGCAACATTATCTAACCAAAATAATGTTAACATTATCCAAGTTATCCCCATTAAATAAACCGTCCATATTTTTTTATTTTTTATTTTTTCTATTATCCATCTCTCATTGAAAATATTTTCATAAACCATCCTTATCAATATAAAATTGTTGCATAAACCGTCCTCATCTAACATAAAGGACTAATAAACCCTTTCGTCGTTAATTTTTTTGTTTTTCTTAGTTAATTGATATTAAACGAAGTTTTGTTATCATGCATTAGTTTTTGGTCAAACTTTTAATAATCGCCATCTAAATAATGTTGTACTTTAAGATATTTACAATTACATAAAGTAAATCACGGTCACAACTAGTTAAAATATACTCGTATTTTTTAGATGGTCAAGAAAAATGTTGGAAATCATGTTGCAGGAATATTTTGATTAGGTCACATACATTTTAATAAATAATTTAAATGATATGAACATGAAAATCCTAGTTCATTAGCTGTTGCTTTTTGTAACCATCGATAGCATTTTTATCAATTTGCAACTTCTGATAGATGACATCAATTCAAAAGTTATGTGAACCTTTTTCATATTTTTATATTCAAGCTATCTATTTAAAACCTTTTTTTAATCTTTACTAACTTTTTGTATACTATAAAAATAGAAGAATAAAAAAGGTTTTTGATGTTTTTCTTTAAGGGTTTCTATTAGAAAACTCGATTTCTATTATTCATCCTAATATCATTTTAGTCATTACTTCATGTCATATACTCGTACATTTCTATTTCTTTTTAGCATAAACTTTGTAGGGTAAAAAACATCAGCAAAATTTGTCAAAGAGATAAAAAGCAAGGTCAAGGACCTATGAAACAAACAAGAGGAACAAAAACAAAATTATGAGAAATAAAATTATAAAAAAGGAGAGGGGGAGGGGGGTTGGGACCCACCAGTGCTTTTTTGACAGCAACAATAGCGGGAGGTTTTTTGACTCAGCGACTCAGTGATACACTTTTAACGAATGACCCTCCTTACTACTACTACTCTCATCAGTCTTATCACACGCCTGTTTCCTGTCCGGACGTATAAAACCCCTCCCCCATTCACATATACCTTCGCGTGACTCTCCCTCGATCTTCACACATACTAACTATAAAGGAAAACTAGCATAGTACCCGCACAATTCAGTAGCGATGACAGTTGTTGTGATATGATGGCGTCGACAGATGGTGATAGCGGCGTCGACTGTTGGTGACTTGGTGGTGACGGCGACAAGTGATGGAGGTAGTTGATATAAAGATATTTGATTTAACAGGGTAGTGGATATCTTTTAGATATAATAGAATGATATGTAAATTAATTCATTAACGGTAAAATGATAATTTCGCCCCAAAGTCTTAACTTTTCAACAGGGGATCGAGTATAATTTTTATATAGGGTAGATGCTTAATCCTCCTAATTAAATGAGAAGCGATATTTGTACCATAAATATTGATATATTTACCACATATTATAACTTTAGGAGCACATTGTACAAGCTAGTAAAACATGTTTTTGGTGAACAAATCATGAGTTGTGGTACGAATTTCATTTCCCTAACTAAATAGCCTAAATATTCTTTTAATTGTAAGATGATGATCGCAAGTGGTAAAATCAAAATATAAAATTGTGAAAGAGAACTAGTAAAGTCCATGTGTCACCATCTTATGTTTTAAAAGGTCTTTAGGCTAAATTTTAGGAAAATATAACATTTACCAATTATAAATTTGAACTTTTACTATTATTTGGTTAGCTTAAAACTTATCCTAATTATATAATGATGGTATGCGCACAACTCAAAAGATAAGATTAAGAAAATTTTTAGTAGAATCCACGTGTCATTAACTTATGGTTTTAGTGAGATTCTTATGTTAAGCCTTTGGAGGATATATATGATTTACTTTCTTTTATCTATGATATGAGGGTTTTGCTATAACTCTTAAACTGTGACAGTCATGAGGATTTAAGTACTTATGATGAGTCGAGGAAACATATCTCTAATTTCTAACAAACTCAAACATATAAACAAAAATTGAATAAATGTTAGCCAACGTTACAACTATAACTAAAAATCTGTATATACAAAACAAAATCATAATATTAGAATTAGAAGTACATTCTATAGCAATTATTATATAACCGATAAATCATGAATTTCTTATAGCATTCTTCATGATTGACTAGTTCTTCGTAGTTTATTATATATATATATATATAATGAATGTGAATGAGAATGAGAATATAAGGTTGTTAATTTGTCATTTATCTAAGTTTAGGTATGAACCTCTCACATGTTATAAAAAACATGGAAACTCAATTATTTATTCATGTACAATAAATATTATTATGTGAGGTTTTCTAAGCTTTAATACATCAACCACACATTCATTTTTGTGTTCCCTTTTATAATTTATAAAATTTTATGTTCCTTCTAAAATATTTTTAAGCCAGAAGTCGGGTTTGTCCCCTCTTTAGGTTTCCCTAGCTCTTCAAGCATAATGCCATCGTTCTGAAGACATCAAATATATATATATATATATATATATATATATATATATATATATATTATAGTATGTGTTGATGAAACTATAAATAGAACTTGAATAAGTTATAGACAATGTCTATGTTGTGAAATTGTAAACAAAAGAGAGGATAAACTATTTGTTGGTGACGTAAAAACCAATATCTTAGTTTGATAAACTAGTTTTAGACTATCGGTTCCACTAGTCCGAACGTGCCAATCTAAAAACCAATATATTAGCTAGTTTGATTTTGTCAATCGAGCTACTACGCTCCAAAACTCAAATTATCGTAAACAAAACCAATGCATGCAGGTGATGATGATATTAATAGTTTGATTTTTTATTTATCTACCGCATCATGCAATTATACAAATATTATGTTAGATTGTATAACGGTAGTGAGACTTTCACTGTTAATCATGTCCTCGGATTGACTGTGCTGGTGACTTGGTCGATCTCTACCTGACGATGAAAAGACATGTCGTTGAGTCTAATCACCACTGCTGTTTAAAAAAGATGATGCGTAAAATGTTGTCTTAATAAAAAAAATAATTACGGTATCAATATTATCTCCCATATCTATATAATGAACATCCATAGACTTGTGTAGTTATGTATAACAGTAACTAAATTTTTGTTTGATGTTTATATCACTAGTATCGTTTGCTCATGATAGGTAATATATATTTTTGCTAAAGGGGGAGAATTTCATATATGTCTCGTATTAAGATGCTAATTACATATTTATCCAATTTAATTCAATAATTACATATATATCTAAAATTTGTTTAGATTATATCATATTTATCCGTTATGTTATAAAATGATTTATAAAATTACATATTCACAAATTTATATTAGAGTAAATTACACTTTCCGTCCCTAAAGTTGGCACGTTTTTCACTTTTGATCCCTAAACTTTAAAAATTACAATTTTGACCCTAAAGTTGGCCAATTTTTTCAATAACCGTCCTTTGGCCTTACGGCGTTAAAAAATAGCCGTTAACGTACGCACGTGCTAGACACGTGAGGACACTAATGTCATTTCACCTTACACCGAGGGAAGAAAAGTGAAAAAATAGTTACTTGAGGGACGAAAAGTGAAAAAATAGCTACTTAAGGGACGAAAAATGAAAATCATACAAATAAACTTTTCTTCCATTCTTTCTTTTCCGATCATCTTCTCCGATCATTTTTACTGATGGAATTTTCCGACTTTGAATCCAAATCTATACCACAAACAAAATCATTTACTCAAATTCATGACATTTAAAATACATCCAATTAAACAAATTATAGTTCAAACATGTCAGTCATCTTTTTTTTTTCTTTTCTAAATTTTGTTTTAATTGAAAGGAAGACGGTGGATGGTGGTGATTCTAGGTGGCGGCGGTTGGTTGGTTGTGAATGTAAACGGCGGTGGTTGGAGGTGACTGTAGACGGCGGTCTTTGGTGGTAATTGTAAGCGGTGGTGGCTGGTGGTGATTGTAGGCGGTGGTGGCTGGTGGTGATTGTAGGCTGTGGTGGCTGGTGTTGATTGTAGTGGCGGTGGCTGGTGGTAATTATAGGCGGCGGTGGCTGTGGGTGGCAGTTGCTCGTGGTGGTTATAGACGGTGGTGGCTGGTGCTGATTACATACGGCGATGGCTGGTAGCGAAGCTGTTGTTGGGTGGTTATTAGGTGGTGGTGATTGGAGAGGCTTGAGGGTAAAGGGAAAATAAATGTCTAGTCGGAAAATTTCATCGGAAAAGATGATTGGAAAAGAAATAATGGAAGAATAAATTTATATGTATGATTTTCATTTTTCGTCCCTCAAGTAGCTATTTTTTCACTTTTTATCCTTTAAGTAGCTATTTTTTCACTTTTTGTCCTTTAAGTAACTATTTTTTCACTTTCCGTCCCTCGGTGTAAGGTGAAATGACATTAATGCCCTCAAGTGTCTAGCACGTGCGTACGCTAATGGCTATTTTTTAACGCCGTAAGGCCAAAGGACGATTATTGGAAAAATTGGCCAACTTTAGGGTCAAAATTGTAATTTTTAAAGTTTAGGGATCAAAAGTGAAAAACGTACCAACTTTAGGGACGAAAAGTGTAATTTACTCTTTATATTATAATGTCAATATATATACAAGATGAACTACTACAAAATCTAAACACTACATAACGAAGCTGCAGTTTTCAGTTTCCCGTTTATGATGAGGTTTCACTAGTGGAGCGAAACACGCAATATTGTAACAAAGTTTTTGTATATGCAACTATGTAAATAAGGCCTGTGCTTATAAGGGTTAGCTTCTTGGAGCTTCTTCCCTGTCATATCAGCATCACATAACCCAGGACTCCCCTCAAGATACTCACTGTCTATAAGGACAGCTTCTTGGAACTTCTTCGCCACATCATTAATTATTTATAATTTATCTCACACACACAAATACACCTATATATACCCCACACATATATATATAAAAAAAAAAAAAGATAAAAGATTGTTGTCTAGACCCACTTGGAGCGTCCCCCATATTCCACAGGAAAACTATAGTTGAAGACGCAGCAATGTGGACGAAGAGTGCCAATAAACGTCCGCGTCTTTGGAGTCTAAGGACGCAAGCTAAGGACGTTTATAAACACTGCCCTAATAAACTATAGAATTTCGTGGTACAATGAAACTAATAAACAAATAAACTAAATGAAGGATCCATAGCAGCATGAACATCAAATAATACCATTGCAAACTAATGCGTCATAAGATAGTGATTCAAATAGTTAAAAGCAACTACGGTCATAATACTACAAAGACATTTTTTCTGGTTTTTAAGAACCCCAATAGCTAAAAACACAACAAACCATTACATTAGTTGCAGACGAACTCAGAACCTTCCGACCGATTAAGTAATCAACCAATTCTATACAAAATGACATATGCTTATTCTTAATTAATTTATTTTATCAAAGTGTAAAAAAACCAAACACATCATTAAAAACAAAGAACCCGGAAAAACCAATTAACCCGTCGGAAATTATAATCAAAAATATGAAAATATTCTAAAAAATATATGAGATAAAGTTTTGAAATAACAAAAATGATATAATATTTCTAAAAAAACAAAGAAGTTATAAATTATGTTAAAAATAACAAAATGTAATACAAAGAAAAAAAAACATAGATTACAAAGTTAAAAATCTAAAACTTCAATATAAAAAAAAAAACAAAATGTTAAATATTGAACATATATAACAAATGCTACAAAAGTTATAAAAACCAAAAAGTTACATAAGACACAAAAAAAAAAAAAAAAAACCTTAAAAGAAACAAAATATTACAAAAAGATAAATTATTTATAAAAGTCCAAGAATAACTTCTTTTTTTTTAAGACAAACAAAAAATTTTAAAAAACTATTTAAACACATACAATTAAATCCAAGTAATCATTTAAAATGAAACTATATCTAATTATAACTAAATACAAAATTTCACGGCTATAAATGTAAAATTTGGAAGGGGCAAAGTGAATTTTGAAAATAAAAAACAAAACAAAAAAATTTGGCTTAAAGGTTCAAGTCAGATTAGAACCTGGTACCTCACTTATAATAAATGAGGATTCTTCCAATCCAGCAACTTTATAGCTTTGTTTATTTTTGTCAAATCTTTTATTTATATTAGAAATGCATGTAAAGACAAAATAAATACTATTCACATACTATTCTCTTATTAAAGAAAGTAATATACATAATTCAATTAGATTATAGTTATGTGAATATGTAACTAATTGTTGGTTAGGAATTATTACAGTTTTTTAGTTCTAAGAGCAAATTCATTAGTATAAGTTAATGTATGATTAATTTTATAAGGTAATGGATATTATTACTTTAAATTGGATATATATGTAATTATCATTTTACATTGGGTAAATATGTAATTAAGGTGTTAAAATATGACATATATGAAAATTTTCCTTTGCAAAATTATAACTATGTTTTTTTTTTCCCGAACGACAGATAAATAATGAATTAATGATAGTTATTAAAAAACAAGCTATCAAGACGTGATAGAGATACAATTATCAAATAGTCTAGTCACTAGGAGATCTATTTTTTCACAATAGGTTTTAGGTTTGAGTCTTATTCTAAACATATTTAAAAGTGGTCATAGTTATTCAATTTTCACCTAAGATGGACCTAGATTAGTTTTTCCTCTGGATCTTTGGATGATAGAGATTTCTTATCAAAGAATTTAGATTGGAGATTTATTATGTGAAAGTCAAGAGAGATCTTCAACGGAAATCCAATAAATTAATGTATGCTAAATCTCTCGTCATTTATGACCAATATTTTAAATACCGGTACGTACCATGCGGTACTACCCGGCCTTACCGGAACCTGTCAGACGTCCGATATGTTGTACCCCATTTTTTCCCGGTGTTTTCACTATTCCTCACCGTCAGTATTTCCGGTTTTGTCCGGTTTTTCCGGCTAGGTAAAAACGGTATTTTTTTAAAAAATTATTTTTATTAAACCTTAAATGTTATTTTTTGTTATTTGTTAACTTTAAAACTTATATTTTTTATAAAATACCTATTTAGTATTACTTTCGAGTGCATTATAATTGTATTTCAATTGTTTTCGTTAGACTATAACAAGTTTGACAACATTTTTATATATAAAATATAAAATAATAAATAAACTAAAATAGCTTAGCGGTAATACCGATATTGAGTATTTTTTCGATTTGACTAAAAAACCGATATTAAAAATATTGTTTATAAGTACTTCACACCTTAAAAATAAAAAATAAAAAACAATATCTTGAAAGATGGAGTGATTTTGTTTGTTAGTAGTTTTTAGTTTAATTTTATCTTTGCTAATGGCATTATTAGACAGTGTAATATTGGAGTACAAGTGTTACTATTGATATTGTGAGGGTGGCGCGTGGACAAAGGAGCGTGGAGATGAGAGGGAAAGCATGAGTAAAGGGAGACCTGCGGCTTTGGCGCTGGGCTTTGTGCCCCACACTACACATTCTTTCCAGTCACTTTCTCATTCATATTACAATCAAGATGGTTAAACCAAAAGAAAATGACTATTTGTTTAACAATTACCGTTAAGATGAAGATGAAAATAGCGAATAAATTTTACATTTGCATAACAACGAGATAATGTAAGTTTTTTTTGAAAGGTGAATTTCGCTTGAGAACTTCGTATCGCGATACGACAATGAGAAGTCTAACATACGTTGTCTTAACCGGGTCCACGTTAGAGAGCTCTCTCGAAGTAGAAATGCCAATTTCAAATACCTGATGGGGGGAAAACCTCATACTAATCTGCCCGAAGACACAACGATCAATAGGGGTAAACCCTGCCTCCTCAGACTTGAACTTGAGTATACCCAAGTCAAGCATTCATAGAAAGACTTCTTATGTAATTCTCAAGTCTTGAACCCAATACCTCCTTCTTATAAGACATGTGCTCAACCACTTGAGCTAACTAGTAAACCCGAATATAATGTAAGTAATCAAACTAATATTATCATGGTTACTCTTTAGACATTTTTCAATAATAAGTGGCAATATCTATATCCTTTCGTTTTCATGCAACAATTACAAAAGTTGTCCCCTTCCAAACAAAGCACGTGATGTTGATCTCTCACTATCCTTCGTTTTTAGTGTATTCTTCTTGGATGCGAGTCATCGACTTAAAATATATAGTTGCTTTATTTAATTTCTTTAAATTATTTAGTTGAAACCTATCAATTGTAATTGGGAAATGATTTAGTATACAATCTGAACAAACTTTGAAATTGTCATTATCATACTAAATCTACACTATCCGTATATAAATTGGATTAAATTAAAAAATCTAGGCCTACCGTGATTTATAGATCGAGACTATCATTATACATGAAATTAATCAAAAACTTTAATGTTGTTATTTTAGTACAATTGCGGGGTGCACACAAATTAAAAAAGCCAATAAAATATAATTAATACGATAAATAATAATTAAGTTAGTATTATATATCAAACATTTGATAAAATTATAAAACTAACTGTTTTTTAATGAAAAAAATGAAAAACAAGAGGTGTTTTTGACAACTAAATGCATTCTTAAATAAAATTTATTTTAACAACAAACTTGGGCATAAAGTATATATATTTTAACATTGTCTTAAAAAAAAAAAAAGTTAAAAAACATCATACAAATTTAACTAATACGAAGTACCATGCTATTATTCAGTTATTTTGGGGGATAAAGATGATAAAATGTGGTTTGGAATGAAAAGGGGCTACCACTTTTGCAACATGTAGGACCAAAATTTGACAATCCATTGACCCATCTTATTAATTGATACCGAGGTGATTCGTTTGGTCTCTCCGAACACACTTTTATGATGCATTTTCTTGTAAATACATTACTCCAAAGTACGTCCAAATGTTATGGTGTTAGTTTCAAATCAATATTATACATGTATCTAGATGGTAGATACATTTGTTAATTTTGTTTTAGAAGGCTAATGTGAGACACCATATTTATGCACATCGTCTACCATGAAGCTTAAACTCACAAGTCACAACACTTGTAATTTGTATCGTTACTTTCGAAACTGTTAAGTCAAGGGGTGGTTGTTGGGTTGCCTTTACAAGAGTTGGATTGAGATATATACATTCTTAAGAAAAATAAGATGTACAAATAATCACAGATTCACAGTTGAGTAAAGTCATCGGAAGACTTGTCATTTGTACCAATTGGTGATGTGGAAGTAGGCATTGGCATCGTTACCATTAGTATTTATACATATCGACATTGAGAAGGCAAGTGCCTAACCAACTTTACTTCTTAATTAAAATGGATACAATAACTTTTAGATTTGCGCTTTTCTTTCGTTCATTCATTACCCAAAACATCATAATTAGCATTTCACTTTCCATGGCCTAACTCTTATGCATTTTGTTTTTGGCATTCTTTGAGGGCCTAAATAAAATGCAATCAATGCCCCCAACTTATTTGCTCTACTTTTTTGAAAGGCGCAACTTATTTCTTATACAACATATATACAATTCATAGTTATAAAAAAAATACTTATCCTTTCTATTATAAGATTAATAAACTTTAATAAAAGTGTATCATCTTTACCAGATGGATCATACGGCCAACATATCCCCATAAATGAAATATATGTATAAAGAGAGATCAATGACTGATGAGTTATATATATGTTTAAGCCAAGCATTAATAGACTTAGTTGTTTTAGGCTAGCTCATTTTGAGTTTTATCCTTTGTATATATATTTAATTTTATGCTGTTAAAAAAAATAAAAAATAAGCAAATAAAAAAAAATAGACTTAGTTGTTTTTTTACCGGATTGTATTTGAAGATGATTGATTATGCTACTTGCAATCATTGAGAAGTGTACATCGAAGTATCGAACTTCAGTTAGATTAATTAACCAAATTCAAAAAATCAAACAAATTATGCAAATACAATGTTTAGAATATTAATTGGTCATGGAACTTGAAACTTCAAATTCATGGATCGTATTTAAAAAAGTCAAAAGGCCGGAGACCTTTATATATACACTTTATGTTAGAACTTTCAAAACAGACGAGGTTGACTGGTCGTATTAGTCATGGAGCTTGAACTTGAAATTGATTGGTCGTATTTTAATTTTTAAAAAAAACTTTTTATGCTTTATCTTAACATTCCGTATAACTTTAATGTATGAAAATGAAATGTAAGCTATACAAAGATTAATGATACGATAGTGTTTCTTTAGAAACAAAATATTTAATAAAGCTAGAATACGTACAGTTATTGTATAGATCGAGTTACTCCATGTTAAATGTAGATGTGCATCATAGATCAACCTGAATATTAATATAAGTTGTCATGTAATAATTAATAAAACTAGTTGTCAATGATATCCTGTTCTTGGTTTCTTCTGCTTCCCCTCTTTCGTAATAATGTGAGTTCGGAAACAAAATAGAGAAATAAGAGGCTCTTATGAAGAATGCAAGGTCATGCTTCTCCTTCATTTATAGGCTTCCTACTAGACAATCTTCCCACAATAATCTACGTACCTATATCATAATTTCAGGGTTATTTAAGTGATACATGGCGTAATTCATGTGTCTTTTGGGATATAGAAAACATATACACATAACAAGAAGTCAACAATTGAGTTTTTTCATTTCACAAATAGTCGTATTGTACTTTTAAAACTATTGACAACCGTTATTAACATTAATATCAAATAATACAGAGTATAACCCCACCTTTACGAATCAAAAACCTACTTAGACTTGCAGTATGAAAAGCCTGCACCAGGATCTACATAGTGCTAATATTATCATTTTCTCAAAAGCTGTTGACTAACACCAAATTATGACAAGATTTTAACAAAGATTTAACTTTGATCATTATGTTTAAGAAATAGAAATTAAAGAAAGGTCAACTCCAACACCTTATCCATCTAATGGATTAAGTTCATATATTCTAGACAATAATCATGGAGCTTTATTTATTTGAGTTTTTGTTAAGTTTTATCAAGAGAGTTTAGTGGAATATACTCTAAAATCTAAATCTATATATTACTTCATAGAGGCAAATATTTGTGTTGTCTCTAATGTAATCATTTCGCTTTAGGTGAAACAAAATAAGCTTTTTATCATTGGACACTCAATCCATAAGATTTAACACTTAATTATATATAAAAAATATATACACTGATCTTTAAAGTTAACGGCACTTTAAAATGAAGTTTAAATAAGTCGCAATTGATCTTATATTACCTGAAAGCTAATACATGAAACAGTCCAATTAAATTATATATGTATTATCAATTTGTTAACTGCATGTAAGTCTATAATTGCTTTACTAGGTATTATACATAAAATTAAATATCCCCTTCAATATTATTTAACCAATCTACATATAACACTTGTTTACTTATTGATTACAGTACTCCTTATAATAATTTGTACTTGTCAAAATCCTCGTCTTAAACCCGAATTTAACAACAATATATATCGTCACTTTAAACCGTATAGAAATTAATTTTATACGGAGTAGCTTAAATAGTTAAATGGTTGGCTACCACACATGTGGGAGACCTACCAAGGAGACAAATCGTATCCCCATCATTGCAAGCTTGCAAATGGGCATCTTAACAACATTAACCTTTTCCTTTATGTTTTCTTAATCATTCACTTTTTGTTTTCGCTTAAGATAATTGAATTGTGGTGGACTGCTTACTTTAACTTTTAACCAATATCATATTGTAATACTACTATCAGGACGAAATCTCTAACATGTCTCTCAAAACACATATATATTTTGCAAAACTGTTAGTTAGAATTTTTATTTTTTAAAGGTGTTTAGTATGATAGTTGTAGTTGTAAATTCAAAAGGTATATGTAATTTTTTTATAAAATTTCATCCAAACTAAAAATTTTCTTTAAAAAAATAATAATTAAAGCTAGTTGCATCCAAACAAAACATTTAACACAATTAAAACTCATTGTTCAAAATTAAAAGCTAAAACTCCAAAAAAAAATTTAAAAACTCTTGCCAAACGATTGGAAAAATCGTTCAATAGACAACTAAAATCTCATGATCTCTTTGAGATACCCGCTTTAGTAAAAATAAATAAATAAATAAAGGATGTGGGTAGTTTTACTCCCTGACCATATATGACCATCAAGAGGTTACCCATAATATCTGACTCATTCGGTCATTCCGAGAGATATGATTCATTCATCAGTAGATGTTTAATTATTCATTTACTCACTCATTCACTACTTTCCATATACTTATTGGGGTTTTGTTAAATGAAACCATAAGAGCTTTTGTTAAGGTGCATTAATTAGTTGTACACTTTTTTTATGCACGTTAAATAAAGCCTTAAGGGCTTTGTTTAACATTTTCCTACTTATTATTATATCATAAAATAATGTACTTTGTTAATTTTAGATATATATGAGAAAGAAAGTAAAAGTTAAGAAATAATTATAAAAACTCATTATTTAAGAAATAATTATAATGTACAATCTTTTTTCCTTTTTTTTTTCTTAAAAAAAACTTGTTTTTTTAATACATCTACCATAATGGACAACTTATTCAATAAACTGTAAAAGTTATTAATGCAACAATGTGATAGATGTATCAAAAGAATGGTACGAATATCGTCTTCCTTTGACCAACTTTTTTTTTTTTTAGTTTCGTATGAGAATACTAATTTCATTTACAAGTAAATTGGAAAACTTAATTGGTTATATATGTGGCGGATTTAAATACTGAAGACACTTTTATATCGGTGTTGGTTAGGCTTATTAAAATAAATTAAAATAAAATCATTGAAATAAGTTTTAAAAATTAATAATGAAAAAAGCTAAAAAAAATTTTTGTCACGGTCTTTGAACATATGCCATATGCATTTGAATAAACTTATCATTTATTGTGTATTGATTGCTTTACCTTTATAAAAGAGCTTAGCTTACAGTTAACTATACTATTTTTGGATGAAGTTATCTTAAAAATGAGAGAAAACATTTTTATAATATATCAATCATCTATGAACTTAAAAAGTGTCTAAAATTTTAAGACATAACTATATGCATTATTAAGTAGTTATTGTGTATAGCAAAAGAGTAATTTAAACATAATAATAAAGGTTGAACAATTATTTTGATCCAAATAGTGTTATTTCTATAACAGATTCATTAATACTTAACAGTCATATTTCCAAATAGTATTCTTTCTGTAACAGATTCATTAATACTTAACATCATATTTAGATGAGACCTAGGGTAAATTCTGTTTCGCTCAATTGACATTTTCCTCTTGGTGACTAGAATGTGATCTTGGAGGCAAGCAAATTTTACCAATAATTTATTGTTGGGCCTTTGCGGTGTACTTCAGCTTCTGGCTAATTATTTTTGGTGACAATAAAATTTTGGTTGTTGAAATTTTTTTTTATTGTTGGGCTTGTGGGCGGACGGGTTATTGGGTTTTCTCGGATTCGCGTAACTTTGGGCGCCTAAGAACTCTATGCGGTTGGTTTTCGCCAGCTAAGTGACGACTTTCTAACAAAAAGTCACTCTGTACGAAGTAGTTAGACATTTATGTTAGTTGGCTGTCAAAAATCAAGATATTTAAGGTATTAACTACAAAATAAGTGAGTCTGTTAAATTTATATTTATAGTAAGTAACATGTTATATACCTTAGTAAAGAAAACAAAAAGGAAAAAAAACATCATAATTGGTATAGGCAAGTTGTCATATTCATAGGGATTTAAAACCGATTAATAGGCCGACATGCTAATCGTTAGGTGGGTCGTCAGCTATTTAGTAAACGTACAAAAATTATTCTTGGGCCTAATGTGTTAAATCATACTGGGCCTATGTTTTTTGAATATAACAGATTGTCTTTTCAATGTCTACTAGAATTTTATCCCCGCAGGTAAGTTTAAATAAAACGATTTTTAATTAGTTTGTTATTAGTTCATTATGTTAATTAAATGTAAGACTAAATATTTGAGATATAGATAGATAATGTAAAAGTAATGCGATAACATTAGATATAAATCGTTTAAAACTTTAATTAAAACTGTATTATGGGTCTTATTGTGATAAAACTTTAATTAAATACATCTTCAGTTATGACTTTATTATCTGTTTTTTTGTTTTTTTGTTTTGTTTTTTTTTTTTTTTTGTCATTTTATATTCCTATGTATTGTTCAAGACCGCAAGTAGTTCATGACTATACGAATGAAAGACGATTCGTATATGTCACGTAATGTAACAAAATTCACATTATTTTAAGGTAGACTTCACAAACATATTAACGTGATACATGATGATCACCATATGGTTGAAATAATTTAAGTATATGGTTGGTGATCGTGAAGGTTGAGACGTCATTATATACCGAAAAACCTATCAATCGTAAAGTGAATACAGCCAAAGTGACCGACCAAAAGGTTTTCAAAGGCTGTCGATAACGTGGGTGAACTCGAATGAAAAAAGTTGCAAACGTGCATTCAACTTTTATATTAGCTTTAATAGATGCCACGCATACTATCTGTTGTAGTCAAACTTCTATTAGTTACTTTATTTAACCTAATTGTGTCTTTAACTGCCCCACATAAGATGTCTTATTAACTAAAGGTAAAAAGAAGGTGAGCTTTCATTTTTTTGAAAAAACTCATACACAAATCTTTTATAATCTTAGAATTTACTGTTGGATACTTGGATAGTTAAATTTTGAAAAACAAATAATCTTGATATAATATATACTGCATATTTTCGATGGCTAAGTTATAAACTTATAATGATAATACCTTTGTGATGGTTTTAACTTTTAACGTATTTTACTAAAATAAGATGAAGTATTATTTGTTTATTTGACCTTTTGAAATTATGTAATATTATGCAAGTAATTTCATCACACTTATTTTGTATGTAGGGGATCTTTCTAGACTCTAGTTACGTATAAAATGTGTTGCTTATTCTTTTTCAAGCTATTTCATTTTTTTACAATATTATAAACTAGTTTAAAAAATAGGATGGCTAATGTAATTTTAAAAAAATAGGAACAACAGGTGAAATATACTGTAAGAATTATTCTTTTGTTAAAGATTAACTAGTTTTCTAACTCGGATGTTTCCCCGGACAACATAGTGATACGTTAAGCTTGAAACGTATATAAGGTATGTGATAGATACATAACGATAAATGTACATTGTAAAAGCCTATTATTAAGGTAATTAAAAATATATCACGAAGAATAAAACGTGATGCAAAAGACTATTTAAGAACCAACTTTTAAGGGTTTTACCCATTCGTTGGCTTGTGAATAACCATTTGTTTTTGAATTTAAAATCACTCTTAAAATCCATTAAAAATTTACATACTAATAAATGAATAAAAAATTAAAATGAAAATTAACCTTGAGTAAAAGTATGGCCAATATGAAAAAAAAAAAAAGTAAAAATAATGAAGGCAGTTATAACTGTTGGCTACAAACACATGAAAAGAAAAAAGGTTAAAAGTAAATAAAATGAAAACTTAGATGCATGTGCGGTAACCTGTCAACTTATAATAATTAAAAAACGAAATATAATACACCAATAAATGAGAAAAAAAACGCAACAGGGATTGAATCTCATTTCCTTATGGTTTCGGACATTTACCTCTTCAGATGCGTGTGACCGTGTTATCGTACCCTTGATCTCTAGGATTGTCTTTGGGTTCCAATCTCTAACATATTGCCCGCTTGAATGTCATTGCTATGATTGAAACCACTAACCAACTAACACGCCGTTTAAAAAAAATGACATAGAAGGCTAAAAAGAATGTAAAAAAAGGTGAAAACTTATATGTATGTATGCAGTAACTTATTAGTCAAGATGATTATAAAACGAAATTAAAAAAAAAAATAAAAATAAGCAGGCATGCAGACTGCTAAGTCCAGACTGCTTTTACGGTAGCTAACGCTACTTATTTTGTTATATATATAATAATGGGTTTGATAGTCCAGAAATTATGGGCTCCTTCTATTGAGCTTTATGGAATTATAGCACAACTATTAATGGGATTATGGGGTTGATAAGCCAGGAGCCCAGGAATTAGAATATAAGCCAATTGGGCAGCTCGAGTAATTGGAGTCTAATACGAGTATATATTCAAAAATCAAAACTATATTATTATTTACAATAAGCATAAAATGCGTAACTGTAACTAGGTTTCCATTGACAAAATTATCAGAATTAATAGAATCAAAAAATAAATAACTAGAGAACTTAAGTAGAATTGTCATGTACTCAAATTGCTTCTTGGATTTCTTCAACTATTTCACTTGTTTCACTAAGTACACGAGAAGCGAATTCGGAAACTGATGGTGTTTGATGATTTTGAACAATCTCCTTGGAGTTCATCAGTTGAGTATCTATATTCGATATTGGACTATCACGAGGTGTTTGGGTCTTCTTTTTCCGCTTTTGTTTTACTTCGGCGTGCCATTGCTTAATCACATGCCTTGTTTGATCTTCAAGAACCGTGCTTTTGTACTGTGAGCCCATCTGCCAATTTATGCTAAAAATCATTATTCAACCGAGTTTTATTGTATTTTTACACATAACTAAGTCGTCAAAAGTAAACATTGAGTACTTCAATATGAAATAGGATGTCTCATATCCATACTCTATGAATCACGGTAATGGTATCTTATAAACGAAGCACACACCTGAGTCACTAGTGCATAGAGAGGAAGAGTAATGTAGCTACAAATGACTTGAACCGTCACCCTGAATACAAAATGTCGCATCATATATTAGTCTTCGTTCAAAATTGGAACTTTTTCGGTGGATGGATATCACAGTTTTTTCCCCCTACTTTTCAAGATTAAAGTGGTTATATGTAATTCTTAACGAACTTACGCTAAGACAACCCTTGAGACAAGGATAGCTGTACTTTCATGGAAGCATGAATCTATTCCATATTGTAACTGCAAGCGATAACAATAGTTAGTATTTTACTATAATTACAAGAACATCTAAGAATTGCTATGCGTATGATTTTGCAATATGCATATTCAGCTATTATTTTCACAAAAGTTTAAATACTGAAAAGCTTATGTACCATAACCCAGACGAAAAACGCAAACTCAAATGCATTCTGCATATCAGAGTTGGAGAAAAAACATACGTGAGGTCAAGGTTAATTGAGAAGTTAACATGATTATCGATTTTAAAACTGTGAATTACCACAAAGAGTATGTAATGCAATAGAGTTAGGACGAATTGAGGGTCACTAAACCAGAAGAGATCATCATTAGGTGTAACCAAGGGGGCTCCTATGATTACTTTGTTTTGTTCCTTGAGCTGTAACGCCATTTTTGCCACAATCACTAGTAGTTTGGTTCCAAGGACCAAAACAATCTATCATATTACCAGAAAATATGAAAGATTATGAGGATGTTAAATTATATTTTGCTAAAGGAAAACATAAAACAAAGTTGCTTGTCATTCGCCGTGTGTAATCAAACAATAAAACATCAAATGACAGGACATCTGGAAGAGAAAACTAAATATGGTTGACATATATATATATATATATATATATAGTGTAATACTTACAGTGAGAGGAAGCAGTGATACCCAAAGATACATATGCCAACCTATATTTCAAGACCAAACATATATATAAGCTTTGTTACCTATTTAGTTATATACGAAGGTTGTAGTACCAAAACGACCAATTGGGTATAACAAAAATGGGTTGGAATTCAATATGTACCATGAATATCAATAAGCATGAAAATAACAAGTAGAAACCACATGAAAGGACTGTCCAAATGATGTAAAAGTCAATTAGCATAGTCAATAACTCAATACTCAGCAAATATTACAGTTAGGGAATTTATATATACTTTACATACCTTATGCCGACTACAACCTTGTAGTCATCTTCCAAGGAGCGTTGTATATACTTGCGAAAGTTGAAGGTGTTGTTTGTAGACAAATGAGCCTGGAATTTGTTAGTGTAGTAGGTTATTTGGGAAGAAATTTAGAGATAACTAACAAATCAAAAAGATAATTAGAAGAAATAAAAGGAAAATCAAATAGAAGTATTCATAAGCAACCAAACTCACTGAGATAAATCCATGACGCAGGGTGAAATAGTCGACTTTGGCCACTGAATGAAAGAATTGCCGGAAGAAACATTTCTGTTCCAATATATTGGTTAAAGAAAGAAAATGTTTATTACCACTTTATGAAATGCAAAAAATTGTTACAATACTCACAATCCACAACAAAATAGGTGTATCGATTGGATCATTCATATGTCGTTGTCCAAATGTCGTTTGTCTTGCAAATCTAAACCTGCCAGGATCTATGTCATAGGTAAACATTACCATTTGCTCACTATAAATACTAAGGCAACATCCATGATTCATTTCTACTGCTGTTATTCTACATTTTTTGTTTTATGCAATTTAAAACTTATCCATTATCTATCTCAAGTCACCGATCTATTCTGTTTGCGAAGTAAACCGATAGTGCGTAAAAGTAAAGTAATGAAACATGGTTTTAGACATTTAGCTTATGAACAGTTAATGTACTACAAAAGATTATGCATCAAACACAACAAGAATATTTCAAAACATAAAATATGAGTGACCTATATACCCACACCATAAGTTCTAAAATATATATAATACCATTGGCCACCAGATATTCAATTGTTTGAGTTTCTTGCTCCCATGCTTTCCAGCTTTTCATCTGTGCAAGGAATTTAAAAAACATATAAATTTTAATTTCAACTAGTGGGACTTAAGGGGTATGGTTTGGGGATATATGTTATTGAGTTATTCTACGGCTTAAGTTCGGAGAAATTTGTAAATATCTCATGAAGTTTATTTTCAATAAATGGTAGATCACTCTTACAAAATTTGCATATAGAAATGAACAAAGGGATAGAATGAGTACTATACCTTGGCTCTTCCCAAACTCATGGTAGCAACACTTTGGACTATTTGCATGATAGCTAAGACACATATAAATGTACTCAGCTGATTAACCCCTTCTTCTGATATAAATGACATCATCCCCTGTATACAATTAAAAGATGACATTTTTTAGAACAAATATAAGCATTATTGTAAATTTTATTTGAAGTCATGATTTTTATATAAAAAAAAAAAAACTGAGTCAAATACCAACTAATTGCTTAGAAGAGATTAATTATTTTGGTTATCTTGTACAAGTAAATTACCTTTGAAGCACAATGACCAGTCAAATTGAAACTGGTGGAATCCGAAGCTAGTAGTCTCTGTTGGGGTCGAACCACATCCTCTTCAGGGGCAAATCGGGGAGAGGAGGCATAATAGAGCTCATATGCCTGAGTTGTTTGCAATGATGTCTCGGAGATTCTGTGACATGGTAGCATGGAATATGCAACTTTCTTTGGTATGCAGATTTTGGAGATCGATCTTTGAGTGACCGTGAGTATTAGTGACATGAATCCCAAAATCATCAAAACTGCATCATATATAAACACTAGCTATAGATGATTGTTTTTCAATATTATGTGTTTTTCAATACAGAGTACTAACCTAGTTATTTGGTCTTGTTCTGTTGCAAAGCCTTTCTAATTACCACTATATAAATTGTCGTAATTAAAGTAGTACATCCATTTACGCACACCAAAACTAACTAATGTATATAACGCGGTGTTTTTACCTGATTTGAGCTTCTCTACGGCTTCGTATAATGCTGTTTTCCTATGCTTCCTAAGCCACTGTGTCACCATACAAGTAAAAGTAAGTATACAAGTCAATCAATCGACAAGACAGAAGTCATTATTCTAGTTAAATGACAATTATAGTAATTCTTAGCATGATATTGGGGAATCTCATTGCTATTACTCAAACAAGCATGAAACGTATGCTTGCATATATATTCGTCCATCTACCGGTCAAATTGGATATGTATAATAACCAACACATGCCCGGTTATTATACTACAAAAAGAATATGCAGTTAAATTTGAAAAATGAATTCTGACCCGTGAGGCAATATGGAATAGGTGTTCGATAACAAGTCCCAAAAAGATGAAGACAAAGCAAACTGTCGCCAATGCCCAAGTAGGTGTGTTTTGTAATGTATGCCTAGATGAGGGTGCTCCTCCTCCCGTCACCATTTTTTGCAAGAAAACTTGAAGGCACGTTGAAGAAGAAATCTAGTCTAGTCTAGAAATAATATACTGTATAAAATTAGCTAGGAATGAGTGAAATTAAGTAAGTGGTCTAGATAAGAGAAAAAAAGGCGAAGTCAACATGTCAATGTGTATGTGTTAATTACTTGTGGGGCCGGGAGTAGCAATTAAGTAGGGTGATATTGACTGGCGAAGGTTCAATGTCGCGTTAACCGACCGTATACAATACAACATCCAATTGCTGTTGAAACACTTGAAAAAACATCCGATGTCATCTTAGGTAAATATAATTAATAATGTAACCTAGGTTGAATTTCACCGAAGGAAATTTACCGGCATTATAATCAGAAAGAGCGTTTATCTTCGTAGAGAAGTATGATTGTCTATATATTACTCGTGCCTTCTCACAATAGGCATTTTGCATAATCAATTAAATATTGTTTGTTGTTGTATTCCATGCGATCGAAAAGCGTTAAGGCGTGAGCTGTTATTTCGTAAGGCGCCATCTAATTGCAGTCAACGCTTATATTAGTATTTAGTAGGTAAAAGAGTACACTAAAAACAATCATCTACAAAATTATAGACATGACCTAGTATTCGTGGATTAAAATGATACTCTGTTCATTTTAAAAATCTGAATTTTTTGTTTTGGTTCGAGTGTTTTAGTTTAACATTTCATCGCGATTTCTCTAACAATAACAAAGTATGTCAAAAATGGGGAAAAAGAAAGAAAAAAAAAAGAAGAGAGAAATTTATAATGTATATGTCAATATGTGTAGTCTAGGGTGTCAAACTCTACTGTAGTGTGCATCAATTTTATGACCCTTTCCTTTTGCTCTATTATGACGAAGTTAACCCATCTTAAAAGAAACTTGTTAAAATGTTAATCTCAATATTGATAAAAAGGTGTCTTTTCGTTTGACTTGGTTCTTTGGTGATCTATTTATATCTTAAGTTATTAACTTATTTATAAACATTCAACATCACGTAAATAAGGATTAATTTTATTTATTGGGAAATTTGTTATACAAATAGAAAAACAAATCCTGAAAGGAAAAAGTCCAACCAAAAAACAAAAAAAATAATGTTTGATGGGCCTAATGCATACACGTAGATATGGACCGAAAAACTTAATTGGACCGTATGTATAAATGAAATGTGGAATTGTGGATATGACGAAATTTCTTTTTATAGATTTTGTGTGAATCATCTGGTCCATTTTTCTTTAAAAAATGGTAGTATTAAACTTATAATATATTTTTGCCATCTATAACAAATAATGTACAACTGATTAAAACAGTAATTATTGTAAAATTTGTGTTCAAGGTTTATCACGAACCATCTATTATTGCTTGAGTTTTATTTTGTAAAAGGTTACATTTGATAAATATAATTGAAGTAAGAAGTATAGTAGAGGATTTGAAGCTAGAAACTAAATTTTATTTCCAAAACTTTCCTTTTACTACCTTCTATTTTGAAAAAAATTGAGTTTTCTACTAACAGATTTAGAGGCAGTTAAAATAATGTTAATTAGTTGTACCAAGATTTGTATTTTTAGCTTAAGGATTTAAATCATATTCTTGATATATGTTTATAATTATGCAAGCAAGTGTAAGATTAGTATTGTATTGAAAAAACATAAAAAGTTTATATTTTATTATCTAAACTGTATATAAAAACGTAACAGATTACTTTTTCTTTTACGCCTATATCATCAATCAAGTTATATTACATGTGTCTATTCAGGAAGAAGACATGTACGAGTAACAATAATAGTAAAAAGAAGGCGACTTTGACTATATAGAAAGAAAAAAAAAGTTGCAATTAGCAAAGGAAAAAATGGAAAAATAGTTTATTTCTTGACAATCAAAACTACTCTCTTTCCCTTCTAACATTTTTACATCACAAAATCAACTCTCCCTCAAAGTAAATAGATGGCTAGAGGTTCATCACAATCTCAAACCACTACCGGTTCCACCAATTCCCGACCCGGTCCACTCGGCGCCGTCCCTCGTGGCTCCCCTGCCGCTACTGCCGGCTTGCGACGCCGCCGTCTCACCACCGGATCATCCACAGCCACCACCGGTGGTGGTGGTAATAGCGGCAACAACATGCTTAGATTCTACACTGATGACGCTCCCGGCCTTAAGATCTCACCGACAGTGGTCCTCGTGATGAGTGTGGTGTTTATCGGTTTCGTCACCGCTCTTCATGTTTTCGGTAAACTATATCGCCGTTCCTCTACTGTTTGAAGCTTATATAGAATCTGTACGGATCTGTGTATTACTCTCTTCACTTTTTATCATCTGTATGATATAAACCCTAGTTTTCCCTCTGCTGTGTAAATTTGTTATAACGTTCAAATATCAACAGTCTTATGTTTCAACAATTAATTAGCTAGCTTAGTAGCTTTATGTGTTTTTATTTAAGAGATCTTTTGTGTGTGTGTGTTATACTGTTATGGCCACCGACTTGATTTCAATCAAAAGAAGATTTGGAAGTTTAGGATATGCAATATATTGAAATGAAAATGAAAGTGGGAGAATAGTTGAATTTTCATAATTAATTTACCTAAATTAAAACACTCGCGTTTTAATTCTTGTCATATGTGTGATATACTCCTGTTTGAATCTTCAAGTTGATTTTTTTTTTTTTTAAAATTGTCTTTGTCTTTATAAACAAAAGTTTAAGTATCAATCACCATTCACTAATCGCTAATTTTAATTACAAAAATCGTCCATGAAATTAGTATGTCATTTTCATCGATACTAGTATACTACTACTAGCCTTGTACCCGCGCGATGCAGCGGGACATTGGAAAAAACGTTGGTTAAGTAGCGGTACCGTGTGATTACGTGAATGTATGATTTAACTAAAATGTTTCTTAGTCCGGCTGAAGGTGCAAACCGTCGTCGTTGTTTTAGAGCGAACGTTTTTTTATGTTGATTGATTATTAAATTCAGTAACGTATGTGTGTTATTTTGGTATACTATGTGAGCAACTTCAGGGAAGGGAAGGACACGCGTAAGATTTTTTTTTAAGGGTAGTTTTGGAATTTCAGGGATGAAGTGTTTGATGGTAGTATAAATTAAAAGGGTAAATTAGAGATTTTAAAGGTAGAGTGTTAAATTTTTAGGGGGTAGTTTGTTTATATAGATAGTATAGATATAAATATTGAATTAGTCATTTTCATGATAATATAAAAGTTGAGGTAAAATTTTGTAGGTGGGGTAGCTAACAAAATGATTGAAAGGGATACGGATACCCAAGTTTAGTCGTTTATATTTGAGTTATAAACACTCCTTATACACACTAAGGGGATGTTTGATACAATGAAATGGAAAAGGTGAAAAGAGAATGAGAAAGACTTTTCATGTTTGGCTGCAATGGAGAATGAGAAAGAGAATCGAGAAGTGGGAATCGATTCTATTCCTTCAATTCTCTATAAAATGTAGAGAATTGATGGGAATGGAATTTATTTTTTTTTTGGTTTAGTGATGTTATATATATTAAATTTAATTATTATTCAAAATTTTGTATTTTTTGTATATTCATTCTCTGTTTGTACCAAACGACGGAATCCATTCTCTTTCCAAACACTTATTCTCTTTCCTACTATATTCATTCTCTATTACATTTCTATTCTCTTTGATTCACTTCTACCAAACGCCCCCTAAAGAAATGGTGAAACACAGCTACCGGAATATCATGATTAGATTGCGTATATATTGAGTTTTAATACAACGCTTGCCATCTCCAACTAATCTGAGATTAAATATCATATCCATTTACCGCTATTATTATGTACGAGAGAAAGTATCTGCGCGTTGCGACAGTGAGATTGTGGGGTGATAGGTCATAGGAGGTGACAGCCAAATTTTTTAGCCGTACGGGCTTTGCCCTCGAATTTAAAAATTCGTCGAAAGTGTATCAAATGACATCTCTGACATGAAATTTTAAGAACATCCATATAGTTTTATAAGTTATCGATGAACGATTTGTGAGATAAAAGATTTTGAATGAATTAGAGGAATAAAATTATTTATGGAGGAAAGGGGAAAAATGAGTGGTTGAGATTTGAGAAGAGAAATGAAAATGAAAGTTGAAAGTTGTGAGGCATTGATGTATGGTACACCATGCATTATCATGTATACATTATTGAAATTGAAAGTTAAAACCTTATTTACTTTATAATATAGTATAGAATACATATTAATATTTGTTCAAAAAGCTTTATTTTCTCATTAGGTTTATATCTGTTTACCGCTTTTATTATGTATATCTCTATCTCTACTACATTATAAAACATTTGTTCCCACCATTTTTTCAACTTTAAGTAAGTGAAATCCTCAAAGACTCATATCACTTATTCATTATACCATTAGAGAAAATTTCAACCGCTCATTTTTTTTTCTCATTTCTCAAATTTTAACCACTTATTTTTCTCTCTCTTTATAAATCATTTGATTCTTCCAACTCATTCAAAATCTTTTATCTTAAAAACCGTTGATAAATTATAAAAATTATATGGGTGTTCTTAAAATTTCATGCTATTTCATTAGAGATGTCACTCGATATACTTTTGACGAGTTTTTTAATCCGGTGGCGGAGTCCGGACGGCTAAGACATTTGGCTATCACATTTTATAACCTATCACCTCCTATGACCCAAGGATGAAACTTTTAAGGGGCCAAAGGGGGTTCCAGCCCCTCCAAATTTTTATTTTTAATACCAATTTTTTTATATATTTTTCAAAAATAATTTTCATTTTACATATTAGCCCCTATAACAAAGTTAAATTTTATGTTTCATTGAATTTCGCCCCTCCATAACAATTGTTCAAGTTCCGCCATTGAGTATGACCTATCACTCCCACCATTTCACCGCCGCAACGCGTAGGTATTATGTCTTGTTTGTTCAAAAACCTTTATTTTCGATTAAAAATCATTTCCGCTTACCGCTTTTATATTATGTATATTTGTTCAAAAAACTTTATTTTCTTACAAGGTTTGTACGTAGCTTCAAGTTACATTGTCAATTAATCACAATTTCTTTTTAAGGACCATCTGTGCGATAAAATCTTTTTTATTAGATACGTTCAAATTGATGATGCTGAGATGTTCCAGATAATTCCAATCCATAATTCAACAACATTTATGTGCCTAAACGCAGCGACTCATTTTCTATGTTATTAGTGGAAAATAGGTAAATTTGTCTTGTCCTAGCTAGGAGACTTTTAAAAACACTTATTTGATAATTTTTTTCAAAATCATCAATAACTTTCATAAGGAAAAAGTAGAAACATTGTTGGGGAAATTTCCGTGGAGCTAATTACAAAATGCAGACTAACAAACTTTCTCGGAAAAATTGCAACAGATGATTGTATCTAAACGAATTATTTTGTCTGCTCTTTGTATGGGAGTAAACGGCAGCAAGTTTTAACTCAAATTGGTACGAGTATATATTTTTGCCCACACTAAGATTTGAACCCAAAACTTCTTAGTCACAAGCTTCACCATATACTAATTCATCTATTGATAATTAGTTAGTCAAGAGCTAGCTAGTCGACCATCATGAATCACTATTCACCCGAGCATAGGCAGACCTACATAAAACCTAGGGGTAGCACGTCGGGTCCGTTAGATTCATGTAGTGTAAATTTTTTTGGATAGCGATGTATTATTTTTTGGTGTTACGGGTCAAACAAATATGAGATACCCGTCAATGTAACTATTTCAAAACTTTCATAGATTATCCTAATAATAAAACTTATAAAGACGTACTTGTGCAATTAAATGATAAATGGAAACTACCAAATTGCCAAAAACTCTTAAACATTAAAAATCATAACAATTTAGTCGGTATCGTTATTTTATGTCGATATAAGGCCAACAATACAAAAACTTGTGCTACCCGTCCCCATGAATCTTGGGTCCGCCACTGCACTCGAGCGAGGTTAGGAAGTCTATGTTGTTTCGGGTATAAACACTAATTCACATGAATCTTGACTCAATTAAATGAGCATGGTACCTGCGCAATGTGGTGTCGGTGTCAAGTGGTGTAGGTTGATTTGTAAAGGTGATATTGGAATCTTTAAAAAGACAAAGACTTAAAGTGTTAGTTATTAAAATATGAGTTTATGGTGTAAATTAATTCTTTAAGGGCAAATTTGATAATTTATAAAACTATTTCTATAGTAGGGGTTTATTAAGAACAATTTAGTACTTTCGTATGTAACATTTGAGTAACATTTTCTATTTGTAAGAGGTGAATGATTTTTATAAAGGAGTACTAGCACTGTACCCGCGTGATGCGGCGGTGGTCGTGACGGCGACAATATGGTGGTGGAGGTGAGTGTTGTTGGTGGATGCGACGTCGAGTGATGTAGATAATTCATATAAAAGTAATTGATTTAAAGGATTAATGGAGATATTTTAAAAAATAAATGATTGATAGTGTAATGTAATTATTAATGTTAAGAGAATAGTGTATGTGAAAATATTTTAAGGGATTATAGGTGAAAATATTACATGGAGGGCATTTTAGACATTTTCTTCCATGTAACATTCAACATGGGGTATTTTTTTTAATAAATACTATCAAATAGATTTAGATATACATCTAAACTTTTTGTTTAAACAAAAACAACACACTTTACTAATTAAGTCATTACAATGCATCTAAATTATTTTATTAACATTACATCAAACGATATAATTAATCACAATTTACGTATTATACTGGTAAAAATTCGGAGTTTCATGATAAACATAATCCATATATAAGGGCGTTTGGTATGAGAATGAAAATGAAGATAGTATTGGAGATGGTAATGGGTTTTTAACCCCAACATACGACGTAGAGTAGTAAACATGCAAGGTGAGAAAATATAATGCAAGGTAAACTGTAAATAGGGGACGTGAACTTACAAGGTGAAAAATATAAATTAGTAAAGACGTTTAAAATTTTTATTTATATAATTTGTGTTTGTTTTTATTCTTGTTTGGATTGGTTATAGTATGGATTGTGAAGTATAATTAGGTATTAAATTTAAAACTAAAAAATTGAAAGTAAAAGGAAAAGCTAAGGTCGTAAGATAGCAAGAAAAACATGTAAATAAAAAGGTAACAAAAGATCTTAAATTTAAGATAAAATTAAAAGATATGATAAAATTGCAAGTTTGCAACTCTTATTATCGAGGTATAATAATATCATGCATCAAATAATTAAACTAATACTAAACAACTTTTGATACAATCATGATTATGGATTAAAAAAAGAAATTGTCATACCTTAAAAATTAAATACGTATTTAATTTCAAATTTCAAAAATAAATCCATTAAATAAACATTGAAGTTGACAATTTCTAATGCATACCTGATAAACACGACACGACACAACTCTGGTCTTAACAAATTTTGTGTTTAGTCTTATCAAACTTGACGTCTAAATAGGTCTGAACCTACTAATACGTGAAAGGCCTATTAAGACCTGTAACATATACGTATTAAATGCAACCTATCAAGGAACATACTAAGACACGATAAGACGGGTTAACATGTCTTTTATTGTTTTTTTTTAATATATATTAATATTATGTCTTAAGAGGTTTCATGTCTTTAACAGGTTATTTAAGAGTCTCAGTGGTTTAAATTTAGGATTTAGTTAACAGGTCTTTTGCCAAGTTTTATATCGTGTAACCTGTTAAAGATTGTGTTTATAAAAACTGACATGATTAATTATCGTGCGTGTTCGTGTTTGAACTTAACATGGTTGTGTCGCATTACGTCGTGTCAGACACAATATACCAGTTCTAATAAACACTGTGTACCATTTTCATTTTTATATGGTTGTTTCAAACCACATTCTTAATAAATCTAGCTAAACTTACATCTTTGATTTTTCTCATATGTATTGGATTCGACTTTTTAGAACGACAAATATATGAGTTTTTTCTTTTGAATCATGTGTAATAATGCAAAAGCCATTTTTTTTTCTTTTAACTTTTAAGCCTTTAAATTACAAAATATGTCATTACTATAACAATTATCACTATCCATTAATTTATTGAATGTCCCAAAATACCCTCATTCTTAACCTAGGGTTATTTCACAAACACTACAAAAAAACACAAATATTATCTACCGTCTTCAACAACACATTCCACATAGCCGTCCAACCTCTTCACTCAACCGACGACATATTATTTAATTGTTTTTAGAAGATGTCGCTGCAACGCACGAATACCTTTCTAGGAGATTAAAATACTTAAAAAAAAAAATATGGTTCTTTCGAACCATACCCTTAATAAATTACATAAATTAATTAACACTGCTTTAGTTATCAAGCTTTCGTCTGTATATAATCTGTCTCATTCTGTGTTTATCAAATAAAATAAAATATACGAGTAATAAATAAAATAAAATAATATAGTCATCCCTTTTACTCATATCTATATCCCTCTCCTTTTCTTTTCCTTCCCCTTTCTCATTGCAAGCTGTGTATATTAATCAGATTAGATTTAATTTCAATCATTATAAGTAATCATTAAGTAATTTAATCAAAAGTATAATACTAATACTAATAATCATAATCATCAATTAATCATGGAGGTTCGCCATGAATCCCCCATGGACAATATATCAGCAACAGCCGCAGCACCGGAAGAACGTCATCTTCCGTCGCCGTCTAAACAGCCTAAGCCGTCTCCGCTTCCCGTCGATTCTAATTCCGTCACTCAACGGTCTTTATCTTTCATTTGCTCTTTTTTTCAAAAACTATTTTTTCTCTAAATTTCTATTTAATTGATTAATCAATTGTTTAATTACTATATTAATTTTTGCAGGCTTCAGAAAGAACTTATGGCACTTATGGTATGTAACAGTATAGCATTTTTTCTTCTTCTAGAAAGCCTTTAATTGTTTAATTAGGTTTAGGTTTAGTTGCTGTTAATTAGGTATTTACACATGCATGTATTGTGAAGGAAATCTAATATTAATCAAAGTAATGGATGATTAGTGAAGTTGTAGTTCTAGTACACACACAGTATTCTGTATTTATATATGTATATCATATATGTTATTATTTATATCACTCTGTTTACAAATGATATTAAAATTATATTAATTTTGTGTTTTAACCACCCGTATGGCGATTTTTTGATTTAAAACTCATATGTTTTTGACATTGATAATCAGTTATCAATTATATAAATACGTATCTACCAATGTGTGTGTAAGAGAGAATGCGTTTTTCATACATAACTTAAATGATCATCTACAACAGAGTGATATCTTAGTCAAGTCGTTTTTATTTTGTGCTTCACAAATCACAAACATATAACTGTACTTGTTGAGGTCTTTTATGAATATGTTTTTTGTGTTATAAATTGGAAATACTGATAGTTAGCATGACAATTTTTGGTTGTGTATATTGTGAAATGTTCATTTGAAAACTAAAAGTTGTGTGAAAACCAAAAAACTGGCCAAACACACTGTGATTTGAAGCTTAACACAATGTGTTTATAGCTGCCCACCACCACCACCATCATTCCTCTATGCTCCTGCTCCGGCGACACCATGGCAGAGCCATGGCAGTAAGGGTCGCCCGTACCGTATCAAACCATCACACTATCTCTTGGATCGCCGCGCATCAAATCCACACCATTCCCATATGCGTCCGGCTTCCAACCCCTTAGGCTACCGAGAAGGGCCTTGAACGGCGCAGCTGTTCGATTAAGGGTTTTGCCCGTACCGTATCACAATTTCCGGAAATGGTGCTGGTGGTGGTGGGCAACTTTAAACATATTATGTTAAGTTTCAAATCAGAGTGTGTTTGACCAGTTTTCTGGTTTTCTCACTACTTTTAGCTTTCAAATGATCACAACCCTAACACCCTGTGTATATTAGTAAACTATGTGTTGTGTTTTTTGTTGTTTATGTGTTAGTATGAAAAATATGTCAGCAATTGGCATTTAACTTAAATCTGCGAATCCAGTTTTTCGAGGAACATCTTTGTTTTTTGTGTGTTGTTCTTTGTTAATTGCAATCATTCTATTAACTTACATTACGTCTGTTACTGTTAATGTGGGCCACATGATTATTCACTTATTTTGGTGAATAACAATTTTGTTTGTTAATCTGTGTAGATGAGTGGAGATCTAGGAGTATCTGCATTTCCAGAAGGTGAGAGCATATTTACATGGATTGGTACAATTGAGGGTGGCAAAGGAACTATGTATGAGGGTTTGTCTTATAAACTCTCTTTACGTTTCCCTCTGGACTATCCTTTCAAGCCCCCTCATGTTAAGTTTGAAACGATGTGCTTCCATCCTAATATTGACCAGTTCGGTAACATCTGCCTGGATATCCTTCAGGTATATAAAATTGTTTTTCTTATAGGAAATTTTAATATAATATTCCTGCATATATGTATTGTGAACTGTGACTCGTCGTTCTCCATGACTGACATCATGTGTTTAATATTTAGTTTATATATGCTCAGAAAAATAAGCACTTTAGCTTAGTTATAGGATTGATTTTGAGATCATCGTTAATTTCAACCTTCATAGTTAGCTAATTATGTTCTCAGGTCCATAATATTATCTGTTACTGTTCCTTTTGCAGGACAAGTGGTCATCTGCTTATGATTGTCGAACCATTCTTTTGTCGATTCAAAGTTTATTAGGAGGTATGTGTGAAACCCTTCGTTAACTAGTGTTATCATATATTTATATCAGTGCTTATTGTTTTAGCTCAATATAATCTGTTCTCATGCAGAACCTAATATTGATAGTCCTCTCAACAGCTCTGCTGCTGCACTTTGGAGCAACCAAGAAGGTAGATGATAAGTTTTATCTTTTGTTGAAATCAAAAGCTTTTAAATTGTTATATATCTCAGGAAAATCCAAAAATATGATATTTTGATGCTGTTAACTTGTTAATTAGCTTATTTTCTGTCTTATACAATGATTGATTATCTGACGGTATTTCTGTTATGTTTCTCAAAAGTCACTGTTAATAGTTTTTGTCATCTTCTTTAAATAGAACAGATAGTTTTAGAATTTGATATAGCCAGAATACATAATAATTAAAACTGATATGCCGTGTCCCTAATGATAATTTTGACACTCTAAAGTAGTAAATAATGGCAAAAAGGATTCTGCCATGGAATGATCAAGTATCAAACATCAACTGATAAATAGGAATTAAAGAAGCATATGAGACATTTCATGGTATATTCGGCAATAGAGATGGGAATTGTTTTAGCTCTCATGGGAAATTAGTATTATTATTCATCGTTACTTGCATCTTTTCTATTATTTATACATTTTGTCGACTCTGTTTGTCAGATTACAGAAGAATGGTACACAAAGAATATGCTGCTGGAGAAACATTTGAGAGCTGATATACAAAATCATGAGTCTGCTTTTTTAGTAAGAACAGTATTTTGTGAACTCAGTGGGTTTACATTGGACAATGTAAGTAAATCCATTCATTTGTATGCACAGATTCTCTGTTGTATAGTTGGGATTAGCTGCCCTAATAAGACCTATAAAGGGACTCGAGTAAACCTGCATATGCACTCTAATAATGCGACGATAACTCATAGTCTAAGATTCAAATGATTCGACAGGTAGCAATAGACATTCCTAAAATAATTTTTAATTACACAACTTTAGGAGAACCTTGCATATCATAATTACTTTCAGCACGTAATGTAAAATCATATCTTTGTGTAAAGATGTATAGAAGAATTGAATAAGAAGACTGAGTTTTATTTGCAGAATTAAAGAAGACAAACACAACCTTTTTGTACATCATGAGATAACCTGTACGTACAACTTATTGTTGATTTTTAGACATTGTTGTACACAATATTAAAGTTCCTCCAAGCCAATCAAACTTGCTTAAATGATCCATCCCTGAGTACTTCAATTACAACATCTAAATGATCCGTGTCAAAAACATTATATGGATCATTGTATGTCAATGCATCCCTGGGAAAGACTTCCTTATTACTAACAATTTCATCGGTTAACATAAATGGTCCGGTTTCCTTGTAAAAATCTGTGTTTTCAGAGGATGGGCCACTGTCGTCACCTTGAAAGAGTTTGGGAGAACATGTTCCAATCATTGGAGGAAGCTCTTGACCTGCAAGAATTGAGGCCATCAATTGAATTTCGTTGAACCTACGATCTGAGATTATGTCCAAGTTGGCGTTTGTGATCATGTACGATGAAGGGAGCTCCCGTGTTATGATCGAAAATGGACCATCCATCAACTTATTCTTTGGGTTTGCTTCTACCTCTGTTTTTTTCTTTGAATTGTTGCCTTTTTGACGAATACGGCATAATACCCAGTCATCCAGCTGCCAGTAAAATCAAAGAACATAAAAACATATAAGCAAATATACTGGTGTGTAATTAATACCGCTGCATGAGTGGAAAACCAAAAATTTAATCAGCAGGAAGGATTTTATTACTCTCATTGATCCAGTTTGCCTGGACGACCGGCTGGATGACTCTGGCAAACGATACTCGCTCATTGTCCAGCTAGTCTTGATGCTCTTTGTTGGATTGCCAGTAAAGAACGCCAACGCCTTTTTTACTCCTATCTTTCTCAAGCCTGAAGAAGCAAAAATGGGTTTATCTTTCCCTGTAGCCTTCCAGAAACCCGAGCCTGCAGATCTTTTAGGCCTTGACCCATTTGGGTATTTCCTATCTCTTGGGGTGAAGAAGTACCATTCATCCTCCCCGAAGAATGCTTTCACTGCCAATCAAACAACAAATGTATCAGTCCTTATAAAAACAACCATAACATGATAGAAACACAAGAATCTTACAGGGTAGTTCCCAAGGGTTAAACTTGTAAAGCTCGATTTCACCTATCACTGAATCTGGAACTGAACGTTGATTCACTTTGTTGAGTAAGTAGTCAACGATGAGTTCTTCGTCAGAGGGGTGAAATCTAAAACCGGGTGGGAGGTGAAGAAAGCCTTTTCCTCTCTCCATGGTTCGATCGAACAGGAGAATTATTATGGAACAAATGCTGTTTATATTGAGTTGTGAAGTTCAAGAGGCAATATAAGACAATAACAAAGTATAAAACTAAGAAATGTCTTTTTCCGATACGTAAATTATATAATGAAGATTTCAATTTTAATGAAAGATGCGGGTGTTATCATTTATGTTGGCACATTGTGAACCCCGTCCCAAGGTTTTGGAGGGAGGGACACCCGTCAGGTCGTTTAACGTTATATGATACTCTAGTAACAAAGTTATAAAGATATTGATTTCAACTTTTAGATATGTTATTTTTTTCATTCTCAAATAGCTATATAATTTGCACTGTACATACGCTAACCATAAAATTACAGGTCACGATACAAATATACATATAATGATAAATCATACATACGTTAATGTACTATACCATATAATAGGAGAGCCTGAGAGCTAGGAATCTGTTGCCGATGTTTTTTTTTGTTTTTTTTTTTACATTAAATGGTTTCAAAATATCTGCTAATACTTGTGTATGTGCTTTGGACTATTTCTTTAAAAAATTCTACAGGTTATGAGTTTAAAGTCATGTAAAGTGTCCAGTAATTTACCAGAAACAAGAATTATGCATAAATCTTGAAACTATAGCAATTGGAGTTGGTTCCATAATAAGGAATATGTTTTTGTCTCAACCCATGTCTCTTCTACCGTGACAGCTTCTTCCAGACTGTCGTAGCTACAAAAAGAGCTGGATTAGGATAACGATAATCGTCTTTTACGTTTGACAAAACTTCGATGACACCCATGTTTTCATTTGATTGTTTTTTGGTCCTGAAGTTTATGTTTGACTTTCTATAGTTATACATGTTTATAATCAAGTTATTTGTGAGTCTAAGTAAATTTTTGACATAAATTCAGGTGAATTTAAAATCATTGCTAATGTATACAAATACAAACGTACGCGTATATCATCCAATAGGTTTACTAATTTTTATAAGATCGATTTATGCTATTGATTGGTTATATATTTTTAGATTGGTCTCAATGTAGGTAAAAAAGGTTCAAAACTTATCGTTTTTGGTGATGATGTGCTTTTAAGTTTTCTTTTAAACTTTACTTACTCATTTTGGTTTTTTATTTTTTATTTTTTTTATTTATATTAAACATATATATATATATTTATTTTTTTTCCAAAAAACCTCTTTCATCATATTTATGATTCCCAAAATGTCATCCACACACTACAACATTAAATTATCATATCTACCCTTATAACAAATTTTCACTTCTAAAACAAAATTTTGTCGCAACGCGTGGATATTATGATCGTGTAGATAAACAACTCTACTAAAAATTAGCAAACGATAGTCAGTACTCTAGCTTAAACCCTTTATAATATGTTATAATAGTATAAGTTAATGTCTCAAACGTTCGTGCAAGTCATCGGGCGTTAACTCTTTTCTAATTCTATAGTACTTACTATTTAGGTTATCAAAAGTGTTTTTTTTTTACTTAATAAACAAAAAACAATTGTATTGACTTAATCCATACAAACATTACTTATTCATTCAGTTACTTAATGGTTAAAAAAACAAACAAGCCTACGTACTATAATGCATCACGTACATTAGACACATAGGATAGCGTAAATTATGCATTGGTTTGTCTTTATCGATAGCACGAGCGGTTATTATTTGAATTATAAAATATTATTGTTATAGGTAGACTAAAAGGGTATAGTTTGATGGCATATGGTGAGCCGGTGAGAGGTTCTATAGATTCCTGAAAGCCCATTATCGCCGGCCTTCAATAAGCAAATGTCATATCCACATGTACACTGTACACATATTGTATATGCATGTATTTAGAAGCAGCAAATAAAAATAAAAATACTGTAATAAGGTCTTTTTGTGTAGAGGATAATCTCCGGTTATTAAACATCATAACCAATGTGTTAACGTGTATAAAACCTTGAAGGTTATTGTATCTAATTGTTAATTGATAGAGATTACAAAAGGCTATATTTATAGAGTGGCCTAAACCTATGAGAAGTGATATTTGTACCATTTATTTTGATTGATGTACCACAATTGTGCATTATTGACTTGTACAGTCAGTTATATAATTTGTACATTGTGGTACAGTAATCAAAACTGGTGGTACGAATATCACTTCCCTAAACCTATACTTGGAAAGTAATATAAGGAAACTAAAGTATGTCTAATATCCCCCCGCAAGCTAAGGTCGGGGAGCGACCTTTAGCTTGGATCTTCTGCTGAGGAATCGAGCAGCGGAAAGTGGCTTCGTGAAGACATGTGCAATCTGATCATATGTGGAACTGAACTGTATAGATAATTTTCTTTCTGCAACTTTTTCTCGAACAAAGTGAAAATCTACTTCAACATGCTTTGTACGTGCATGAAAAACTGGATTTGCTAAAAAAATATGTTAATCTAGGTGAATAGTAACGAGATGAACCAATATGCAAAATGGGTAAGCCCTTACCGTCACCAACATGTAGATTGTCGCAACCATAATAAGGTTGTGTAATATCAAAAGGTGATAAATCTTTTGCAACGTGGTTGTTTGATCCCGTGTCGCAAAGCCATGAATTAGATGCTTGTGAATGATGGTTGGCATAATTGACAAGTGGTTGTCTCGTCCGAAAAGTGGATGGGTCACGATTTGGGCATTGTGATGGAATATGAACAATTCCACAGTTGTTACACGTCCCATAAATTTTATTTCGAAAACTAAACATAACTGAGTTTCGATTACCTTCTTGGTAGCGGTTGTTAAATCTTCTGTGAAAATTCTCATTGTTTTTCGAGTGACTCGTGTAATACCCCTGTGAGTGGGTAGATGTCGGTCCTATTTGTAAACCAAGTTTGGCAACCAATTGTTGTAGTTGTTGTAAGGTGTCCATATACATCTGCATATTCTTCAAATTAATATGTGTATTTGATTGATCGGATGGAACTAACTGAAAATAAAAAATAGGTTTGGAACAGTAGCTTATTGAAACAAGATAAACCTTGTTTTCTCTTTTATTCTGATTTTTGTTTCAAAATTAGGGTTTCGGCGAGTGGCCGCTGACGGCGAATGGAGGCGGAAATTGAAATTGAAGATAGGGATTCGTTCGGAATTTAATAAGGATCACGGTGGTGGCGGTCGTGCAGCTTAACGCGCTGGAAAAATGGATTATTTGCCGGATTTTAGATTTTCTGACAAACTGGAAACCCGGCACGTGGGGGAGCGTGACAGCTCCGGGGACGATGAAATTTGGTGGGGTTTTTCGGAATTGAGTTCCGAAGCTAATGGTGGTGGAGGTGGTGTTTAGTTCGACGATATTAAGGGGTAATCGTAGTCGAACAGATTTAGGGTTTTTCTCTTCTTTTTTTTGGTCGGAATTTATGGATGGATGTTGTGTCCGGATTTATGGCTCTGATACCATATAAAACCTTGAAGGTTATTGTATTTGATTGTTAATTGATAGAGGTACAAAAAACTATATTTATAGAGTAGCCTAAACCTATACTTGGAAAATAATATAAGGAAACTAAAATATGTCTAATAACGTGTAACATGGTTTCAAATATTGAGCATTTGGAAACTATCCGGGGGTTAATCCTTATCGATGAAAAAAACTTTGTAAAACTAGTCGTTTGTAAACTTAATTTAGACATGTACGTTGTTGAGTTTGCTGGAAAACCAAGAACTTATTAATCAATGATAAGTTTGACAAAGTATCTCTTAATGCCCTTGCGTGTATGATCAGAAATAATCTTTTCATTGTCAAGTGTCTGAAGTATAAAGAGAACAAGATTTGACATTTTAACAAGCTTGATGATGAAGAATTAAGATGGAAATATAATACAGTGGTAGTGAAGTACAAGTACTACACAATATAGATGTATGATGTATGAATTATGATGCATGTGATGTCAAGCCCAATGCATAAGTTGGGCCATTTGGTCTGTCCTTATTTATACTGGACGACGTATTACATTCTGTCCATTTATGATCTATCATTTTATATTTCTATCTATTAATTTTGATCGACTTATTTATGTTTTCATATTTTCATCAAAAGTCAAAACTATGATTTCTTGGTCAACGAAAGATGTGGAAACGTTCTGGAGAATATCCTGACTAGGTCGTATACATTTGGGGTCATAAAAGTTTCATCTTTTCGAGTTAACCTGAATAATAAGAACTTCATATACAAAATTAAAGGCATAATGACCATATATAGTTATCAAACTATTTATTTTCAACTCGACTTGAACTTTGATTTTTTTACCTGTGACTCGAATCGTAAAAGTCAAGATATTTGTTAAATATAAATTTATAAATATATATAAGCATTTATTAAGAAATATAGAATATATTGTATTGATATATTAAGATAAAATTGAAAATAATATTAAAATAAAATCAAATTTAAAAACATTAAAAGAGTTATGCTTAAAAAATAATTAAAAATAAATAGAATTGTGACTCGTGACTCTTCATGACTTGGACCGACTCTCACCACAAAACACGAGTCATCCACTGAGTCGTTTTGTTTTCACTTCATTCGTGACTCATACGAGTTTGACAATTATGATAATGATGATGGTTTCTTTGGAGTTATATATATTCTTATTACTAGTCTTAATACATGTACGATGTACGGTAGCTATATAGATTGTATCATAGAGAAATTTGAATATACCTCATACATGATTCTTGAGTATAAAATAAATTTTGGTTAAAGTAAATCAATGATCGAAGCTAGATTATAATAACGAGTAATGATAAATATAATATATGTTTAGTTAAAATTTTGGATTTATCTTAAATTTTTAGAACCATATCAAGATCAGAACTTGTAAACATAGTGGATGATGACAAATAGCCTTGTGATTTCGGATCATAAACTCAAATTTTTGAAGTTTTCATGTTAACAACTTATTAAAATTAATAAAAGTAGTGGGAGTTGAAAAATTGAGAATAAAAAGAGATAATTTATTAATGGAAAAACATCAATCAAATAAGGTTATAATGTCTTTTGTATTAATAAGTCAAGAGTTAGATTTTAATTTTAAGTCTGATAAGGAAATTAAATTTATATACAACTAAAAAAACCAAATTACCAAAATAAATAAATTAAAAAGACATGTATCGATTAAATATTATATCATATGTTGTTTCAAGAACATGTCAATCATGTTTTAGTTTATTGGTAGATATAGGGTAACTTGATCACATAATCCATTTGGTGTAATTAACCTTGTCATATAATTAAAGACTTAAGCTTTTGCATTGTTCGTCATACATTAACTCGATCAGTTTGATTATACATTAACATATTCTGTAAACTCTATAAAATGCGTGGATATATATCTGAAGGAACAATTATTAGCATCTGGCGGTCATATATGACATATCAAATAACAAAAAAACTTGTATTCTCCTTTACATGTCTTTCATACATCGGAATAATATTGGATATAAATGTAATTTCATGACAATAACGTAACTTCCTTATCTGGCAAATTAGTTTCTCGTGTTAGTTTTTCGAACAGATTCCTTTTAAGTGGCTTTTGGTTATCAAATACCACACACCGGCCACCTTATAACAACGGATCGGAATTCTCATAAAAAAAAAAAAAGAAGAAAACTTCGATAAGATGCCGTAGAAATAGAAAGCTAATTACATCATAGGAGAAGGACTGATCATCCTCATGGCAGAAACAAGTTCTTTTTTTTTTCTTGACCAATACAGTAAAAAGAAACAATATTTCAACCAAGTAAATACCAAAAAAAATAGACATGTATCATTGCAGAAAAGAAAAAAAGAGCGAGAAAGAAATGTATTTAATAAGAGTATGTAAGGATGATAAGAATTTTTAATTACTCCGTAATATATTGACTATTTAGATTAGATTAGAAAGTTTAAATATCTAAAAGTTAGAATACACAATCTGACAAACTTCTACGTGATAAGATTAACACATATTATAATAATAATAATAATAATAATAATAATAATAATAATAATAATAATAATAATAATACGTACTGTAATATATTTACATTATTTTTTGTAATATTCCAAATAAATAAATAATTATAAATGACTAAAAAGTTGATAATTAAAAAAAAAATTGTACTAAGGACAATGACCCAACAGTTTTTTATTGATCCAGTCCTCTAGAGAATTGTTGTCTGAGGAAGAGAATCTTGATTTCATTGGTATATGTGGGGTTGGTAACATACCTCTAAAAGCTTCAGTCCAAGAAGTGGTTTAACCAAACGATTACACCCTTTTTATTATTAGTATAAATTAGGTACCTTGTCCCTAACATTCTATTACACAATCGTAAGTCGTAATAACGGCAATATAATTTCAATACTTCATATACTATTCATTCATTCATATACTTTGGTTTAATTTCTTCTACAGTTTTTTTTTATAAAAACTTGAGTTCGGATTTTACAAATAAGAACACGATCTATATATTCTCCATTTTCTTTTTTGGAATGGCTGAACGCCAATCTACTCTTTTTACTACAAATATATTACTCGTCAATGCTCAAGTTTAAAACTTAAAAAACTCTCATCACATAAAATATATGTAACGACCAAACTCCGTGTATGATAATATAAAAGTTATAAGTTTTTTTTTTTTTTACCCAGGTGTGTCACATGCTTATATATATGTGTCACATTTTTGAGTTAAAACCAAAACAGAAGCAAATATGTGCCACATGTCAAATTTCATGTGCCACATATCCTGACTTTTAGTTTTCCATGTGCCACATCCATAGTGAATGTGCCACACAAATGACCCAAATCCGAACAGAACCTAAAATGTGTCACATACATTTTCTGTACGTGTCACATATTAGGGCTGAAAAACAAAAAGACCCAATTTGACACTTGACTCAACTTGTAATCTTTCCAAACACAATTCTAAACTTCATAACACTACATTTCAGATTTCAAACAAGTATTTGACATGATATATGATAATTACAACCATTGTTCGACCAAAAAATCAATGTACAACGAAACGGGTCGCTTACCCGAGTCATTGACCTACTAGATGCTTACAATACCATATAGAATCCAAATAGCTAAAAACTTGACCTTATCACAAGTTTTAAACCAAAATAGACATGTTTAACCAAAAATAACATGTATCAAGAGCCAAAAGGTACCAAAGGGATGTTCTACCCAAATTACCCAAAATGCCAACCTTTGAGATGGCAAAAGACTTCACTTGAACTTCACTCTACAACGTCCTTGCTCTTGCTACTACCAACTCCTATAAGAGAGTTAAACACTAAAATATAAGTTACGCTTAGTGAATGCATACACATACAATCATAATCATGTCATTCCAACTTTGTGCATCAAGCACCATATAAGCCTAGCAAGCTAGCCTTTTCATACAATTCAAACAACATACATTCATTTTTCAATATGGCCATGGATAATTTGGCTAGTAGGAATTTACCCACCTACTAGCTCTTACATACAATATGACTAGTAGGAATTTACCCACCTACTAGTTCGCACAATCAATCAAACAAATGGTCATAGGAATTTACCCACCTATGACCTCAAATAACAAGAACATGATTACATGCATATACACTCACCTCAAACTTGGCTACTTGACACAATAAGGCTACAAATTCAACAATTCAATCTTCAATACCTATACAAGAATAAACACATACCATCTATGAGTTCCATGACTCAATTGCCTTACATGAAACTATTTGCATGCATCGATTCTAACACTATGGTGTTTGGCCACTCAACATTTTTCCATCAATTCAAATTCTCATAAAAGAGCTTTATTTCATAATTTCTAGCCAAACACCACAAGATATAAGATTCTTACCAAGGGGGATTTTCATTAACAACATCTCTTTCAATCAAAATATCCATTTATCAATCAAATTTAGTCAGGGTTCTACTTGAACATATCAATAACAAAAATTCCCAAATTCTAGAATCAAGAACCCTAATTTTCAATAACAAAATAGAACTAGGGTTATAGAAAATTAATACCTCAAGAATGAGAGACAAGAGTTAGGGCTTTCAATCACCATTCTTCCCCCATTTTCTTCTTAAAATTTCAGCCACCACCCTTCCATACAACCCTCAAATTTTCAATTTCTTATTCAATTGGTGGTGATTGTTGTTATTGTTCCAGGATTGAAATTCTTTAATTTAAGTTTTGAAACCTTAATTGCATGAATTTTGATGGATTGAGAGATGAATTAGTGAGAAGTAGGTTGAAAGAATGAGTGGGAAAAACATGAGTCATAAGACTAAGTGGCTGGCTTTTCTTCCCTGAAGGCCACGTCCCATTTCAATTTTAATGGGTTTAATACCCATTAGTCACTAAAGTTCCAACTAAATTAATCCCTTATCTCAAAATAAAATACTAGGAAATTAATTTAATGCCAAAACTATGAAAAGGGTTAATTTTCTTTTACTTTAAAATATTGGGGTGTTACAATATACCTTACCTAAACCAATCCAAACGGGCTAGAAGTCATTGACACGATCTAGTCTAGATAGCAAATATTTCTTTCTTCTAATCTTCTTCTAACCAAAACTAAAACCAATAATCAATCATTTAAATATTAAATATGTGTTTGTAAAATTTGTCAATGAGACACTAATTAAATACCTTACTAATAATTTCATGTGTTATTAGTTATGGACTAGTTGGCTTACAAAATTCACTACGTACAAACATGAAATTAGCTTCCACTGACTATAGACTTCTCTAAATTAATGTTTACTTAGAAAATGAAGTCAGCTTAACTGGTAGGTACATTTTTAATTTTCCTATAGGGCTTGGTATCAACCTTTTGAAAGATAAGTATGTGGGTTTTTTTCCTTATAAATCATCTGTAACGATTTATGGTCTATATCACATAATCTAATATACGTGTACGGTTTCAGAATTATATAATGAGGAGACCCATGGTGTCGAATACCGACAGACCGTTTGAGAAAATAAAATCAATGTATAGTTTGTCAAAAGAGGATTATATGTTATTCCCACCTCTTCAAGAGTTGCACTGAGGTTGTAGGCTTTCAATTGTATTTGCAATTGATGGACGTGGATTTTCTCAAGTTTTCCAACTTAATTAATCAAGTTAGGGTTAAGATTGTTCTAATTTGATCCCTCAAGTTAGAAACAACTTAAGGGATCTCTACCCGCAATTGATGACTAACATGGAATGGGCACCTTTGATTCAAACTTCAGCTTTGCACAACCTGGTTGGATGTGTTGACAACACGTATGTACGTACGTGCTTCAACAACAAATATTCCAAATGCATAATTTGATGCGGTCATCGATTCAAAAGCTACCCATTTGGTTCATCTTGAATAATAAGAACCAGGCATTCTCCCAACCTTTTGTTACAAGAAACCAATTTAAAAAAAAAACAATATTGTGTATAATAATTTTGATGACATTCTTTTTTCTTACCATTGGATTACTAATTGAATGTTGTAAATTTGTATTCACCCAGTCTCAAATTAAATCTATTTTAATTTTGAAAATAACCTAATTTTAACCGTGAAGACATTTATTTGTATTATATAATTGTTGATGATGATCATATTAATGAAAAAATATATTCAAAAGTCAATTCGTTCATAATTATATCAAAGTTAATATGACACTGACAAAGAGATTTACGGTCAAAGGCGTAAACAAAAATCAAAATATGACATTATATTTAATATAAAACGGAGGAAGTAATGCTTAATTACTTGGTTGGATCAGATTATTAATTCGTCAATTTTCTTACTTTGATCTCGAGTTTTTTTCCAAATTAGTATAATGGGTAAAATTATTTACCAAAATAGTATAGTTTTAAAAATATTTACCATTATGGGTTGAACTTAATTTTATCTTATATCTAAAAATAAGTAAAAGATCCTTAATCACTGATTAAAAGATTATCGCTTTTACTTTCATGTAATCCTATTTTTTTATTTTATGCACATGTATCTTATTTTTGTAGGAACAATATATGATTTTGCTTAACTTAACATACAGAAAGCTAGAGGGTCATTTTTTTTTTTTTTTTAGTTTAACTTTTGGATGGTTAAGTTCATCAAATTACAATCAAACTGAACAAATCGTTTCAATCTTATATATACAACTTTTTTTTAAAAATTAATATCTCATTATATACTAACTATTATTTATCACATTTTGAGGTTAATAATCACTATTAAGTATATTTTTATGTATAGATGAAACACTTACATCAAATTAACAGTTGGTTTTTAGTGTATTTGTTATTACGAATATGTTCAATTAAAAAACGACATCCCGACTAGTTTATTAGACCCTGCGTCATTTATAGTTACAAATTTGTATGGAAAAAAAATTCATGATTTGTAATACTTTCTTTTAATTTTTCAACTTAATAAGTATAATAATATTAAATTAGATATAACCATAAAATTTTTGAAATTTTACTAATTTGGTAAATAATTTTACCTACTTACTAGTTTGGAAAAAAAAACACAAAATAGATTTGAAAATTATACTAGTTTAGTAAATATTTTTAAAACTATACTAATTTGGTAAATAAAATTTTCCATTATACTAGTTTAGTAAAAAACTCCTTTGATCTCTTAGATACGTAATTAGTTGCAAACTTGGAACTCTTATCTCTAATACCTTGGAAAAAGTAATTTTTTTTTTAAAGATAAACAATTATACTCTTAAATCTAAACTAAACTAAATGTTTAGGAGAATTCACCACTTTTAAGTTCTAACCCCCAACCCCCACCACACACACCCTTCAAATAAACCACTTTCAAATGTGAAAAGTTAAATTCGAATCTAAGTGGATATTTCCAAGTAAAGACTATGTTGTTTTAAAAATGATTTTGAATACATTCATGTCTAATATTTATTTGTCTCAATGCTACTATACATTAACAAAATTAAATTAACTATTCACCTGCTTGTTATTATCTCCTCAATTAGTTTCTACTAATGTAATAATTTGTATATCATTTAATCATGCATCATCAAAAAAATGTTTTTAAGATATTGTATAGTGAAATATCACAAAATATATTTGGGATAACAACTAAAAAAACTAATGTACAGATATTTTTGCTATCAGTTTAACTTTTCAAGTTCGAGAACATGCCTTAAATACAATTACAATATAACTTTTTGTGCTTTTTGTTTACTGTAACAATCATAATGGAGGGAGTATTAGATAGGAAAATCGCTATATATGGTCATTTTCATATTGAGCGCAGTTCTTCACACCATGTGATATATTGGCTTCCATGAAAGAAACCGAAAGCGAATGACGACCAACTAGAGCATTATTATTAGTAGTAGTAGCATACTAGCATTGTTATTATATTATTATTAAGGATTAATTAAGGAATACATATATACATTAATTTGTTTATCACAATTATACGTAGATCGAGAACATATTAATTATTTGACTTTTAATCCAATAACACATGATTAGTTTTATGGGTCCCAAAATGACACATCAGCATGTCAAATCCGAAGCAATTTTCCATATTTTTCAAGCGTTGAGGTGTCACGGACGGCTATCGTCCTCGCCTTTTTCCCTACAAAATCGCTACTAATTATAACCAAATCATGTTTCACCTATAAAGCTATCTCACTTTTTACTACTCCGTATGATATTTCGATCCTTTGATATATAATTATATTTTCAAAATTAAAGTATTTTACTTTTTCCAGATTATGAATATGAAGATATATTGATAAATTTAAATACGTATATATAAACTCTACTGAGACATATACCTTTGACACCAAGTTAGTTTAATTATCTTAATTTTTGTATTAGTAAATTAAATCTCTTCATATGACATGTATATTTTTTTCTTTTAGTTTAATACAATTATGTAAACCATTTTTAATACTTCAAATATAAATTAATAATGAGAAATTTGCATGTGTTATCTAAATCCTATATTTAATAACATGTGATAATATAATAAAACTAATTTAGAATCATTATACAAATAATTCAAATAAATAGTCTGATATGAAAAAAGTTAAAATACATAAAATTAAAACTCTTAATATAAATTCAAAGAGGGATACCACAAGTTGTCATTATTATTTAGAGAAAATAGTAAAAAAAACTAAAATTATGAAAATGACATCTACACAAAGGGATTAGGATCTCGTTGGAACAGCTTGAGAAGTAAGTTAAAAGATCTTATATTATTGGAATTAAATCAAAAGTCATGATAAAAAAAAATTTGAATCATAATTTTTTTTTTTATTTATTTTTATCAGCGTTTAGATATCTTAATACCATTTTGAGTTGTAGCTAGCTACCATAAAATTTATTTAAAAAGTTAAAAGCGTATTCACAATTGACTGATATTCAGATATTTTGAGTCAAGCTAGTGATAGAAAGTTTGAGAAAATTGCATTCAAATATTTGGTCTAGTTAAGGGTGTTGCTCATGAAAGCTTTATAAATTGTCATTAACATTGATAAATAATTATATATTAGACAAAAAAATTCAAGGATGAACCTTTAGTTTAAAAAGTAAAAACTTATGATAATCATTTATAAACTATGTCATTTTTATTGCGTCATAATATGTTAAAGTGAATTTTTTTAAATATTTGTATTTTGTTTGTATTTTAAGAATAAATGTTGTACTTTAATTGACTCTCTCTTCAAAATATATGGTGAAGAGATCAAGTGAAAACCAACATATATGGCGAGAACCGTGAAAACTATTGAAAAATCATCTCTAAGGGTTTTCTCTTAGAATTAACGGCTACGCCCGTACAGTAATAACCGTCACTATCTCTTAGATCGCCGCCTATCAAATTCATACAATTCCCATATGCGTCCGGTGATAATCCCTTTAGAACGGATGTAGGGCAACGCTTGTACCGTATCCATACGTTTTCTTAACAAGTAACCCATATGATTTTTTACAAAAAAAAATTTTTTTTTAACTTTTTTTTTTTGGAAAGGGTTTTTGTTAAAAGAAAATAAAAAACAAAAAAAAGTTTCAAAAATGAAAAATTAAAATTAAAAAAAAAAATAAAAAACCACACAAAAAAGAAGAAAGAGGGAAGAAAACTTGTGGTTCTCACGGTTTTTTCCATATTTGTGGTTCTCACATTAACCTAACCCTACCCTACCCTATATATATATATATATATATATAATTCCTACAAATTACATTATTTTATAGTATGCCCGATTACATACGTAATTATTTTATATATCATAAAAAGGTTGTCTCGCTAACAATTTATTAGCCAGTTTTAACTTTTTTTTATTTCATAAATTAGAAATCAATATGTGTTATATAAGGTAAGTATATTATTCATCAAGTATTTAAAATCATATGTATTACACATAATAATATAATATAATATAATACTGTTATTATTATGAATGAACAATTAATTTCAAAGTATAATTCTTTTATTTTGAATGGTGAATTTGACCCACTAGCTCTAATTAACTTGCTTCAAAATCAGAGAAAAGTTCTGTTTTTTTTTTAAAGTTGAATTTCGTTTGAGAACTTTGTATCGTGATTTAACAGCAGAAGGTTTAATATATGTTGTCTTAACCGGATCCGCGCTAGAGAGCTCTCTCAAAGTAGAAATGCCTATTTCAAATACCCGATTTGGGCAAAACCCCCTACTAATTCGCCCGAAGGCACGACGATCAATAGGGGTAAACCCTGCCTCTTCAGACTTAAACCTGGGTATACCCAAGCCAAATCTTCATAGAAAGACTTCATATGTACTTATCAAGTCTTGAACCCAATACCTCTTGCTTGTAAGGTAGGTGCTCAACCATTTAAGCTAACTAGGAAGTTTTGGTTAGGAATAATTAAGAAAAGAATAAGAATATTTATACAAGTTTTATTAATAAGAAAACGTAAAATGTTTGAACTTGAGACGGGAGGAGGTAATAAATAACAAGTGAAAATATATAAATAATAATAGTGTTGTTAATAGGAAATATATATATATATATATATATATGATGATGCCAGTGAGTGAGTGATGGAGAAAGATATGGTCCAAGTTGAGTCTATGGCTGACCGACTTTCAACACAACTCGTGTAAGATAAACCCAGTTTTCTCTCTCTCTCTCTAAAAGATATTCCATTTCAATTCTTCCATCCATCATCATATCACATACACTAATAATTAAACATATCATGTGATGTCTTGTGTTTTCCTCATCTTAATTTTCAAGATTCAAACAAAACTCAAACAACATATGTTCAAATTTTATCAACAAAATTAAAACCTCTAAACTTGATAACAATCAATCCTCCATCTTTTTAATTAAATAAATTTAATCACAACCTGTTTTTTTTTTCTTGTCATCTTCATCTCTGAATTATTATTATTATTATTACTTTTCTTTTTCATATAAATATAAAAGAAGTAACCAGCTAGCTGCTAGCATCATCATAACATCATCATATATCTATATTTAGCTACAGTTGTCTTGTTTCTGTTCTTGCTTAATTTTCACCATTTTCAGATCAAGTCAAAAACCAGCTAGCTAGCTTTCAAAATTCAAAGAGAGAGAGAGAGAGAGAGAGAGAGATGATGTCTAGTGATCATGGCTTTGATCCATCATCCTCTCCTTCTTCTCTTTCTACTTTCAATATTCATGAAGACCCCTCCATCCTCATCTCAAACCCTAACCCTAATAATCATAATAATCTTTCATCCAAAAGAAAACGTAATCTCCCTGGGAATCCAGGTATATATATATATATTGTTTAGTATTAATCTTTATCTTGATATATATTATATGTATAGATATTCAAAGCTAGCTAATGAATATATATAGATCCAGATGCAGAAGTGGTAGCCTTATCACCAAAATCTCTGATGGCGACAAACCGATTTCTATGTGAGATTTGCAACAAGGGTTTTCAAAGAGACCAAAACTTACAGCTTCATAGAAGAGGACACAATCTACCATGGAAGCTGAAGCAAAGGAACAAAAACGAAGTGGTGAAAAAGAAAGTGTATATCTGTCCTGAAAAAAGCTGTGTTCATCATGATCCGTCTCGGGCTCTTGGGGATCTGACTGGAGTGAAGAAACACTTCAGCCGGAAACATGGGGAGAAGAAATGGAAATGTGAAAAGTGTCAAAAGAAGTACGCGGTTCAATCGGATTGGAAAGCTCATAGCAAAATCTGTGGTACTAGAGAGTACAAATGTGATTGTGGAACCCTTTTCTCCAGGTACTATTACTATTATTATGAGTACTTATTAACTAATGTTCATTATGATGTAATCCCTTTCATATATAAACAAGTACTAAAAAAGATGCATGGTTAAAGAATTAATGTAATACATTTAAGATGATATCATAAATGAACAAAATTGATGATACCAGTATTACATAAGTATAGTAGTATGTGTGTGAACTAATTAACTAATTAAGTAATGTATATATGGGAATTATTTATTAACACAGGAAAGATAGCTTCATAACACATAGAGCATTTTGCGATGCTTTAAGTGAAGAAAATTCAAGAATGGCTGCCTTTCCGATGATGTCAACTAATGCTGCTCAAAATCTCAATTTTCGACACGATTTGATGATGATGAATAATGGTTTGCGGTTTCCGGGGATGTTTGGTGGTGGGATGTTAGAAACAAGTGGTAGCAATCAGCTGGATGATCATGTAAATAATAATGTGGGAAAGCAAAGAATATTGCCAATGATGAATTGGTTAGACCAAAACATTAATAATGCTTCTACTAGTCATTCCCAATTGATGGAAAACCCTAGTAATTCACCCCTTTTCGGATCGTCGAGTTTAAGCAACAACAATATCAGCGGAATGCTATCCTCGTCATCAGAGATGGTGCAATGGTTCAATGGAAGTAGCCAGCAAGATAATCATCATGTTGCGGCTACATATTCGGGATTGCAATTGAAAGAGGAACAAGATAATAATAATAATAAAGCCGGGGATGATGAAATGCAATTATTCAATTCCTCAATGTATAACAACTACACAACTTGCACCACTCCACTACTACAACCAATTCCCCCGCCGGCTCATATGTCCGCTACCGCGCTATTACAAAAGGCGGCTCAAATGGGTTCCACAACGACAAACAACCGCGGCCACGGGGACGCGTTTGGGCTCATGATGAGTTCATCAAGTCTTTCCAATGAGGATGGGGGGCTCATGATGATCATGTCCTCGAAAGAGTCGACACAAGATTCGAGTTTGACTCGAGATTTTCTTGGAGTTGGAGGGAACGATAACAGAAGGCCACCGTTTAATAATAATAATAATAATAATATATTCAAGTTCACCTCAACAACAAGCATGGATAATTCGACGATATGAAATGCAATTTGTTTACGTACATGCATATATGTAAAAAAGGGACACATGATAAATGTCAGAAGAGAAAAAGGCGTGTAGCTAGCTGACGAGGACAAGTGAAGAAAAGGGACAAAAGGGAGTCACATGAGGGGAATAATATTTGATACAGTACTACTGCTACAAGGAGAGGGAGGGTATGCATGTTATTTGTAGCAGAAACAACAAAAGTTTTCTTATATGTTCTTGTTTTAAATTATAAGAAAACTTAATTTGTCACTGGTCTCTGGTACTGTACAACCTTTTATGCATTCTGTACTGTTTGGTCTATGACCTACTCTTTTGCTAGAGTATTTTCTCTCCAAAGCATAAAACAGAGAGAGAGAGAGAGAGAAACATGGATTTGGTGATAATAATTGGTGGCCGTAAGGTAATTAAACTCGATCATATATTTTGTAATTTAAAATCTTGGAAACTAATTAGTTACTGTTTAATTTGTTTTCATCTTTTTTAATATGTTTACTTTATACTGATCATTTCATGTGACGTTGCAAATATATTTTTGAAATTGAAGGGGTAAATATTATTTGTTGGTTGTTTAATTCTAAAGTTAATTCCAACCATTAGCTAGGTCGATCGACTTAATTAGCTCTTTAATTGCTTGGAGGCTGGTTATTTTGTGAGTAAATTATAGTTTTAGCTCTTCTTGCTGGCTGATTGCTGTTCTAGATATTTAGGTGCTTGCTTATTGGGCACGTGATTTTGTTGTTTATATATCCGGTTTTAGAGGTGTTAATCGATCTGTTGTATTAATTTTGTTTTAAGTGTGATTTGTTCGCGTCTAGCTTTAATTATTGTTAGTTTTCTTTTAAAGAAATTCTCTTTGTCGTCCTAAAAAAAGGTACTGTAACTTTTAGCCTTTTAGGTATGTCGTCTATCTATGTTTTATTGGGATGATCGATAATGGTAGGCTAGATGATGTATCGATCTTTATTGTTTGGTTTTATTGGATCAAAGCAAGCTAGTGTGTGTGTACGTACAAGTCTGTTTTTGAGCAATCATATATATATATAGATAGCTAGGTTTTAAGCATGTAGAGTGTTAAGTTGTCGTATAGCTAGTGGAATTTTTAACACTTAATTTGGTCGATCTCCATATAAATGGTTTCTCACCAGTTGTTATATTAAGATCATTCTACAAATTAAGATGGCTTAATTATTTATTGAGGCAGGGAAAATGAGCACACGTACGGGCGCCACTTTTCCTACCACCATTTATCACCACATTAATTAGTAAGAGAATTGAAGAGCATGAATAGTTGTCTTGTTTGAAAATGGGGGTAGGGCTATGGTCGGGTGAAAAAGAAAAAGAAAGTCGAAGAGAAAGAGATGTACGTACGTATATACGTCAGTACTGAATATATAAAACGACCACTGCACGAGGTACCCTTCGACATCGATTATGCAAAAGGGGTGCAGTGTACGTAGTGGACAAGAGTACACAACGACCCAAGTCAAACCCATTTTTCCAAGAAGGGTCATCAATCATCATTATTTGATCGAACTCCATATATACTAGCTTGCACATCATTTTACTTCCACATGTTATTATCACATATACGTAAAATAAGACTATCTCCAATGCTAAGAACTCCTTTAATATAGGCCCTTCAGCTGTTACATCATATTCTTACAAATTCTTTAAAACCCTTATATATCCTTATAAATTCTTTTAATTTTACCTCCAACTATATAAACATCCTTGCATACATTAAAAAGTCAAATACACCAAAAAAATTTTAGTTTTGGACCTTAAGTTAGGACATACATTAAAATATTTTTAATTTTAGACAATTTTTAATGGCAAAAGATATTCATTAACAACAAAGGGCTCTTAAAGACATTACATTGAAGATAGTCTAAGAGTTCACTTAAGATTTTAATATAGGCAATGACATTAGTACCACAACTTTTTATTCATGTATCACTATTATGCATTATTAACTTTACACTGTGTTGTAATGTTAGTACTATATGGTAGAATAATAAAAAATCATGGTACTAATATCATTTCTCTTTTAATATAGATATTGCTAAGCACATATATATGTAATTAAAAATCATGTTGACATCATGTATTAAAAACTTTGTAAGCTATGGCTTAATTATATTATTCATTTTTTGACATGGTGGTTTACTGGTTTGAATCACCGATTCACCATTTATATATTTTTACACATTATTTGAGAATGTGAAAATATTTTTTCTCCGTTGTGAAAATTATGATATTTACTTAAATTAATTTCTGTACAGTTTGTAAGAGCATTAGTAAAGGTAGGTGAAATGACTAAGCAAAAAGGTGAATGGTTGTGGATGGTAGGTCATAGGTGAAAGCCTAAGGTGAAAGGAGGTAGGATAAACTCTTTACCAAGGTGAAAAGGAGAGTATAGGTCAATTTCTTTTGTTTGTATATTGGATAATTTACTTTGATTGAATGTTTTGTATGGTATTGTAAGGTATAGTGGAATATTAAATTTAAAGGTGAATGGTTAAAGGGATAAAAATAAGAGGAAGGTGATGAGAAATTAATGCTGATATAACGGAAAAAAATGTAGGTGAATGGTTAAGGATGGTCTAAGTTTAAAAATCTTGTATACAATTTTTAAGTAAGAAGAAATTGATAAACTTCATCACATGTTTAAATGTAGGTATGAACAAAAACAGGTGGACAAATGGTGTGTTTTTTAGTGTTTACAACATACTTATGAATGTCTCGACATCTAAATCGAATTTCGTAAAACTTTTTTTTATTGACACGGCCCACGGGTAACAGTTTTCAGTTTTGGTAAATCTCCTGCTTATGGGCTTTTGGCCCAAGATTTTGAGATTGGGCTCAATACGTGCAATCGTGATATCTCATTACTTTGTTTTTCACAATTTTGGGCTAAGACGAGATGAAAAGAAAAATTGAAGAAAAAGTTTTAAGATTTAAGTGTATGTTTAGAAAAAATGAATTTTGGGAAACATGATTAGAGTTGGGGTTACGGTTAGGGGTCGGAACTAAAGTTTGGGGCTGGGACTAGACGAAGTTGGAAGATTTAAGAGTATGTTTGGAAAAAATGATTTTATAGAAGCTTTTTAAAACCCTTCTTTTATATATTTCCAGAAATCATATCCGAACAATTAGTCTATGTAGTAATGGTTGTATACTCTGTTGTCAGATAAGATTCTGCCGGGTTCCCCTATATATATATACTTGTACCCAGCCTTGTGTATCTCCATGTACGGGTAAAAGACAGTTGCAACTTGCAAGATGGTGTCTAATTAATGAACAATGATGTTTCATAATTAAGGCTTATATATACACATTATATAAACCACAATATTAGATTGGTTATATATTGTCAAACTCTAATGTGAACTAATTTTTGAGTTAGAAAGTTGCTACATGTGTTATACACTTATACCGCCTATTCTTAGTTCTCCATTTACAATTGTTCTTTTTGTTTCTTTCTATGCCCTCCGTTCGTAACTACCATTTAATCACTTCTTATATCTGATTTTTCGGTCAGTAAAAGGGATATCCTTCAGGTCGTGATCAAGAGCCAGCGTTTGATATTGTCGCAGGAGACAAAGATGACAGCGAGTCACTGTAAGAATTTGTTATTCCTTTAGGTTTTTGCTTCAAAGATCCTGGAATTTGTTAGGTACTTATGTTTCATTTGTTTCTAGTGTGTTGTGCTAAATGGATTTCAGTATTGACTTAGGACCTCAGTAATGGCTTTTGTATCCTGACTTTTGTTTTGTTATTTGTTGTCTTCTTTGTGGTGGTGTGTCCCTCTAAGATCATGAATCAACAAAATTTGTATCAAACACAAAGTGGCATATGTGTGCTCAGGAGGGGCGATACCCGAAAAAAATCTATGAGGGGAGAAATTTTAAAAATCCACTAAATAAAAATCGAAAAAAGTACACAATTTAAAAATCAATAAGAAAAATTTTAAAATCCATGGGAAATTTTTTAGAATTCATGACAAAATTTTAATTTTAGGGGGCATTGGCCCCTCTTTGGTACCGCTCTTGTGTGTGCTGATGTATATGTCTCGACTAATGTCTGTACTGGAATTTGTTCCAAGTAATAGAATCTGTTATAGTAAACATCAAATGTTACTTATTGCATGAAAGAGGAAGCATATACTGTAGACACTTAACTCTCTTGTGAAAAGGTTAATTAGATGTAACAGATTGATATTTACATAGTTATTATACTAGTCATTAGCATTATCGTAATTTGAGTAATTAATTTCCCATTCTTTCAACTATAGTTGTCAATAGTATATTAGTATGTTAGTATTCTGATAAATAAGCTGGAAAAAATGTACATAAATTCTTAAACCAACTATATGCCTATTCTTCACTTATTTGATCTTTTACTGCTCTATGTATACGAAAACATATTGATCAGTTATATTCACTGCCTAATCAGGTTTGTCCTATATCCTGGGATTGGAGTTGGAGTAGATATATATATAAACAATCATCGATGGTAGTTATTCTTAATTGGATTGTATGTCTCGAAGCTAAAAAGGCTGATAGTACAATTTGCGGAGATTTATCTTAAGCCATTGTACAGAGAGATTCTTATGATGATTAGTTGATTAATGTATTATCCTCCTATAAGGGAATTTTTCATGAAGTTTATCTCTTTGTTAATTATTCGCCTCTGGTCAGTACCACTAGAACCCGATATATATATATATATATAATCAACCTGGGGTTGCATCTTAGGCGTTCATGTAGTTTAGTAGTAGAGGTAAGATAAAAATAAAAGCTGAAATTATCACAGCTAGATAGGAACTTATATAGACATATAGTTAGTTATATATTCGACTAAAAGGAAACAAAATGAAACTCAATTAATTGTACATACTCGATCATATATTCATCAAATTACAAAAAAGAAAAAAATGACATAGATGACAAAGGTTTTAATTATTCAAAAAGCACGCAATGCATCCTACTCTTAACCCAAATCACCTTAGAAATTAAACAAAAATAATATCATCCCAAAAGTAGGCCCATTCTCATTTCCAGCATGTCACCAATCCTCTGTTTTCACAGACAGAACATTGCAATGAACCCAATCACTCCAATATACAACCCGTGGTGCAAATGACCATAATAAACAGCCGCGCCAGAAGCATCAGCACTGGCACCGTCATCAGTGGCCGGGGTGTCATCATCAGCACCAGACTTCTTCTTTTTCAAAGGTGATGGAGCCGGAGCTGGAGCAGGCGGCGGGCCAAACAAACTCATGGGTAACAAAACTGTGTCCACTTGATACACTGCAAGTGAACCATCAGTGTAGATAGTATTTGCCAGCGTGGCATTCACCACACCGGTTGTAATGTTCACTTGGTTCCCTGAGGTGGTTATATTCATGGGAAACTTGTTACTAGCACTATCCCCGGCTTGTGTCCTTAACGGGTTACTAATGGTTTGAAACTGTGAAGTAGTGTAATAGTTTGGCATGACATGAAATTGTAGCAACTCAACTTTTTGCTCGTCGGATAGAGAGTTTAATGTTCCTGCTTTAAGGCTAGAGAAAGCATTGTCAGTTGGAGCAAAAACCGTCATCCCTTGGCCGTTGGAGTTGTTAAGTTGTGTGTTGATTTGATCACCAACTTGTGTGGTTTTCATTAGCCGTATTAGGGTTGTGAATTGACCGGCTTTTTCTAGGATTTTTGTGATGTTGGTTGGGCCGGATGGTGCAGGAGCTGGAGCTTGAGCTAGGGTAGTGGTAATGCTGGTGCATTGAATGATGATTAATAATAAGAGTGAATATTTGAAAGTGTGAAAAAATGTAGCCATTTTTTATTCTTCAAGAATATGTAAGGTGAATACTTGAAAAATATGTGAATGTCTGTGTGTGTATGTGAAGGCATAGCCAAACTACGGGTTTTATGGGGTAGAAAGATTGAAGGTTTGGTGGGATGGTGTTATTTTTCGTTGGAAAGTTTATAAATTTGTTTGGTGGTATGTTACAATTATAGTTACATTGGCAACTTCAATGCCATGACATTTTAAGTACCACCACCATGTGTTGGAATAGATACAAATCATCATCATTGGTCATCTTCATAACTATCAAGTCTTTTTCTTTAATTATGATCTCATTAAGTGTTTGTTACGTACTGTTATACGTTTGATTAATGATCAGTCGAACGTTCATGTACTATAAGCTCAGTTAGTTGGGTCATATGATGTTTTATTTAATTATGCAAAACACTTCTTCATCAAGATACTGAGTAAAACACATATGTTAAGGGCCTGTGAGATGAACATGGCCGTCCTTAAGGGTGTGCAATAAATCAGCCACAATTACTAGTATGTATGTCAAATAAAATATATAGTCATCCTGAATAACAGTTATTGGATCAAACTTTTCGTAACTTATGGCTTTTATTAGTAATCTAAATAAATAAGTGTTTTTAAGGCCTATATATAAACTTTCACCTTTACGTGCAGAGCCTGCGTTCCAGAAGATCTAAGAACGACCCGGGACAAACTTATAGCCTGAAATGCAATACGACGATATATATGTTTAGTGAGTGGATTATTAGTTGGAAAAGCAAAATTGAATGATGAAGTTAAAGAAGAGGGGTACAATGACAGGTTGTAGTTTGCTTAGGAAGGCAGGAAAATTACAAGTTATCATACCAAGGTGGGGTGCTTGATAACTTAAACTAAAAGCAATTGTTTCAATCTATCATATAATGTAACCTCCTATTTATATCTTCATCTCTTTTTACATGATCAAAACAAGGATTGTAAAACAACAATATTAAAATTCAAATATTGTACATAGTTATGATCGATTTTAATGTTAGCATATTGGATTATCATATATAGAGGAAACTACAGATTAGACTTCAGATACTTAAATGTAACTATTTGGGAAAACATAGTTTATGATTTTTAGTTGGCATGTCTTTTACAAGCGAATTGACAACATACGTTTCATTGTGTCACCCTATCATTGATGTTTGTTGCGGCAAAGCGTATTTCTTTTGACAGAAATTGACTCAAAACGTACACACATCTTTTTTAATGATGTTTGAGTCTATGACTTTTGCTATATTAATTCTGTTACAATCAAACAGCACAATAAGAGTATGTAATAGTAGTTCTAAAGTGAATATGGTTAGATTTATCTATCACAAATCGACCACATTTAACTAATTGAGTAGAGGGAAGGAATCGATGAACATACTTGCTAAACGACTATTTCAAGTCTGTATCGATGGTTGGGACCAATATCTAGATTAAGGGAATTGATATTGATAGTTGAGAATAAAAAGTCGTGTCCTCTTTTCTATTTAACTAGTTTTTTACGAGTGTTAGGCCCGAAAACATAACGATATGTAAAACTTATAACGTGTATAAACTCGGTAATACATTCATATCAATACATGTACATTACAAAAGGATATCATAAAGGTAAAAATAAGTACCACACGAAGAAATGACCATAAAGGGGAAAAAAACAAAATTTGCATCCAGAATGATGAACATTTACCGGGAAAAAAAAAAGGAAAAAAAAAAAGAATAAAAAAGATACGACTAAATGCATGTATTTAACAACGTAAGTATGACTAAAAAACGAATTTAAAGGAGAAAAAAAGCCCCAAACAGATTTATTGTAGATAAGCCATATTTAATATAACCTTTAAAATAATCTTTTAAACGCCTATATACTAATAAATGAATAAAAAATAAATAAAAAGAAAACATTAGATAAAAGTATGATAAAAAGAAAAAAAGGTAAAAAATCAAATAGGCACGCTTATAGGCAGCCACGTTCGCTCGCAGAGATCACCAAACCTTGGTCAGGGAACACCCAGACGTTGATTGGAGATAACAAATATTAGTTTTTTTCTTTATCTTAAAGAACTTTTATAGATACGCATACAAATTAATATACTAATGAATGAGTGATAAAAGCAAATAAAAAGATGAACGTGAAATAAAAATATGATAAAAAAAATTAAACCAAAAACTAAAAACAAATGCCTAAATGCATGTATTTAACAACCTACTAGGATGATTAATGTATGAATTTAGAATAAAAAAGAAAAAGCAAATAGGCAAACAGGTAGCAGTCTGATTGCTTTACAACATCCTAAATATATATAATTTTCTTAACAAACGTTATACTTTCTTCATTAGATTACATAGTAAATCTTCACATTAGATGTATGTTGCACTTTGTAGTGCTTTCTCTTGTAAAACCCTTTGTAGTGTAGTTGTATTTCAATACTCCGTATTTTTCAGAGTACTTGTTAATAGAGGTGTCAAAACCAGTTAACCGGTTTCAGTTATTTATTTTACTAACCGTAATCGGTTTTTTTTTTATAAAAAATTAACCGGTTCCGGTTAACCGGTACCGGTTAATCCATGAAAAATACCAAACTGATGGAACCGATTTCGGTTTATATAAACCGGTTAACCGAAATGGTTAACCTATTCCAGTTAACCGTTTTTCTTGAACAAACAGAAACTTGCAGTAGTACAGAACAGATTCATAGCATATTCATAGCAGATTCAAGATAAAGTAATAAACAGAACAGAAGCTTTTGGCTATGTTAAACCTGCAGATTCAAGAGAAACTAATAAACAGAACAGATTTTTCAGTAGTACAAACAGAACAGAAAAGAACCTGCAGATTTTAAACCTGCAGATTTTGGCTATGTTAAACCTGCAGATTTTTCATAGCATATTCAAGAGAAACTAATAAACAGAACAGAACAGATTCATAGCATATTCATAGCAGATTTCTTCATAGCAGAACTAATAAACAGAACTAATAAACTGTTATGGATTTCTTCATAGCATATTCATAGCAGATTTTTCATAGCATAAACAGAACAGAACAGAAGTACAGAACCAAACAGAACCAGAAAACAGAACATAAACCGAAACATTAAGCAGAACCAGAAACTAATAGAACAGAACCAGAAAACAGAACAGAAACCGAAACAGGAACACAAACAGAACAGAAGTACAGAACCAAACAGAACAGAACACAAACAGAACCACAACATTAAGCAGAACCAGAAAATTAAGCAGAAACCGAAACAGAACAGAACAGATCAACAGAACTGAACAGAACAGAAAACAGGAACAGTTTAAAGCCAACATTAAGCAGCAACAGGAGCAGCATCAGCTGCATCACAAACGAAAACCAACTCAAAACAGAAACAGAAAACAGATGCGTAATATCCAAAAGAGAAACAGAAAACATCTAAAGTATAAACTAAATAGCAAAACAAAACTTACTCGTCAAGTTCATCGTCAGAAAGTGGAGTGGCCTTTCCTTGTGATACTTCATAGAGATGTATGGGTTCTTCTATGGCAAGTTGATCTTCAAGACTAGTCACATCTTGTATACGTTCAACGGCGTCCAAGTAGTCTTTCAAGCAAATGCACGTTTCAAGAGAAGTTGGAGTGAGCCTTGTTCTTCTAACTGATAAAACCCTTCCACTAAGAGAAAAAACCGACTCCGAAGCTACCGTGGAAGCTTGGACACTTAATAAATCACGTGCCATGACAGCTAGAACGGGAAAGTGGGCTTCCTTTTCTTTCCACCAAGCCAAAATATCCAAGTTTGAAAATTCTTCAGGAAGCATTGTTGCCAAAAAGTCGGTTCCTATATATCTTCCGAGCTCACTACTTGGGGTGCTACCCCGAGACCGCTTACTACTAACATTTCTCAAAGTGTTATACAAATTTAGCTCGGGGTTCGCCCGTGAGCTTGACGACTCCGAAGCCATTTGTTGGCGTATGTTTGATGTCGAACCATATTTAACCAAATACACATCAAACATATCTTCTAAACATTTTTTAAAATGTTTAATTGCATTATCCGAGAAATTGGAGTCATTATCGTTCAAATCCAAATCGAAACATATGTTTTCTATTAACAACTCCACACCCGCAACATTTAAACACGGGTTTAATGCGGCGGCACAAGTAATTACGGGCGACATTTCTTCAAAATATTTTTTAAACTTCGCTTTCATTGGAGCTATCATTGTTTCATAAACGTTACCCCCAAATTGAAAGTCATTTATCTTTCCACACATCAAATATAGTTATTTTAGTACCAAACTATTAGTGGGATAATAAACTCCGGACAAAATAGTGGTTGAAGTTTTAAAAACTTCAAGTAACTCGGTTAATTTTACAATACTATCCCAACCCACAGTAGGAAATTGAGGTGCCAAATCTTTTGAAACAAGACCGTCATGGAACAATTCTAAAGTAGGTCTTTGTTGGATAGCACTATCAAACATTTTCCAAGTAGAATTCCACCTAGTCGGTACATCCCAATTAGGACCAAGACACGGTTTATTTAAGTCTTTGCATAATTTCTCATACTCCTTACGTCTTCTTTTAGAACTTGAAAAAACATCTTGTAACATTTCTTTAAAAACATCTTTTACCTTCTTAATCGCAGGAACTTCTAGTCCATGTTGCACAACCAAATTAATGATGTGTGCAACACATCTACTATGAAAAAACACACCCTTACAGATAGGTTCATACTTTATCTTCAACTTTTGAACCGCACTAGTATTATTTGAAGCATTATCAAAAGAAATTGACAAAATCTTTTTTTCCAACTTATAAGTTTGTATCACTTCATCTAAAATTTCAAATAACGCATCTCCCGTATGTGGATATCCAAACATCTCAAACGCAATTGTGCTTTTCATCAATTGCCAAGTCTTTGGATCGACCCAATGTGCTGTAACACAAAGGTACGATTCCGGTAAACCATGGGGGGCAGACCAAACATCAGTGGTTAAATTAACACCGGTTTGTAAGTTTTCAAAACACAAAATTAACTGTTCCTTAGCTTCTTTCCACATGTTTATACAATGCTTTCTAAGGGTATTACGACTTACATGAGTATAGGAAGGTTGAAGCGTGTCACGAATCAACGAAGTCAACCGTTGGTTGTCAAAGTGATTGAATGGCAAACCCTGTTGAATAACAAACTGAGCCATCCTCTTACGAACCTTTTCCACACTATAACTAAAAATACCCCCCTCTTTCGACATCTGTGATTGACCGGGTTTTGCAGTGCCTTTTAATACCTTGCAATGGTCCTTAATATGGGTATTTAAAGTAGAATTGGCACCTGCAGCCAAAAAAGTTTTACAATGTTTGCATCTGGCCTTCTGCTTTCCATTCGACATCTCGCATAAATCAAAATTTACCCATGTTTCTTGTTTCCTTGTGGTTGCTAGGATATTAACCACAGTTAATTCACTTGTTGTGGAAGCACCAAACTCACTAGAATCGTGAGCACTAGTGGTAGCCATGTGTATTGTAAAATAAGAGTTTATAATCGTGAGCAGTAGTATAAAAAGGATCGCAATTGACTATATCTACAGTAGTATAAAAAGGATCGACTGATTATTCAATATAATTGTATGATTGGGGATTTCGATCAAGTTAGTGAAGATTTCGATTTGTTAGGGTTTATAAGTATTTATATGATTGGGGATTTCGATCGATTGGGGATTCGATTGATTGGCGATTCGATTTGTTAGGGTTTGTAATTTGTATATTGATCGATCGGTGGGAGTGTGGGACTAGGAGCCTGGACGCCTGGTTATTCAATATAATTTGTGTACCCCAGTTAACCGGTTAACCGGTTTAATCCCAAAAACTTAATCGGTTTGTGGTTAACCGATTATTAATCGGTTATTGATTTCGAAAATCCTAATCGACTAATAACTGTCGGTTTTTAAAAACCTATAATCGATTAGTATGATATCGGTTACTAACCGGTTACGGTTATAGGTTAATTTTCGAATCGGTTCGGTTAACCGGTTTTTCCGTGCACCTCTACTTGTTAAGGCCTGATATTGTGATTGATGGACGTAGCCCAATCCAATTAATACGACTAAACTGGCCCCAAAAAAGCTTCATTTTATAGTTTTGAAATTTGAGTAAACTTTGTGTTCATAGGTTTCATCTTAATATATACTATAAGACAGTTGAACTAATGACTAATTAACTAATCATATTGTTCGATTTCATCAAATTGACTTTTGATGATGTCATCATTTAGATAAACTACAAATTAAAAATCCTAATAATCATTATCCAAATATATTATTATATTAATATTTATATTAGTTAGTAGAAAAAGTCTCATTAATTTACACTTTTTTTGTTTTAGCTGAATACTCAATTTATATTTATTTTTAGCCATCAACTTGAGAGAATTTTTTAAAATTTACAATCATTTAATTAAATAAAAAAAATTAACATATGAAATATTTTCTACAAAAAATTATTTGAAAAACCTAATGACTTATTAACAAATATTAGAAGAGTCCTAATTGTTATCAAAGAATATAAAAACAATCCTAATTGTTATCATATTATCATAGAACAAGTGATTGAAAATAAACATATGCGTGTTGTGAGCGTGCATCATGATTAAACACATATATTTATATTTCAATTCTTAATTTTGTTCCTAATAATATCACATTATGAGTATATCTGTTTCAAAATATATTATAATGGAGAAATTATTATATATAGCATGTGCCTTGTGGAATGACTACGACAAACAATTCCATCAATATGTCTAGGCTAATAATGACAATGAGGAACCTATGATTATTGTACTACAACTTGCAAAATATAACACTTAAAACCGTGTTTTTTTAAAATTGTAAGCTTTTATGACTTAAATGTATGAAGATCTAATATTGTTAATATCATAAATTCCGTGTCCAAGGTTAGACACGAGTCTAAAATCTAGTATATAACTATTTTAAACTCAATAATTTGTGTCAATTTGAACAAGATATACTCACTATTTAAAATTACCACTAGAACGGTCAATATCTGGATATCTTCTTGTCGAACATTTATTTAGTTAGTTTTTTTAAAGGAAGAAGTAGTGAAGAACCAATATGAAGCTAGCAAGCAAATTCCCCATTCCCCCTCACATAAATTTGATCACGCGTTAAAAAAGCAAAAGTTAAAAAAACAACTAGCATAATAGTCAATCCTTTTTTTAATGGCTAATTTAGTTCATTTGATAGGACTAAATTAATTAGTATCTTTTCTAAAGTGACTTGTCATATGGGAAGTAATATTCGTATCACATAATTTGATTAATTTACCACATATTACAAATACTATAGCATACTGTATAAACAATTAATGCAAACAATTAATGCATAATTGTAGTAAATTAATCAAATTCTGTCATATCACTTCCCTTTTCATATACATAGTTCTTTATAGGCATATATATATTATAACCTACACAAACTTTTTGAATACTTACAAAGTGTATACTATACAACTTGAACCAATAATATACCACAAAAGCCAAAACTCAAAGTGTTGGTCACACAGTCACAATTGTCATATAAAAATGTTGTCATTTTGTATTTAACTTTTGTTGCTTGAAACATCTGCCTTCCATGACTACTAATATAATATATGATAACTTCACCAAAACTATGATTTATTTAACAGACTCTACAAGTCGATAATATATAATTGTGGTATATATATTAAACGTTATTGTAGGTAATAAAACTACTTGTAACACTAACTCCACATCCAGGGGCGGTACCACATGGGGGGCAAAAGGGGCAAATGCCCCCCTCAAAATTTAGATTTTGTCATGCATTTTCAATATTTTCATCGATTTAAAAAAATTTCTTATAGTTTTTTAACATCTTGACCCCTTTTATATTTATATTTTACGGATTTTTTAGTTTTGCCCCCTCTGTGATTTTTTTCTGGTACCGCCTCTGTCCACATCCCCTCTATGTATGACACTTACTTTCTTCTCCCCTGTACCAGATTATCCTTCACATATTATTCATTTTATTAACATATTTCGAAAATGTTGCATTTAGAAGAAAAAGTTAAATGTTAGTTAAATTGTTGATCACAAAGGAACTCTTGCACATTGACCATGCAAGGTGAAAAATAAGCCAAGGGCCCGTGAGTCTCTACCAAAAATAAAATGTGTTATTACCATTAGCCTCTTGGGTTGTTAAGTTGGACTCTTGGTGAGTTCGGCCCATACTCGTATATGATTTGGATACTATCACTTTATTGAAGATGTTGATGTACTATTTGCTAGGATGATGTGGTTACATCAAAAAATGTTCTAATAAATGTGAAAACTTATAAATATATAAATGACAAAGATACGACCTAATAATTTGATGGTAACATTTGATTTGATTTAACCAGTTTTTTTTCTTTATTTCTTTCCTTCTTTCATACTCGTATTTTCTTTCTTTCTTTTTTTCCTTCTTGTGGCTTATTGCCCGAAGACTTTTGAATGATAAGAATGACTTTTACGATGGAAAGATTAATTGTTTGGTTAAGGTAAAAAAAGTTTAGTTTATATGTAGTTTATCTATAACTACCAAAGATACCTCTCTCTTTTATTCATTAAATTAAACATTTTATCTAATGTACCTATAATACCTATAATGAAATAATTTATAACATAAACCCATCAATACCTAAAATAACTACACTAATTGCTTTAACATCAATTACTTGTACATTTACCACGATTTTCGCCTCCACCACCCGTCACCGCCACCACCATCCATCGCCGCCGCCACGACTATCCCACGCTACTATCACCATTATTGTCGTATTGTGCGGACATATGACTCGTATTGATAATAGAGAGTTGATTGAAAACTCAATTGACATCATAATGTTTGATTTTTCATATAACCTTATTTTCTTTCGAGCATTTAGTCGGTACACGACATACTTTAAATTTATAAGGAAAATGTTTAATATCTTAAACAATATATGGAAAGAAACTCTTAATTGAATACTTAGTTGTGTTTTTTCTTTTAATCTGAATGGCGATTGATGTCCTTTGTGTAAAAATAAATATATTTCAAATATAAATAATTATGTTAATTTCGTCTTTAGTTTTTATTTTTAACATATGAAAAAGAAAGAGGCCGAATGAAACAAAAAAAAAAATGTTTGAGAGAGATAGTTTGACAAATGAATACGCGTCATCTTTTTGGCGTTAAAGCATTGGGTGACTAGGAATCGGGACCGGTATGAAAGTCAATACCCACCTTATCTTTTTTATTCTGGTTTTGTATCTTCCTTTTTTGTGTGTCTGGTGGACCATGTGCCGGTGGTGCCTGCCAAGCCAACACAACAAGCTAATGGTGGGTTGTTATTAGTCTCCCACCAAATATTGCAAACCCTTATTATTATGCCTCAGCTCGTTCCTTCTAATCTACAATTTAATGAAATAATGGATCGTGACCACCTACAAACAGCTTAGGTTACCGACTTATATATTTGTATACTAACTATAGTGACAAACTGACAATGCAATAAGCACAACAAGAAAAAATAATAAATAATATCCAAGTTATAGTATTGATACAAACTACTAAAAAGTGTTTGGATATATAGAATATAAATTAATCCAAAACGATTAAAAAAATGAAACATACGATCTACACATAAATTCAAATTAAAGAACAAGCAAAAAACTTTAAAATATAAAAAATTAAAAAAAATTAGCAACTCATTTACCTGTTTCTGCAAATTGATCGATAAGTGTTTGGATATATAGAATATAAATGAAGGTTACATCTGGACCCTCTTAAGATATTTTAATTTCTTCTCTGATTGAAATTCATTTCGATCCTTGAATAAAATTTGGACCTCCTCATTATAATTGTGTTGAGAATAATCAAGTTCATGGTTAAAACTTGCTTTTTAAATGGTTTTCTTATAGCAATGTTTGAGTAAATGCAGGAAAGGATCGAAGGAGTTAATTATGGGCAAATGGAGGACTGAAGATGGACAAACTGAAACATGGAAGTTGGAGCAGAAGTGTTAGAAGAAGAAAGACGAGGGGCCAAAGTGAAACTTCATTATATATATATTCGATACATAACCCAGATTTAGGGTCAAGAAAATTACACACAATCTTTTCATATCATTCGATTTCTCTCATATATACATATAACTTCTGATATATATATATCATGTTGATATATATATATATATATATATTTCTATATATAATCATCGTTTTGATGATTATTTCGATCTGGTTGTAATAATAACTCTTATATTCATAATAATATTCATACCACTTATTCATATTGTGATTGGTTATGGTAATATTTTTCTGGATCTTATTATTTTTACATGGTATCAAAGCCAAACGGTGATCTAAGGGTTGTTGATTCGTTCAAATCTAGGGCGGATTCCACTTTGGAACCTTGGATTTGATTTTTAGGGTTTTATTCTTTGCTTATTTTTGGGGGTTTCTTCTGGAAACTTCTTTCTTCGTTGATTCCGCTGCATATTTTGGTGTTTCTTTTAGTTTTGATTCTTGACTAAGCGAATCAAGATCAAAATTAGGGTTTCGGTATCGTTTCAGATCCTGATTATTTCTTGACTAAGTGAATCAAGGAATAGTTAGGGTTCCTCTACCTTCTTCCGTTCAAAGCACTGTTTGTATTCTCTCTCTCTATTTTTATTGTCTGGATATCTCTTATATTATCTTCTCAAATTTAAAATTTTCTATATATCCCATATATACATATATAAATCTGATTTTCAGAATCATCTTTTGTCTCGTAAAAACAATTGAGTTAATACTTAACCTGCCTTCATTTGAGAGGTTAGGAATCCTGTCACTGACTCTCTTGTGGGACTTCAGATTTATTTTTAAAAATATTTTTGTTTGAGAAGATAGTATTTGTTGATTCTTAATTGTTTGTTGTGTTTGTTACTTATTCTCTTGTTTGTGTTTAATATTGTGAGTTATTTGGTGTTCTATTGTTACTTGTGTGTTTCTGTGTATTTCATCTGTCTGTCTTATATTACTTGACTATTTTGTGTGTACTTTTCTGCTATAATGGTGAATACTCCTCCTGGTTCTGTTCATGGTTTTACACCACCACCCTCTGTGCACAATGATGAAAATGATAATGAGAATGATTTTGATGTTACTAGGATTAGTAAGCTTGATTTTGGTGATCCTCTGTACTTGCATGCTAGTGACACTACCAGTACTCCTCTAATTGGTTTTAAACTTCTTGGTATTGAAAATTATAAAGTCTGGGCTTGTGCAATTGAATTAGCTTTGGAAACTAAAAATAAAACTGGATTCATAGATGGTACTTGCTTAAAGAATTATGATAACCCTGTGTTAGCAAAGCAACGGGATAAATGCAATGTTGTGGTGTTAAATTGGATACTTGGTTGTGTTTCAGAAGAATTGTATTTGGGTCAAATTTATTCTAAAACTGCTAGTGTTGTTTGGGAAGATCTTAAGGATACTTATGATAAAGTAGATGGGTCTGTTACTTTCAATTTATATTAGTCTATCTCAAAATGGCTCTTCTTTGTCTAATTATTATCATAAACTATTTGCTTTGTGGAAACAATTTGATGCTATGATTCATTTACCTGCTTGTTCTTGTGATGTTGCAACTGAAATTCAAAAACATGTTGATCTTATGAAATTAATGCAATTTTTAATGGGTTTGGATGACACTTATGTAACTGTTAGGTCTAATATTCTTATGAAAGATCCTCTACCTACTGTTAAAACTGCTTATAATATTTGTTCTAGGGAGGAGTCTCACAGAGGGGGGATGGGTGATAAAATTGTTCCTTCTTCTTCTGCTTTTATTGCTAAATCTAATTTCAATAGAAACACTAGTTTTAAAAGTAATAGGAATTCTTTTGATAATAAGAAAACTTTTGATAACAACTTTGAATCAAGAAAAACTTTTGATGTCAACCAAAGGGTTTTATTGCTAATCTGCATTGTACTCATTGTAATAGAATTGGTCACACAATTGATAGATGTTTTATTCTAAAGAACAAAAATTCTTCAAATGGCTATTCTAATGGCAGATTTTCAAACAATAATGTTAATTTGAATAAAAATGATTCTGGTGTTAAATCATGTGCTACTTCTGATTCTGTGCATTCTTCTTCTAATGTGCTTACTTCTGATCAAGTGACTCAATTGTTAAGTTTGCATGATGCTAAGGCTTCTATTGGTCCCAGTTTGCATGCCAATATGGCAGGTATGCCAATGTGTAGTAATTCTTCGTTTCTAAGTTGCAATAGTTTTTTATTTAATGCTATCATTAAGTGGATCATAGATAGTGGTGCAAATCAACATATGACTATGTCTGCAAAAAATCTTACTAATGTGGTTGATATTTCTGATTTACAATTAAAAATTGGTCATCCTAATGGTACTTGTGCCACTGTTAAACAACTTGGCAATTTACATCTTAAAAATGGCATTGTTTTATTTGATGTACTTGTTGTTCCTGAATATAATGTCAACTTAATGTCTATTCACAAACTTGCTAGGGATAATAATTTGTTTATAGGTTTTGATCCTAGTACTTGTTACATTCAGGATATACATCAAAAGAATGTGTTGGGGATTGGTAGTGAACAAGGTGGTTTATATGTTTATGATGATCTTCCTCTATCTTCTTCTTCTGTTATGTGTAATTCTGCTTCTGTTCCTTGTGAGTCTAAACTTTTGTGGCATATGAGACTTGGTTATCTTGCTGACCAAGCCTTATCTGTTTTCTCTAAAAAACTTAATCTCCCTTTTAAACTTCTTGGACCTTGTGATGTTTGCCATAAGGCTAAACAAACAAGAGAACATTTTCCTTTGAGTGAACATAAGTCTGTTGGTTTGGGTGATTTGATTCATTTGGATATTTGGGGACCTTATAAAGTTACAAGTAAAGATGGTTTCAAATATTTCTTGACCATTGTGGATGATTTTACTAGAGCAGTTTGGACTTTTATGTTGAAAAATAAAACTGAAATATTTGAAAATGTGAAAAAGTTTTTGGAATTGTTGCATACTCAATTTAGTGTTAAAGTAAAAATTGTTAGAAGTGATAATGGGACTGAATTTTTGAATAAACAAATGAATGGTTTGTTCATCTCAAAGGGGATTGTTCATCAAACTTCACATGCTTATACCCCTCAACAAAATGGTATTGTAGAAAGGAAACATAGACACCTTCTTAATGTGGCTGGGTCTCTTATGTTTCAGGGGGGAATTCCTCTATATCTTTGGAGTGATTGTGTGCTTATTGCTACTTATCTAATTAATAGAACTCCTTCCTCTGTTCTTAAAGAAAAAACCCCTTATGAAAAAGTGTTTGGTAATGAACCTTCTTTAAGTCATTTAAGAGTGTTTGGGTGTTTATGTTTTGCAACAAAATTAAATATTTCTGATAAATTTGATTCAAGAGCTGAAAAGTGTGTCTTGATTGGCTATTCTAGTGGTAAAAAAGGTTATAAACTTTTTAGTCTTGAGTCTAAATCTTATGTTTATTCAAGAGATGTTAGATTTATGAAAATGTGTTTTCTTTTACCATGAATAAAGAGGTCTTTAAAGAGCAGTCTAATTCTATAAGTCAATTAAGTTTTTTTGATATGTATGAAACACTTGATCATAAGGAAAAGGATTTTATGCCCAATGATGAAGAGGAAGATGGTAATAATGATCTTAACATTGGAGGTGAGCTCTCACATGGTTCTGAGCATTCCATACCAAGACATTTGCATGACAATTCTCCTGGCAGCTCTAGTAGAGTTACTCAGAATTATGTTGAACAGAATATGTCTAATGGTTCAAATGAGAATGTTGAACATGGGATTGAGCCTGCAATCATGTTACAAGATTTGAATAATGATGTACAACCTGAGGGCAGTTTAAATGAGCATAATATAAATGAAAATGTTTTAAGAAGAACCTCAAGACAGTCTGTTATTTCACAAAGATTGCAAGATTTTGAAATTCAAGGAAAAGTTAAATATCCTTTGAATGAAGTTATAAATTATTCTCACTTAAAGTCTGATTTACATTGTTTTGTTACATCTTTAAACAAAAGTAAAGAACCTGCCTCTTTTAGTGAAGCTTGTAAGGATATAAATTGGATTAATGCCATGAACGATGAGATAGAAGCTTTAAATAGAAATAATACATGGATTGTTACTTCTTTACCTAAAAATAGAGAACCAATTGGTTGCAAATGGATTTATAAGATAAAATATAAAGCAAATGGTGAAATAGAAAGGTATAAAGCTAGATTGGTAGCTAAGGGATATAGTCAAAAGGCTGGAATTGACTTTGATGAAACATTTTCACCTGTTGTGAAAATGGTAACTGTTAGATGTCTTTTAACTGTTGTTGTCACTAAAAAGTGGCCTCTTTACCAGCTTGATGTTAATAATGTATTTTTATATGGGGATATAGAGGAAGAAGTTTATATGGACATGCCTCAAGGTTATTCTAATAATAAATCTATGGTATGCAAGTTAAACAAATCCTTATATGGTTTAAAACAGGCTCCAAGGCAATGGAATTCTAAGTTATGTGGTGCTTTAGTTGAATATGTTTTTGTGCAATCTAAGTGTGACTATTCTTTATTTACTTATAAAAAAAGAAAGTGTATATGTTGCTTTGTTAGTATATGTGGATGACATTGTTTTAACTGGAAATTCACAAGATGAAATTGATAGAGTAAAAAACTTTATGATTACAAAGTTTAGAATTAAAGATCTTGGAAAGTTAAAATTTTTTATGGGGATTGAAGTATTTGAAAATGATTCTGGTCTATATCTTACTCAAAGAAAGTATTGTTTAGAACTTATGAATGAATTTGGTCTTCTTGGATGTAAACCTATGAACACTCCTCTTGAAATGAATATGACAATAAAACCTGGTTCTTCTCCTTTACTTGAAGACATTTCTGTCTATCAAAGATTGATTGGAAAATTGATATATTTAACTTTAACTAGGCCTGATATTAGTTATTCTGTACAATGTTTGTCTCAATATATGCATTCTCCTACTAAGGAACACTTTAATCTTGGCCTTAGAGTATTGAGGTATCTTAAAGGTGCACCTGGTAAAGGGCTGCATATTAAGAAAGGTAATAATCTTGATCTTGTGGGATATGTTGATGCTGATTGGGCAAGGTGTCTTATCACCAGAAAATCTGTTACTGGTTATTGTATATTTCTAGGAAATTCTCTTGTGTATTGGAAAAGCAAGAAACAAAATACAGTTGCCAAATCCTCTGCAGAAGCAGAATATAGGGCATTGGCTTCTGTTACTTGTGAAAGTATTTGGCTTGTGAACTTGTTAAATGATTTTGTGTGAACTTGTTAAATGATTTTGATCTTAAAGTAAATCTTCCTGTGAGGATGTTTTGTGATAGCAAAGCTGCTATACAGATTGCAGCTAATCCTGTTTTCCATGAAAGGACTAAGCACTTTGAAGTTGATTTATATTTTGTAGGGAAAAAAGTTTTTGCAGGAGTCATTAAGATCAATAAGATTCATACTAATCATAATGTAGCAGATATCTTTACCAAAAGTTTAAGTTCCAAGCAACATTTATATTTAAGTGATAACTTGGGTCTTATAGATATGTTTAAACCATGAACTGGATGGGGGATGTTGAGAATAATCAAGTTCATGGTTAAAACTTGTTTTTTAAATGTGTTTTCTTATAGCAATGTTTGAGTAAATGCAGGAAAGGATCGAAGGAGTTAATTCTGGGCAAATGGAGGACTGAAGATAGACAAACTAAAACATGGAAGTTGGAGCAGAAGTGTTAGAAGAAGAAAGAAGAGGAGCCAAAGTGAAACTTCATTATATATATATATATATATATATATATATATATATATATATATATATATATATTCGATACATAACCCAGATTTAGGGTCAAGAAAATTACACACAATCTTTTCATATCATTCGATTTCTCTCATATATACATATAATTTCTGATATATATATCATATCGATATATATATATATTTCTATATATAATCATCGTTTTGATGATTATTTCGATCTGGTTGTAATAATAACTCTTATATTCATAATAATATTCATACCACTTATTCATATTGTGATTGTTTTTGGTAATATTTTTCTGGATCTTATTATTTTTACAAATTGAAATATTATTTTAAGGATATCATATAGTTATTATAAGAAGTTTAAACATGATAAAAATGTCGTATTGAAACTGAAGAGAAAAGCAAATAAATAAATTTTAAAAAATGCAAAATATCTTCACATGGGTGTGTCTATGCAGATAAAGTTCGTTCGCGTTATAGTAGTGCGATTATGGAGCCGAAGTTTGTTGTTACTTTTATGTGACAAAACAACACCTCCCCCCACCCCACTTTCAATCCCCCCCTCGATCTCGTACATTCACTTGCATAAACTTTAATCATATTAATCTCGTTTCACTTCTTGTTGTATCTATGATTAAGCTTATATATATACAATAATGTTTTATATTTTAAAGTACGGTTTATTCATATGTATAATTTTCTTAATTTTACGTGTTAATCATTAACTATAAATCATCGTAAAAATATAAAAATAAAAATCATTAACTTAAGATAATTAACTAACAAGATTCGTATATATACGAGTCATAAACCCGCACAATGTGGCGGAGATGGTGGTAGCAGCGCGGGGTGGTGCTGGCGGCAGCGGTGGTGATCATGACGGGTGATGGGGGCGACAATGTTAGTGAATGTAAAATTAATTGATATTAAATAAGTCAATGCATTTATTTTAAAGATTGAAGGATTTATGTTATAAATAATTTCATTAAGGGTATTATAAGAATATTAGGTAGAGATGTCTATATTTTAATGAATAAAGGAGAGAAGTAATTTAGGTACCTCAATTCCTTAGTTGAGATTTTAAAAAAAGAGTTGATGCTTTAATATGTATTATAGATTACGAGAGCAAGTACCCGCGCGTTACGGTGGTGAAATGGTGAGGGTGATAGGTCATAGAGTATGATATAGGTCATAGAAGGTGATATGTCATAAAGTGTCATAGCCAAATGTCTTAGCCGTACGGGCTCCGACCTCGGATTTAAAAATTCGTCGAAGGTATATTGAATGACATCTCTAATGAAAGAGCATGAAATTTTAAGAACACCCATATAACTTTTATAATTTATCGATGTACGGTTTTTGAGATAAAAGATTTTGAAAAAATTAGAAGAATAAAATGATTTATGGAGGAGAGAGAAAGTTGTAGGCATTGATGTATGGTACATTATGTATTATCATTTGTACATTGTTGAAATTGAAAGTTGAAACCTTATTTGCTTTATAATATTGATGATAGATAAAAAGTTTTATGTAATAACTATTTTAATTGAAAAAACCATGGAAACCTTTAAATTATAATTTCATATTCATATGGATATATATTAATAAATTCATTTACATATAATTAAATAGATCAAATTGCATTTAATATTATTTTATGTTTTTAGATAGAACCTTACCTTAAATATATTTGTGTTATAAATTCTTATACTGACAAATTAAACAGTATATATATGTATGTTGTACGTTAGAATTTTTGCTTATGCGTACGTAGCTTCATTCCATAATATATACGTTATTAACTAGTAATTTTGACTCGTTTAACATGTCCCCGTACTATAAGAAAATAGTGTAAAAACTAATTATTCCTTGCACACTGTTCGTACACGTTTTGTATATTAGACCATTCTTAAAGGGAAGATGAAGAGTATAGGTGAATGGAGATAATAAATAGGTGAATTGTTAAGGCACATAGATGATAGGAGAAAGTGAAAGAGAAATAGGTGAATGGTTTAGCCTAGGTGAAAAGATTGATGTGGGTCCACTTTAATTTATCTATATTATTTGTGTTATTTTGTTTTATTTTGATTGGCTACATTGTAAGGTATAATATAAAATTGGGGACCAAATAATAGGTGAATGATTAAAGGGAAAAGTGGAGAGAGAAAGAAATGAGAAGGTGATGCTGAATTGGCATGAAAAAATGTAATTGAAAAGGTGAATGGTTAAGAATGGTCTTATAAATACTATATATATTAAAAAACATTAAATTAAACTGGACATCATATATTCATTCTTCCAAACGTAAAAGTTAAACCTTAGTGACATATAATGGTCATGGAAACATGGAGGCTTACCTACCACAAATTGTCAATTTTTTAATGCCAAAACCGATCGATCGACATTATTCTCATAATTACTTACTTTCACAAGATGTGTAAAACAAAGCTAGCTAGCTAGCTAGATATATAGGATAGAATGTCAAATAATTAATATGGGAATATATATGGGATAGACTCCAAAACATTTCTTAATTAATTTAGCTGGCTTTCGATTCTTAGATAGATTTTAACCAAATGACGTGGAATTTTTGATGGACAAGTTACATACGGATCATCAGTTATATCCATTTTAATGCGAAACTGAAAGTGAAGTGTTGAAGTCATTTTACATACTTTCGACGTGCCCCACGTATTAATAATCATATTGATCAAGATAAGAATGTACTTATTATTATAAAGATATAGACGGATGTTGACGACATCTTCACGATTCATCTTCCAGTATCACAGTACATGATAGTATTGATAATAATAAATAAAATATATTATAACTTTAGAAGTATAATGCTAATACACAACTCCATAGAGTAATATATATCCAAGATTAAACATGTGCAATTGTGATACTATACACATACAGGTTTTAGTAAACTTTGTATTAGCCTAGATGGCTAGCTAGATACCATATAGTAATACTAGATTTTCTTAACTGCTATAAATAATGCCACAACAGTAGGTCCCATAGACGTATATATATATATATATATATAGAATAAGATAACGAGAATACGTTTTAACCATACTTAAGATGACATTACATTTATTGTTGTATTTGTTAGTCAGCAAAAACGTATTCATGATATCATACGTTGCTTGCTTTAAAAAAGAAATCCTCTGAAACTGTGTATATATTGTTATTTACTACGTTTCTTTATTTGTTTTAGTTCTTTTTCTCTTTCTTTGACTGCATAGTGCATACATAGGTTTTCAATAAAGAAATATATAGCTTGCACGCATGAATTCCTTTTGTCTACAATAAAAATGTATTGGGCGTTACATCGGAGTATATTTTAGATGCTACGTACAAATTAATTTAAAGTTATCTAGAATCTATAAAGTCTTGATTTTATGTCGTCATAAACAATAAATAATTAAGATGTTTTTTTTTTTCATATTGAAATTTAGATTTAGTATCAAATCAAATACGTATATATTTAAGTAGTTAAAACTCTCTCTAAATTAACAAAACATCATACGAGTATATTTAAGTGACAAAAGCTTTTAATTTTTTTGATAACAATTATCAATGGTACAAATACTCCAATCACTTGAACATTTAACTCTTCAATTCATTGATGATGATTGATGCTAAAATACACAAGCTCGAGCCAAGGACAATCAACGAAATAATTAAAACCTTTTGGGGTGGCAAAAAAAACCAAAAAATATATAAAGCAATTACACTTGTTAGCCTATCCGTAAATTTGTCAATCACATATGTATAATGAGTAAGCTCATACACAAAAGATCAAATTCTTTGAGGGTAGTTGGGTGATGCCAATTTGAGTATCCAACCCACCACCCACCTCAATCAATTTTGCTATAAAGGTGCAACTACTCTAAGTTTTATAACCATCTCAATCTCTTATTTAAATGCTACATAACATATTCTTAGATATACAAAACATTATAATTGATCATTATAATCTTTGTGGCATTTTTTACCATTTAGGTAAAAACTAGAAGCAGCCTCTCTACTTAGGTAGAGGTAAGGTCTGCCTATATCTTAACCTCCCCCATATATCGTCGAGGTATTGGGGCTCAAAACCCGTGAAAGGCGACACTGAGCAGTTACTTACTTACTTTTTTCTAATCTTTGTGGCATTATTAATAACTATTTTTTTTCAAGTTTTCTGTGATTTCACAAAAATAATAATAACATCACATAATAATTCGTATTGTGTCTTGTGGGCTTGTGGCATCTGAACCTACACTGTTAATTTGTGGGTTGATAGTTGATAACTTGATACTGCTATATTATTGAATTTTTAAAATAAAAGAAAAATTCACTTATGTCCTTTTTGTGAGAACAAGAACATGATAGTCATTTTGAATCATGTAGGAAAAAACTAGCTCAGTACTATCCAAAGTTGAGTAGAAATGTCTCGTTCGCCTAATTTATGTCTTTTTCGTTTTAATAAACATAAGTATAATTCTTTTCAGCCGTTGATCATTATATCTGAAGGTCCAAAAATGGTCATACATGTTTTTGCATTATGTGTGTTCCTATTTGGAAAATGATGATCAAATTGAAAATGAAAAAAAAATGTTGATTGAAGTTGATACCTACATATCTATACTTATATTTCTAAATGTATCTATACTGTCTAATAAAATAAATTACTCTTTTTTTTCCTTAATCTTTCTATTTTTGAAAAACTAAAAATATTCTTCTCCTTTATTCATTAATTTAAATATCTACATCTAATATACATATAATATCCTTAATGAAATAATTTACAGTATAAATCTCTCAACACTTAAAATAACTACAATATCACCTTTAACATCAATTACTTTACATTCACCACCATCGCCGTCCTTATCACCGTCCCCACTGCCACCCCCACCATCGTCACCACCACCACCTCCGCAATCACTATCCCCACCGCCGCCGCATTACGCGGGTATAAATCTAGTACTATATTATAAACGGAATAGTATTTTAATTATCTTTAGAAATGTTTAATTTTATTTAGTACCCCTTAAAATATTTTCACTTACACTACCACCTTAAAATTAATTATTAGAATATACTATCATTCCTTTATCTTTTAAAATATCTGCATTAACTCTTTACATCAATTATCTACAAGACTCGACGCCTCATCTACCACCAATAGTCTCCTCCAACCCTACATCGTCGCCATCACGATCACCGTCGCATTGAACGGTAACGTGCTAGTCTATCGACAAATGGAGTTGGATGCATGTATTAAATGTGTTTGTATGTATATATGCATATTTACGAAAAATGATAAATTTGGGGCAAAAAGTGAACCGTAGAGATGTATTTTGATACTGTCATATTGACTAAAAGTGTGTTGTTTTTTTATCACAAGGATAGTTTGTTCATACTGTTCTGCGAGGGAATGATTTAGGCAAAAATTGTATTAGAACCTTTCATATATTAATATTTTAATTTATAAAAATTAATCATGGTTGCTCTATAAAAAAAATGTATGTAAAAATGATAATAATTAAATCAAATTAATAATGCCACATAAGTCCAGAACACTGATTATCAAATCCGTTTTTATAAAGGTTTATTCCAACATTACTCGTTTGTCTTGTTATAAAGGAGTTAACAGTTTGTGTACATTAGTTATTAATTAGCAAGGAAATATTACTAAATGTAATTAAACAAACTTTATTGGCAGGTAGTTTACACACTTACACATAGAATCTCTTTGGTGAGTGTGTTACCAGTTTGTCGTTTTGGTCAGGCGGGCCGACCCGCTTTTGGGCCTCCCCACTCCTCAGAAGTGTAAGACGGTAAGCCGGTCTAAATGTATTCTATAATTTTTCCAAGTATGAGTAGTATCTTACTGAAAATATATTCTCTACAACTAGGGTTGTAAACAAACCAAACGAACACGAATAAGATCTTGTTCATGTTCGTTCGTTTAACTTAAAGAACGGTTCACGAACAGATAAACGAACATAATGACTTGTTCATGTTCGTTCGTTTGTGTTCATGAACGAATGTTCACGAACAAAAACGAATTGAACGAACACTAATGAACGTACACAAACGAGCGAAATATTTATAATTAAGTTATTTTATATAAACTTTTTATTGAATAACTAGGTATTTAATAATATATATATATATTATATAAAAAGTATTTATATTTAAACTATTTTTTATAGTTTAGTTGATTATGTATATAAATATATATATGTAAACGAACAAATGTTCACGAACATAAACAAACTATTGTTCACGAACGACGGTTCATGAACATAAACGAACGAACGTTCACAAACAGATTATCAAACGTTCATAAACGTAAATGAACGAACGAACTTCCCCCGAACGGTTCATGAACTGTTCGTGAATAATTCAGTTTGTTTACAGCCCAACCTACAACAAGACGGTGATGCAGATAAAATTTATATGGTTATGATATAACACTGTAGAAAATAAGTGAAATTCATATACCATTGCAATGTGCTTTGAGAGAGGTAAGATGAAGAATAAGAGTGTAATAACAAACACATCTAATTTCATATATTACGAAAGTGTAAAACAGGTATGATGAACAACGTTGACTGTTGAAAAGAATGAATTAAACGGAAATGTAAATGTAAGTGAAAAAGTAAAATTTGTGTCACAACATAAACGAGAAAAAAAAAAGAAGGAAAAAAAAAAAAAGAACAGGTAATATGTATACATGTTGTAAATTAAGGGGGAAAAAAATATTTTACAAGGTAACTCAATACCTTAAAATGTATGTGAAAATAGTTTTATATAATTGTTACAACAATAAAATACATGTAACGCATATAAGCATATTGCTGCCCAAGCCTTTTTCAGTAGTGGCGAAACACAGAAACATGGGGTAAGATTTTATAAGCTTTTAGTCTCGAATCGTTTTAAACTGAAAATATGTGAAAGGAAGAAAAGATATTAAATTATCAATTTAGTTTAGTATTTTTCTTTTTTTTTTCTTTCAAAAAGCAAAAAATTAAAAAAAAAGTATATTAACAAACCATTAAATCATGTTTGGTTTTTTACAAGAGGCTATGTTTATTATTATATGTTCTTACGCTTTTATGTTGTTTAGTATGGTGAATATGGTTGCTATTGTAAAGTATGTTAGATGGCATGTTTGTCACTCTTCTATACTCTTAAATCTTAATGTAGTCGGTTGATATTCCACAAACATGTATATATTCTTATGTTATTTTCGTCAGACAGGTATGATAACTAAACTCTTTATACTTTTTGACTTTTACATCTTTGTGACCGGAGGTCTTTATAGAAGCAGTCTATCTACTCTATGATAAAGGTAAAACTGTTTACAACTCACCTTTCTCGTACCCCGTTTAAGAGTTTAGTCTTATAGTTGTTTTGTATATATTAATAAACCACTCTCTTATTAAAGTTGAATCCACAACCTTATGGTTAGTTGATAATTTCTTATTATGTGGCATTGTGGCATTCGGATATGGTAATCTCATCATTCAACTTATCCTTTAATTAAATTTAAGTCTTTTGGTTTTTGTTTTTAAATTGTATCTAGCTCGCCAAATAAAGAAAGATAACAACTAGAATTATCAAATGCCTTTCAAATTAATCATCCCCTGCTTTATTATTTCCTCCAAAATTTTCATGAGGGGTTACTCTTTGTTATAATGAAAATCAACAACTAAGTCATTATCAACTATCAATGATGAGTTGGTGTAATGGTTTAGAGTTCCCCTGATGACCTATAGGTCTCAGGTTCGAATCCTCATTCCACCAACTTTAAGATATAGATAGTCCTTCTATGAAGGCTTGACTTCAGTATATCCAGGTTCAAGTATGAGGGGACATGGTTTACCCCTATTAATCGTCGTGCCTTCGGGCGGATTAGTAGGGGTTTTTTTCCTATTAGGTATTTGAAATAGGCATTTCTACTTCGATGAGCTCTCTAGCACGAACCCGGTTAAGACAACATATGTTAGACCTCTCGCTGTCGAATCGCAACACGAAGTTTCAAGCGAAATTCACCTTAAAAAAAGTCATTATCAACTACATGAAGTGATAAAACTTCACTTTGCAGGTTAAATTTAATAAGGGTTACTTTTTATTGTGATGAAGATCAACAACTAAGTCATTATCAACTATCCAAAATGAGAAAACATTTAATTTGCATGTTAAATTTATCTGCTACTTTTTAAAATAACAATTTTTTGAAAAATATAGTAACACACATGGGAGGTCTAGAGGGTGTGCAAATCCGATTCTCAACCGGGGCATAAATTTTAAAGGGGCATAAATTTTTGAAATTTATATGTATAATATGTTAAAAGATATGTTAAAAGTTATTGAAATCTTGTTTTCGATCAACAATGTCTCAAGAAAGACTTAGTGGATTGGCCATAATAATTATTGATAACAAAAACATAGAGAACATAAATTGTAAAGAGCTAATTAACCCATCTGATATGAAGAATGTTATGAGAGCTTCATGGATCATTGGGTAAATAAGTAACTATTATGGTATGTAATTCTAAAATTATGATCTTATTATGCATATATAATTATTTATTATAATGCTAATTATCGTTTATAAAAAAAGTTATTTATATATTTGAATTCGGTTAAAGTTAAGGCATAATTTTCTTTGTTCAACCGGGGTGTTAAAATTCTCAAGGCCGATACTATTAACACATGTCATAATCTAATAAATGAATAAACATCTAGATGCTTTTTCAGTATATTTGGTGAATAACTAAATTATTTGTTTATTTTCACGATTGAATTAACCTAATTGTATACCCACAATGCCTTACAAAAAAATAAAATGAATTCACAATTTCACACAATAGTTTTCGGTCATTATCAAAATAGTTATCATCATCGAAATAGGATAAACTAAAGGCGCATTTGGTTCACAGATTCTGATGGAATTGGAATTGAATTTCATTCCGTGGTATGTTTGGTTGTCAAAAGATGATGGAATTTCATTCCATTGGAATGTAAACATTTCATCAAATGATGGAATCTCCAATCCATGGGGTTATTGGATGGAATTTCATTACTTCATTTTCTTGAATTTTAAAAAAACAAAAAACATTCCATCAAATTCCATTCCTTCGGAATCTAATTCCGTTGCAAGATTTCATTCCTTACAAAAACATTCTGTGAACCAAACGCGCCCTAATACTCTTCAAATTAATTCGATAGATGAAAAAGAGGTGGTACAAAATATAAAGTGTGTTGTTAAACCGTACGCGCCATAACCGCAGCGGGTCCCGCCAATGATCAATCATTGTCCCAAATTCCCGCCACACTATATTAACCAAACTACAAGGGACTTAAATCACATTTCATAACCACAGGGACCGTTATGTAAAATACATCACCCTGTACTCTCTATGTTTTTCTGGTCTGTTTACATTTCCGTGATTGCCCATATTTTGTCCTTGTTCTCCGAAAACAAAATATATACTCACCATCTTTGAAATACGCGACGATTTTGCAGTCTCCCCATTTTAACAATATTTATATAAATATAAAAAATAAAATACACCATTTCAAATAAGGGGTGTGATATTTCATATGAATTGATTAATCTACCACATATATATATGCTTTATTAACTTGTACAGTGTAATTAGAAAGTTGTATGACCTAGTAGATTCATTAAAATTTGTGGTACTAATATCATTTCCCAATAAATAATATTATTATTATAATTTTATTCCTTTATATATATATAAGTTTGTATGTACCACATTTTTTACTTAAACTGACCCACAACAAACACACACATACAAAAAACTTAAGGTTAAGCTTTCATTTAAGAAAAATGATAATGATGATGACACGTTACTTATAAACTTCCAGTGACCCGGGCAAATTTTATCTTTTGTTACTTCACATTTTATGTTTTTGATACTTTACTTAACATATATATATATATATATATATATATATATATATATATATATATATATATAGATATTGATGTACAATCTTAATCTTTTCTTTGTAGCAAAAGTAAAACTAATGCTTTAAGAAAAAAAGATCGTAACAAATATACCCTCTGTTATATAGATGATAGTTATCTATATATATATTGGAAGAAAAGGATAAGTTTTTATTTAAAGATGATGAGAGTTTTGGTATTTTGGTTTTTGGTGGCGGTGACGGCGGTGGTGACGGCAGTCAATGTGACGTATGATCACCGGGCATTGGTGATCGACGGAACACGGCGAGTGTTAGTTTCTGGTTCTATTCATTATCCAAGAAGTACACCTGATGTATGTGTGTTTTGTTTTTTTTTTTACAATTAGCTACTTCACCCACACCGACACACATGCTCATATATATATTTTTTTCTTTTCTTTACTTTTTTTTAAAAAAAAAAAAAAGGATTTTGCTAATGGTTACACGTTGTACATACTACATAATGTGGTTGGTCATTATCTTTAATGGGCAATTACAAGTGATTATGTAAAATAACTTTAGCTTGTTAATTAGTAAAATCTTGTTTTTTTTTATAGATACTAAAAAAGGTTGTAACTTTAATTGGTTCTTTTTAAATGGATTGCAGATGTGGCCAGGGCTAATTCAGAAATCAAAAGAAGGAGGATTGGATGTGATTGAAACTTATGTTTTCTGGAATTTGCATGAACCTGTTAAAAATCAGGTTCTACTTTATTTTTTATTTTCAAGAATCTTGGGATATGAGTAATAATTGCTATAATCTTTGGAGTTTGGAGTAGCCTTTTGCAAGTTGTTTGGAGGGTATGTTTGTTGAAATTTTGGGTGTCTGAGAAAATGGGAAAAGATGATTTTTTATTTTTTTTAGGTTGTTACACTTTTAGTCACATCACTCACATGATATTGTGTAGCTTTTTAGTGTGGGGAACTTTACTATGTCAAGAAAGGAATAAGTTTTTTAAGTTTTCTTGAAGCTACAAGATTTTCATGAACTTAACTAGACGTCCTAGTTCTGGTGATTTTGTTAAACATATCTTTGGGTCAACTTAATATTACGCTAATTTAAAATTAATATCTGAATACAAATATGACCCATTTGCCATATGACATGCTGACAAAATCTTGGACTTCAACATAATGAGTTTGAAGAATTGCACTTTTTTTTTGGAGGGAACTGCTTTTTGATGTTTTGAGTGTTTACGAAAATTGACATAGCTTTGGTCTTTCTTTAATTGACCAAAATTATGTTGATTAGTGTTTTACAAAAAAACTTTTTTTTTTCCCTTGAAGTTACAAGATTTTCTTGAATCTAGCCCAGGTGTTTGGGTTAGTGAGTTTTTGGGGCTTATCGGCATATTTGGTTTTGACTCATCTTTGAAATTTGTGGCTTAGTTATAAACTTGTAAACTAATCATGAATTTTGGCATTCAACAGTATGACTTTGAAGGTAGAAAAGATTTGGTCAAATTTGTGAAATTAGTGGCTGATGCTGGTCTTTATGTTCATCTTCGAATCGGACCTTATGTTTGTGCTGAATGGAATTATGGGTCAGTTCTGATTTCAATTTTTTCACTATTCGATATTCATAATGTTGCAAATTTTGGTGTTTATGCTCATTAGTCTATTATTTATATTAACAGTGGGTTTCCGCTCTGGTTACATTTCATACCTGGAATTGAGCTTCGAACAGATAATGAGCCTTATAAGGTTGATTTATCTCTTTTGTTACTAAGCATTAAAAAGCTTCTTTTTTTTGGTGAACCAGTTGCTTACCAAATTCACATATGTTTAGGCTGAAATGAAGCGATTTACAGCCAAGATAGTTGGCATGATGAAGGATGAAAATCTTTATGCATCTCAGGGTGGACCTATAATCTTATCTCAGGTTAGTTTATCAAGCAATACACTATGATCCAGTTTGAGTTTGACATAATTATAAAACGTCATTTGGGCCTCTTTCGTGCCAGATTGAGAACGAATATGGTAATATTGATGACAAATATGGGCCTGCTGGGAAAAGTTATATTAAATGGGCAGCGAGTATGGCAACATCTTTGAATACAGGAGTGCCATGGGTTATGTGCCAACAAAAGGATGCTCCTGAGTCAGTGGTAACACTAATAAAGAACCGACTAAACTTCTTTAGTTTTTTTTATAGCTAGGTTAATAACTATTTATATGTGTTTTTTTTTATTATGAATATAGATAAACACTTGCAATGGGTTCTACTGTGATGGGTTCACTCCAAATTCTAAAAACAAGCCTGCAATGTGGACTGAAAACTGGACAGGATGGTTTCTTTCTTTTGGTGGCGCAGTGCCCTATCGACCAGTAGAAGATATTGCGTTTGCGGTTGCACGCTTTTACCAAAGAGGCGGGACCTTTCAAAACTACTACATGGTTAGTATATATTTGTGTTGTGTGTTATGTAGGTTTTCAATTTGAGGCTGTTAAAAATTGGTGGATATGTTGTGTGCCTCATTGCAGTACCATGGTGGGACTAATTTTGGTCATAGTACTGGAGGACCATTCATTGCAACAAGTTACGATTATGACGCTCCACTTGATGAGTATGGTACGCTTGCTTCTTAATCTTGTTTCGGGATTGATTTGTACTTATTAGTCAACGGTTGCTATATATCTAGGGGTGTTAAAAAATTTTCATTTTGAAACTGATTGTTACGATTTGTTGACAAAAAAATCAATTTGAATTTTTGGAATTTGGATAAAACAGATTTTTCTTCCAATCATTTGATTTTTAGGGGCCAAAGTATACTCGCATTATCAATTTGAATTTTGTGCAGGAGCGCCTCGACAACCTAAGTGGGGCCATTTAAATGAATTACACAAGGCCATAAAGCTTTGTGAAGAGGCGTTGGTGGCAACCAACCCAAAATATACTTCTCTTGGTCACAATGCAGAGGTGAAATATATGTATTCCCCTTCTTCTTGATCCCTTTTGAACTAAAGATGTGACTGGATTCATTTTTCTTCACTAACATCAACTTTTTTGGGATTAGGCTCATGTGTATAAGACATCATCAACATGTGCTGCTTTTTTGGCGAATATAGATTCACAAAATGATGCAACTGTGACTTTTAATGGCAATTCTTACCACTTACCAGCTTGGTCTGTTAGCATCTTGCCTGACTGCAAGAATGTAGTGTTCAACTCTGCAAAGGTTTGTTTGACTTTATGATCACTCCTAGTTATTCTAAAGTTCATTGTTATATACTTATATGAATTACTTTAAAGTTGAATTCCAGGAAAATACATATTTATGCTCTATGTTATAACACATATTTAATATGAGGTCTTTCTAAACTTGAGCTTTGACAGATAAACTCTGTGTCTACCATCCGAAAGTTTGTAACTACAAGTGTTAGTGATGAGTCAGGTGCTTCAGAGGCGATTTCATCTGACTGGAGTTATGTTAGTGAGCCAGTGGGGATCTCGAGTGATGATGCATTCAATAGACCAGGATTATTGGAGCAAATTAATACCACAGCCGATCAAAGTGATTATTTATGGTATTCATTAAGGTACAAGAGTTTTCTATATTTGTACTTTTGAAAAGGAGTCAATCATGTTCATGGTAAGTTATTCACCTCTTAAGGTTTTGCCACAACTTTTTCGCAGAGCTGACATTAAAGGTGACGAGCCCTTCCTTCACGATGGATCTCAAACGAATCTTCATGTGAAATCACTCGGTCATGTTTTTCATTTATTTGTTAATGATCAACTTGAAGGTACAAACAAGTCAAAACAATAAGTTGAAACTTTTGTAAAATGTCATGATAAATCTTAAATGTTTTTAACCTTTAGGTAGTGCAACTGGGAGTGCATCACAACCTCAGATATCTAAGGATATCCCCATCACCCTTAAGTCCGGAAAGAACAAAATTGATATCTTGAGTTTGACTGTTGGACTTCAGGTCCTACTTCTGTAAATTTTTAAAAAATTTAATATAGATAGCAAAGTGAACATATTCAGTATTAATCTGATTTTTGTGTACACTGTGCAGAACTATGGTGCATTTTTTGATAAAACAGGTGCAGGCATTACTGGTCCAGTGGAACTCATGGGATTAACAAATGGGTCGTCTGTTGACCTTTCATCCAAGCAGTGGACATATCAAATTGGACTCAAAGGAGAAGCACTAGGCCTAAACACTGGTGGTTCATCACTATGGGTATCAGGGTCACCTAAAAGCCAACCTTTGACTTGGTATAAGGTAATATCAAGATTTTTTGTAGAACCATTGCATGTTGTACTCTGCATTAGTGTGTTAAACAAAAAACTATGTTGAAACAGACCAATTTTGATGCCCCGTCGGGTGATAACCCAGTAGCGATAGACTTCACTGGGATGGGGAAAGGCGAGGCTTGGGTCAATGGTCAAAGCATCGGGCGTTATTGGCCAGCTTATATCGCTCCAACTAGTGGTTGTTCAGATTGTAGTTACAAGGGCTCATATAGTTCATCAAAATGCCTCAAGAATTGTGGGAAACCATCGCAAAAGCTGTAAGTGAAGTCTTTATTGAGCATATCTCTTAACATTCGAATCTTATTTTTAATTAAATTAATCTTGCTTGCAGGTACCATGTACCTCGATCATGGTTAAAACCAAGTGGGAATGTAATGGTCTTGTTTGAGGAAATAGGAGGGGATCCTACAAGAATCTCTTTCGCAACACAAGAGTTGGAAAGTTTGTGTTCACATGTTTCGCAATCTCATCCTCTACCAGTAGACACTTGGAGTCAAGATAAGTCAAGAATAAAGTCAAAGTCAGAGCCAAGAGTTTCGCTCGAGTGCCCTCATCCTAATCAAGTCATCTCTTCAATCAAATTTGCTAGCTTTGGAACTCCTCAAGGGAAATGTGGAAGTTTCAGTCATGGTAAATGCCGAAGTACCAACGCCCTTTCAGTCATACAAAAGGTCAATTCTTTCAAATTTGACTATGTTTATGTGTATATCTTTTCATTTGAACGGTTTCAACTAACGAGTGTTAATCATTACAGGCTTGCATAGGGTCAAGGACTTGTAACGTTGGAGTTGCGACTGCTACATTTGGTGATCCTTGTATAGGTGTAGTGAAAAGTTTAGCAGTAGAAGCTTCATGTGCATGAAAAAATAACACGTGAACATGTCTCTTATTTATAGAATAAAATTATATTATATCGATAATAATCAAATTTGGAAGGCTTTCTTTCCATTATTAATACAATTTAATAGAAAATCAGAAGATGAAATTGTAACATTACAATAGTTGATCAGTATTCAGAGATACCAATAGCATCAGCCATTTCAGTTTGTGGCTTAAATCTGCATAGTTTGCAAACAGGGGAAGTAAGGGATGAAGTTTCATACTTGTCTTCCCCACCCATTATAGGCATAGCTATCCCTCTCTTCACCGGGCTGACATACCCCGGTTGGTATGTTTTCCCCAAGATACCCTCCACATCGTCTGAAAGATTCGAAAACTTGAATTGCAACTCAAAGTGGGCAAAAGCGTCACTTGATGGTAGCTGGTAGTTGTGAGCTTTGTCATCTGCTTTGGTCACTGGAATGGCCTTCATGTCAATCTCTACCAACCCACCAATAGTGACTTTCAAGGTGTTGGTGTCATCAGTCCTCTCGACCACTACATCTCTTACTCCCGTGTTGGTTTTCCATTCAGAATCTCCATCAAATGGGACCGTGACTTCTTTACCGTTCCATTTCACAAGAAGGACATCCACAGAGTCATCCCATTGTTGTACTTTCTTGGCTGAAATGACTAGTGATTGGCTGTCGAACATGACTGCCACTGATTGAACCCATGTGTAGTCACGCTTCCTACCATTAGGTCGGCTTCCAATGAAATGGGCGTTGATTTGAAGGTTGGTGTCTGAGACAAGAGCGAAATCACGTCCTTTGCCACCATGGAAGTAAAACATAACTCCATCACCACCAACGAACCTTGGATCGTAACACAGAGAGCCATATCCGTTACATTTTGGTCTCCTCCCTGCCAACATTAACATTAGTAATACAGATGATTAACTATTAAAATGAAAAAAAACATTTCGTAACAAATTAATAGGCTGCTTACACTTGCAAGTAGCTTCACACTTTCTCCCACAATTAATATGGCACCCTTTACTCTTCTTGTTCTTCTTGGGCTTTCTTTCTGGGCACTCCTTGGGACAAGTTAGTGTCTTGTATTGACAAACTTTGGATTTACAAAAAGCCCTTTCACATCCTGATTTTGGGTCAGGTGTCAACTCATCGTAATTAGTCTCATCATCATCTTTTGGTTTAGGCTTTGGTGCCGGTGCTGGAGTTTTAGGCTTGGGTGTCGGCGCAGGTGTCTTAGGTTTGGGTGCCGGTGCCGGTGTCTTAGGTTTGGGTGCTGGTGCCGGTGTCTTAGGTTTGGGTGCCGGTGCCGGTGTCTTAGGTTTGGGTGCCGGTGCCGGTGTCTTAGGTTTGGGTGCCGGTGTCTTAGGTTTTGGTGTCGGTGCAGGTGTCTTAGGTGCCGGTGCTGGTGTCTTGGGTTTTGGTGCCGGAGTAGGTGTCTTAGGGACTAGCACGGGTGCCGGGGTCTTAGGGTCCGGCACTGGTGTTGGAGCCTTAGGACCAGCTGGCACTGGTGTCGGAGTCTTATGATCATCAGACGCTCCAACAGTGGTTGCTCCAATGATTGAAATAATAAGGAAAGTCACAAAAAGGAGTGACTTCCCCATGTCCAAAACTGTGCTGATTCGTTTTCTTTTCTACTACTTGTAGTATTTTACTATTATAAGAAACAAAGAAATGAAGTATGAATGGAATGATTTGTTTGATGGAAAGTTGGAAGTCATTTATAGGGGTATAAAGCAAAAGGAAAGAATAATGCATGGAGTTCGCACTAATCCATGCAATTGTTAACTGGTTTCCCTTCAGTTTCAAAAAAGATACTTGGAACCTTGAGGACGGGCCCTTTCATTTTGTCAAACACATATATTATACCTTTTGACCTTTTGAAGAAACATATACTCATTACTCAAGGTACTCGTATTATATATTGTAAGCCGTATTATTGTCTTTCTTAAGCAGACATATTGGATAATTATACATCCAAAGGATGCATTCTAATATAACTTCCTGTATATTTTATACACTTTAACCACCATCAAGCTAGGTGCTCTAGTAGTCGGGCATGATAATATTTATATAAAAGAACATTTCATGTTTGAATATCACTAGGTAAACATCTTAAGGTAGCAAAGAAAAAAGTTCGAAAAGTTCAATTCATGGTGACTCCTGTGAACATATTAGTCGAATACTCGCATTTTCCGAATAACCTGGGAACAAAAAAGCTCATAGTTTATCCATTTCGTATACCTTATAAATATTTCAACCGCTAGCTAGAGACTCTTAAGCTAAAACTTCTAGCTTAATTATAAAAGATTTTAATGTATTACAAAAATGGAATAACGTGGAAGAGAATGGAGGCATAATTGAGTGGGTCACATGGGTCCGGTGGCATCTATGGGCTTTGCTTAACCATACATTCATGCACTTCTTTTGGGAGGATAACGACAAATTCTTTGAATGATCCTCTTTTGAACCAGGTTTAGAATTGCTGTAATTTCTTAATTACTTCAGTTTGTTAGAAACTTATAGAATAGCTATAACAGAAGAAAACAAAGTTTATGGTGTTATGTGATACTCTCCGCTATGGGTTTGCAGGGGCATAAAAGATAAAGATTATTTGAACGAGCTAGATGCCATTTCCACTAAGTTCGGATCAAAATTTTTGGTCGAAAGCAGGTTAGAGAAAACGGGTAATGATCACATGTTCTAGACTTGTATTTTTCTAAAAGCAAATTGCCAACCAAAATTTAACGATATGCAATATTTATTGCTTAAAAAGTAATACGGAGTATAAATCTAACTTTGACACGTAAAGGGTATATATATTTAAAAAAAAATGTCAATAAAGAGAGACAATAAAAGGGAAACGTTAAAAGAGAGAGAATAGAAAAAGTTCGAATCTTAACTTAAGTATTAACGATAACTATTACTCGAACAAATATGATTTAGTTTAGATGAATACATGATTATAACTTTCTTTGCCGTGTCTTTTTTTAAAATATGGCAATTGGAATCATGATGATCCACAAATAACCATCAGGGTGCGTAAAACCAATAAACTTGAGTACTTGACCACGTCGGGTCGTGGACAGGTAATGAATATACCATTATCTTTTATGGATAAATCCATCACGTGAAATCATGATACTCATATAAAAACATGTCGAACCAGCATAATTACTAACTTACTTTTATACCTGTATGCTTTATATTTTTTGATATATGTTTGTAGATTATAACACAATCCTAAATTATAAACAGGAAATTTGTTGCAAGATATTTAAATTGATTCATATCTTATTGGAAATTCATAACATGGAGAAACTGAATATGAATGTGGCACTAAGCTGATGTAAAAAAAGATTCTATTTGTTTATTGATAACTTATTGCTACCACTTAATGTCCTTCGACAGACAACAATTTGTTTGAATTGGTTTCTTTTTGCATCAGTAAGCTTTTTGCAATCTTTTCACCACTCACCTGGAAAGAAATCAGGTGCAGAAATCAAGAACTGAATTTCACAATGAATGGAATGTTATTTTGTGTTAAAGATAACGATGGAATTAAGAAGCAAACCTGCAAAACTTGTAAGCTTATAAAGTTCAAATAGGTATTTGTGGAATCCAGAACTCCCTAAAGCAATCATCATGAGAACTGGGTACATGTGTTGAAGTAAGTTGTCACAGAAGTCGGAATAAAATGGGCATGTAACCCGATTTAGCATAATATTTGATCCTCTTTTTTATTGGAGAATAAAAAATGAGCATCACTTTGCATGCACATATAAGTTGGTGGAATAAACTTAAATACAGATAGTCTTGCTTCTGAAAGGTAGCAAACAGAATGCCTGTTTTGTATGTAGCTACAAATCTTTGACCATATATAAGCATAAAAAAGGAGCATGTAATGAGAGAATAAACAAATTCTTAAAGATCAAATAGAGGTTCGAATATGATAATATTATGCTAGAAAACTTACGTAAATGCAGATTCAGATCATATAAAGGGTCACTATGCTTAAAAAAATATCTCTAAATGCACATTAAGAGCAATCCCGCCAACATAAAAAGTTTTCCGCGGGGGCATACTAGGCTTTGGAGTTGTGTTTACGTATCTTGAACTCTTGAAGCTTCTTACCTTTATTTGTATAAGATATAAACTTATGTATAGCAGAGTCCTACTCAGATTTTATTTTGTCATAATAAACTCAACACCATAAGAACTTTCATGTTCTGAAGACAAAACGAGAACATAGATTAATGGTTCTAAAAAGGAACATGTTATATGGGTTAATCGTAATGCACTACAACAAACTCCTAAATTCGCGAGCATTTTATAGTTTATATCATTATATCATATCTTTGAAGCACAAAGCCAATGTAAGAAAACCTGATGCATGAGGCAATTGGCAAATGGTAACAAGCTCAAAGAACCAGTTGTGCATGCGTACAACCACCTATATGTGACCTCCACACTGCACTAAAAATAGCATTTAGTTTAACTCCATAATGGGCTGCATAACAAACCACGATATATAGAAGTGAAACAAAAAATTTGCAGCAAAGAAACAAAAACAAAAAAGGGAAACAATAAATTCTTGCAGCCTTAAACTCATCAAAGGCTCTTCAAAGGTCAGTTGAAATAGATGGACAATCTGAGGATAAAAGGTCAACCGAGCACCTTCCGGTTAAATAGGAGAAGATATACTCATTCCCAAATCGCCCCAAAATCCAAAGAGACGTCCGCATCAGTATACCAAATTTCTTTTGGGGAGATTTGAGAAAGAGAGGGTATCTGCGAAGGTGATGATGGTGATCATGTTACCAAACCACTTCGCATTTTAATCCTTTTATAAATCTTTACTAACCCGACATCTTCCAAAAAGGTGGAATCCTGCTACTATCTCGTATTACAACAGACTTCTAACCTAACATTTATGATCATCCCATAAAATCTATCATAGGTTTCAAGCCAACAAACACCTCAACCAAAGGCAAGCAAACCTAATGCATGAAACAATTGATAAATCCATCACAAATACTATGCAACATGCATGAATCATAACCGACTTCTAGCTTAACATTCTTGATAATCCCATAGCATATATCATAGATGATAGATTTGAAGCCAATAACCTCAACTCAAGGTAAGCAAACCTAATGCACGAGGCCATTGATAAATGCAGGATTAAAAAGTCATACCTTCCAGACAAACTCAAAGGCTCAAAGCACTGGTTGAATGGCACATAGCAAGCTCTTATAAGCCATCAATAAGCTTTAATATTCCTTGTTGCAATACCACAATAACAAGGGCAGTTAGTTTAATTCCACAGTAATCTACATAACACAGACCATAATATATAAAAGTCAAACTTGCAGGAAATTAAGAAACACAATGATTGGTCCCAATAAAAAAAAAAAGAAAAAACAAGTTCTTATAGCCTTGAACTTATCTAAAGCAGTTCCATGATAAGTTGAAAGTGCAAAAGTACCCAAGATATTAAATATAGACAAAACCATGTGTCGTTTCTAACAAAGGGATACAGTTACTCTGTTTATAACTCATTTAGACAAAATAGAAAGAGAACCAAGAAAGAAAACCAGGTGTTGAAATACTTTTTACTCTAGACGCTAGCACCATTCACCTAGAGGTTGTAATTCAGTAATATATTAATGATGAAAATAAATTAATGACAAAACAAATTAAACAGGTAATACAGAATCCAAAAGTACATCCCTAAAGGAATCCTCATGTAAACTCTATGTTGATAGCCGGTCTCTGTACTAGTCTACCACTGTCGATTCATTCAGAGGTAATGTGTCTTGTGCCACTTTAACATGCAATCTAGCCACTTATAAAACCCACTTGAGACAATACTCAATAGCAAATAGCATCATTACCATAATAGACCAGCAATTCACTGGAATGAAGTTACACGAATAGACAACGTCAACTTATGAAGGCTAGCAACCAGAGTATTTGTTTCGCAAGTAGACTCCGAAAATCAAAACATAAAAAAGAAGCATGTAAATAGTGCTAACAATATCTAAAATATCATACAAAGGTTTCAGAATGAGAAATTTCTAGCAAAAATTTGACCACTTTCCCTAAATGAACATTAACAGCATTCATGCCAGGACAACATGACTTCCATAAGTCATACTCCTAATAGTCTTTTAGAACATTTCTTCAACCTTATTAGGTTGAAATCATATGGGTTTATAAACTTGATCATCTATAACACATTCCAACTGAAGATTCTACTAGTTTTGTCAAGATCTTTCAAAAATTAACATAAATAAAATTCTGACATAATACATTAAAAGTTTTAAACAGGAACAATATGCATGAATCATAAAGTACTACAACAAACTTCTAACCTAAGATTCATTATAGTTTCAAACTTTCTATCACATATTTAATCCCCGTTAATTCTCAACTGTATGTTATAACGACAGACTAAAAATTATGGTTTTAATTCTTTAATCAGTAACAAGTTATGTTATTAAGTCATAAAAAAAAAGATTGATGGTTATAAACAGGAACGATATTGTTATTATGACAAAAAAAGATTTATGGTTTTAAACAGGAACAAGTTAATTTCAAAATGCATGAATCATAAAGTACTAAGATAACCTTCTGACCTAACATTCATTATAGTTTGAAAGTTTCTGTCACTTACATGAGGCACAAGGCAATTAATAGATGCAGGATACAAAAACTCGTGCCATCTAGATAATCCTGAACTTCAAGAATCAGTTGGACATACCTAAGACCACTTATACATGGTTCTCTGCACATAAGTAAAAAGAACGATTAGTTAATTCCACAGTAACTGAATAATGAATTAACTCTGTATAATATATTACAACCCTAATTATACATAGTGATCAAAGAGAAGAGCAAAAAAAAAAAAACACCTTAACATCATACATTTAGTAGAATTCGGATAGTAGATTTTGTTACATGTGAATGAGGTCATCCCAAAGGAGGAACTGAAAAAGCAGAGTACACACCAACCAGTATGGATCCTTCCTCGAGGTTTTAAATCTTCAAGGCAAAACATATAACATCATACATTTATATGTGTACAACACAAGACAATTCCAGAAACAAATTGAGACAACAAACCGAAGTTCTAAAGTTGACGATTGAAGCTACCATTGTCTGCGTATTAATATGTGAATAGGTACATGATGTCTCCATGTCCTACTGATTTTCTAGTATAGATGAGGCAGAAGATAATGGTTTTCTACTTTAACATTAACTGCAGAACCAGAGAGTCGCTGGGTAATTACACATAGATGAAACCATACTATCTATCAAATCAAACTAGACCAAGCATCAACTTCTTGGTTTGCAAAATTTTAGGCTGAAGTTTCACATATTATATGATTAATTAACTTGGACTAAAACAGGTTGACTCAACTCCAAAAACTAAAACTTTCTGCAGCTACCTTTTCAGACAAAGTACAAACCGGTAGTGAGATGATTAAGTTCCAGATATAAAGAGAACAAGACACTTTGGTGGAAGACGCGCAAAAGTATAACTCTTTCCCTTATCCTCGTTAATCTGTAAAAAAAAATAAAGTAACCCATGGTATGCTGAAGAAGCAAGTTTTGATACACATAGAAAAGTTGGTTACATAGTATCAAGATTAGATCAAAAAACAGAAGACAGAACCTAGCTGAAGACCTTCATGTTAAAAAGATATGACGCAGTAAAGAGCCCTCAGGAGAGCTATCTGCCAGCCAAGCAAAGGCTGCAATGCAAGTCATCTTCATATAAACTTCCACAAAATCCAGCACCAATCATCATGCTACCTTTCGAACCATAATATTAGTTGAAAGATGTCAGATGCTTTTTTTAAACTTCATGATAAATTACATAAAACTATACATATGCAAATATATCTCCAGAAACATCGGGAAGAAGGCAGAGAGAGGAAGCAAGTCCAAGGATACACTATCAAGGTGAGGATAAAAGAGCACAATTACACGGCTCCCTGTTGGCAAAATTTAATGATCATATGAAAATGTAGAAGAAGAAGTTATAAGAAGATATTACATCACACATCAAAAGGTATAAATGACATACACTCAGAAAGATATACATCAGAATCAATGTATGAACCTCTTAGTGTTAAATGGTCATATTTAGCTGGATTTTCTGTGTAAAAAATGTATGATGACCTATTGACCTTGATAACTTTTTGTCCTTCGTTTATATGTCGACATTCAGTCAGCATAAACTAAGTGGATACCAATGTGCAAAATGTTAGTAATATTAAAAAAAGGAAGAAAGATAACGAGAAGCAATAACAAATCATAGATGAAAGCGAATTGAGAAACATATTCACCAGCCAAAGACATGAGAACGGGACAGAGAAGAATTCCAAAGGCAAATTTAAGTTATCCCTACATAACCTTATGTAATGTTTAAAGTTGTCTTTAATTTCTAGCAGATCTTTCAAACATTCCATTGCAATCTTCTGACTTGTAACGTATTTACAATCTTATTAAACTCCTCTAATAACCCTTACGTTGCAGCTCAGATGTTACTTCTGACATATTCATAATTTTGAACCTTTTCAAGCTTCGTAACTTATGGAATTACCGATAAAAAACAGATTGTAGATATATATACATAATAAAAAATACACAAACAATCTATTACCTCTGTTTCACTTTTCTCATTCTAACCGATTTGTACATAATTAACCTGCAATCAAGAATGCAATTATAAATTTAAAAAAAAACCTAATTTATGGAATTACCGATAAAAAAAAATTAGAAATATAGTCAAATAATGAAATACTGTATTATATTATAGATATATATATACATATAAAAAAAGCTTATATAAAAACAGAAAGAAATAAATATTAGGGTTGTAGGAATTTGTTACAGAAACATTATCGATATATAAAAGTTTTCTGATTCTTCTCCGGAACCGGCGGTTACTTTATCGCCGGAATGTAAAAGATACATATAATGTGTGTATGTATATATAGAGAGAATGGGTTTGAAATAAAGTGAATAATGGTTTTGGAGGGAGTGGATGATGTCTAATGTGATGATGGGTATTTATACAAGAGGTGAAATATTCTTATCACCGTTTAGATGTGGTGAACGTAAAAGATACGCTTAGAAACAACGCGGGTCTTTTTTACGCCACTTTTTTAACACGGCCTTTTTTTTTTTACGGTCACAACTTACAAAGTTAAAACTTTTAATTTTAAATACGAACTACACATTCCTTAATTGATTTCTTAGATTCACTATAAATAGTATATCTAAACCCTTATTAATTCGCTATTATATATTTATATGTATAATAATAATAATAAAATAATAACAAGTATGCATCTAGCTTGATTAGCAAGGGGGAGATTATGAGGGAGAATGGTAGCATATTTGTTTTTCCCTAAATAAAAGGGTTTATAATCATCGATATAGAAGTCCAAGTCTGAAAAATCTGAGGTTGAAGGAATCGGCGGTGAATCTTGAGGTTATATATTCATCAACACTCAGTAATTATTATTGTTGTTGTAAGGATTAGGATTGCAATAACTACCGATGATTTGTGTTAATGATCAAGTCTTTTGTTAGTTGATTAAGGTTATAGAATTCAAGCCTCTTGTAATTTTTTTGGTAAAAATCAAGTACTTTTTGGATTATTTTGCTTAAAAATCGAACCTTGTTTAGATGGTTTGAGTAAAGATGGAAGCTGCCTAGCCTTTTTTTTTTAAGCTTATAGCTTTTTTTTGATAAGCTTAATCTATGTCTGGTTTGTTTTTAGGTTTATAAAGTTGTCATTATTTAAATAAGTTCATTAGTAAGAAAAGAAAAAAAAAAAAAAAACTTAGTTGATTATTGTTAAAAGTTTCAAGTCTTTTGTAGATTCTTAGGTGAAAATCAAGCCCTTTTTGGTTTGTCTTGGGTAAAAATCAAACCTTTTTCAGATGGTTCAAGTAAAAATCAAGCTTTAGATTATATTTGGTTAAAAATCGAGCCTTTTTTTTAGGTTATTTGGTTAACAATTTAGTCTTTAACTATTAGATTATTTGGATAAAAAAAATAGAGTCTTTTTACGATTAATTGGGTAAAAATTTGATTCTTTAAATTACACCAATGCTGTAATTTATCTTTTATTGAAGGGTTATTACATTGAATACCGAAAATCGATGACTTTATGTATTTACACTTTCTAATGTCCACCATTATTTTTGACTGACATGTGTTAGCGCTAGAATTTTATACTTTGTTCATCTCATTATCATTTCCCTATCATTATTTGATTTTCCGGTGACTCTTTTTTGGGTTTTCCGGTTTATATGGTTTCTTGGCGAGCCCTTTTTTGGGTTTTTCGGCTAACCCATCCCACCAGCCCATTCTGCTACCTCTACCCTTGTGACATCCATTCTTTCGAAAGTATATATCCTTCGTTCCTTTGGTAACTTAGCAGAATTTATTTAATGAAATGTCATACTTGATATCTTCAGAAACATCTTGATCTCTCAATTAGCTTTTCGGGGTACTCACACAAATTTAGAAGTTATAGATAAGAAGACCAAAGATTCTCATGAAAAGAAATCAACTAGTTAGGATGCAGATGAATAAACGAAAAAGTTGGTAATAAACACACGAAGCTGATTTAAATTCAAATACCTCCGGATAACATAATGATATCCGGTACGCAAGACCTGCCACACGAAGAAACAGTAACACGTTACGACATGAAGGCTGTCCGTAACGAAGGCTTCCGCAGTAAGGTAAAAAGGATAAAAATTGTTCCCTATAATTTCGGGATTTGATCTTATTACTTGCAGCAAATAATTAAGGAAATAATATTCCTGGCCTAACACTTAGGGAAACCCTAAAGAGGCTTAACTTTCTCTCTAAGATAAATTCTCCCTATAAAAGGAGATTCATAACACCTCACAAAGGCATCATTCATTCATTCTTACTCATTCACAAAAACTCAAATAGTACAGAGCACACTTTATACACGATCGTCCAGATCTAAAAACATAATAGCACGATCTTAATCGGCTAACAATCAAATCATAATTGATTGGTGTAAAGAGATCAAAACTCTACCTTCGAGGAATCGCCAACAAACAACCAAAAACACCCATCATCTCTTTTTCTTAACCTAATCTCGGTTTGGTATACAATCAATAAACTCCACTTAAACTTATACAAAATCTACACATGTGTATACTGAGCCTGCATTGACACAAGCCATGAACATCATAAAGACAAATAATTGGTTGAACAAAAATCTAGCAGCTTACATGACAATACTAATGAGTCCTTAATCAACAGCATATCAACAGCATTGATACGATACAATCAAATGTGGGTGCAGAAGGCCAATGAGTTTGGCGGTCCATTGCCCAATGAGTTCTACACACTTTTTAATGTGGATAAATTGTTAAACGTTTCTAGTTCTACATTTTTTTACACACATAAACCATGACATAAATTATATTTTGTTCACATTGATTAAAAGTGTGGACAAATGCAATATTATTTGTAGTGTGTGATTTACTCATAGTATATCGTATCATAAATTTGCTTCATTATGCAATGTAAATGTTTATCTCTAGATCGATATGATCACAGAGAAGACTTCAATCTAGAGATAAACATTTACATTGCATAATGAAGCAAATTAATTAAAGCTTACATATTTTATGAATTACACATACATATAGTCTAAGTCTACTAGAGGTTTAGTAGATCGACAATATTACATACACAACTTGGGGATGGCCGGTACGTGTGCCATCATGTAATTATATAGCAATAACTTGAAAGTTAGAGAATTGGGTCGTAACATAGAGAACCATATCCAGGGCATCTAGATTTTCTCCCTACAAAAGTTAAAACTCGGTTAGCTAGCTAGTATATGTAACGAAACGTATGTAGAGATGCAGAATTAATTATATAATGAAATTAATAATAATCAGATAGTAAAATATCGATCAGTTTGGTTACGTACATTTGCAAGTAGCTTCACATTTGGTACTACAATCAATGAAACATCCTGCTTGCTTCTTGTTCTTTATGGGTTTCCTTACGGGGCACTCATAAGGACAAACAAGTATCGTATCGTAACAAGCTTGGCCTGCTTTCGATAGGCAATAAGCCATTTGCTGTCCTGTTCGAGGATTCGTGATGACATCGTAGTTAGTAGTGGGATCTGCCTCAACAGGCTTAGGGGTCGTAGCCGCTCGAACAACAATTGAGGGATGTATGGAAATAATGAAAATGAGAAAGAAAGCCACTAAAAAAAACAATGACTTCTTCCCCATAATTATATATCGAAAACTGGCCGGGTGTACGTGTTTTTTTTCAATAAAAATGAAGTTGATATATCGCTGGTTTAGTGGATAAGAAGGAGAAGCCATTTAATTTATAGAGACTTGGTTAGTTAGCCATGCATAGAGCTCGGCTCAAGGTACGTTCTCATTACATGATTATTTTATAGTTTTGATTAACTTTCTAGTAATTTGATTCAAAACTAAGTTTATTAGTGGTTTGACAGATAGATCACATATATATATATATATATATATATATATATATATATATATATATGAGTAAATTACACTTTTCGTCCCTGAAGTTGGCACGTTTTCCACTTTTGATCCATAAACTTTAAAAATTACAATTTTGACCCTAAAGTTGGCCAATTTTTTCAATAATCGTCCTTTGGTCTTACGACGTTAAAAAATGGCCGTTAACATACGCACGTGCTAGACACGTGAGGGCACTAATGTCATTTCACCTTACACAAAGGGACGAAAAGTAAAAAAATAGCTACTTGAGGGACGAAAAGTGAAAAAATAGCTACTTGAGGGACGAAAAATGAAAATCATACAAATAAATTTATTCTTCCATACTTTCTTTTCCGATCATTTTTACCGATGAAATTTTTCGACTAGACATTTATTTTTCGATTATACCTAATAAAAACTCGACTTTGAATCCAAATCTAAACTACAAACAAAATCATTTACTCAACATCATGACACAAAACACAACCAATAAAACAAATTATAATTCAAACATGCTAGTCATTTTTTTTTCTTCTAAATTTTGATTTTAATTGAAAGAGGGATGGTGGATGGTGGTGATTCTAGGTGTTGGCGGTGGTTGGTGGTGATTCTAGTCGGCGGCGGTTGGTTGGTGGTGAATGTAGACGACGGTGGTTGGAGGTGACTGTAGATGGCGGTGTTTGGTGGTAATTGTAGGCAGCGGTGGCTGATGGTGATTGTAGGCGGTGGTGGCTGTCGTTGATTCTAGTGGCGGTGGCTATTGGTAATTATAGGCAGCGGTGGCCGGAGGTGGCGCTGGGTGGCAGTGGCTCGTGGTGGTTATAGGCGGCGGTGACTGGTGTTGGTTACAGACGGCGGTGGCTGGTAGCGGCGACTATTGTTAGTGGTTATTAGGTGGTGGTGATTGGAGAGGCTTGGGGGTAAAGGGGAATTAAATGTCTAGTCGGAAAATTCTATTGGAAAAGACGATTGGAAAGATGATCAGAAAAGAAAGAATGGAAGAATAAATTTATTAGTATAATTTTCATTTTTCGTCCCTCAAGTAGCTATTTTTTTACTTTACGTCCCTCAAGTAGCTATTTTTTCACTTTTCGTCCCTCAAGTAGCTATTTTTTCACTTTTCGTCCCTCTATGTAAGGTGAAATGACATTACTGCCCTCACGTGTCTAGCACGTGCGTACGTTAACGGCCATTTTTTAACGCCGTAAGGCCAAAGGACGATTATTGAATAAATTGGCCAACTTTAGGGTCAAAATTGTAATTTTTAAAATTTAAGGATCAAAAGTGAAAAATGTGCCAACTTTAAGGATGAAAAGTGTAATTTACTCTCTATATATATATATAGACCATATTTGTTGTGTAATTCCATCTCATACATATGTAAGAATATTGTAATAATAAGTGACAATAAGGACATAATTTGTTGTTTATGTTTTTTTCCTTAATTCAGTCGTTACCGGATCAATTTACTGGAAATTTCATTAAGTTGAATGTCACCTTTAAGATGTTTACATACAGACGTCGGTTGTATGTCTATTATCGTTCCTTATGAATGATTATTCCCCTAATTCATGACATCATAACATTTAGCATTTGTGGAAAAAAAATATAATGTGAGTCTATGTAAGATCAATTCTAAACCTTGCAACAGTTTTACATCTAACTGGTGATGAGTCAAGAAAATTCATAGCTAGAGAATGATAATGAAAAAAACTTTGCTTATTATTATCTGATTAATGCTTATACCTGGAGTGCAGTGGGTGCAAAGTGAAAGTGGCAATTTTAACCATGTTATATATAAATGGGTTGAATGAGTCAAAATGAGCAATATACATAGAAATGAAAAAAGTCAAAATGGAAACGGCTTCAACTGGTTGACAATTTGACATTATGCAAATAAACTCCTATTTGGTTTATGCAAATATTTATTGTATTTCTTTTTATGATGATATATTAAACATACTGATTGTTAAAAGAAATGGATAATAACTGTTCCATGACATGTCAACCTAACCCAACCCAACCCGTACCAAGATGACCTGTTTTGACTTGTTAGCCCACCCGCCCATTACGACCTCTAGTGTACTCCCATAAGTGTTTGAGAGAAACATCAGTTTGTAAACAATATCTAGATAAAAGTACAACATTACATGGTGGTTAAACTGCAAATGGTAAATAAAAGCCCTTGTGAGGCCACACCCGTCTCCCTTCAGGAGAGCTTAACCTGTTTTGAGTTTGTGTTGTGGTGGACTCGGGTATCATGGGTTACTCAGTCAATGAACGGACACCATGATTACCAAAAAAAAAGAGCAACTGGCCTAATTGTGACCTTAAAGATTAAGTAATATACCGAGAGTTTTGATACATCATAGAAGTCTAATATAAGAAGCAAAATTGACAAAACAGTATTATGCAAAAAACAAACCTCTGGTTAGCCAAACCATATTATCTGATTGTTAGTTAAATTGTCTGTTCTATTAAACATCTTTGTGGATTCCGAATCACCTATACGGTATAGGCTATACCAAAAGCCCCTTTTAGACATAATATAATGTTTAACTTACATAACAAAACCAATTAACCAATATATCCTTAATTGACCAGTGATTAACAGAGGTCTGGGTTACCATGCCCAACATTTAGGGGTGATCCACTTCCAAAAGATAACCTGATGACAAGAGTATAATAAGATCAAACCAACGGTCATTTAGGGGTGTACTCTTTCAATTGGTATGAAGTAGAGGTAGCTATTTCGACCCATTTATTTACTAATTAATCAGTCCATTTGGGTTGTGTTTAATTACAAACATTCGGATCAAAAAGTCGGCTAATATGGAAATGGGCCATATGTGGCAAACAGGTTGAAAGTCGAACAGTTTTAATGATACAATTAACCTCTTAAAGAAAATTATAAATCTTTATTATCATAAGTTTTAGAAAAAGGAATGACCACAGTTGAAACTAAACCATGCTGAAATCATAAAATTCGTAGAGAACAAGTATCATGAAATATTGAAGTCTTCTCTCTGATGTCTGGAGATAAACACGACATTGAGTAATTAAGCAAATTAAAGCTATTTTACGAAAAACAATAAAGTCTACTAGAGGAGTAGTAAACATTAAACAATAATGTAATAATTATATATATATTTTTATTCACCAAATGTGTTTATTGGTACCAACAAATACAATAGTGGCATGTACATGCAACCCAAACAATTTGACTAGTAACATATGATCAATGCAAATAACTAAAAACATGTTCAGAAATCAGCCAAACCAGCAGCAGGTTTTTTCTGAAAAATGCATGCATTGCAAGCAGTTGAAGTTAGAGATGTGGTTTCATACTTGTCTTCTCCACCCATTATCGGCATGGCTACACCTCTCTTGACAGGGCTTACATACCCGGGTTGGTATGTTTTCCCCAAAATACCCTCCACATTGTCCGAAAGATTTGAAAACTTGAATTGCAACTCAAAGTGGGCAAAAACGTCATTTGCTGGTAGTTGGTAGCTGTGAGCTTTGTCATCTTCTTTGGTCACTGGGACGGCCTTCATGTCAATCTCTACCAACCCACCAACCATGACTTTAACTGTGTTGGTGTCGTCGGTCCTTTCGACCACCACTTCTCTTACTCCGGTGTTGGTTTTCCATTCAGAGTCTCCGTCGAATGGGACAGTGACTTCTTCACCGTCCCATTTCACGAGAAGCACGTCAACCGAGTCGTCCCATTGGGCTACTTTCTTTGCTGAAATGATCAATTTGTGGGTGTCGAACATTACTGAGACCGCTTGGACCCACGTATAGTCACGGCTACGACCATTGGGTCGGTTTCCAATGAAGTGGGCATTGATTTGAAGGTTGGTATCGGAGACTAGAGCGAAATCACGTCCTTTGCCACCATGGAAGTAGAACATAACTCCATCACCACCAACGAACCTTGGGTCATAACATAGAGAACCATAGCCATTGCATTTAGCTCTTCTCCCTACAAAATTAGTTAAAAGTCGGTTATTAAGAAAGAGAAACTGCTGTAAACAGGAGCTTAGTTATGCTAATTTTTGAATAATCATCAGATAATATAATTTGCTTGCTTACATTTGCAAGTAGCTTCACATTTGCTACCACAGTGGATGAAACATCCTTTTTGCTTCTTGTTCTTCTTTGGTTTCCTTTCGGGGCACTCGGCAGGACAGGTGAGTATCTTATGGTAACAAGCTCCTTTCGATTTACAATAAGCCTGTTGTTGTCCTGTCTGGGGAAATGTCGTGACTTCGTAGTTGGTGGCATCGGCCTCGACAGGCTTAGGTACTGGCGGTGCAGGAGTCTTCTTCTTAGGGCCCGCTTCCTCATCAGCTGCTCGAACAATGGAGGGATATACGGAAATGAAAATGACAAGGAAAGTCACTATAATAAACCGCAATGACGACTTCCCCATATTGATCGATGGAAAACGTATTATTGGCCGGGGGTGTGTTTTTGTTTAATTTGTTAGTTCTTCTATATATAGTTGAAGAGAATAATAAATTAGAGAATGATTAAAATGAAGTAGATGGGTTTAGTGGTGAAGAACTGAAGAAACCATTTATAGAGACTTGGGTCAATTAGGCAGGCATATATGCATGGAGTTCGGCTCAAGGTATGCCCATGGAAAACTTTGTACAGGAATTAACACCTTCCCGGCACGAAAACTACATATATATAATATTCTACTTTAATTATGATCATTTAATTGATCTCGGAAAACATTTAGTACCGTTCACATGATTTTTTAATAGTTATATATAATAACTTTTCATTAATTATTTGATTCAAAACCAAGTTAATTAGCTAGATCATATACATGTTAAATTTATAATCACTTATATGACGATCGGTTCAAATAAATACTAAACAATTAATCTAACATTTGAGTCATCCAAGTTCTCTCACGTTTTTTTTTTTTTTTTTTTATCAACCACAAGTAGAAAGCAAACTATTTTTGGTATATTAATTGATCATCATAACTCTTTATTTATTAGCGCATATATATGATCAGATCGGGTCGTTCTCCCATTCATCCTACATGTTAAGTTATATTCATCCAACTCGTGTTTCAATCCTAATCAATTAGCATACACCTCATCTCTATGATCTCACCTTAATTACGCGTAAAGTATAAAGGCTGGGATTGATACATACAATATAGCAATATTTAAAATTGGATTTTTTTTTTTTTTTGACACTACCAGACTATTAATATTTAAAATTTATTGATCTATGATATAACTTGATGAGGTTATTAACAATCCGTCACGTTGACATTTGAAAATAAAACAAAAATCGTGGCTCACATGGTCAGTGGTCTATATTAATTTGAAAAGGTTTGCTTGAGCCTGCAATCATGGAGTTATTGGGGAATATATAATGGCACAAGGCCGATATAATGGGTTTAAGTTCAACAATAAGCAACCCGGCCATTTACAGATCGATCTCACAGTAGCTAGCTAGACCAACTATACGTACAACTTGTTTTGTGTATATTTTTTTCTCTGACTAATTAGAGAATTTAGTGATGAGGACTTGGTCAAAACTGCTGGACCATATTACTTTTGCTTAATAAGATGGCCTAAATTGATGGGTCAAGTAGGGGTATTGACGCGGTTGCTTCAGACTACAAATTATAAAGTATTCTACGAAATTATAATCTTGGTAGATTTATCAAATTTAGACCCACATAACTGCAAACACCTCGAGTTTGATTGGGATTTGATTTTAGTTTAACTAGTAAAATAGGATGAAATCATATACAAATGTATTCAAACGAAGATCTTCTTTATGAACGACTCAACACCATTGAGGATGATTATTCCCTCATTCATCTTTAGGCGATTAGTCCCTGCACAGCTAGGTCGAGTTAGTTATTGTCTAAGAGGTGCATGAGGTGTTTAAGGGATTAGTGGTATAAATGGTGGGTCGATCATAGCTTAGTCCTTGCATTGGGATGTTTTAGACTTTGAAGGAATTAGTCTTTGCTTAATCCTTGTTTAACGTGTCGTTGATGTGGAACTGATAGGGACTAATCCTTCAGAAATATGAGTCGGACGCTGGCAACCCCTTAGGAAGATCAACGCAAATCCAGCCTACCGAAATTAGCTTACTATATGTGTCAAAACTCAACACGTTTGTATGCCAATCACACTTAACCAAATTTAAGTTAATGAAAATACAAAATGCGGCCATTCACATTGCAGTTAACATGCTAAATGTACCTCTATTTTTTATAGTAAATGTATAACTATTCAATGCATTTAATTACAACTCTGCATTTAACAAAACTTTGAATTAAAGCTCATGTTGGTTTGTGTGTGATAAATCATATTGGTACACCTTTTATTGTAAATCTATAATATAATGTCACATTTGTTCATCAATACAAAAGTAGATAAAAAATTAGAAACGAAAGAAGTGAGCCCATGAAAAAAAAAAAGGAAACTATGGACTAACCCAACACCAACCCAATAGATCTATGTATGACATAAGTCACGCATCTTATAAAAAGTGTAAGTTTGGTGTAAGCGGTCATAAGACCTAAGAAAAATCTCACACTCGACTCGATGAATAAACCTTATGGTGGTCCATCATCATTGTTAAGGAAAAACAAAGCCACCTAAAGTATTCCATAGGCAATGGGGCTGGTCAGGCCTTTGGAGTTACTCAGTCTTCACGTTAAATATGGTTGCAAGGAGCCACCCAAGCAACCACATCAAACGCTTTAAAATTTTTTATTGTATTATTTATTATTTATATAAAAAAATAAAAACAATATCTATATATATATTAAAATGGTAAGAATCCTAGCATTCTAAAGCCTTTTTTAATCTTAAAACTATGTTAAAATATTGCCACGCAAGCTTTCTCTTATGTGGCATCTCCATATTAATTTGAATTTTTATTAATTAAAAACTATTAAAAAATTGCAAATGTCGTAGATGTTTATAGACAATGATAATACCAAATCCTATACAAATATTCAAAATCTTTGTGTATATATACAAAATAAATATTATATCAAACTATGATTACGAAACAGATTCATTATTTTTTTACTCTTTATTTATTATATTTTACTTTTTGTATTTTTATTTGTTCTTTATTAAATTGACATTTTCTTTTGTTTATAGTATTTTTGGAGACAACTATATTAACACAACTTTGATTATATAATTTTTATATTTTGATGTACATTTTTTTTATCATGTAGGTTTAGAAAAAAAGGTTTTGTTTCTGTCAAATAATTGATCCTATTCACGTTGAAAATTACATGTCTTTGAGGATTGTAAGGGATAAATCTTTTGTGACAAATTTTTTCTATGACTTTTGTCAGAGGACGTATTTGTTTGACATATTTAACATGTATTTAATTTCATACAATTTATCAAGGTGTGTGTATTTCTACATGTTTTATTTTATTTTATTTTAAATCTATATGTTGAGGATTTTATGCTCATGCATTAAAACTTATAGTGTTTACTAATTAGTTTAAAATAATACTTTTTTTTTCTAACAAGTTTTTGTTATCAATCATCATTCATAAATAAAACTATGACATTGCTTCTTCAACCAAATTGTTGTTTGCTTTGTATGTAAGTACAGATTCTTTAAACTCATATAATGTTATTAGATTGCTTGATGTATCAAAAATTTTGTCTTTTGTTTTATTTCTTTCCATGTTCTTAGAAAAAAAAATTAAGATATTAAAAATACGATAATAACTAAATCGTTTGTAATTAAAAATGTTTGTAACATCTGCACATCGTGCGGGTAAAAGACCTAGTAAATAAATATAACTTTAGTTATCAATAATCATTTATTAGGTAAAATTCAATACCAAATCATCTAAATCATTAAAAATGAAAAAAAATTTTATCAAGTTCCTTTTCAAACCATAAAAGATTACTAAATTATTTTTCAAATCATGAAAAAAACATAATCAATGAAAGCCAAATAACGAATTCTTTTAAGCTCATATCCAATATAGGTGAGTAAACTTATAAGGCACCCAAATAATGCTGAATTATGGTGGAACACCATTCAATCAATCACTTGACGCTAAATTATTCATTATATGTATTACTCGTACATTTATACAACTGTTGTTTATAGCATTGTTAACATAGAATTTAAAAATTAATCTATAAAACGATGTCATTAAAACAAGGTCATTAAGATATTACAGTTTGTACTATGGCTAAAACTTTTTTTAGTATATCTTTAAATATTTTGTGAAAAATTCATATATCTTGTCCAAAATTAGATGCAACTAATTTGTAATTAGCTTATAAAATAGTTAAGTTTATATATGTAAAGAAAATAATCTTCAAAATTAATTTATTTGTAAAAAATCCAATAATGAATTTGTGAAATATTGGAGATCCCCAAGCAAGTTGTAATAAAATTACCAGGTTACCCCTCTCTTTTTTTTTCCCTCACATCATGATCATCATAGAAGGTGTTCCAGCCTCGCAAGCTACCAAAGTTTTTCTCAAACCAACATAATAACCCTACACCCAACGCGCCTCCCACGCGCCGCCATATATCTTCCAATTCCCCCGCAATTCATCTGAAAACTTCCACTACTGTCTCTACTTCCCCTTCAATTATTTAATTATTCCACCCTAATTCTATTTTCCTTTATTCCACGGTAAAAATTTATCCCTTTTTTTTTCTCCATTTTATTATAATAATTATTACTATTGTTATTATTATTTATTATCATAATCAATCATCCTATTAATTTTTATTGTTCATGATTCTCCGCCCTAATTTTCTGTGTATATATATATATACACGTGTGTGTCATAGATGTATACTTGTATGTATTCATTTATAAATATATATATGTATAATTGAAAACTAATTTGGGTGTTTTTATTAAGGATGAAGGGAAACTTTTGAAGGAATAGTGTTTGGTGGCAAATATATACATATAATTATAATATTGGTGAAGGCTGTGCAGTCTTTATCAAACCGAAAGGTGTTTTGGTTTTGAGAGGAGATGTTGTGGGCTTTGAACCGAAACGGTGTCCATTTGATCAATTGCATATTTCATTTTTCCGAATGGCATCCGCTGGAGTCCACTCACTTTTCTAATTAGCTTCCGGTTTCATTCCTTTGGCACCTCCCCTTTTTATATCTTTGTATCAGGTAAATTTGATTGACTTTTACCTATTGTCTAATATATTGTTCAGTTTGATATATAGATGGTGTCGATTGTGTTTTTTAAACCGAGCTATACAAGTTTAGAAGAAATCGATCTTAAAGATTGATATACATGTCGAATTTAAGTAATTTGATTACAGAGTATGGAAGCTAATGTAGTTTGGTTGGAACATAGGAAACAGCCGTATCCCAAGGTCGATAAATACTTTGTAAAATACCACTATAAAACAGTAAACTCTCTGAATCTGTTCCAATATAAGTAAATACGGAAATTGGTTACCTACTGTAAACTTGATTAATGGTAAGCTTTCAGAGTTTGTACCATTATAGCAGGTAGTAAACTTTCAAAACATCTACCATGATAATTAGTAAACTGTCAAATCTGTTCCAATATAATTAATACGTGTAGGCCAAATAAATGAAGTATAGTTTTACCCCGTGTATTTTTGAGTATGTCTGTATAAACGCCTAAGCAATAAGTGTGTTATGTATATTGGAATTTTACAAACTACATTGCCTATGCTTAGGCATTGAAGTAAGTAGGTTGCTATAATGGACTTTACCCTATTAGAGGTTGCAGCTATTATGTATCGTTACACAACTGTTTAATTTAAGGTTTGTTTTGATTTTTCATCAGGTTTTGTTTTGTTTAAGTTGGTGATTTGTTAAAGTTATACTTTTGAGGAAACTTCAAGTTTCCATGTTTTTCAAGGGACATTCTCTTGCAACCGTGGCTGAAATGGGCTGCTGTGGTTGTTTTGGGTTTTCTTTTGCCAGAAATGAAAAGAAACCTAACCCCGTGATGCACAATGGAAATCACATTTCACAGCAGTTGTTGTTAGATGACGATGTAGAGTATGAGGAAGAGGACGATGAAGTAGAAGAAGATAATGATAATCGCTCCTATGGTGAGGACATGTCCGATAATGAAAAGCGAGATCATGAAGAGTTCAGGAACCCATCTAAGCGCTCTGAGGATATTCTTTTGTACAGGACGCAAAACGGGTTGATTTGCAGGGAGTTCCCTGTTAAGGAAACACACAAAGTTGTCCGATCAGAGGTAATCTGAAACGAACAATGTCTTTATGTGCTACATTCATCTATGTTAAGGAACTTTTTGATTTGCTAAAAGCCTTGCATCTCAAAATCTGTTGGTTTGCTTTACATTTTTCTTTTGCGAATCTGAATGAAATTAAAATAATTTATAAATCAAGCAAATGTATTTAGAAGTAACTATTGCAGACTTTACGGACAGCATAGTTAGTGAGAGTGTCCTTGATAGAGATTCCTAGTGGAGGGTGTCTTTCCTAAAGTAGATATTTGGCTACCTAGTTAGGTGGAGTATGAGGACAAACATGCTAACCATATGTATTTTATGTTCGCAGATATGTTATTTAATGACTTACTGACTGTCATGTTAAGTTGGTAATGGGCTTCTCATACTGACTGATACTTTTTTGCCCTTCTTTGGTGTAGGATGAGAACGGGAACAAGATGGTAAACGAGTATGTTCGAGAGTATAAAATTGGCTCTGGTAGCTATGGGAAAGTGGTAAATATCTCATTGTTGATACACTCTAGACATCCTTCTCTCAATTTAAAGACGCGTGTTAATCTTCACTTGTTTGGCTTTGCATGTCTAACAGGTTCTTTACCGTAGCCAGGTCGATGGGCAGCATTATGCAATTAAGGTAGTGCACTGAACTTTTCATATTCAATAGAACCATGACCATTTCTTTGCAGTAATACTTTAAATAAATAAAAGTTCTTTGCAGTAATCATGGTAACAACTAATAGACTAATAGTAGTAGAATAATGTGAAATATATGTTCATAACATGGATGATGCCACTTTTTTGAATGCAGGCCTTTCACAAGTCTCATTTGTTGAAGCTACGAGTTGCCCCATCTGAAACTGCGATGACTGATGTTCTCCGCGAGGTTTTTTGTCTTCTCATGTATATTCTGTTGTCATTTCAGTGGAATTGTAATTAAATATTGATAACTCTAGATGCTTATCTTTCTAAGATGGTTAATGTCTTTCCCCTGCTACCCTATATTTAATCTTGGTGTTTCATCAACTTACATGCAGGTATTAATCATGAAAATGTTAAATCATCCCAATATAGTAAATTTGATCGAGGTAATTGATGACCCAAACACCGATCACTTCTACATGGGTACGAAACACCCCCACCCTTTGTCACGTATCTATTTTCTTTGCTTCCGTTCGTTATCAGCTTCTTCTCCATCTTCTTTTATTAATTATCTTTTCTTCAGTGTTAGAGTACGTCGAGGGCAAATGGGTCTTTGAGGGTGCTGGACCCGCAGGTGGTTTAGGACAACGTGTTTCAAGGAGATATCTGCGTGATATTGTTTCTGGGTTGATGTATCTCCATTCCCATGTAGGCCTCCTCTTTCAGCTATAATATTCTATGTGAATATGCTCTTCTAAGTTAGTTTAACTATTTTGACTTGCTTTAAAAAAATGTACAACCTTCTACTTGTTGGGTTTTCTACAAGAATTGCATATCATGATATCATCTTTGCAGGAAATCAATTCAAATTAGAATGGCAATCTTGCTAGTTAAGTTTATTAATCTTCCTCAAGTTTTTTTTTTGATCTCTTTTACCATATCCGAAGCCACGTCTACAGTTCTACCTGTACTTTTGTGATGTTTCTACTAGTCCTTGCCCATGTACTTTAAATTACTCTGAAAGTCCAAACACACCTAATATATATTTAGGGTCACATAACTTGGTAGAAACAGATGGTAGTAATGTAGTATGGAGTAGTCTTGTCTTTTAATATTCATGAGATATTAAATGTTGCATTCTTATGAGATGGAGTACTGCTGTATATGTAATGAGGAATTAATATGTTTTCTTGTCCTTTTTTTGTTGGTCTCAGAATATCGTCCATGGTGACATAAAACCTGATAATTTACTCGTTACTGCCACTGGCACGGTGAAGATTGGTGATTTCAGTGTCAGCCAAGTTTTTGAGGTAATAAATACTTCCAAAGCATGCCAAAGCTTGAGTTTAAGTTTATGACTCATCATTGGCAAGTGCTACGTATGTCTCATTTTGTATTTGGTACTCTTTAATACTTTCAAGGGCTAATTGCACGAAAAGGTCCTGAAGTGGCGTGTTTTTATTATTCTAGGGGCCATTCTATTTTTTCCCATAACAAAGGGACCAACGAGGAAAACACCGTATAATGTGAGATATAAAAATACCGGATAGTGGTTTTAGGACATGTATAGCTGTTTTGTACACCTAGGCAGCCATGTAAGCTATAATTTTTCTATTTTATTTTAACTATAAATGAAATTTTCCAAAAAACTAGATATTAATATTCCAAATATTTATTCCATCAGCTATTATTAATTAGTTAAATTAATATATGTCAAAATATTTTAACCATTACAAACAAAAAAATATACTCGTACACAAGAACAAACTTTGACAAATATTATAATCTATTAATATTACAAATTTACAACTTCATGTTGCTGCTACAAACTTGTATTTGTAATATCAATATTCATATACTTATTTCAGAAAATACTATCCAATCAAAACCCACTTTGGGTATCATCTCCCCAGTTGCACTAATTCGAAAACCATCAAAAATCTCAAATCACCATTGCACTGATTCGAATCCACGCCATCACCATCACCACCGGTTTCACTCCCACTCGCCGCCTCCATAGTCCCCACCAACACTGCTGCTACAATTTTCGACAACAAACCCTAATTTCCAAATCTCGCACCTTTATAAAAAGTTTATGATTCAGATTCGATATGGCCAACCCCCCAAACCCGCCACCATCAAGATCTGAAAACCCGGCCACCATCAAGTTCCGGCATCCGCCACCACCATCAGGATCTGGCATCCCCACCACCATCAAGATCCGGCATCCCTACCACCATCAAGATCGTGCCGTGACTAAAAACAATAAAGCGTTATTATCAATAATTGATTTCTTCATCGTAGTCTTCGAACTCGATGAATTGATCAACAAACAAAACGATAACATTAATGGTGTGAATGGAATTTATAAATGTGTATCCATAGTTGTAAGACTTGAAAGTAAATATCTTGATGCTGTGAATGGAGGTCTGAAAGGAGCTACAAATAAACTGAAATATATATTGCGTATATAATTTATGTGTGTGTATGTATGTGTTTGTGTTAGTATATACAGTATTTATTACTTCATACTCAAAGAAGTGGCAGTCAACATCCATGTGGTGAGGACGTGGAAAAACACACACAAAACCGTATGCCAGCTAGATCTCAAAAACCGGATAGTGGTTTTTAGTCCCACAATATTATGTGTTAGACTCGTTAGACCCTTTGTTAAGGTATAAAATATAATGACCCCTGGAATAACAAAAAGGTGACACTTCAGGACCTTTTCGTGTAATTAGCCCTACTTTCAAAGGGTACCAAGTATCTTTCATAATTATTAATTTTTTATACAACATGTAGAAACCATATCTTTTACATTCTTTTTGTTTAATCTAGGATTGCATTTACAGATGTAATCCTTAAACGTTGACTATAACTATTAATTAATTGGTTGAATGGAAATTATGCAATTGCAGGATGAAAATGACGAACTTCGTCGCTCCCCTGGGACTCCTGTTTTTACTGCTCCTGAATGCTGTTTAGGTGAGGATGGTTTCGTGAAGTCCTTTTTTCCCCCTTTTTTAGTCAATATTTTATTATTTTCTTCTTTAGAATCATTTGACAACAAGCATCCCCTGGGTTTTCTATAAATAGGTCTGACTTATCATGGCAAAGCTGCTGATACATGGGCGGTTGGAGTTACCTTATATTGCATGATAATGGGACAATATCCTTTTCTTGGAGACACTTTGCAAGATACATATGATAAGGTATGCCAGATGACCCCCTTTCTAGAAATTTGTATATCAGTCTCACCAAATCTTTAAGTTTTAATTGCTTGCCTTGTTTCCCAGATCGTTAACGATCCAATGCGGCTCCCATCGGGTATGAACCCACTACTTAAGAACCTACTTGAGGGTCTTCTCTGCAAAGGTAAATAAAACTAACTTACAAACAATGCTGTAGAGCATAAACGAAGACCTTTTTCTTTCTTTTTTTTTTGAATGGCAAATGACAATATATATTTTATTTTATCTTTTTATAATGAAAACGCCAAAAGGGCTACTTTAAACACGATGGGAACTCTCTTTTTTGTTTTTCAAAACTCAAAAATACAAGAAATTTGACTTTGTAATTGAAAAGTTATTAAAAAACCGCCACTGCTTTTCCTTTGATAAGTAGTCCATTTGACCTACAATCTAAATAGGAGTAAAGGAGTTTGAGTTCTTTATAGGTGGCTATTGCATAGGAATGTACCATGGCTTGGTATACTTTCTGTTTTGAGTAACCATATAACTTAGGGTATAAGCAGGAATTTCAAAATGATCTGTACAACAATCAATATAACCAAAGTTTACCAAGCAACCCAACGGAAAAAGTACGGTTTTGGGTTTTGTGGTCAACCTAAGGTTCGGTTCGGCTTGAGACTACCCAGAATACCAAATCACCCCACAACTTGTTTATAAAACTCAAATTTGGTTTCATGTGTTGACGTAATCTTACCCCTTTTTTGTGGTAACCTTGACGATGTTGACTGCTTTCATTTTTGTACCCATAGACAGCAACAATACCAAGCTATTTTGCAATTTTATGCAGTATCACTTTCTTTATAGTTATAGGCAGTTGTGCTGATATTTACCATGTTATTTCTTGAGCAGACCCCACAAAGAGACTGACTCTAGAGAAAGTTGCAGCTCATCCTTGGGTGGTGGGAGATGAGGGACCAATGCCTCACTTTCTTTGTTGGTGCAAACGAAACAAATTACGAAGGGAGCAAATGTCAGATGGGATCATAACAGATGCTCTCATTAATACTAACTGAAAACTTTTGTGTCGCGAAGGGTTTTTTTTTCTTTCTTTTGTATAGTAAGAGTTTGTTTGAGAGCTTTAAGAAGTAAATGATCTTGAAAAAAATTTAGAGATTTTGTGGGGGGTTACCTTGTTAAAAATGATATGCGACCTTTTGATTTTGAGTTCACGATAATTTGTATTTTTTTTGTAGCCCGGTCTTGAAAAAGGGATTGAAATTCAGATAATGGTATTGGAACAGTATATTGATTGCAATCGATATTTTGTGTGTAAATCATGGTGACTTGATCTTTTAGCCTGATGAGCACGAAACATTTGAGAAGCTTTTTGCATTCGACATGGCATATAGATTCAGCAGCCTCCCTTTTAGTTTTGTAACCAGCAACAATGTATTTACATGACAATTCCAACATCCTCTATTCCTGTATCCGTTTCTCCATCCCCTAACATGAGCTCAATCAACTTCAGGAGTGAATCTGACATTGTTCCGTACCTAATATATTTGCTCAATTAGAACAATCGAAAAGTAAGTTGTTTTACAATATCATACTCCTTAAATAGTAGGCTACTCTTTCCCTTCTAATAAAACCCCGCCCAATGTACCTATTTTATCCCACATTTTTATTCATTAAAATTAAACATTCTCACGTAATATACCTATAACTTAGTTCTAATACCCGTGTGCACACATTTAGTTATATTTATCTTATAAACTTCATTTTGTATCTTATAATTTGTTAATGTTGGTTCTTGAATTTGTTAATAAGCACACCACTACTAGCGCCAGGGGCTAGGGCTACTACCACCACCGGTCACTGCAACCACCACCACCACCCGCCACCACTATCCGTTGCTGCTACCACAACACTTCTAGAAAGCATCCATCGTAAATTGAGAAAGCCATCAACTGCATATAATTAAAGTCCATACAAAATAATTTAGGCACATAACCATCAGAACTAAATATATAGCGTGGAAGTATGACGAATTTACATTTTAAGAAGTCATTGCTCATAAGTTGTAAAAGAAAAGAAGGTATCACATGAACAAAGATGATGTGAGAAAATACCAAAACAAATACTCCTTAGTAACCTATTATGGATTGAAGCACAACCATCCTAAACATTATCAAATTAAACAACTAGTTTAAGAAACTCATTATCAAATAAGGCAGACGTTAACATGGGTTTAATGAAAATCACTTAAATAATACTATATACGCATGTTGGTTTAAGGTGCAAAATGCAAAAATTAGCAACAATGAGAGGCATTTTAAGGATCACACATTACTAATTTACTACAAGCCATAAACCATTACATATGAAACAAATTCCATGACCTCCTTCAAGGCATGAATCATAACATTAGAAACACAAACACAGAGAGGTTTCTCGTACACGAGATACCGATCATACGGCTTATTAACCTCTAGCTGTTTATTCTACACGCAACAAGTAACATAATATATAAGGGAACACGCTGGTTTTAGTCCCCCAACCATTGATGGACAAACACACCCGCGTTTCTAAGACCATTATAAAGGCTCATACAGTCCTTACAGCAACTAGTCCTGCAATCAACCCCATCCGAACAACGCAGAAATAGCTCATCGACATGACATATAGCTCCACTTGCAAATAACTCAAACAGGACTTTCAACTGAGTCGCTCCAGCATTCATCGTAAGCACCACAAAGTCTCCATCCTTGGCTGTTTCTTTAAACCAATCAATGAACTCAAACTGTTCTTCATGCAACGGAGCTTCAAGATAATCAACAGACATGAGACTAGATTCCGTCTTATCGTCTTCAACAAGGCCCGGATGATAAACAAACGTGACACCGGGCTTTTTAACATGCGACGTGAGAGCAGACACGTTGTGATCAACCACATAAACATTAAACGCATCCGGATGAATAGGGTAATTCCGATCAAATTCCCCTGCTCCCATATTAATATAAATCAACCTATTCCTCGACGAAATGTTCAAAAACTTAGGCAAATACGAAAGCTCTTGAAACCGTCCTGTCCTCTGATCTACAAGAGGCTCGATATGTTTCATAAAGGGTTTGTTTTTCAACATAGATGGGCATTCGTTGGGAAGCTTATAGTTATCAAACAATGCAACACTCTCCAACTGTTTCTTAAACACGATTAACGTATACGAATAGATCCCACAAACATGTAGAATATCCGAGGTTCTCAACAACAACGAAACAGGCGTTGCAGACCTAACCAAGCTAGGAGCATAAAAACTCGAAGAGCCAACAAGCATAGCGCCAACCCCACCGGGTCGTAACACACGTTCGATTTCCAACACGACAAGGGCCGGGACAGAGACCCTGTCAAGAGTGGTGGAAAACACAAAGTCGAAAGAATCGGAGTCAAAAGGAAGCTTGTGGTCAAACTGTTTATGCAAAAGGGACATCAAAGGGTTCCTATAAACACCGAATACATTCAAGAATCCGAATTCTTGTAAAGTGGATACAATCCAGTCCGACCCGTCTCCTAAACATAATGCCTTTGATTCAAAGGTCAACATTTGGTTTCTCATGACTTCTTTTGCCACACCGACACTCAGATTCTTTCCATCCACAAACCCGAAATTCAAGGAACATTTATCGAATTGGAGGGTAATCGGGTCGGGGGTTTTGATGTCGGTGGCAATTCGGGTGAAGGAAACAACCACCATGGCTACTAGGAAGAACAGGGCTCTTAAAACCAACCGCCAGCCGAATGATCCGCGCAGGATCTGCCATTTCAAGGCTTTGAAATCCATTCCGTACAGATTTTGATTCGTTTCAGGAAAACAAAAAAGGAAAGTCTATTTTCTTAAATTAACTGGGAGCTCTAATAAAAGAGAAAGGAATTAGTGGAAAGGAAAAAAAAAAACTAACGAGAACAAAACCTGGAGGAAGTGTGGTTTCCACCCACCAGTAATACCATGTTGTTTTGATAACCTAACCAAGCCCTGATCGGAATCCGTTTCCCTACCATCCTTGTTGATAATAATTTGTTATCATTCATCGGCCTTACATGATTTTCAGAAATCTCTTTACATAATATATACTGGAATTGAATAGAATAGAATTAAATAGATGATTGATTAAGGAGGGGGAACCAGAGAATGAAATCGTATTTATATGCGTTGGAATGAGTGGGATCGATCGAGAGAAATAGGGAGTGAGAGTGAATTTATGTGTATAGAGAAGAAAGGGATGGAGTGAACTGGGGAAGGTTCCTATCCTTGTTCGCGAGTGGGGCCGGGACCTAATCTCATCACATGCAATTCAATCCTTTCATATCATTTGTGACAAGACTCGTCCCTTTTCCCTTCTTCTACTTCTTCTTCAATTTTTCCCTCATATATTTTGACATCAATAAAAAAAATTTTTAATGGATTTGACATCATATATTTTGACATATTTTCGAAAACATAATTTTTTTTATTGGTGATTCAAAATGTGACTCGAGTCGTAAGAGTCGACATTTTTAAATGTTACAAAATATAGTATTATTATATATGTGACATCTTTAAAACCAAAATATATATTGATTACATCAATTTGTTTACCAACATGTCGCATATTCGATAGTTTTAAATTTACGATTTATCTCCTGATTCGTACTAAAATGATCAAAAATACGTAAATAACACAAAATAATGCAGCCAAAATAATGGCAACGACGACGGTGGTGTTGAAGTGGTGATCAATGTAAATTTAATTGATGTAAGAGGAGTTAATATGTTTATTTAAGAGTTTGAAGATCTATGTTATAAGTTATTTCATTAAGAATATTATAGATATATAGATGAAAATATTTAAATTAGTGAATAAAAAAAGATAATATGATCATTTCAAAATTTTAATTGCATAAAGGATGAGAGATAACCTGTTTTATTTATTATTATTATTATTATTTTAAACAATAAATTTGAGCTCAACCTCTTCCATATATTCAACTCTAAATTCAGAAGAAACTTATACTGGAAAACCCCTTATTTTATATAGTAGATATAGACAACTTTAGTATTTACATTTGATTTAGCAATACATAGGATAATTAACCAACTCACAAGTTATTGATTCAACTAGACATATATATTATTTGGGGCAGTCAGTATTCCACCCAACTTGAAACTCGACTTGTAAATTTTTTACCCGTTAACCTAACTCATGTTTTTCGATCGACATGAATAACAGAAGTATCATACTCGTATTATTTTACCCATTTCTTAATAGTATGAACTTACTATACTTGATATAAATCCGCCCAAGGTAATCCTCTAAAACTAGTTGACTTGGACATTGTCGGTGGGAAACATATGATTGGAGTAAATGATAGCTGTTGAAGTAGACAAACCACGTGTCCTTCATCGAAACCATTTGGTAACACATCCTCTCACTTTTTATGTTTTATTAATACTTGCAAAATAATTTGTACTTTTGTGTTTCGAAATGAATGTCCAGTCTTTCATGGAAACGAGATATGTCTCCCGGGCGTTGCCCTATAAGATATTACATTTGTTAATGATTTAATAAAAAATATTATTCAAGAGATAATGTGTCATAAACTTTTTGAAAAAAACATGTATTATTCAAATTATTAAAAACTGACATTTGTTTAAATAATGAACCTTAAAAGTTTTGTGTGAAAGTGAAAGTCGTTCGCGTAAAAGTTTAGTGCAAATGTTGTGCTGAAAATAAAAGAAAATCAAAAAGTATAAAAATTTAGTGCTAAAAGTATAAGGGGCTAAAATGTTGTGGTGAAAATAAAATGAATAGAAAGTTATTATTCTTTACAAGTTTTCCCGTACATTTCTTTTTAATATATGTGTTAAAAAGTTTGTTGTTAAAGTGTAAGAGGTTAAAATGTTGTAGTTAAAATAAAAGATTATCAAAAAGTAGAAAAATTTAGTGTTAAAAGTGTAAGGAGTTAAGATATTGTGGTGAAAATAAAAAGATTAAAAAGTTTACTAATAATTATAAAAGTTTTGTTCTAAAAATGTAAATAGTGAAACTATTGTAGTGAAAATAAAAAATAAAAATAAAAAGTATATTATTCTATATACGCTTTCTCATACCTTAAAATAAAAGAAAATTAAAAACTATGAAAGTTTAATGCTAAAAGTGTAAAGAGTTAAAATATTGTGGTGAAAATAAAAAGAATACAAAGTTTACTAAAAAAATACTGTAGTTTAGTACTAAAAGTGTAAAGATTGAAAGTTTTGTGTTGAAAATAAAAAGAATAAAAAGTTTACTAAAAAGTATTATAGTTTAGTGCTAAAAAAAATGTAAAGATTAAAACTTTCGTGGTGAAAGTAAAAAGAATAAAAAGTATACTATTACTAAAAAAATATTATAGTTTAGTGTTAAAAGTATAAAGATTGAAAGTTTTGTGGTAAAAATAAATAAAACAAAAAGTTTACTAAAAAATATTATAGTTTAGTGCTAAAAATGTAAAGATTGAAACTTATATGGTGAAAATAAAAAAAAATAAAAAAATATACTATTCTTTATACGCTTTTCGAGACTTTGTTTTTATATATATTATTATAAAAGCAAAATTATGAACGAGTTGACAAGCTTGTTACCTACTCGAGTTTCTAATGACACCAAGGATGGCTGGGTTTGGAATTTCAAAAGAAAAACTGATTATTCAGTTTCTCGATCAATTGATACAACGCATTGATCATCATCGACTTCCTATTGACGATAAAGTTAAAACTAAATGGAACAAGTTTGTTCCAAAAAAATTTAACTTGTCCATTCGAAGAATACCCGGAAATGTATCGCTACCAGTATTAATCTTTTTGCGAGAGGAATTAATATTAGCACCGTCCGCTGTTTCTTTTATCAAAATATAATAGAAGTAACCTATCATATTTTAATCATTTCAAGGTTGCAATTGAAATTAGGAAGATGTTATGTTCCCGGATGGATTAAGTTGGACATCCCTGACACCGAAGAGACGCTCAATTGGTGCAACAAGCTTAATCACCCACTTAGACTACGACAAAGAATGAAGCCATCTTGTTTATATAGTGGTGGTCTTTATGGAGGATATTAATAATTTTTTAAAAAATTACTAAGTAAGAAATTAAGTGTTTAGATAACAAAACATTTTACTCAAAAAACATCTAGCCAAAACAAATATATATAAATAAACACTCTCCACATATGATATGGAATGATCATAATGATGTAATTTTAGCTTTCAAATTCTCTCGAGTTATATCATTTTGTTTAGTCAAGCTAATACATCATCATCATTGAGTTAAAATTAAAATATTGAATTTGAATTTTAACTATTAATTAAGAGTTTTGTTAATGACAACCCTTAGGGCTGTCAGTATTAATTAATTTGGTTCATTAAAATTTGTACTTTGTCTTGCAAAGATTCAGGAGGGCAATTATTAATATATAAAGTACCACTTTTTATGCATGTAATAAGGTGTTAATGACAACCCTTAGGGCTTTCATTATCATTTTCCATTAATTTATACTACCTATTTAAAAATAAAAAAACACTCTCCCTATTTAAGTTACATAAGAAAATGTTTTCTCTTATCTATACTTTGTAGTAATATTTTAACCAATCATCCATTAAAATATTTTTACATACAATATCCTTTAACATTAATAATTAAATTACACTATTAATCCGTATTTTTTTAAATATCTCAATAAATCCTTTAAATCAATTACTTTTATATCAATTATCTACATTGCTCGACATTGCATCCACCACCAATAGTTGCTTTCATTACCCCGCCGCCACAATTACCGTTGTATTGCGTGAATACGATGCTAGTTATAATGAAGTTAAACTAACTTTACTACTTACAAGTTGACAATGTTCTTTTACATTGTATTCTTGAGTTTTTATTAAAAGAAAAGAAAGGAAAATATTGGATAGGGGAAGAAAGAATAGAAAATTACATAAAAAAGAGGCATTCTCGAGTTGAAAGAAAAGAAAAGAAAATTGATAGTTGTATGTATTCTTGAGTTAGAAGGGAAGGAAAAAAAAGGATAAAAAGATACAATTTTATATTTATAGCCTTGTAATAATTAAAACCTTTATATAAGTTTGAAGGGTATAATAATAATTTTACTACTTTTCTTTCTAAATCTTGCCAAAAGTGGCAAGAAAATTTTAGGATCAAAATATCATTTATTTCCCTTCCCTTTCTTTTAAAATAAAAACTCAAAAATACAAAAACTAAAAGTTTATTACCCTTTCTTTTCTTATCTTTTCAAAATAAATCTGAAAAAATGCAGTCTTAATAAAATCGATCGATTTGTTCAAGGGGACAAAAACCCTTTAGTAAAAAGTAAAAAAAAAAGAAGAAAGAAAAGAAGGTAAAACGGTAAATTCACATAAACCCCATATCGTTGGGATAGTATGGCAGCTGAAACCCTAAACTCTCCGCCCATGGCAACCGAAGCCCTAAACACTCCAGCCACAGAAACGGCAACTACTCCGGCGAATGGCTCATCTAACTTATCGGAACCACCATCCAATGACGAACACGGGGAGAAGCGTAAAAGACCCGAACTCAAGCCGGATGAGAAGTCCGATTCAGTTAATCCACTATGGAAAACGACTCTCTGTTCTTACTTCCGCCGAACTGGCGCCGCGTGTAGCCACGGCGATACATGCAAATACGCTCATGGTGAGTTGGAGCTCCGACTCCGACCCGACAATACTTGGGACCCGACTTCTGAGAAAGGCAAGAAGCAAAAGTTAGATAAAGATGGTGATGATGTTGTTATGAAGAAGTCATCAGTAGCAGAGAATGATGAATGCTCTGAATCTGGACTTGATAAGTGTTTGGTTAATCTTCCTTTGAAATGGTGCTCTGATAGTTTAAAACATTTCCTCGACGAAGAGGTAAATTATTATTATATATATATATATATTGCAACTTGGTGAGTTCTCGTAGTTTTTGCAAAAGGAAAAAAGTTTTCTCATTTATAATGTGTTTATAGGGGGTTGAATATAAGTCAGCTAAGACAAGGAAAGGAATGATTGTAGGGTTTGTGACTTTCGAAACAGTCGAGCAAGTGAAAACCGCGATTGAGGTACTCGTATTATTTGTGATTGGTGAAATTTGGTAAAGTGTTTGCAGTTTGTGATGTGAAATGTTGATGTAACAGAAGTTGCAGGGGAAGCCTGTAAAGAATAAGATATTAAAGATAGTGGATGCGAATCCGAGATCTTTTGACAAGAATAAGAAGCCGGCGGCAAGTTCAGACAATGCAGGATCAGCTGACAAGGTTGATGGTTCAACCCCTGGAAGTGGTAGAAGTGCTCGGGATGCTGTGACTCCGCTTGCTCATATGTCTTATGAAGATCAGCTGGAGCAGAAGAAGAAGTCCATCATGCAGATTTTGAAAAAACTTGTGAGCAACCCTTTCCTGTCAACCAGTTTGAACGTCCTCATTATAATGTTTAGAATTTGAGTTGTTTTTATATTTTAAGACACCTTTGGAATATTTTTCTATTGTTAGGTTAACCATGATCATTTATTCAATGTAGACTCGGAATGCACGCAAAGCTTGTCCTGATGGTGTCTCACAACCAGAATGGATAATTCAATCCAGGGAAATAGGTGACTGCTTGATGTAATAGTATAACATTTACCATTTACTCGTCTGATCTTCAAGATATAAAATATATATCAAGGATATATATATATATATATGTATGTATATATCAGGACAATAAAAGTAATTCCACTTTTTTCTTCATGGTTTCAGGCGGTCTTGCTTGCAAACTAGAGGGTATAATTGAATCACCACTTGTAAATGGATACCGAAACAAATGTGAATTTTCTATTGGATATTCTCTACAAGGAAAACCTACAGTGGGCTTTTTACTCGGAAACTTCAGGTTATCCAACTTATTTTCTGATATGAGACTATCAGTTGCTATTTATATACGAGTATTTCTTTTGTGGTCATACTTTTTTCTCATTAACTATGAATGTTATGCAGGGAGGGTGTAACAGCAGTTGAAGAACCTTCAGATTGCCCAAATGTTTCTAAAGTTGGTTGCAAGTATGCTGACATCTTCCAAAATTTCCTGCTAAGTTCAACCTTTCCTATATGGAATAGGATGAACAATTCTGGGTTTTGGCGCCAACTAACAGTAAGCTAAACTGTTCCATTTAATTTGTGAAACCAATTTGGGGATCAACTAACTGTGTTGATTTGTGATTATATATTTAGGTTCGAGAAGGAAGGGCCCCGAGCAATAGTTCCAATGCCGAGTCCATTGAATCCAACATTTCAGAGGTCTTGCTTATGGTTCAGGTTTATTACAGTTAGCCCACTTGAAAAGTTTCATTTCTTACATTTTATGAGTTATTTTTTAGTCACAAGATGAGAGCTTTATTTGGATGATCTCATGATCCTGATGTTTCTTTTATGAAACTGATGACATGCTTCCATAGCCATATAATAAGTGTCAATTTCTGTAAGTGTGTCACTTCTTTTTTAGGGATGAGTGGATGACATTTTCAACTGATACTTATGAATAGCCGCATAGGTCTTTGAACAGTCTGAATCAAACAATTTAAGTAAACTGTTTAAGTAAACTTATTCTAAACGTTTGTTATATAATTTAGACTAAACTTGTACTAATCTTGTGTTTGTAATCATAATAAAAAACGTTTGTTATATAATTGTTAATGGGTCAACCATTTCAGTCCATGATGAAATTTTACCTCTATTTAACATGACCTAATTTTGACCTGCTGCCTACAAGCCCAACCAGCTCATTTTACTACCTTTACTTATTCAGTTCTAAGGTCTTCTCACATGTGTCAAACAGTTACTTATTTTTTCTGGATACACCTGAGTATATTTGGAAGCCAGAAACTACTTTGGCTCACATTTTTTCGCTATTCTTGCATTTTCAAAATTGGTCACGCCTGATATGGATTATGAAGTATGCAAATTAAATGGTGACGTCAAGGGAATACCATAAGTTAGTTAGATTATTTGGGTAGAGCATCCTGTTAAAAAGTGTTATTGACCCTTAGTGACTTCTTAGTTCTTCCCTGATTCTGTCTTTGATTTATATACACAGATTTCGTCAGCAGGCTTCGAAAGTGAAGCTGTCAATGTTGAACTTGAAAAGATGGCCGAAGCTTTTGTGGAAGGAGCTTCTACAAATTCACCATTTTTGCCTCTTACAGTACTTGTCGTTCAGGTATCGTTCTTTGTATTACCATATACTATTACGTTCAGGTATCATCCTTCATATTATCATATTCTCTTGTAATAAATGAAAACGGTATGCATGTTGATATTTTTCAACGTCTATTTGTAGGATCACCAAGGAGTATCAAATGTAGCACCAGCTGATGCTCCATTGCGCTCTCTTCCCCTTACCAAATCCGATAGTAGAGCTGGGAAGGATTCTGAAGTTGTTGCAGAAGCAAGGATTCAAGATTATATAAATAATCTCCGGTTTTGTATATCCCCAACAGCTTTTTTTCAAGTACTGTAATTTCTGTGGCTTTTTACTTTCAAATAGGTTGATTTGATTTGTTTTTTATCTTTGATGATGGGTCAAATGGGTCAACCAGGGAAAAGCTTTTTTATATGTTGTTTTATTTGGAAATGTGAATTATTTTTAGTAATAATATATCGGTAATAAATAATTAAATATTTATTAGAAGTTAGGAAGATTGTACAAGAACGTGTTTGTCGTTTTGACTTGTATTTAAAGAGCTACTGTATATCGATCTGGTACCACACATCCAGTTCCTAACCTCTACATATAGCTTATAAGTCTAGTTTACCTAGCCCTATATTGCTGGCTACTAATTTATGATTTGTGAACTTTAAAATCTTACTAATAGATTTGTGAACTTTAAAATCTTATAGGTGAACACCCTTGCAGCAGAAAAATTGTACTCGCTTGCTGGGGATTGGGCTGGTCTGGGACCTAATACTCTGCTATTTGATGTTTGTTGTGGGACTGGAACAATTGGCCTTACTTTAGCGCACCGTGTTGGAATGGTAATGCTGTCTCATCTATACCAAATAATCTTCATTTGTGATGTTTAAATAGGAGCCATCAACTAAAAACTACCATAAGGGTGTTTGGATGTGTGTTCTGACTTCTGAAAGTGATCACTTGATATTGATTATGATAATCAACTGTAATAATGTGTTGGTTTCCCCTGTAGTATATCACTGCACTTCCTGATATATTTTTGGCTTGTAATTTTTTTTTTATCAGGTTGTTGGAATTGAAATGAATGCTTCTGCAGTAGCTGATGCGAAAAGAAATGCGGAAATAAATGGCATAAAGAACTGCAGGTTTGTCTGCTCAAAGGTGAGGATACAAGATGACGAATTATGCTAAATCTTCTAAAGTTAGCAAACTTAATAGTAGGCCTGTAAGTATTCCTCTGGATGTTTATTGTGTACAGGCAGAGGATGTGATGGGATCTTTACTAAAAGAGTACTTGATAAAAGAACCAGATGAAAGCTATGATGCGAATATTGGTAATAAAGAAGAAACTAGTGCTTCTGAAGATCTTAAAGATGCGCCTGAGGGTATTGACAAAGAAATAAAAAATCTTAAAAAGAAAGAAGAGAGTAAGTGTGTAACTGACAGCAGTAGTAGCGAGTTGCATCAATTTGAGAATGTGGTAGCCATTGTGGATCCTCCTCGTGTTGGACTTCATCCCACTGTGAGTAACTGACTTGTCTGTCATACTTAGAGGTGGCAATTGCGACCACTTATTCACTAATGGGTCTATTCAGGAAATGTTTTCATGTGACAGGTCAAATGGGTTAAATAAAAAAACTAGTTAAAAAGTAGCGGGTCAAACGGGCCAGATAGGTCATAGTGTCATACTGGTCATCAGTCACCCAAGTGTTTCTAAATGCACAAGTTCTTCCAATTACTTAAAAAATCAGATTACAATTGAAATAGTATAACTTTGTAAACATATTTCACACATATCAAAAAAGTTTAAATGGTTGCGGCAAAAATTGTTTCGTGGTCAGCACTCAACAGAAACTCATTTCGGTCTTATTAAAAGCTTCCCATATGTCACCTTTGATATTTATGAAGCTTCTTGTTTAATGGAATGTATTATTCTGATAGCTTTAAGTTTGTTTGACCCCTTCAAATTTTGATGAATGCAGGTGATTAAAGCTCTCAGAACTCATTCGGGTTTAAAGAGGCTTGTGTTAGTTTCCAACTGTCAACTTTCTTTATGTTGTTTGTGATAATTTATACATTTTCCTTGACACTATTTGATTTTACTTTTTGATTTGCAGCTATATATCATGTAATCCTGAGAGTTTAATGGCAAATGCTATTGAGCTTTGTGCTCCATCTTCTGATAATAATGAGAAAGGAAACAAAAAGGGCAGAGGATGGAGAAATATGAGCAACGCGAGTTTGGCCCTCAATAGGGCCAAATCTATGCCAAATTCAGTGCCATTTCAACCGATTAAAGCTATGGCAGTTGATCTTTTTCCTCACACTTCACATTGTGAACTTGTAATGCTTCTTGAGAGGTAACAAAACAATTTTTGTTTACAAGATCCCTTCAGCTGTAACATTTCTATTCAAAACAATAGATGTGACAAAATAGAACTTCATTTTTGTTGTTTACATATTGAGTTTCTTTGCTTGATTAGGTAGCAGCATTTTGCTTGCCCTGATACAACTTTTGGTAGATCTTGGCAATGCACCAGCTGCTAATATGTCCACACAGTTTTGTATTTGTGGTGAGATATCTCACGGTTTTGGAATGAGTATTTATGAATATGATAGTTACCAGGGATGAGAAGGTCCTGCAGCCTGTGGGTGGGTAATGGGTTCGTCTTAATGAGTTTTTATCAGAATGAGTTGGCCAAGAAACACTTTTGTGTCCATTTCTAAGGTTTCTAATATATATTTATTGTACTGATGACGATTACCAAAACAATTTAATTACTGTAACATTCTAAATCCTTAAATAAAAGGTGGTGTACTCATGAAAATAAAACCGGTCTACTTTCAACCCGTTTGACACATTCCCCTTTTTGCTTTTCTATTATGGGTTTTTTTTACTCATTTGACTTATTCGAGATTAGACAGAACTCAAATTGACTCTTAAGTAAATGTGTCGTAATTGCTAATGGATACCAATTGCATCGAATTAAGGCGTGGCATGAGTTAGTTTTTCTGCACTTCTGCACCACCTCCTTTGCTTTAGCAGGTATAAGTTGACTACCACTTGTATGTACCACCTTGCCAATTAGACTCAATCAGTGTTCAAGCTTTATGCAGTACTTCAAATATAATCTTATCGGTTTTTCTAAATAACTTGTAAAACCTGAACCGAATCTTTTTAAAAAAGCATGTATGATTCTTTTATGGTTACCATCTCTCAAAATATGAAGGGTTGTTTGGTTCAAAGATTCTAAAGAAATTTGAAGGAAAAGAATTTGGATTTCCTTGCTTATCATGTTGGGTTAATATAGGGAATCTCGACAAAAATTTCCTTGGAATCTTTAGACCAAACAGCCTCTAAACTTTTTAGTTCAAACGGGCAAGTTTAATTTGCATTATTATAGATAGTCATATGCCCGCGCGATGCAGCGATGTGATAGTCGTAGCGGTGGCGAAGACGGGTGGTGGTGGCGGCGATAGTGGTGTGATTGTTAATGTAAAACTAATTGATGTAAAATAAGATAGTGTAGTTTTTTAAGGGTTACGGGATATATGTTGTAAATAATTTAATTAAGGGTATTATATGTATATTAGGTGAAGATAATCAAATTAGTGAATTTAGGATAAGGGTAGTTTGGGCATATCAAGTTCTTTTTTGAGAAATTTGGAGGGGCTAATGCTTTGTAAGATAGTTTAGATTTAGTTTTAGATATGGTTTCACACTTGACACTTTCATCCACAGTTTTATTTTTTGACCAATTCAACCCGAGTGGTCTCAGTTTTAAACCACTTTGTTTTTCCATTATCTGCCTAAAGTTTCTACCTCTGCGTTGCATAATATGACCCTGTCAAATAAGAAAGATACACCTTTGAATTACCAATTCATTTTGAATAGCTCTTGTGGTTTGTTTGGTCATGCTTGAGGTTCCTTTTTCAGTTATCTTCTTTTGATTCATCAGGGTGCCCAATTAAGCAATAACAGTGACATATAACGTGTTGGTCTCTACGTATGGGGTCCGGTCAACTGTTTCTGCTTTGTGGGACTAGGACCCGTGGGTAAGAGATATGTGACCATTTTCTTTTTTTCTCAAATTTCCTACTCATCGTTCTCATGAAATATTTCTTGTATTATTGAGGTAACGCTTTCTGCCTAATTGGCTCAACCTAATTTGCTAAACTTGATATTGTAGTCTTTGGAAACGCATATATCTTAATATAATTGGATGCTCTTTTTTGTTATATTTAATCGTAGTTTCTTACTTTAACGGTGTATGAGGTTTGAGTTCAACACTTCATAATGTAGAGAGTAATTTAGGTCTGAAACTGATGCCGATATATTTTTGTCCCTGATATGCTTCATCAAAACGATTTGTGCTATGTCATCGACATGCCCCTTATTGCCTTCTGAACTTCTAAATAATTAAGCAAATATTGATTCAGTTGTGTCAACTATCATCTATCTAATATACTTTGTATGCGACACATTTTTAACAATACATGGTTAGGCAAGTGAAAAAGAGATGCGTTTTAGTTATTTAAAGACAATTTGTAACTGCTTGAACTTTGAACTCCTAATTCCTAAAGCAAGAGATACGTTTAAAACTTAAAAAACAAAATATTTGTTTTTCAGCCGATTGAATTTTATATCATTCAACCAACATTTCGGTGTGTTTTAATGTACCTATTGAATTTGTTTGAATTATATCAAGTAGAAGGACTAGTTTGTAAAATACTATTTTTTAAGAGTAAATTTTATCAAGCCAATTTAACAATTGTAAGCTGGCACGTTAAGTCAGTTAAATGCCTATATCCGGTTTAGACTCAGGACCGTCCGAGAAGCAAAACTTCTTTCACCTATTTTGTGGACCACTAAACCAAAAGTTCATTGTTCGTAAATTATCATCCTTCTCTAACAAATTTATACTTTTCCTATTTCAAATTTCAATGATTGTTCATGGTTGTGGACTTGTGGTCCTTGTAGAGGACAGGAGGAGACCCAACCCCTTTGTTCACATGTCACAAATCAACACTATAGTCATGTAAGTCATGGCTAATATCCTGTAAAATGTGGGGGAAAAAAGACTTGCTACTTATCAAATTCAAGGAAAAGAATACAGTATATTGTCAAATGCAAGAATATTATACGAAGCTTATTAAATTTTTATTTCCCTTCTAAATCACATATACGCACATATTATCGATTTACCCATCACATGAATGGATCTACAACCTCTTTATGAGATTCATTTATTTATATTCTACGATAGATATTGAAATTCTTAAGTTTATTCATTTATTATGTTCTATATATAGCTTATTTTATTTTAATCATGATGTTTATGGAGTTTGAAAAACATTATATACTGAAAAAGTGAAAATTTAAATGTAATTTTGTTGTTTTATTATATTAAAATTACTAAAGATTAAAGGATGTGAAATTATAAACTTAACGACCTTGCAATTAATGTGGATAGACTAATTGACATTTATTTAGTTAATTGAAAAAAAAAATATTTTCTTTTAATAAAATGTAATTAAGGTCTTTGACCATGGGAGAATCTACCTGGGTTCAAGTCCCACTTCCCACATTTGTGGGAGTGGATTAATTAAGAGTTTTTCGAGAGTCCTGGTTTTCAGGCATATCCCTTCCCCCCGCTTTCAAAAATGATGAATATGAAGTTCGGGAGGCTGCAGGTACTATGGATCCTCTGACTCCCAATCGGGTTGCCTTCCCAGGTCTCGCCAGTGTTGCCTGTAGGTCGTGATGTGCCTTGAGATGGCCGTCTCCCCCCCGCCGGTGGGGAATCTGCTCCCGGGTCGTCGCTTTGTTGCGTCCAATGTTTTAAAAACCGGTATTTTAGTTATACCGGCGTGGAAAAATTTTCCGGTATTACCGATATTATCGGTAATACCGGAAATACCGGCCGGTACGACTATTTTTAATTTATTATATTTTTTGTGTAAAAATCTTACAAAACTTGTCAAAATTTAACAAAAATAGTCAAAATGCAATTATAATTTACTCAAAAATAATACCAAATATGTATTTCATAACAAAATATAGATTTTAAAGTTCACAAATAACAAAAAATAACATTAAAGTATCATAAAAATAATTTTTTTAAAAAATCAAAATTTAGTTTTTGAAAATACCGGAAATACCGGTATGGTAATACTGGAAATACCGGCCGGTATTGAATAGTGAAAATACCGGACTTAAAATACCGGCGTGATCTCCGGTACCGGTAATACCGGCTGGTATTTACTGGTATTTAAAACATTGGTTGCGTCTAGCCCGTCCTCTAGGCACCTTTGGAAGGCAGGGATCCCTTTACTCCATACCATAGGGCCTTTTCATCGGTTGCAGGGTTTGGTGGCCCGAAATTGACTTGGCGTGTAAGTTATTAGTAGGAGTAGAATAGAATGTCATTCAAAAAAAAATAAAATAAAATGTAATATGTGATGAATTGATGATGCTATTAGGACTTTTTCTGTTACTTGGCCTAGTAAATTACATATGATTTATCTTTTTGATTGGACCCGTGAGAAATTTATGGCTTAACTTTATTCGTCAATTCGATGTTGACGTAACTAAATCACGCAAACATAGCAAGGACGACGAGGTATCGGCCACATCATTTTCTCTTTTTTAGCTACAAGAGAAAGTACTTGCGTATTGTCACGGTGAAATGGTGGGGTGTGAGGTCATAGGAGGTGATAAGTCATAGAGTGTGATAGTCAAATGCCTTAGTTGTACGGGATCTATCCTCGGATTTAAAAATTCGTCGAAAGTATATCGAATGACATCTCGAATGAAAGGGTATGAAATTTTAAGAACACCCACACAATTTTTATAATTTATTGATATACGGGTTTTGAGATAAAAGATTTTGAATGAAATAGAGAAATAAAAATGATTTATAGAGGAGAGGGGAAAAATGAGTGATTGAGACTTGAGGAGAGAGAGTAAAATGAGTTGTTGGGATTTAAGTGTATTATAAGTATATTAGGTAGAGTTATTTAAATTAGTGAATAAAGAATGAGGGTAATTTAGGTAGTTCAAATCATCTTTTGAGATTTTAAAAAAGGACAAAATGCTTTATAAGATAGTATATATAGATATAGATACAGATATAGATAGGAACCAACATTTTCTCAAATAACATTATCTATCGTTATTTCTCAAATCTGGATCGTTATTGCTTGGTTACTTAAGTATCCCAAATGCCCGTATGCACAAAATTTCCGGTTTGTGTATACAAGCAGACGGATACAGAAGATTACCTGTAAAAACATTCTAAAATTGTTATTTAGCCATGAAATTCATGTTTTGGTTAAATGAGTTTCATTATATGTTAAAGTACTAACGGTTAAAACAATATATATTTAAATTTACTATGAGTATAGTTTAACATTAATATGATACACTAGTTTCAAAATTTGATATAACTTAATATCTTTTATTATATAAAAATACAGTTACTCTGATAATTTATTAACCAATTATATCTCTTGATTTTTTAAATTCTCAATTTTGACTTTTTTTAACTTTTTACTCATAATTAAAAATATTTATATATCTATCTAAATAAATCTATCGACCACAATCTAACAAATGAAATTATGGACAGCTAATTCATATTCCAATCCCATTCATAACTAAATTATAAATATAAATATCTAATATAATATATTTAATTCAATCTTCTTCTTTTTTTTAATATAATAAAACATTGTTCAAATAACTTATTGACCAATCACAAAATTCAAATTTTCATGTTGACTTTTATTTTTAGTTTATAATTTTTAACTAATAATTCCAATATAATAAATCAATAATAATGGTTAATATGTATCCAATAAAATAATAGTTAATACATATCCAATAGAATAATAATCATATATATCCAACAGAAATAATAACTAATATATATCCTAATAATACGTTTTATTTTATAAAAACAAAATTAATTAATTTAAAATAAATACTAATTACGTCATAGTAAATAACTTCGATTAACATATATTTTCAAAAAAGTATTTTAATATAAAATTTAAAGTATAATATATGAATCAATCTTTTATTAATAGAATTAGTAAACTAAATTTTAAAGTATAATAATTTAATATCTAATATTAATAATGTTATAAACTCTCGTGTATTGGACACATGCCTAAAATCTAGTTATCAACTAATACATTATGATAGATATATCATAAATATAGGACAATATAACTTATAAATAATAGCTCTCTTGAAATTTTTATGTAAAGTAAAGTAACTCCCAATGCCGTCTTTCACGGGTTTTGGGTCCTAATATCTTCTTTGATGGTGTGTGGGGATGTTGATATGTAGACAACCTTACCCGTACCAAAGGTAGAGAGGCTGCTTCCAGGTTCTACCAAAGGTCAAGAGCCTTTTCTACCATTTAGGTAGACAATGGAAGCAGTCTCTCTACTTTGGTAGATGTAAGGTTTGTCTACATCTTAACTTTTCCCATACACCGTCAAGATATTAGGGCTCAAAACCCACGGAATGCGGCATTGAGCAGTTTCTTTATTTCTTTTCTTTTTTTTTATGTAAATTAATGAGTGTTGTTAATCTGTTATGGATTAAAGAATAAGCATATAATATGAATTAATATAAATAAATAAAATAATGATTAATTTACTATAAAGGAATATAGATGATGTGACCAATTTATACCCATCGCCCACATCATTATTGGCCATATATTTATGTGTTTTAAGTCGATTTTATGTGCATTTGGCGCGTTTATGGTGTTTGTTAGTGGTTTCAGGCTCTAAACAGGTTACGCGTTCATTTGGCACATTTTCGGATAATCTTTGGTCAAGAAGTGATTTATGATAATCGAGAGTTGTTTCAAGTTAAGAAGAAGGCGAAGATCAGCAAGTTTCAAGATTGAAAGACGCTGTGTGTGTACTTGCTTATGACTGCGCCGTAGTGGAGGATGCCATGCCCACTGCGCCGCAACCAAATATCTCGGAAAAGTTATGAATAAACCCCAATGCGCAAGAGGACGACTGCGCCGCAGTCGGAAGATGAGGAATTAAAGCCGTGGATTTGGGTTGCGCCGCAGTGAGGAATGCACATCCCACTGCGTTGCAACTGAAGGAAGTCAAAGTCAAAGTGTCCTCACTGCGGCACCCACTGCGCCGCAGTGGGTGCACGGAAGTTGAAGTTTTGGATCGTTTCTGCATCAGGTTTCGGTAGAGTATAAACACATAAAAAAAACCCTAATTTCCAATTTATCAAAAATCTTTCTGGGAGCTGTTCTACAAGGGTTCTTCAATCTCCAAGCAAGTTTTTCTTAGGCGGATTCATTGAAGATTCACGAGCACCCATCTAGATCGTATATACTTTTATTGTCTTGCAATTTCAATTTCTCAAACGATTGGTACATCATGTTTCTCTTCTATTTTAATTATTATTTTGAATTGATCATGAGTGGCTAAACGTTTAATTATCCACCTTGATGAAACCAGACGAATGATGTGATTACTATATTTTTAATTCAAAAGAGTTTATTTAATTATCGTTGTTCCGTGATCTTGATGATTTAATTCTTTTTATTAATTAATTTGATATTGGTTGCATATAAATTCTTCGTTGGTGGTACCAGTTGAATGTATGTGTGATTTTAAATCGGTTACTTGTCTATGAGTAATTATCACTAGTTCATGGTATGATAGTGAATATCATTTTAAGAAAAGAGTAATTTTGTCAACGTAATTCATAGCTGGTTGGTGGTACCACGTTATTGTCGCATAGGTGTAATTGATAATTCGATAGTCAATAAAACTAATTGTTGGAAAAGTTGTCTTAGCTTTGGTGGTACCGGCTTGGGTAATTTATCTAGCAACTTAGGTGATTCGGTAATTTGTTCACGGTTGGTGGTACCACGTGAGCACCTTAATCTTGTCACGATTATCTTTAAACTCAAACGAATTTGGTCTTAATTAAATGCAATCACATTTGAAATCAAGTGAATTCAAGGTGGATGACTTTTATCAATATTGTCTGAAGTTCTTTTTACTTTTATGCAAATTGTCTTTCAAAGTCATTTTTAATTTTATTGTCAAAAGGATTCTCGAAGCAACACCCGTTTTCCAAACCATTTCATCAAACAACTAGTCGATTCAATCCCTGAGAACGAACACGGTCTTACCTCTTAGCTATATTACAAACGGTCGGGTCCACTGCCCGATAGTGCGTAGTAGTGAGTTTTTAGGTAATTCTAATTTTATAAATTTAAAGCTCGATTTTACACATCAATAAACAATGTTGGTATTACATAATATAACTTTTGTCATCATACTTTCATTCTGTCTATATTTCTTTATCTTTTAAATAACCAATAAGGCAATGCACAAATTAATGAGTGTTGTTAATCTATAATGTAGCATTTTTTAGTAGTATTCTACTTTAAGACCCTTCAATACATCTTTCCACTTTCCAGTTTCCACAATAAGGCAATGCACAAATGCTAGAGTCATAAAAGTCATCCCACATTTCCACTACCGACAAATCCAAATTCCGACCTGATAATATAAACAAATAAAATGATTAAATAATGCTAACAATTATTTAACAAAAATATAAAGCATATCTAATTTCATTTAGTTTAGTTCCAACTAACTATTGTTTAATTTCCATTCAAAAAAAGAAAGAAAAGAAAACCATTTGTTTGAGAAAAGCTACGAAGTTTTGACCGCCATATTGTAGAACTAATTAAAATTAGACTGTTGATTATCGCAAAGTTTATATATTCCGTGCACCCATAGTAGTTGTTGACCATTAATTTTTGACTTGATTTAAAAACTTAATTGTAAGAGTATGATATTAAATAATATAAGTATTTATGGTACAAAGTAGTATAATAGTTAAATATATATTACTCGGTAAGTTACAAATAAAAAAAATATCTTAATCTTATTTATATACTATAAGACAGTTGAATTAATGACTTATTAACCAATCAAATCGTTCAGTTTTATCAAATTGATTTTCGCTTATGTCATCATTTAGATTTACTATAAATTAAAAATCCCAATAATCATTATCTAAATATATTATTATATTAGTATTTATATTAATTTATAAAAAAAGTCTCATTAATTCACACTTTTTTGTTTTCCATCAATAATTTACACTTTTTAGCCTTGGATACTTAATTTATATTTATTTTTAGCCATCAACTTGAGAGAATTTAATAAAATTTACAATCATTTAATTAACTAAAAAATTTCAACATATAAAATATTGTATTCAAAAAATTATTTCAAAACTAATTACTTATTAACAAATATAAGATTACATTTTTATAAATTAAAAATAAAAATATTTAGTTTAATATTTAGTATAAATACAATTTGAACTCTAGATACATATCTCAAGCATAATAAGAGATGACGATATACAATATCATTATCCCAAAACACAATAGGATTCACAGAACAAAACACGATTTACAACAGATGGTTACTTGAAACCTAAATCCAAATCAATATGAACCCCATTCAAGATTCATTCTATCTTTCGGTCAAAAAGGTACATAGTTTTCTCCTTTTTTATATATTAGCTTTGCGTATTAATATTTAAAATTACAGTTGTCACTCAAATCAAGAGTCTCAAATGTTATCAAAGAATATAAAAACAATCCTAATTGTTATCTAATTATTATAAGACAGGTGATTGAAAATAAACCTATGCGTGGTATGGGCGAAATGACTACGACAAACAATTTCATCAATATGTCTCGGCTAATAATGACAGTGACGAACCTATGATTGTTGTACTACAAGTTGCAAAATATAACACCTAAAACCGTATATAATTCAAATTTATAAGTTTATATGACTTAAATGTATGAAAATCTAATATTGATAATATCGTAAATCCTAGTATATACTATAAGACAATTGAACTAATGACTTATTAACCAATCAAATCATTCGATTTCATTAAACTGACTCTCACTTATGTCATCATGTAGATAAACTATAAATTAAAAATCCTAATAAATATTATCCAAATATATTATTATATTAGTGTTTATATTAATTTGTAGAATCTTAATATATACTATAAGACAGTTGAACTAATGACTTATTAACCAATCAAATCATTCGATTTCATTAAATTGACTCTCGCTTATGTCATCATGTAGATAAACTACAAATTAAAAATCATAATAATTATTATCCAAATATATTATTATATTAGTATTTATATTAATTTGTAGATAAAGTCTCATTAATTATACTTTTTTGTTTTCCATTAATAATTTACACTTTTTAGCCTGAATACTTAATTTATATTTACTTTTAGCCTTCAACTTGATAGAATTTTTTTAAATTTACAATCATTTAATTAATAAAAAATTTTCAACATAATTTCTCAATTAAAAAGGTACATAACTTTCTCTTTTTTTATATATTAGCTTTGTGTATTAATATTTAAAGTTACAATTGTTACTCAAATCAATAGTCATAATTGTTATCAAAGAATATGAAAACAATCCTAATTGTTATCTAATTATCATAGAACAAGTGATTGAAAGTAAACCTATTCGTGTTATGGGATCGCATCATGATTAAATACATATACTTGAATGTCAACTATAAGATCACAAATATGTTTATATTTTAATTTTTAGTTATCTTTCATAATAATATCACATTATGACTTTATGAGTAAAACTGGTTTAAAAAAAAAATTATGATAGAGAAATTATTATAGCATGTACCTTGTGGAATGACTACGACAAACAATTTACATCAATATATCTCAGCTAATAATAGTGACGATCATGTGATTAAGGTATTACAACTTGCAAAAACCGTATATTTTCAAAATTATAAGATTTTATGACTTAAATGTATGAAAAATCTAATAATGATAATATCGTAAACCCCGTGTCCAGTACTGGACACGAGTCTAAAATCTCGTTATAAAATTAAAAGCAAGTTTAAAAACATATAATAGAATTACTTTTAAACAACTAAAAAAATCATACTCTGGAACAAAGTCCCTAATCATCCATCGCGTCATCTCGTTTTTACTTTATATTGACTCGACTTGTACAAATATATTTGTGGTTTGTACGAGTTTGATAACTATGCATGCACTTACATTTTAAGAAAAGAAAGAAAATATAATAGTTGAACTTAGTAGTTTTAATAGATGAGATAAAGTTTAAATGGTAAAAATAGTATGGATATAGTTATTAAAGTACTCACAAAAATAAAGAACGAGATTTTTTAAAGTGGAAATTTCTCTCAAATTTTTATAAGCCAAAAATTATGAGTAAAGTAAAATAACACGTAGCTGATTTTAATTTATTGGTATTTTGGTTTAGCATTACCAATTTTACGAATTTTAAGTTTAGACAAATCTCAAGTGAAAAAATGAAAATAGATTATACAAATTGAAAGTATATTTGAAAATAGATTACAGGCTAAAATCCCAAAGAAAATGCGTGTGATTGACTGATTGGTATGTGACAAGTGCATTATCCATTCAATATATCATATGTTCACAATATGTAATCATGGCTTTGACTTTTTTTAGTTGTAAATGATCATCTCAAAATTAAAATTTGATTTGTTCACCAACATGACGACAGTGACGACACTATGCCAATTCCTCGTAGCTATCATTCCGTATCAATTATGTACTTCTGACTAAGTTTACAATTATTTTTTTTAACGACGAAGGGTTGAACCACAGGTATCCGGACTGAATACTGTGGGCCTATCTAATCTCCCTGGCCCGATCCACCCAATAAATTCAACTTACTCGTCAAAAATATTGGCTAAAAACAACGCTCGAGATTTGCTCAACCTTACATATAAGTGATTAATTGATCATTTGATTGTTATGTATTGTTTATTTGATGAAAGGATTTTACTAGGACATGAATTGTGCCGCTTGTGCTATTAATGTATTCCTCCAATCTACATCTTACTAAATTAGAGAACCTTTTTTTTTCCGTTTACCTTTTTTAAAAACTTAGTACTTTAGAATATAAATTTTATAATCTATAGAAATAAACTAATAAGATGAGTTTGGAAAAGATTTTTTAAAGATTTTAAAAGTTTAAAGTCACAATTAAAAAAGGGGTTTGCTAAATACAGCCCTTAGGGCTGTGTTTAAGGTGCATAAATTGTTTGTACATTTACCATGAAAATCAGGGGCGGACTTTTAATATGGAAGATACAAATTTTTTTATGCACGTTAAATACAGCCTTTCTCATTAAAAAAAACTAAATAGAAGACTAATTTAAAATAGTCTTATTTTGGATAGATTATATATTATGTTATCCTTGATCTAGTCATTCTAGTGAATTCCTCTTTTCGGACAAAATGGTCTAATAACTATATACGCATTAACATGTTTCACGTACATCTTTCGGTTTACTTAAAATTTTGAGTTCGATCCTCAAGGATGACAAATTTTGAGGTTTTTCTTTAGGGATATTTGGCTCATGGTCAACATCTCATTCTCTAAAATACGTGGAAGACTTCACCATTATATGGTAAGGTTTTTGATATCGTATCCTGACTTAATGTTTAACCAAAAAAAAGGATGTTAAAACCAATTAGAAGTTTAGATTTTAGATTTTAAAAGAAATTAACACATGGAAGGAAGAGCACAGAAGATCGTATATAATAGTTGGATTATATACAATACACTTCACCATTATAAGGATGAATAAATATATAACTTTTATTGACACCTTTTTTTTTTATATATTAATCTTACGTTGGTGTGTAACAACAGACTATATTTGCTTATTTGGTGAACATCATATATAATATAAAGTTTATTTAAAAATAATGAACGAGGCAAGAAGTTTAGCATCCACATGATTGTCGGTTAGCTGTTAGCTGCTCTTTTTTTACGGTCAATGATAATCAATTAATCATCGTCATATTATTAACAACTAGCAAAATATAGTATATGCTATATATACACATACATTGATATATATCCATCTAAAAACAAATGGAATATACAAGAATCCTAACTGCAAAATGTTGTTAGTTAGTCTTTAGTCTTTACAAAGTTGAACAAAAAAGAATCCAATTTGTCGAGGATAGCAAACATGAATTTGGAGTAATGAAGGGCTATAACTAATTATACATAATCCCAAATGTCTTGAAATTTTTATGTAAGTTGTCGCTCATTTATTAACTCTTTTTTGTAATAAGTTATACATTCATCAAGTCTATCATATTCAGAAAGGGTCTCCGAATTTTATGATATAACAAATCTCTATATATAATAAAACAAGATTGTTTTCTATAAGTAGTTTTAGAAAGTTTTTGATCTGCCAAATCCATAGTTCATCTTAATTTTTATTATTTAATTATGATGTCATATTTATAAAATAGAAAAAGCCTTTTACATCTTTAATAAAAGTATTAATCATTTATATAAAGAAAAAAAAAATCTCTCTTAGATAATATTTGTCTTTTTTTATTTACTTAATGCAATAGTCATTTTAATTTTAAAAATTATTATTGTGTTACTGATTTATTAACTATATAATTATTGTGTTACTTGAATTATTAGATTTATATCAAGTCAATCATTTATATAAAGAAAAAAAAAATTCTCTCTTAAATAATATTTGTCTTTTTTTAATTTACTTAATGCAGTAGTCATTTTTATTTTAAAAATTATTATTGTGTTAGTGATTTATTAACTATATATATAGTTATTGTGTTAGTTGAATCATTAGATTTATATCAAGTTATAATGCTTTAATTACAAACATCATATATATATATATATATATATATATTTTAATATATTTTATAATTTTAAAATTTTAATTAACATGTCCGGGTTGAATCCGGGTTGATTAACTAATAGATAGAAATGTGTACATTTAAAATGAAAAAGTAACTTATAATGATATGTATACAATGATTTTGATCATATATACAAGAAATATACGTAGTAGTATATTGTACATTATTAAAGAGTACCATATAAAGTGAATTCTTGCTTACTCTACACATGCTACTTAAAAACAACATATGGTCACAAAGGAGTTCCATTTCAAGTTTGTTTAGGTAAAAAAGAAAGTTACATCAAAAGGATTCTCAAATAAGGTATTGTGACATCATAATTCAGATTCAAAGGTTGTGATGCACACAAGTGAAGAAAGTGGGAAATTTGAAGGGTAAAAAAAGGAAAAAGAGGGAAGTGTGAGTATAATGTCAAGAAAGCCACAAAACAGAGAAGGATGATATGATATGAGTATTGAGAAGTAGGCCCATTTCAAACTCTTAGTTGTGTGAGAGAGAAATAACAATTTAAGTGACACCACCATACCATACCATACCATTACCATCCCTCTATGATCTTATACCATTAAAGTCCCTTGCTTTCTTTCTGTCCCTCTCATATTTTCACCATTCTTTTTAAGATTTTGAAGTTTCAGATTGTGTGTGTCAAATAATCATCAAAGTTTTATATGAAACAATGAAGTCTGAAGAGAATAAAAGTAGCACGTTTCTAGATGATGGACATGATTCAAGTTCAACACAAAGTGAAGAAGTTGCCATCCCAATTCACAAGGCTGGTTTTTTTTTTTTCTTTCTTCTTTATCATTGATATGTTTCTTGATATTGGTCTGTTTAGTTTACTCAAATGCCTTATTACATGAAATCGAACTTATGGGCTTTCTTAATCCTATCTTAATTGCTAAAGCTATGATCTTGTCAAGATAAGTATGTGTGGATATCTTTAGTTGTGATATCAACTTCATGGTGCTTTATATCTATCAGACTTATACATCATGTCAATCATTGTAGTTTTTAGCAAAAACTAAATTTGTGCTCATGTTCTACTGAAAGGAAGTCTTTGTACACATTATCTTCATAGCTATGCACAAAGATGATGTTTTCTTAGCAATTTTTAAATGCTAAATTTATCCGGGAGTATTTAATTTCTATGAATTATGATATTGTCATACAAGTATGTGTGCTTTATTTATTATATTCATGAAGAAATTGATGTTAATCACTTCAAAAGTATGGCTATTTGTTGGATGAAGATTAATGAGTTAGGTTCCATCTTTAAGTTTAATGGCATGTGATTTAAACTTACTGCCTTTATCAAGCCATGCCACTTTTTTCAGGTTCATTATAAAGAGTTTCCATCAGCAACCAAGTTGATGCTTTTATTTAAAGTTGTTTTGGACCAAAAACACTTTCTATATATTCATCAAACTCTCTTTGCCTGTCTTTATTTTAATAGTTTTTTTAGATTTAAAAAAAAAAGTTATCAGTATTTTCTCATTCAATTTGAAACTTGGCTTTCAAGATATCCCTCATGATAGTTGCTTTATCTGAACAACACACATGATGGTTGTATTTAGTTGCATCATTTACCAGACAGACACATGATTTGTCAACTAACGAATTATGATTTCCACGTTAAAGACGATCAACACATTACATTATCGATCAAAATGCTAATGTGTGAAAAATGTGAACTGATTGTTTTACTTGTATGTTAATTCGGCGATTAATAACAGTAAAAGCTCCTGATATGAAGGAATAAAAGTAAGTACAAAAGGCTAATCCTTGTTTACAGGCATAAAGTAATCTCACTTTTAATTAACTTTTAAATCCCACTTATCGGTCCTTATAATTACAACACTAAGAAACTGTTATCAACTATTACTCACTCGATTAGTGGCAAACTTTATGCAAATTCAAAGGTAAAAAGGCCATGTATGCTTTCAACTTGACACTCTCGCTGTTGTGATATGCTTGGTACGACTCTCCTTAGTGCAGAATGATTCAGATTGCATTCAGTTTTCGTTTAAATCTCCGAAAAGAACCAAAAATTCTTTCCCTTTAAAAATTGACACTAGTTTTACATGCGAGTACTTTTCATGACTCTCAAAAGGCAACAACTTTCTTGTCGTTAGCATTAGTCGTTTCAACATTTTGTTGATTCATGATTTGTCCGTTTACATGAACTTTTTTTTAAAATTGTTTTCAGATCGAAGACGAGATTTCTACTGTAAAAACAGGAACACCAAATGGGAAGAATTGGAAAAAACAAAATCTATTTTTGGAGATACCATCACGAACGTCACAAGCTTCTTCATCTCAAGAAAATGTTCAAATCAAGATTGCCCCAACAGCGATGCCAACTCCTAAAAAAGTAAATTTTAATCTGACGCCGAGTCCCTCAGACAATAGAGCAAATGCATCTTCTGCTACTAACGCATCAAAATCCAAATCATCATCAAAGAAAAGTTTACTACCAAAGTTTATGAACAGGAATACGGTTCCAGATACAGAAAAAACTGATAGTAATGTAATTCCTGCAGCTTCATCTTCTGTAGCTCAGGAAAAGCCATCAATCCCGAGATCGTGGTCACTTACAAAGATCTTTACCCCTCAGAGGACATCTTCTCTACCCGTTACCCCTATGGCACTGTCAGATCAAGAATCCATACTGGGAAACTCGGGCGGTTCAGTTAATTTGGAGGTAAGTTCTTAGGTATAACCACAGATAGTAGATGCGGCAAATTTGACAAATTTATGAATGGTCCACTCCAAATTATGTTTTAAATATAAATATAATAGTAAAAAGAGTTGAAAGTTGCTGAAAGTATGTTTATAATGCATGCAAATGTCAGTGTTAAAACCTTCTAAATCAATTTTATTCAAAGATATAGATTATTAGTGTAGTATAGTTGTCTCTGTAATCATCATTATCATATTAAATATTTGTATACTTTCTTTTGAAATTGGACAAAAAAGTGTTTCGGGTCAACTTAAATGATATGTTTCAACCCGTAGTAGATGATGGGTTGTCTTGATCAGTTACCTAATTCATCCGACCCATCCATCTTGCAACCTCCTGATAGATAGTAATTCTTATATTACAATTGTAAAACTAAAAACTTCAAATATATTGATGTGATTCATTCTCAGACAAAAGCCCAGGGGCATATAGCTCGATCACGGTCAGTCCCAGTCCTCAACGAAAATATTAGTATCAAAAGAATGGATTCTTTCTTCCGAGTGATTCCATCTACTCCAAGAGTGAAAGATATTGATGCCATCCCCCCAACCCCATCTCCAACTCGTGACAAGGGTAATCATGAAGCTTGACATTATGCTATGTGTACACTCCAATGATTTGTTTAATTTGGATTAAGTATCTGTGTTTCTTTAGATAACAAAGAAGGGAGTGGTGAAGATATAGCTGAAGAAGAAGCTGTTTGTAGGATATGTTTGGTTGAATTATGTGAAGGAGGGGAAACCCTAAAAATGGAATGCAGCTGCAAAGGCGAACTTGCGTTAGCTCACAAAGATTGTGCTGTAAAATGGTTTAGCATCAAAGGTAACAAGACTTGTGACGTTTGCCATCAAGACGTCCAGAACTTACCGGTCACACTTTTAAGGATACAGAGTACTGTCAGAAATCGGAGCACTGCTGGTGTAAGTAGATCACAGATGGAAATAAACGCATACGGGCAAGTTGATCATATCCTTTTGCCATTTGGGTCATTCTTTACTACTTTCTTATGAGAATCTAATTTCATGACTGATCTAAAACCGTTACCTTGAATTGGGCAGTGATGTCTACAGGGTATGGCAAGAAGTACCAATTCTTGTTATTGTTAGCATGTTGGCCTACTTCTGTTTTATTGAGCAACTTCTGGTAAGTCTCATAGCAATAACACTTGCTTGAATTCAGTTTTTAAAGCATTGAAATGTTGACATGCCTACAAATTTTCATATGAAGGTTGCAAACATGGGCACGAGTGCAATTGCACTATCTCTTCCATTTTCGTGTGTTTTAGGTCTTCTTTCATCCATGACTTCTTCAACTATGGGTAAGCAGTCATTTATTGGATTCTTAGCTCATTTTTGTGACTCAAGTAGATGTTATAACTCAAATTGCGTGGTCTATTTACAGTGAGAAGAAGATTTGTCTGGTTATATGCATCAGTTCAGTTTGCTTTTGTTGTTATCTTTGCACATATTTTCTATTCCGTGGTAAGCAGCCCAAAACATGTTCTGATTTCTTTCACTTGCAAAAACATACTCACTGCATCTTTTGAATGGTTTTCAGGTTAATGTTCAACCAGTTTTGTCAATTCTTCTAGCAACATTTGCAGGATGCGGGGTTGCAATGAGTGGTAGCTCAATTATTGTTGAGATTGTGAGATTAAAACGACGATGGTGGCACGATCCATCAGATCAGCAAATAAACTCCCAGATTGTTTTGCGCCCGGAACCAAGACGCAACGAGACTGCATCAACATCTCATGTTGTTCCTTCACATGATATCGAAACTGGGAATCCAGAAGTTCACAGAGGAAGCTGAATTCAATATTAAGCGGCTCTAAGGATAAGACTATGATACGATCTAGCCAATGTTAGGAAGTGGTGACCATGCTGTTTTATCAGTTGAAATATATGGTGTTGTGCCAAAAATTTTAAATCAGTATATTGAGAAAACAATATCTGAAAGCTTTGATTAATCGATGTATTGCATTTGTTACCAGAAAACAGCCAGCGAAAGCTATAGCATAAGATTTTTGTAGAGGTATTCATTCGAATACATATGACGATTTCAATCATTTGTACTAGGAAACATTATACCGGACATCTTTTCTAAAAGCAATCTCTCTACCATTGGATAACTATACATCTTAGCTGCGCACATATACAATAATCTAAGCTAGTGCAATCTATAGGATTTGATGGCCACGGTAAGCATTGCTGTTATAGTGAACAATAATCATGAAGGATGTGAAACCTGGCCGAATATAGACAATGGATCGAGTGCAATTTACATCATAATGTATGATTTTATATCTTTTACAATTCAATACTCATCAAGTATTATGCATAAATCTTAACAGCAGGTAATAATACTAATAGCTCAATCAGATATATCAAAGTAAAAGTAATTCAATAGATTAAAAATTGTAAGCAAAATAATGAATAAAAGGAATGGAATCACCAGCACCACAAGATCTGATTCAAAATTTACAGGAGACAAAATGTATGAGAGATAACATCCTGACTGAGAAACTGTGTATAGATCTAGATCTGTATATAAATCTATATATGAATAATAATAATAATATCATATCACCATCATGATAATAAAATGTGCATTCAAACTTTAAGATATTCTAGAGGAACTCCCTGCGTGCAGCATTACTAAACTCAGCTCTTCGAATATTCTGTTGACGCTTCTTATACAACAATCCACCGAACACAACCACACACGCCGCCGCAATCACTCCAATCGCCACTCCGGCCTTCTGTCCGCCGCTCAACCCGCCGGAATCCGATTTTTCAGAATCCTCGGTTTTCAAATTAGCATCAGCGAGATTACTAACATCCGACACTTGAGGTGCTGGAGAAGGAGAGAGATCTGGAGTTGGAGAAGGTTTATCAGCGGTTGTTGACGAAGGTAAAGCAGGTGGAGGAGTTAGATCTGGTGCAGGAGGAGAAGCAGATGACGGTGAAACGGAAGGAGTAGGAAGTGGCGGTGGCGGAGAGTCGTCGGAACCGGAATGTGGAGGCGGAGCAGGCGAGAGATCTGAAGAAGAAGAAAGGGAGAGAGTGATGAGAAGAGTGAAAGTGAATAGAGAAATGAAAGTGTTTATCGCCATTGTTGTATAGATCCGAGATATGGAGAATGTATGTAAGTATAGGTGTGTTTTTATGGAGAATTGATGGAATTGAAAGGAAACATGTGGGGAGGGGGTAGGAGATATAGGAAGGGGGAATCGAATCTAGAGAAATTGCGTGTGTGACTGTGTGTGTTTTTGTAGGGAAAATTGAATTTGATGGGTATTAATAAAAGAGGAAAGACGGTTGGTGATTGGTGAGCTGGCATTTTAATTTTATAGGTTGGTATTTAAGCATGATGATTAGCGTGTAGTTAATCTTCCAATGAAAATGGTGGTATTTCCTTTACTATACTTGAACTTTTGCGTGTTTGATTATAGTAAAGGTATGTTTGGCAAAACTAGCTAATAACTGATGACTGCAAACTATTAGTTAATAGCTGAAGTTTTTTAAATTAATTTAAGTGTTAGCTAATAGCTGAAGTTTTTTAAATTAATTTAAGTGTTTGAGAAGTAACTATAACCTTTTTTATAAATATTTAAAATGATAAAAATAGATATACACACAAATTTATACTATAATTTATTATATTCTCAAACATATATTATAAGATTATTGCGATTTATTTAAACTTTGGTTATGAATATATTTCAAGGTTTGGTTCCTATCAAAAAAAGTGGTTAATTATATACCAATTAGAAAAATTTGGTTCCTATGTCAGTTAAACAAGCATATATATATATATAGAGGGGCGGTACTAAAGGGGGCAAGAGGGTCCAATGTCCCCCCTCCAAATTTAAATTTTGTCATGTATTTTTAAATTTTTCTTAAATTTTTTAAAAATTTATATAGGTTTTTTAACATTTTGCCCCCTTTTAGATTTATTTTTCATAAGTTTTCTAAGTTTGTCCCCTTTAAAATTTTTTCCTGGTACCGCCTCTGTGTATATAGCCATATATAAATAGAGTTACTACGCAATGCATGCTTTTTATATAAATGTAACACCTCACCGTCGGCGGAAACATGAGGTGTCATGAAAAGTACAACACGACATGAGATTACATAGATACTGCTAAATGAAATAGAATATAATAAATATATTCTCTAAAACATGAGTTCAAAGTCATAACAGTGCTAAAATAGCTTATTACAACCAAGTCCATAAATAAATAATCCAAGGCATGTAGCCTGACAGTCTGACAGTAAATAAAGGAGCACTAATCTCCGAAGTCCAAACCTAGCATAGCAGTATTTATCCCTGATTAGCTTGAGTACCTGAAAAGTATACTAAAACGTGTCAACACAAAGGTTGATGAGTTCGTAGGTTTTATGTCAAAAGTCTAGTCAAAGAAATAAGTCCTTTGTCGATTCTTTTATGTCTAAACAAGTAATAGTTCAATATATAACGAGCAGAGTTACGCCATAATAAGTCCAAAAGTCTCAAGTCTCAATGTTTCAAAGTCCGGCCTTACAGTACCTGCCTTAGTCCAAAGTCTCAAATCTCCATTACACACAAAAGCACGCCAAATAAGCATATCATAAAGCAAAACAACAAACACATAATCACACACATACAACAAGACAGAAGCACGTCAATTGACACAAGTAAATCTATATGCACAGGCTCAATATTGAACATAAACAGAAATCGACAAAACTGTTTGAAAAATAAGTATACTTTCCACCTCAAAGCTTGTAATAAAAAGGGGCTACGAAACTCACCTGAACGCAGCACAAGTATAGTACCCTAAGTCAACGAACAAGAACAGGAACAGTCGGTACACTTGAAACACGCTCAAAATCTGTCCAACAGTCCTACATTGTCCACAGGTCATCCAGTAAGTACTTACTTAATTGCACAAGTCCATATCCTATACTAGTATCTTAGGAAATGTCATTATGTCTCGTCAACGTCATAATATTTAATAATAGTCTCATTTGTTCTTATAAATTGTCCAAAAGAAATATTTCTTTTAATAAAATCATATTTTAATATCAATGTCATCGATTACTATTATACCAATGTATAATTATTTGGTCTTTTCGAGTCCATTGATCTTTGTATTATGTATATACATATACATATGTTCTTATTAAATTAGTCCTTGTATATATATATATAAATTGTCCATTTTAATTAATCCGCATATATATATATACTTAGGTCTAACGTCCATATTAACTCCGATGTCACGTTTTATTGTTTATATCCCTTCAAGTCTTCATATGAAACGTCATTATAAATTATATATTAAGTTCGGAATGTCGTATAACTTATATAGTCTTTACCAAGTTTATATATATATATATATAGACATATAGTTATATTTAATCATATGCCCATGTTATTAATAAATTCGACAACTTTGAATGGATTATAACATGACTCTAATTGACAAAAATCCAAATCTGATTTTGACCAAAAAAGTCCCAATTTTGGCTTTGACAAAAATTCAATTTTTACTAGAAAACCCTAATTTTGACTTTTCCAAAATCCTTAATTAATTTTGACTACAAAGTCCAAATTGAATCAAACCCTAATTTAATTTTGACTATAAAAGTCCAAATAAGATCCAAAATAGACAAAAATACAAATCTGCCCCCTTTGACCATGATTGACCGCGTCGACCAGCAGTTGACCGAACCAAAAACCAAATACAAGTCTAGATTCAAAAACAATAACAATCCAAATCACTTTTATAACCCGGATTTAAGCTAGATTTAATCAAAATCAACCAAATATCTCTTTTTCTCATGGATTTAATTAATTTCGGATTTAAAGGATTTCGGCTCATAGTTTTCGAATATGGACGATTTCGAGTTATACATATCGGAGTCAAAGGATTTCGGACCAAAAGGGTTTCGATTTGAAGATTTCGGTAACCGGTCTTCGATGTCTAAAAGATTTCGGGTCGTAACTTTTCTGATCTATACATATATATACTTATATATAACTGAAAAGCATATATTTTTGTCAAGATAATCCGGATTTGAATGATTTCGCATATATATGTTTACATATAATTATAATAACCGAAAATATATATATTTGTGTACAAATATTCAGATTTGAATATATATACATAATAAAAACCGATTTATATCTATATATTGAAACACTTTTCAGATCCATACATATATATACATATACATGGCCGAATATATGAATATATGAAAGAAAAATGTGATTTTCGTGAGGAACAACCGATTTTATACTTGGATCTAAGAAAATCTTACCATAAACTCAAAGAAAATAAGAAGAAGATGAAGAAAAGATGAGAAGTGGTGGTGGATTACGGCGGTTCGACGGTGGTTGGTGGCGGCTGCCGTTTTTAGAGGAGGGGGGGGGGGGGGGGGGGGGAGGGGGTGGCTAGAAGAGAAAGGGAGGAGAGGGAGGAAGTAAGAGAGTGGAGTGTGTGTGAAATGAGAAATTAGGTTAAGGAAATTAGGGTTTTGTTTACTCCTTTCCTTCCCTTGACTGATTTTGACCAATGTTTGACCCTCCCAGATTCTCATTTGACTCGATCATTCAAGGGGACCCCACATCTGTTAAAACATTTTGTCGACATATTTAAATGTAACCTTTCAATAGCTTTCTAATGGATATAAACATGACTATATTTATTGATTAAATCTTTAATTAATAAAATATTAAGTATTCTACTTATTTTGGCATTTTCACAAGACAACTAGTATCCGTTCTATTTTCAAGTCCACACACAATCTTTCTAAAGTCTAAATGCTCGAAGAGTCCAAAGAAGTCATAAATCCACCTATTTCATCACTAAAGTCTTAAAGTCTAGTGACGTACATAAACGAACGAACTAAAATGATCGGAAAAGTACTTCGAAAAATACGCTCAGATGACGGTTGTCACAATAACTATTTGAGTCAACAAACTTTTGTGCACCATCAAAAACAAAACAAAACAAAACAAAACAAAACAAAACTTTTGTTCATATCTCAAGAAGTGAAGAAAGTGTAAGTTGTCACCTCTTTTGTACCCACCATCCTCAGGTCTTTATTAAAATAAGGTTACGTAAGTAATTTGTTGTATCAAAAGCTCCTAGCTTTTTGAAAACGCTAGGAAAGGTAGCGTTGAAACAATGAGCTTTTTCTCCCATTCTTAGAGGTTCTAGCCCTTTCAACCAAATAAAGCTTCTTTGAAAGGACTAGACTCGATAAATGATGTATATTTTCTAGTCTTAAATTTATAAACACGAAATACCTTGCTACTTACTACTACACACTTGCGGGCAGTGGACCCGTTCGTATGCAGTATAGTTGACTTGGTAAACCGAGGTCGAACACAAGGACTTAATAAGCAAGTGTTACAATAAAGTGATTCAGATTAAAAAGGGGGGTTTTGTGGCCGAATTGCCACTTTGCAAAAGTTAGTAAGAAAAGTCACTAATCCCGTAGGATTAATCGCAAGAGAATATTTGGTTGTTGAATATTAGCAAAGATTTAAAAGGAACACCTACTTGGATCAGCTCACATGCCAATCATCAGCTCACTTGCATTTGTTGAACGACTTAGAAGGTAGACAAGATGAACTCCCGTTATACTTGAAACTTTAATTGTTTTAGATATGATTATTGCTCCCACACTTAATTTCTACTCAAAACAATTAAGCATTAAGAACCTAAGTTGATTTTATGATTTAATCTTTAAAAGCTTTCTCCCGAACTGCTTATTCGCCTAATCAGATCCCTCTATCATAAGCGTTTACTCACTCGAAATGAATTTAATTGTTTAAAATCTTTATCGTTGATTTCTCCCGAACTCCAGCGATTTTAGGTTAATTATAGACCGATTAACCGTTTCATAAATCAATTGATAATGACATAGATTTCTCCCGAACTTCTAATTACAATTATCAATGAAATAATATAAAAGATGAAAACAATATTTAAATCCAAATAAATGTGGATCTTCGATTAAACATATAAACCTTGTTCAACACTTACAAGCAACATTAAATCGACCCTATGACATGATTACTACCCAAGCGGGTGCAAGAGATTTAGCTACTCATAATTAAAACACAAGAACAAACGAATAGAGAAGAAATCATATCATACCAAAATGATTGAAGATAATCCGGTAGCAATGATGATAACAATCCAAAGCTGAAAAGATGTAAAACCCTAACAACTTGTTTGCTCCAAAGGTGTTAAAAGCTATAAGAAAACTAATAAAAATTTTCCAAGAAAAAAATCGTCCCTGGTGCAGAACCCTAATTGAACTTATATACAAACTCAGCGTGTAACGGCCATTAGTGTAGTAACTGGCCGTTACACTTGTACTAGATGACTAACGCCCGTTAATGGGCTAACGGCCGTTACTCGCTAGTTGATTACTAACGGCCGTTTATGTAGTAACTGCCAGTTACAGGAGAAACCACAAACTCCCTCTATAACGGCCGTTACTCTAGTAACGGGAGTTACAAACTCCATGATTCTTTTCCTTCATTTTTCGCTCGATTTCAACCGAATCTTCCTCCCATTTCTTCCATATATCATCAAACTCAACCAATTCATTCGTCTAATCAATTTCCAACCTGAAAACACTTAACACACCTTCAAAGCATCAAAAGTTGGATATAAAACTATCAAAATAACGAATATTTGGTTCTAAAATCACGTGGGAAATGGTATAAAATATGACACATCAATAAACCGAAAAACACAAAAAAAATTTTATACCCCACTGCGCCGCAGTGGGTTGAGCACTCCCCACTACGCCGCAGTGGAAAGCCTCAGAACAAAATGGAAAACTGCACCATTGTGCCGCAGTGGGAGAAAGCCAAAAACTTTACGTGGGATTCCACTGCGCCGCAATGGGCAAAACCACCCCCACTGCGCCGCAGTGAGCCACCTGATCAACAATCTTAAACCATTTCAACACATGAACAAACTTGCAACCTTCACAATTCAACATGAACTTCATAAAACCCATTTCAAAAAGGTTACCAAGAACAACATAGACACCTTTTAAACAGATTTACAACATCATCTAATTTCAAAACCCATGAACACCATCAATGGGTCATTTTTGACGCTATTTTCGTCTAAAATGCAGCTTCACAATTTGCTAAAACTTTACACTTGATCATTTACACAATTTTAACAAAAGCATGACCAACAAATCAGAATGTACCAAGAGCCATGAGGAGAGGGATTTCTAAGACTTTAAACCAAAAGTGTGTCATTCATCCAAGAATGACCTAATACCTTCAAATGTCTTGCAAAAGTCAACTTCAAGCTCTATTCAACTCTTTCCAATTGACAACACTAGTTCCTTCTTCCAGAACTACCTATAAAAGGAGGTAAACATCTAAAATATAAGCAAAGGCTTAGTGAATACACTTGCATACATTTACGAATACGAAGGAAGGCAAAGTACAAGGACTTTTACATGTCACATTTACATGTTCACCTTCTACACTAACAACACATATATGGACCCATATAAGCTAAAAAATCATATCAATCACATCTATCGGGATTCTTAGGCCCCGGAGGTTCTTAGGCTTCATAATCACAATGCCCTACATGGGCTCATGCCACATCAATTACCACACATGGATTTATAAACTTCAACATGAAATGGTCAAAACCACCATGGACAAAAGGCTTCAACATGATGTGGTCAATTGATCCAACATATACATAAAGGTATACTCCCCTCCCCCGCAACAAGGACAATAAAGCTAAAACGATTATGCACAACAAGCTTCAACCTATGATCATCACATAAAATGCATAAGCTTACATTCACAACTTGACTAGCTCAACCTAGTCATACTCAATTCACTAGCCTTTCTAAACCCAACCCAACCCATTTGTCATTGAGTTACTTTCATTTCCAACAATCACAAAAGGTAGTTCAACCTACCATTTTCATTATCATTTCAATAACTAGAAAAACTCATTTTTTCTCATAACTCAAATTATCACATGAACTTATCAATTTCATAATCAAACACATCATATAACTCAATAACAACTAGGTTAACTAAGGATTTGGGAAAAATTCATCCATAATTCATATTCTAGCAAAAACCCTCAATTTGGTTCATCCATGAACCCTAATTTCACAAGAAAGATAAAAACTAATTTAAAGGAATTCAATACCTCAAGATTCAATGAGCTAATTCAAGACTATGGGCTACAATTTCTTTTTCCCCCTTTTTCTTCTTGATTTTCGGCCATCACCCAAAATCACCAAAACCCTAGCTTTTAAAATTCTAATATAAATGAAGATCATATGATGGTGATGTTTAGTATAATGATTTCCCTTTTTGAATTAGAGAGAATTAAGCTTTTGATTTTGAAAGAAAGGGATGGAATTGCATGAGGAAATGAAGAAGAAAATGAAGTGGGAGATGACTCATAATTCAGGAGGATGGCTGGCACTCCTTTGAAGATGCCACGACTTATTCTCAAATTTGTGGGTATTTTACCCGCTATCCGCTAATGTTCCAACTAAATTAACCCTGTTTCCAAAAATAAAATACTAGGAAATTAATTTAATGTCAAATTATAAAAATGGTTAATTTCTTTTACCTTAAAACTCTCGGGGTGTTACATTTTTATTATATATGACATTTTTTTAAAAAACTAAAAGCTTGAACCTTCTAAAAACTCTTAAAATCTCTTTGCCAAATATACCCTAACATTGTGTAAATTTAAATGCAAATTCCTATGATAATTTTTTTTCCCTTTCATAGTATGTTTATTTTTTTATTTTTTTGCTTGATTTCTTACTTTACCAATTTAAATTTTCAGCCTATAATATATTTAAGTATTGTACTCTAAGTTTCTAACCTATGTCTTTTATTCCCCTTAAAGCATGATTCTTGCTTCATATTTAAGCTTTACATATCTTTCATCTTATAATGAGTTTATAAAGAAACGATCCGACCGAAAAATTATAAATGAGCTACTGTATGAATTAAGCAGGTGAGTTTCAGTATTTCTTATTCATAGGAGGAGTAATCTTTCACAAACAAAAAGATAAAATCGTCATGATGCGTAGATGTATCAAATAGATTACATTCGTACCTGTCCAATCTATTTCAACTCAATATTATTAGAAGATGCGTTGATACAATTTCAGAAAGGTTATTTTTATTTTATCGCTTCAAAAAGGTTTAAAGCTTCATGCTCTTTTGCTTTAAAAAATTATAAAGAAAAAAATAAAGGAAATGAAAGAGAAACTTCATCGTCTTTCATTTGGTGCTTGTATCGATTGTTAAAGCGAATGGCTATCTTATAACCAACTGGGTTGGATCAGTGATTGGAGCTCATGCCTCTGGAAACAGAGGTCATGGGTTCGATCCTCATGCCCAGCAAGGCTGAAGGTCCTTTTCTACCTATGATAAAACCTGGAAGCAGCCTCTCTACCTTTGGTAGGGGTAAGGCTGTCTACATATCAACCTCCCCCATACACCGTCGAAAACGGTATTGGGACCCAAAACCCGTAGAAGACGACATTGGGAGTTACTTTACTTTTCAATCTTAAAAGGGCATACAGCAACATCAACGTGCCTCCCCTTTTTGGATTATTGTCGATAGCCTTTCCTCATTACCTTGTTAATTGAATTTTTTTAATTATATTTTGGAAGTGATATTAGACTATTAGTATCATTTCTTTATTGGATATCTATACCGGCCATAATTGTTCATGATTAACTTGTACAATCAGCATCACTTCCCTTTTTATGGTTTATTAACTTCAAAACCCGTAAAAGACGACATTGGGAGTTACTTTACTTTTCAATCTTAAAAGGGCATACAGCAACATCAACGTGCCTCCCCTTTTTGGATTATTGTCGATAGCCTTTCCTCATTACCTAGTTAATTGAACTTTTTTAATTATATTTTGGAAGTGATATTAGACTATTAGTATCATTTCTTTATTGGATATATATACCGGCCATAATTGTTCATGATTAACTTGTACAATCAGCATCACTTCCCTTTTGATGGTTTATTAACTTCAATGCTTACTTGTTACTTCTATGAAAGCCTATGGTTGTAGTCTAACTCAAGACAATTATCAGTCTCTCACATAGAGTGATTAACTGTCTCTAAACCCATCATCATCGAAATTATTTGATTCTTCAAATCTTTGACGACTACCCTCTATTGTTGGCATTTTCTCCTAGTCTTTTCTTACTAGTTCTCCGCACTACTTTTATGCAGTTGAAGACGATCATGCCTTTTTCATGAGCAACTCATCTATCATCTAAAATAGTCTGGTTTCCATTAAACTTTTAGCGCCATCTTTAGGCCTTTCCCAACGGATTGCTCACTCCTGTTTTTACTTCCATTTTCATGGCACTATTGGGAACACCCGTTCCAGGGCAATATTCTAAAATCATATTTGTCCTCTGAGTCAACATTTGTTTCTTTTTGCTAACCACAGAGTTACACATTAAGATTAAAAGACAACCAAGTGCTAACATCCAACAAATACAAATCTAGATAATTAAAGGAAACAAGACTACATTTGTTAACATTTGGTTTATAAGCAAAAAATCTACTGTTTGATTCGACTTACTTTAGAATAGAACATAAATGTTTGTCTTCACATACTATATGGTGTATTAAATCACATATTTGCATGTCAATCAAAACATCATGGCATAGTCACTTCTGTGATTTATTTGAATAGGTAATTTCAAAGTTTTTTCTCTTGAAGTAAGTAATATCAAAGAGTATTGAACTAGTATTGAAAACAACGTTTACTCTCGTATTTTTATTAGCGTGGCTTCTAAAGTTCAATCACCCAACTCACTTGGATTAACTCTATTGTTATTGGTTAGGTTCAAGACAATTAGCTTGATTATTGTAATTCAACCTCACTTAGGCATGAATTTCGATCTTCACGGCAACAATGCAGTTATCAGAACAGATTTCAATTCATGCTTTGTTTGATAAGTTTTCCTATGAACAAAAGGAGTTTAAATACAGCATGACAATTTCAAGAATAAAAGGCTTAAAAGAGGGCTTCATCCTCCACGAAGAATTCCAAATAAAGCAATAAACATCAAAGCGATATGCAGAAGTTATAGCTTATAAAGGTGTCACGAGTTGTATCAACATTATCCAAAACTTTCAATATTATAAAGTTGTCACAAGTATATCAATATATAGAAAAATCTTGTTCTGAAAACTCGAAATTTGATACTCTTTCATAAATTAAAAAAAGAGAGCAAAATACTATATTTATAGTTCCTCACCAAAATCAGACCAGTTACTCTGCCATATAAAAGAAGCTTTAGGTAGCAAATCCCTACCAAAAACAAACCCAGTTTACAGAACCAATATGCTGGAAAAAACCCCGATATGATTGCTCCTTCTAGTTGCACTCAAACTCAAACATCAAACATTAAAGCAAAATATCTCACAATCACACTTTAACATTTTATTGCCAAGAATATTAGCCTAGGTATCAAAATAAGCTTCATGTTTGTTCTCGCGGGCTCAGTTTCATATAAAACTATGTAACATCATTTTTTTACGCCTTGCATTTTTGCATATCTCTTTGTAATTTCTATCATACAACCAAATTACTTGCCTCAACCCTGCAGCTCTCTTTCCTTAAATCACTCTTCCTACTACTTCCTCGCCAAAAAAAAATATATATTTAAATCAAAAAGGGTTTTTTTTTTAGTTTACATCAAGGCCGGGACCACCACCACCTCTTCCTCACCCGGTGATGGGGGGATCGAAGAGGCAAACTAGGAAGAGCCAATACCGAGCTCGTGCCAATGCAAGAAAAGAGGAAGAGGTGCAAAGACGAGGTACAAAGCCGGGGTTGTCACCGGCCTAATAAACTAAAAAGTCACTCCATAATACACTGATTGATATCACAGTCACTAAAAGAATAAAAATAGTCATTCTAGATTGCAATTACCAGCCCATTCTTTTACGGAGGTGTTTGGTATGATGGAATGAAAAGGGAATGGGAAAGAGGGAATGAGAATGGAGAAAGGGGAATCAATTCAATTTTCTACATTCTCTACAAATTGTGGAGAATGGAAAAAAAAATTTTTTTTTTTTTGAAGATGTTATATGTAATATATGTATTATTATTTAAAATTTTATTTTTTATATATATTCATTCTCTGTTGGTACCAAACAACAGAATCCATTCTCTTTCCAAATACTCATTCTCTTTCTCACTATTTTCATTCTCTATTACATTTCTATTCTCTATGATTCCCTCTTACCAAACACCCTACGAGTATTAAAGGTCAGCCATCAACACGAAAAACAATTATAACTTCCCATCAAAAAAATAGAACATCTATATAATTACCAAAAGCAATGTTTATTATGCTAATAACCATACTACTAGAAAACTGGGCTTTACCGACGGTCAAATCCGTCGCTAACGACCTTTACCGATGGATTAACGACGGAAAATATCCGTCGGTAAAAACCTCGTCGGTAATATTTTCCAACAGATCTCCCGTCGGAACTTAAATTTTACCTACGGATATTTCCGTCGGTATTCCGACGCTGAAACTATTTTCCAATTTATATGAATCGGTTAATTTTTAATCTAGCGGCTGAATTTTTGGCAAATAATATGTAAAAAACAAAAAACAAAAAATTATCATAATTAAGATTAAGATTAGAAAAAGATATTCATTAATTTATGTTAATTCTTTGCAATATACAACATTACATTACAAATGAATAACTTCACAACAAATTACTAAATCTAGATCTAAAACTAAATCTCATCCTTTTTTTTTTCATCAATACCCATTCACGTTTCAGATCTGAAATAAAAACTAAAACATAAAACCAGATAGCTAATATTATGTTAAATATAAAAAAAATATATATAAATTTAAGGTTGGGACATGAAACTTTTTTTCATCACCTGATACTGTGACTTTCTGTTTCATCTACCCTTCCAACTTATCATCAAATCTGAAGAAACAAATATATATATATATATATATAGATTTCAAGTATGGAAAAAAAAGTTAATAAAGATATACTTATCATCCTTTTGTGTAGTTCTACCAAATAACCTCACATATCCAGCCATGTTTTGCAATAACTTTTAGATCTACACAAAACAAACAAAAACATTTAGATAATAACCAATACGAGACTTAAACCTCAATGCGATGGCTTTGTTGAGATAGATTCGGTGATAGTTCTTGAAGAATATTAATAAAAAGGTAGTATAGGTTAAAACTTTCAAGTGTTTTTAGCGATTTTTTGTGGTGGGGTTCTTTAGTTTTTGAGGGTGAAAGAAAGTGTCTTGAGAGGATAAAAGAATATTCATTCAAAGTTGTATGGTATAGAGATTATCTTGGATTTGGAGTTGTTGGAAGGGGTGGGAGACCTACGGTGGGGTTAAAGAAATTTATAAATAAATTTATAGTTTATATGAATATGAATATATCAAATTACACATTTAAAAATTACAACTTTACGATTGAAACTATAGATTTGAATTACGTACATAATAGTTTCACTAAAACTCTAGGTGTGAATTAATTAATTAATTAATATATATCATTATTAGGAGTATTAGTATTAGGAGCAACTAGATTATTATCCCGCGTAATATGCGGGTGATCATATATATATGTATATAGGGACCTTTGTTTCAAGAAACTTTTAGTATAAATAGCACGATAACCGCGCAATGCGGTAGTAGTGGCCGCGAGGAAAATTTTTGATCTCGGTTATATTTGCTCTTGATGCTAACAATTTCTCTAAGACTAAGGGTCGTGTGGTGCCACGACGGGTGGTGATGGCGGCAAGTATTGGTAGTGATACTTTTCTTATTCGTTTAATTAAATTTTTTATTTTACAATTACCTTATTATTTAATTAATTTATTATATATTTTATAGTTTTTAATTATTAAATATTATTTGAAAGTTTTAAATTATTCGAACATCATCAAATATATATTGTGTAAGTATTGTATTGTCATTTCTTACACAAGAAACTTCATATTATGAAAATATCTATCTAAAAAAACATCTATTTGTATTAATTACATATATATATATATATTTCTTTTTTTAATTACACATGTTAGCAATATTTAGAGACATTAATAATTTGATAATCAAGAAAAAAAATTCGTTAAAAATCTATACTTCTTTAACATTGACTTAATAAATTTAAAAATTCGTTCATTTATTTGTAAACTACATTATTGAACATTTAATCATCTTAATGTAAAAACTCAACTCAAGAAAGTGTGGCGTAAGATTTAATAATCGTATTTAAAATCAATAGCATGCAAATATTCATAAGTTTACAGGCATCTAAAGGTCATTAAATTACATTTTAATCCATTTCAACATTTATATAATAAATAATTTAGGTTAATCACTCGTGAACCAATGTATTTTTACAATTATAATGATTGCATCATAAACTCTTTTTTTTAATTGAAATGGTTACCTAATAAACTTTTAAAATTTATGCACAGGTGCAACATAAACTTTTTTATTGCACTGGTTTCAAACTTTCACAATTTGTTTAAAAATAATTGTGAATTTTTAAAATGTGTCACATATGGTCATTAAAAAATCATCAAAATTTGAATTGTCTAATCATCAAAAATTTTATATATATTCAAAGACAATTGAACTAATAACTTATTAATAAATCATATCGCTCGAATTCATCAAATTAATTCTCGTTTATGTGATCTTTTAATTTAAATATAATTTATAAATCCTAATAATCAAGATCCTTTCCTAGAGGTTGTTTCATGTAACAAAATATTTATATGCTTTCTGATTATGTACGAAATTTTATTAGCTAGATAGTTAAGTTCAAAAAAATAAAAATACAAAATAATCTGTCGGTAATCCGTCGTTATTAGCGACGGATTACCTACGGATTATTTTATATTTTTATTTTCAAATTCAAAAACTTATCTTTCTCAGCCTAAAAGACAGAAAAAAAAGAAAAAAAAAAGGAGAGAAATAGAAAATTGTAAACATTTATAATATGTTAGAAAAAGTTATAGGTTGGTGTTGTTGATGTGTTATAATTCAAACGCTACTTTGGCCAAATAAACGAACGAAGACAAGCAAACATAAAAGTGGTAGTTTTCTTTTATATACTATATATAATCATTGATGCAAAGTATCATTGAAAGGATGCTAAAATGGTTACGATTGTTAAGGATGAACACCACTTTTTAGTAAATGATAACGATATAACGTGTGACAATGAAAAACACTAGTTTCATGAGTATAAACAAGCTATAATTACATTTTGTATGTTTTGTTTTTATTATCCACGAGGTTTATAATCTAGAAAAATAGGTTCCAAAGCAAAAAGTAAAAATTAAAAATTAGAAGATCCGTCGGTAATCCGTTGGTGATTGCGACGGATTACCGACGTATGTTTATATATTTTAGATTATTAGCCTTGGAATCATATAAATACATTATATAACAACTTTAGACATGAATAAAATAATACATTTATAATCTTTTGTATTACATGTGTGTATATCTTAGGCATTGTTTATATATTATAATACTTTTGTTTACACTATTAACTAATCAAAGAACAAGCATGCCAATGTGTATTTAATTTCAGTTTTACATGATTTTTTAAAATTATTTACAAAGTTTATTAAAATACATGGTTAGGTTCAAAAGCTGAAAGTAAAAATCATTAAATTATTCGTCGGTAATCTGTCGCTAAAATTATTTATTTATTCAATACGAATTAACTTGTTAAAGCTTAATTACTTAATTTTATTTAATCCGTCGGTAATCCGTCGGTATACATATAATTTTATTAAAATTTAAAAATATGAAATAGTATGTAAATAATTTGTCGCTAATCCGTCGGTAAAGTTTGTATGTTTCCGACAGATTACCCACAGATTTTATCCGTCGTAAATCCGTCGGTAAATCTGTCGTAATTTGACTCGTAGTCTTTAAATAACGTTGCGACGGTAAATCCGTCGGTAGTCGGTCGGTAATAGCAACGGCTTTTTTTCCGTCGGTAAAGCCCAGTTTTCTAGTAGTAATCAAAATCCGAAACAAATATCACACAATAAATATATAAAAAGCATTATTATTAATTGAAACTCAATTAACTAAAACATAGTAGCAGTTTACCAAAATGTCTTAAAAACAGATACATGTATGATATACATACATATATCATAATCATTTAAAAATAAAAATAAAAACAGATAAACAGAAAGATTAGATAATGATAAAAGCAACCTCAAATTCAATCAAGAGGGATTTCAACATCACCATTAACAATCTCTTCTTGAAGATCCTTGGGGTCTTTTCCATCAACGGTGCATCCAACGCTCACACATGTCCCCAATATCTCCTTCACTGTCGCTTCCAGTTCCTTCGCCATTGATCTCGTCCTCATCACCTTAGCAATCTCAATGACGGCATCCAGGCTTATATTCCCACTGTGTTTAATGTTCTTCACCTTTTCCTATCCCTTTCTGGGTCCTTCAACGCTTTGATCACCAGCGCCGCCGCTGACGACACCACTGACACTGTCGCCTGACGGTTCTGCACAGTCAGCTTCACCGTCACACGCAGCCCCTTCCAGTCCTTGGCAGTTTCTTTCGCAATGTCTTCTCCGATCTTTCTGGGGGACAGACCGAGTGGTCTGATTTTGGGGGCCAGTGATGACGCCGCGCCGACTTCACCTCCGGTTACCCGGACGTAAACCTCGACGACTTGAGATGGGTCGAATTTCGGCGGCATGTTAATTTGAGGAAGTTGTTACGTTTAGGGTTTACAGAAAAATGTGTGTAGGTGTTATGTTATATAGGAAAACGGATTTGGGTATATATAATACTTGTTCCCCAAGAAAACAATAACCGGCCTATTCTTAATTAAGGCCTGACAGCTGTCCATCTATCTATCTAAGATAACGAGAGCAAGTACTCAGGGTTGGGGCGGTGAGATATGGGATGATAGGTCATAGAGTGTGATAGCCAAATGCCTTAGCCGTACGGGCTCCACCCTCAGATTTAAAAATTCGTCGAAAGTTTATCGAATGACATTTCTAATGAAAGAGCATGAAATTTTAAGAACACCCATATAACTTTTATAATTTATCGATATACGGTTTTTGATATAAAAGATTTTGAATGAATTGGAGGAATAAATGATTTATGGAGGAGAGATAAAACAAATGATTAGTTGAGATTTGAGGAGAGAGAAAGGATGTTAGGTAAATATAAAATTAAAATATGAGCATTTTGAAAAAGTAAATTTTTGAAACTTAAAATGTAAACAGAGTTTATAATATAGTAGAGATATAAGTATAGAATAGAATAGATATAAGCATGAATAAAGTGGTTAGTTAATTTGCCTATGTGGCATGTTTAAGGATTCATATGAAATCTGACGTGGCATCCTTAAAAAGTTTTGGATTGCGGTTGCTTGATTTGTAGTTGAGGGTGAAAGAGAGTGTGGAGGCCCAATTAATTATGCTATTTAAACCGTATGGCGGTTGCCTTTTTCTCTATATCGCTCTCCCTCACTCATTCTGTCTCCATGAATTCAGTTCGGCGGTTTGGATTTGAGTGACAAGAACGATGATCCAAAGGTATTTAATTTACTATTATTATTTTTGATAATTATTCTAATTGAGATGTCTGCTGATTACACTTTCCTGTTCTTTGTTAAATGTTTACCAACTCCATAAACTAAATGAACACCAAGTGTTTGATATAATTTCTTAACCAATTATTTGTTGCATTTGGCCTGGTGCACTTCACGTCATTAGTTTAGTGTTGGATTTTAGTATGTATATATACACAATCTCCATGGTCCGCATAATCTGTTATTTATAAACATCACTCTTTTATGATGCTTCTGTTTGGAAGAGGAAATATTGTTATATGTTTATGAAAACATAAGATTACAGTCTTGGCAACCAGGTGGTATTTTCAGTCCCTGAGAAGCCGGGTTGTCTTTTTTTTTTTGAACATTCCATATATTATTGATGAAGAACCTAGCAAGGTGCTAGTGAGATACAATTACAACAGGGAAGTTGAGAAAGAAAAACAAACCTGAAAACTAGATATTGAAGCTACACCATTGACTCCAATCAAATTTGGGTCGGTTTTGTCTGGTAGATACCCAAAGGAAGCTAATGGACTTAAGATCTTTCTTTGCATATCTGATTGAGGGGTCCTTTGATGAGAAGATAGAATCATTCCGGGTCTTCCAAATTATCCATATATAGGCGAGAATGATTACGTTGATGTATTTGGCTTTCCCGGGGCTGATTTGGGGATGCTTATGAACTTCAAAAAGGTCTCTGACCTGAGTGGGTATGATTTGTGGGAGTTTACACCAAACCATTATGAAAGTCCGTAGTTCATCAGCAAAGGGACATTGGAGAAACAGGTGTATTGCCGATTCATCATCAGCCCGGTTGTTTATTTGTGAAGCTTTATCAACACAAATTATATCGAGTTCAAAGAGGAAATATCATTACTTATGGAACTTTATCATTAAAACGTGATCAATACTTACTAAAGGTAGATGCCTACATAGTTTATCAATCAATGATTCACAATTTTTAAAACTAAGTAGTGTGTTTTTCCATATAGAGGGTAAAAAAAAGATTCTACTTATAATTGCTCTTGCTGTTGATACTTATGAGGAGTGTAAGATCAGGATGAATAAGGTTGTGAGGGTTAACTTAAGGATTAGGCTTGGCGACGTTGTCTCTGTTCATCAATGCACTCACTTTATGGATGCGAAGTGAGTACACATCCTTCCAATTGATGATACAATTAAAGGCGTTATAGGAAATCTCTTTGACACTTACTTGAAGAGTAAATCTTTTTTATAACAGTTTGTGTGGTTTTTCTTGACCATGGCTCGTGTGTATATGTGCAAATAGTCTATTTTATCTGTGTTGTTTCCTTGCAGCTTACTATCATACGAGGTCATTTTATACTTTTAGTCGGTCAGAACCAAGTTTCCATTAATAAACCACATCCTTCCATCATATGAGGTTCATATTCTAATTATACTAAGTTTCATTTTCTAGCAGTTGTCTGTGCAACTTGGGAACTGCAGAGTCTGGTAATCCCTTCATCATCACAATAATCATGGCTGTGATAACATTCTCAAGTGTTTCTATTAGATGATCTTCACACCGAGGTACTCCTTGAGTTTAGCATACAAACTTATTGTTTTAGAAATGCCCATGTAGTAATAAATACGTTGTTTCAGTACATAATCATTGTTTGCTTAAATTATGTTGATTCGATTTTGCTTTTGATATTTTTCATTTTTTTTATGATAAAATATGTTTTAAGGTTTATAAATGGATTTTTTTTTTTCTTTTAGTTGCAATTTCATGCTGGTAATGAAGATGGTGGGGAGTTTTGCTCGAATTTTGTCTTGCTATTAAAAAAGGTTGGTTCCATTATTCTTGAAAGTTAGTTTAATTTAATACTACATGTCATCATTTTGTAGCGGATTTGAAACTGATAGATGTAATAACTATTGTTCTCTAAAGGTCATTTTGTAGATGACATGATTGTTTAGATATATTGATAGGATAGTGATGGTAAAGGAATAGTAGTATGTATTGATGCTTGGGAATATCTTACCAGTTAGATGTTTTTAAACGAGTTGTAATGTTCTTTGTGGATTAATAAAACGAGAGGCTATGGCCTATTTTGAAAAAAAAAAGAAAAAACATTACTTAAACCTCCTCGACCATTTTATCCAGGTAATTTGACTATTATTTAAAGATGTAGTTTTTATACAAGAGGTTTAATATTCTTGCTAGAAGTGTTTATGGACAATATAACCTAAGCCGACACATGTAAAATATAATCTGTTTGAACAATTACTAAATCTGCCCATATTGCTACCTTTGGTCTTATCAATTACTATGTAGATTGATGGGAACCTCTGCTCCATGTACCTTATTGTTACCTACATAACTTCAGCCATAAACTACGAAAATTGTCCATGATGCCTAAAAAGTATAAAATATGTGTCGGCAATGGACCACTTATCGACATAAAGTTGATGAAGTGGAATCTTGAATCTTCCTCAAAAAGGTATTAAGCAACAACAAAAAATGTACTATCGTATATGGGTTCCTTTTCCTTTTTTTTTTTTTGCAGCTGGGAAATAAGATATTCATATTTGTGATGTACATGACTTTGAGAACAGCAAGATAACTTGCTGAGTTGCTGATGACACGTGCCATTTGTTGACTGTTGTAAGCAACAAGCTTTCTAAACATGTTCGTGGTAAGTTACATTTATAAACAGATAGATAAACAAAATGTAACGTTTATCTGTAGTATTGGAAATTTGACGTGTTCAAAACATGACACTTAATAGGGTGAATTTCACAGGTACTCACAATGGTTTAAGGATTAAAGTGTGGATGCAAAAACCTAGCAACTTAGTAATGGGTCCATTGATGGAGTTATACAATATGCTATCGTGACAAATGTTAACAACTCAACTGCAATTGATCAAAATTGTTGTCCTGGTAGCAAAAAATCTCCCCATCAGGTACATTTGTCACTCCCTTTTACATCCCCTTCCTTGCATTGTACTTATGGGTAACACTTAACAAAGAATTCAAAATTTTGCAATTTTTTAAAAAGTTTTGACATAAAGTAACGAATGCAAAGTATCAAGATGTGCAGGTGACTTTAGCTGTAAACTTTTATTGCAGCAAGCGTACAAATTTATGTATAAATTGGTCAATTTGAGCTGTAATTTATTGGTTATATATTAAGCGATGAGATAGAAAACTATAGTTAAAAAAAAGGAGGTCGGGTTGGTTAAATTTACCTTTTGACATAACCAAGTGATTACATTCTTCTAACTTTCAACAATAGTATTTTGTAATCTTTCTATTATGAGGTCTTTGAATATGCAATTTCAGAGTGAGATTTGCCACTTAAAAACGGAAAATCACACACTCAAATTTGATTAAACAGAGATTCTAAAACTCCCTTATTGTATAAATTATGTGATGTAAAAATGGGTAGGCAAAATTGCAAAAGTGGTGTCAATTCAAACATAACCGAACTCCTTTTATACCACTCCAGAAAGTTTACACATTTAAAGCTGAACCCATATGACCCATTCATTTTGCTACCCGTATCATCCATTTTGTCATCACACATATCGGCATCCAAGTGCTAGAATTTGAGTTAAAGTCAACTCCGCTTATTTCTAAATAGGATAAAAAACTTATTAACCATGAAAATCTGATATAAATTATGGCGATATATTTAGGAAAATGTTTGTGTGCAAAATGTGAGTCCATTTATGCAATATAGATTCTGACATAGAGTGGTTCTTTGATTGTAAGTCCCACCCCACCCTTGGCGGCAATTTTCGTTGTTGATGTAAAGAAGGCTGCACGTGATGGCATATTTGTTTGCATTGTATTTTTGCTTATTTGGAAATAAAGGATTGTTTTTGAAGTTATGTTTTTTGTGTCTTCTTTTATGCAGGTGGTATTTCCGTTAGTAAAAGAAGTTGTGGACTTTGAGCGGCAAATTAATATGCTTAAAGGGTTAATAATTAAATCACTTCTAATGGGTCAGATTTTGACTTTTATAGTCGCTTCTTCTGCCATAATATAGTGCTAAAGTTTAGGTTAGTGTACATGAATTATAAACATTTATCGCAAGCTGTTCATGTATTAATAATGGGATTTATTTCGTTATAATGCAGTTTGGTGTGGTAGAAAACTTCGACCTTCTCTTTGCTTCTCTCTTTTTGGACCCTGTTTGTGGGAGTCGTGCCTTGACAGCTTATTGGTACAGGACGATGGGAAAATGTGAACTTGTGAGGCTTACCATAAAAGTATAGATAATATTGCAGATCCAATTCCGTGAGAAAGGTACTTATTTTTACATAATGTCTGAGACACAACACTTGGTGCCTTCTGTTCTATTTGAAACTATTTTCTGCCTATAATCTTTGATGATAACATATGTTGGTACGTGTTTTATAATGCTTACCATTTGAATTGTTTTCATATTAACACCTTACGCTTTAGACCTGTTCTGCCCCATTCAACGTGTAGCCCTGTGCTAAAAGATGACCAGTTTCAAGCTGTTAGTTGATCTACCCAAAAAACTCATTTTTCCAACTCTAATCATTATTAGAACACTAGGTTTTCTAATTTCCATCAAATGGTTAATACAGTACTTTACAACACCTTTGGAAAAGATTTCTATTTTTGGGTTAAGCATGATCGCTTATTCAATGTAGACTCAGCAAAGCTTGTCTTGATGGTGTCTCACAACCAGATTGTACACTTCAGTTCAGGGAAATAGGTGACTGATTCTGTTTGTGTCAATATTTTTGAGATATCTGTGTTTTTTGAAAGTATTTGTAGTTGGTATTTTGTTGTGTGATATTTGGTCTATTGAAATTTAACAGTTGAAAATAAAGGGTCACATGAGCTGAATCATACATCTGGTCTAATATTTCAGCAGAGTAACGTTTACTTATACCTATATCAAATTATCCATATTTCATATTAACTTCTTTCCTTTTTATACCCTCCAGGTTTATAATGTACTCAATCATACAGCCGGAATGCACAATGCTCTGCACAATACTCGAGGTAAAATTTAAATTCAAGTTGATGGGTGTTGAAGGTATATAGCATTTTTGTTAGTAATAGTTTCTTCTACAATTGCTAATATTGAACGTAATATTTCAAAATGGTTATTGCAGGTGGGCAGTCGCTCTTGACTGGTTACTTCACTAACATGGTTACTTCAATAAACCATTCTGATGGTCTATGTGTAGACACTAAAGGTGCATGATGGCTGGATAGAATGTTAGGTGAAGTGCGTGGAAGTAACTCGAGGTAAGATTTAAATTCAATACTCTTCAAGTAATATGTGTTAGTTGGATAGATTTCTTTAAGATGATGGATGTTGAAGGTGTATGGCCTCTTAGTTAGTAAGAAATGGGTTTATTCGGTGTTCTATATCCCAAGGAAATGGTTGTTGTCAATGAAGATGTATTAACAATACATTGGAAGATATATCCAAATGCCTCCTGTACGTCTCTAGAGTCGGTAAGTGACTACTACTTTAGAGTTCAACGCAAGCCCACTTGCTAATAATAATATCAAGTATTTATGAAATCAGAAAGAAGGCCAAGTTATGTAATTAGTACTCTAATCTCTACCGGCTTACTTATTAAAAATTTTATGACTATTTGAGTCATTTTTGTATAACCGAAAAACCGTGTCAAAATTGTGGAGCATGGCATCTACAATGGTCACTTAAATATATTTTTTTGCTAATTCTTCTCTAATTTAGACATCTACAATGGTCAGACGAGTTTTAATGCTTCTTCATAAGCTGCTATATTTCATTAAGTAGTTAGTTACTTCTCTTTTTTTTTTTTTCCGAATTGATCCAATGTTTAGTGACTTATAAAAGTTTATATATGTTTGTTTAGTGACAACTATGACATTACAAATGTTGCTTCAGAAATACGAGACAGGATTGGAGCAGTGGCTGGGAAGGCAGCAGCAAAGGAACTTTCCATGATCATCACCTTTCATTTATTGTGAATATGATTGTAGGTAGTTTTGGTACGGATGATGTCAGGTTGGGTTGATAATTGGAGGAGTGTCTTATAATACTGGAGATTATATCAATGCTATTGTAACAGACAAAAGGCGGAGATAATAAGCAATGTCTAGTATCCCGGTGATCGCTCTTACATATTCATATGTACATGTGTATGACACCTTCATGACTTGCTTAAATGTGGGCACATTTTGAAAATTTCTTTTCTGCATTTTCATGGAAAGGAACTATGGCTAAAGCAACAATATTTCTTTGTCCTGACATCATTGCAAGATATTATTCGGGGGTTTAAAGATGTCCATGGAAACTCTGATAACTTCAGGGACAAGGTTGTCGCCTTAATAGCTTTTGTCATATATTTGTGATAAACTGGTTGAACTCTTTTAATATACATCTTTAGCCCGAATGGTATCGAATATATAGGTGGCAAAATGGGCGGGTTGGTGGTTAGAGACGAGGTAGGTTGACCATAGCCACTTCATTCAACCCATTTGACCTGTTCCCGTTTTAGGCTCTTACATTTTGTAGTTTACCCGTGATTCAACTTAATAGCTATTTTAATTTGGTTAGTTGATGCATTGTTCTTTTACCACCCTATGCAGGTTGCTTTACTGTTGAATCTACTCATCCATCTATTTCCATAGCTGGCTCATGTGGGTGCTTCGTGATGAAGAACATTTGGGTTGGAAAAGGGCATGAAGTATCACATTGCAAGTTGTTTCTTTTACCACACAGAGTACAACCAGGCGACCAGCATCATTGGAAAGTTTTATGGAGCTTTTGTGTGAAGAAACCGAACTCAAACCAATTATTGAGAATTAGGTATTAGAAACTTAATCCAGACCAATTATTAAGAATCAGGTATTAGAAATTGAACCCACTTACTGAAAGCGAGCAATCCAGCATTTATTGCTGCCCGGTCAAGGTTTGAGGAATTGACTTCTAAGATCAACCAGTTGGAGTCACCCAATTCTTCTAATTAAGATAATGAAACCGATTCATCCATAGATCAGTTGGTTCTTTTAGTTAAGATGATGAGGCAGGTCCGCCTACAGATGTCGTTTCTTCCGACCCTTTGAAACTGGTCAGTTATTCTGATTAGGATAATGACGTAAAGCTGGTGGCAAAGTTGAACTGAAGCAGATGAATACTTGGCTTCCCTTAGTTAAAAGGAATTTCAGAACGGTGGCTTAGAGTGTGGGACCGAGTTGTCCATCACATCCACACTTGACTCCCCAGATCAGTCACTTGAAGTTGAGAACAAGAAATTTGAAGAAGCTAAAGTCTTATATGAAGCAGTCGGTTATATGAACAGTAAAGGCAATCAGAACATCGACATTGTTATGCCTGACAAACACAACACTGTTAATATGTGTAAGAAATTTTGTTTTGTTGTATTTGTATTGAGTTTAGTATAATCTTATTATGTCTGCTTGTGTAAATTCCGCTTCCATCCCATGTGGTATCCATATGAGTTGGGCGCCTCAACAAAAAATAGTACCAGCTTCATACAATACCTATTACGTATAGAAGTTAGATACACACATTAGCGATATTTAGAGCTGGATACATATTTTACATACCGGGCTATGATTGGATACACTTCCAATCACTTGAGCCTTCATTTATAAACATATATTTGCATGATGTATAAAGCGGGGTTGAAGTTAACATTCAATCACAATAGATAATCTAGCCTGCAAAAACACAAGCAGTTCGCTGCTCATTAACTATATCGTTACTATCATATTCTTTTTAATGAATAATGTATTTGGTAATTTTAATTTATAGATATTTGTTTGTTTACATGTTTATGTATACCTAGACCAAGACTTCTTTTCATGTGTGTTTTCACTAACCTAAACTTGATATCTTTAATAAAAATCATAAGTTGTACATCATGGTTTCTTATGGATTAAGCACATTACTTAGTTGCTTAGCGGATGTTTATTTTCATAAGGTTGCTATCATACCCGGCTCTCCAATTTTACTAAACATGTTTGGTCCCAGCTTGGGGGCTATTCATATGTCAATGCATTTATCCTCCTACAGTCCTGCTTGCCAGGGTAAGTAGCAAGAAAGAGCTAAGCATCAACACGGACAAATCGGTCGGTTAGACTTTGAACCGGCCTTTGAATATATAGTTTGAAATGGGCCTGATTGGGATGGGTAGGAACTGTAATGGTCAACACTCGCAATACCATATATTCACCCTAAAAGGGGTCCTGCTTTTATGTCTATGTAAAAGTCATATTAGTGAATCAGCATCATATAATATGAGTTCTATTTCCTCCGTTGCTTTACATGGACTTTACCAATAATATAAATCGTTTGAAATCGATTATAGTAAATAGTAACTATGATGAAACCATGTAAATATAGTTGTGACCATATAAGTCATCATTGTAAGTGAAATCAATCATATTAATGTACATTCTCAAAGATGCAAATCAGCGAGTATTAGATTCTTTGCAATAACCCAGATGGGCTGCTGCTGCCATTGGAGTGATAGACCAGTCAGGGAGTTTTCTACTTTATAGTTTTTTTCTAGAGAGTTAGGGGTTCGATTCCTGACACATACGGGTGTTAAATTAATTACCCTAAGATATTATACTTGATTTGAAGATATACAGTGAGTACATCCTAATTTGAGAAGCTTCCTCTAACTTAGGTGCTATAAAATTCAAAGATAATGAACATACATTATTAAAAACATTGTTTTTTGGGTGTTTATTAGAAACAAATTTATATCCTATAAATCATTTGTGATTTGAGTTGTGATCAACCTTCTAAAACTGATAACAATGTCCGTGATACTTCTTTTTAGTAAAATAATAAGTCTCGAACATCTTAATTTATAAATCATCAATCCATTATAGATAGGATACTAGTTAGCAACATCAAGGATGTTTGTGGGATGGGATGACGTGCAGGTTGTTTGTGAAGAGTGTATTGAGGTAGGTAGTGACATGGAGGATATCTATCATTGATTGTTTGTGAAGAAGAATGATGAAAGAAGAAGAAAAGAAAAAAAATGGGTTTGATGAAGATTGGAAATGGCGAATGACTGGATGAATGTGTAGGCCACATAAGACAAAAATGATGCTAGACATGGTGGTTTAGTTTATTTACTTTTTTTAACAACACACATCTATTAAATATATGGACGATAGAAATATAAGGCTGTTAGATACCTAAGCTTAGGTGTTGAACTAGTGGTGGCCTTGAAAATTTTAACATCCTGGTCGAGCAAAGAAAAATATGCCTCTAACTTTAGCCGAATTCAAATATATAAACATTTTATATATACATAATAAGATCATAATTTTAAAATTACAGACCATAATAGTTACTTATTTATCCGATGATCCGTGAAGCTCTCCTAGCATTATTCATAACAAATTGCTTAATTAGCTTTTTATAATTTATGTACTCTAAAATTTCGTTCTCAATAGCTATCATGGTCAATCCACTAAGTCTTTCTTGAGACATTATTGATCGTAAATAAAATTTAAATAACTTCAACTTAGACTAAGGGGAGTGGAGGGTTAAGGGAATACTCCTTCTCCACTCCATGCATGACAAGTGTCTACTACCAATCATAAGGGGCATTTCCCCCATTCCTTTGGGGTGGAGGAATGCCCACAAGACATTCATTTTATATATAAATAAGTATATATATATATAAATAGAGTTAGTTTTTAAAAAAAAATTGAATAAAGGGTTGTTGGTATCTTCAAAAGCTGCAGGAAAAATGACAAATTGGGTAAGTTGGCACACTATGCAAAATGACAAAAAACCAAACGCTGGAGCCTCGCGTTCAATATCCAACGGGGCATAAATATTAAGGAAGTGGAACGCCCCTCGGGGCCGAGATTGGGCGTTCCGGGGGCGTTCCCAGGCGTTCCACACGAAAAAATAGGGTGGGAACGAGCTACTCCGTTCAGTCTTAGAAAAACTCCTTTCTGCAGATACAACTGTGATTGGAATATTCAAGAATATTTTGTATGCAATGGTTGCATTTGGAAAATAACCAAGCACTTTCGAAAGCTTTAAAATATCTATAGGGTTGTGAAGTTCGTGACGTGTCAAATAACTTCAACTCCATATAAAGTTCATCAACTTCAATATCCGATCTTTCTTCAAACATGAGTGCATTTTCAAGAAAGTTGCATGACAACTTAAGCTCTTTATCTTCAATTATCCTCAAGTTATGTGGAAACAAAAAACCAAACAATATTTCATACTCTTTGAATTGCTCAAATTTTGTCTCAAGTGAAAAACGAGCTTGATCAACAATGTATTAAAAATAACTGACTCTAAAGTTCTCTTTGGGTGTAAATGAAGTTTCTTGGCTACTTGAACTCTCATGGAACTGTTTATTCCTATGAATCACACGCTTTTGTGAAAATATCGGATGAATACCCCGTTTCTCTATAATCCATGAAATATTGAATTAACTTGTTTATTTCTTTAATAGCAACATCGAGATGCATATCCTTCAACTGTAACTTCTTGCGCATTATATTCACCTCCTTTAACATATAATATATATATATATATATATATATATATATATATATATATATATATATATTTCAAAAAATTATGCCCTCTCAAAATTTATGCTTCTGTTGGGAATCGGGTTTGCACACCCTCTAGGCCTCCACTGTGTGGAACACTCAAATATTATTTTTTTAATCCATAAATATCATGGGGGCCCAAGCATTTAATCATTAAACAATAAATATTAAAAAAAATTTATATGAGGGGTTCCACACCTAAGCTTAGGTACCGGACAACCTTATATTCTCTTTTCCCATTTAATATATATATATATATATATATATATATGAGAAAAGTGAGTATGGGGCTGTTATGCACCCAACTTGGGTGAAAAACCCCTCACATACTAATATTTTAATATTTTGAATAAATGTTTGACCCCCCATGATTTTTATGGTTTAAAACAAGGTATGTGAGGGGTTTTTCACCCAACCTCATATTCTCTTCCCCCCATATATATATATATATGGGGGGGGGGGGGGAGGGAATATGAGGCCTCATATTCTCTTCTCCCCCATATATATATATATATATATATATATATGGGGGAAGAGAATATGAGGTTGGGTGAAAAACCACTCACATACCTTTTTTTAAACCATAAAAATCATGGGAGCAAGCATTTATTTAAAATATTAAAATATTGGTACGTTAGGGGTTTTTCACCCAAATTAAATGTATAACAGCCCCAAACTCACATCTCTCTCTTTTAAGCATAAAAGGTACAAACTTCTAAAACACATGATCACCTACATCATTTTTTCTAAAAAACACATGAATTTCTAAAAGACAAATTATAACCTCAACCAAAAGTGAAATTATAACCTCAACCATCCAAAACTTCAGCATGATCACCTACATCATTTTTTCTAAAAGACACATGAATTTCTTACTAAACGAGTACTATCTAGCCGCTGGTGAGTCCCTAATTAACAAAATGTTACATTATGAAAAGATAACATGACGAACAAAAAAGCAACATATACATGATGGAAGAAAAACAAACTACTTACAACTATAAATTAAACATCATGAACGTCCAGATCTTAACTTCAAAAGTACTAAATTGGATGAAAAATAACTTAGAAAATCCAAGGAAAATATCCCCAAAGACCTAGACTAAGAAGAGTTCGACAACATCAAAGTATCCATTAGACTATCATTATCGGTGAACTCCAATTGAGATTGTGGAATAAAAAATTAATAAAAATAAAAGATTCCTTGCAAACTCTATCAATCTAGACTTAAAAACAATTTAAAATTGTACCATCAATCTTGTATCCTCATTGGTAGATATTTTTATTATATTTTATTGTATACAATTAGTTATAAACCTTATTGGTTATTCTTTAATATTTTATAATCTTTTTATAAAAATATAAAAACATAGTATTCTTTATTTCTCAATTGTGAACAATTTGACATAAATTTTATTGAAAACGGAGCTATTTAAAAAAATGTTTTTTTTTGATAAATCACTTTAATATAATAAAAAATGATTAGAGTGAAAATTTGAGTTAGATTGAGTTGTATAGTTGGAAGAGAGAGAAATTAATTTTTAATTGAAGATAGAGTTGGATTATTTCATTGATGTGGGTATACATCTCCAAGTTTCACGACTACAGAAACCAATTTGGTCATGTTACCATTTCAAGTTCCAAGCAAACAAATTTTTTTTACTGTTTTATTCCGCTTAAATTAGGATAGTCAATCAAAACATCAAGATAATAGTACCACCGTTACAATTCTTTAGTTTTCAACGTCTTGCAAACTAGAATTGAACATGCCGTCTGATCTTGCAAATTTATTGGTTTCAATCAGCTCACTAGCCCGGTCGCCTGGATAAACTCACTATTGACATGTTAGGTTCAAGACATTCAGCTTGATTTTTAGCATTCAATCTCGCATTGGCATGTATTTCAATCTTCATTAAAATAATGCAGTTATCAATATAGATTTCATACTTTGTTATATCATATTTCCTATTTATAAAAAAAGGGTTTAGATACACCATGCTAATTTCACTAAAAAAAACGCTTAAAAAGAGGGACTTCACGCTTGACAAATTTTAGAAATCCATGAGCATTAGCAATCTCAATGCATTATTATCAAAAGATGGTAACTTACGAATCTATTTATGAATGCTGTTGGAGAAACTTGTAAATGAATTGCAACTAAACCAATCAACATAAAAAGCCATTTGCAGAGGTTACAGGCTTACAGCCTATAAAGGTGTCACAAATTGTATCAAAATTTCAGATTCCAAAACTCAAAATTATAAAGATGTCACAAGTGTATCAATGAAAAACTAGGGGGGGTGGGAGTCGTAACGGGGTGAGGCGCGGTGAACCCCGGCCCCGCGCGGGCACACCGCCGCCGGTGGGTCGGGGTGGGGAAAGGTGTGTCCGGATTGGGGTTTGAACGCCGAAGAGAGAGAAATTCGTGGGGGGCCCGCTTGTGGTCAAACAACGAACTAGCCGCTGCCACGTGGACATGGGCCCAGCCAACGGTTACTTGTTCTTACCGTTTTTTTTTTTTATTTTAAATCTCACCCATCTTTCTTTTCACCCACTATATATATCCAACACCACTTTTAAACAACATTACAAACATAAACTTCAAATCCAAAAACCTCCACTTTTATAAAAAAAAACACTTCTTCTTTATAAAAAATAAACACCCATTACCAATGGATCCAAAGAAAACCAAAACAAATCCTTTCAACAAATCAAAATATCGCCTAAATGATCCACAAATGCATGCCAATTTTCATCCAAATCAATTCATGCCTCCAAATTTTCATCCAGTATTATTATGTACTTTTTTAATTATTAATGAATGTTTTTTTTATGTTTTAAATTTATAGAGTAAAAATAAATGGAAATAAAAATGATGATTTGGAAATTGGGGTTGGGGTGAGTAGCGCCATAGTTTTAGGGTAATTTGGGGTGAATTGGGAAAGTTTGAGATGGAGGGTTTTTATTGGAAGATGGTGATGTGGAAATTTAGGGAATTTTGGGTTGGGGAAACCACTCCCACCCCCCTAAAGTTGTATATCAACTGTGTTACAAATGAAAATCCATATACAGTTTTAACAGCAGTTTTAAACCAGTTAATCTGACATGAAAAAAAAAAAAGGCTTTGGATTACAACAAATCCCCACCCAAAACACACCCCATTCATAGCACCAATAAAACGCAAAAAACCCGATAAAAATAGTTCATATTGATGAACACGGGTTTCTGGTTAAACTCAAACGCAAACATCAGGCATTTTAGCGAAATGTCACAACATCACACTTTATCGTGTATTTCATTGGCATGAATATTAGGTATCAAATAAGTTCCTAGCGTTGTTAATGCAGACTCAGTTTCATATAAAACAATGTAGCTTCACTATTCAGCCTTAATCTCTAAAGTAATCTGAATTTCATATCCCTTTGTAATTATATCAAACAACCAAATTCCTTCATAAACTAAGATGCGACTTTCAGGTTGAATTGTCCAAATTCCTGAACCCGAAACTCAGAAAACCATCTAGATACACTGATTGTCTGATTGATATCACATTATTCCCTAAAAATGGCCTTTCTAAATTGCAAACACCAGCCCATTTATCTCTTAAAAACTGACCATCAAAACTTGAAATGACTATAACTTGCCATCTTAACCCAAAAAAACAGAACATCTATTATACTAATCGCAATGCTTATGCTAGTAACCATTACCAATCAAAACCAGAAATAAACATCACAATTCCTAACACAATGAATATAGAAAACGCATCATAATTAATTAAAACTCCATAACTAAAACATAGTAGAATTTTACCAAAATGTCTCAAAAACAGACAGATATATGATATATCTACATATATCATAATCATTTAAAAATAAAGATAACAACAGATAAACGGAAAGATAAGATAATGACAAAAACAACCTCAAATTCAATCAAGAGGGATTTCAACATCACCATTAGCAATCTCTTCTTGGAGATCCTTGGGGTCTTTTCCATCAACGGTGCATCCAACGCTCACACACGTCCCCAATATCTCCTTCACTGTCCCTTGCAATTCCTTCGCCATGGATCTCGGCCTCATCACTTTAGCAATCTCGATGACGTCATCCAGGCTTATATTCCCACTGTGTTTAATGTTCTTCACCTTTTTCCTGTCCCTCTCCGGTTCCTTCAACGCCTTTATCACCAGCGCCGCCGCTGACGGCACCACCGACACCTTCGCTTGACGGTTCTGAACAGTCAGCTTCACCGTCACACGCAGCCCCTTCCAGTCCTTGGCGGTCTCTTTGGCGATGTCTTCTCCGATCTTTTTGGGGGACAGACCGAGTGGTCCGATTTTGGGAGCCAGAGATGACGCCGCGCCGACTTCACCTCCGGTTACCCGGACGTAAACGTCGACGACTTGCGATGGGTCGAATTTCGGCGGCATGTTTGCTGAGGCTTAGGGTTTACAGAAAAATGTGTGTGTTATGTGATATAGGAATCCAGATTTTGGTGAATATATTGTGTTAGGGTTTCCTCCATTTGCGAGGGCCCAAAATGTTTTCGGTTGAGCCCATCCGGTTTATTTTGTATTGGGCTTCGTTTCACATTTTTATTTTTAGCCCGAACCATGTTTGGGTCAGTTTGTTGGCATGAAAACAATAAACACTGCCTTAAAAATGAACTTATTCAAACTCATTATCGAAATTAAAAGACATTAATTACAGAGTTTTATTTAAGGAATTTGCTAACTAGTGCCCACCAGTTAAGTAGCATTTAATGAACTTGTTATTTCCTTATTAATTAAAAATTATATTTGATGTATATTAATTTAACCTAACAATTTTTATTTTTAAATCAATAATTAATACATATTTTCATATTTTAAGAAGGTTGGACTTCATTAAATGCTTCATTAAATGCTATTTTACTGGTGCACTAGGGGCACTAGTTAGCAAATCCCTTTATTTAAAAAGCAAAATTTCAATTTTATTTAATTCAATCTATAACAATTACTTGTATAATATATCTATCTAGGGGAGCCTTATTTTGAGGATCCATTTTTTGGTAGGAACCTTGAGAACTCTTAAATTATGTATTGGATCACATGTTTTTTTATTTATTCACATGTGAAACGTTATAAAAATACATGTTGTACAAGAAAGTTTTTTTCAAAACCTTATATATACTCATTTGTTAACATGTGAATGAAAACGTGAACATATTCATTTACAAGTTCACAAAAGGCTATTGTGAAGGTTTTTTAAATTTTTTTTCTCTGCAACATACTTTTTAATATCATTTCACATCTGAATGAAAAAAAAATGTGATCTAAATCCAATACATAATTTAAAAGTTTTTATGGTTATTATAAAAAAATTGGTTCTCAAAATAAGAAAATTCTATCTATCTATCAACATATTATATATATATATATATATATAAAAGGATAAGGATATAACCATTTCAAAATGTTAGTACCATAAAAGATTGTAATTTTAAAGTAAAATATAGAGCCTATACTAGAAAGCAAACCTCGATGAAAATATAAAGAAAGCTTCATGGTTCAAATAAACCATAGAATGAGGAGAACGCCAAAATGTACAATTATATGATTTTCGAAATTTGATAAAATATAACACATAGAAGGTATGAATTTCAAAAGATATTTTTTTTACGTCTCGTCATTACTGATTTTAAAAGCTTAAATCTTTGCTAATTTGTCTGCTTAACTTTGGTGACTCAATTCGAGGCTTTTTCTGTATACTTAACAACCAACGAATAGTGTTTGGCTATTAAACTGATCACACTCAATTTTACCAGCTAAGTTAGGTTCCTTCATATATCCCTTCATTGAAAATAGACAGTCATAAATTCATAACACAACATCATTGATTAGCTCATAATAAGCTTATGCTACTTAAATAAATTAACAGAAACGTCTTTATCAATCACTAACAAATAAACTAACACAAACACCCCTGTATTATGAATCCAAAAAACATATAATGGGGACTGGGCCGGGGCTGAGAAAAAACTAATAAAGGGTGCACATCATTTATTTTATAGCTATCTTCATGCTGTTAGAAATCTCAAAATCGGCACCAACAAGTACTCCACATAGTATAACTGCAAAAGAAAAAATGTGTTGTGAAGTGATTAATGTATATATGTATTTTATCATATACTTTATATGTTCTAATTTAAATTATATATGGAACAAAAAAAATCAGTAAGGGCCGTACAAGTAGTAAACTAGCTACTATACCTTCCAAAGAAACAGGTAGAAAAGCTCAATAGCATCATTGCTTTTTAAATCCACCAAGTTTGCCGTTTTCCAAAGCATGAAACCAAGCATGCCATGACCAATCACCTATTCGATCACCACATTTACATAACACATATTTTTAATATCCAAAGCATATGTAATTATATATAGAGTAATTAACTGGTAGCTAGGCCTTCTAAAAATCCGATGTTAACACATATAATGATCAGTAATTACCAAGATACACACACACAGAAAAAATTGAACTTTTTAATCCATAAATAATGTCCAAGAAAACAAAAAATGTGGACGTTACCATTATGTATCGGATCCAAATATGGGTCGATGATAGCCCTATTAATATCGATATAGCATATATACTTTCAACAAGCCATACACAAATCCAAAACATCTGTAGATAAATATCAGGCATGTATGTTATTAAATTTCAACAAATTAGTTGAAGATTTATTTCGACTTAGTTATAGTATATGCATATGGTTTTTAATTGAGGTGACCTGTTTTTGCCCGAACTTCGCTGCAAAGGACTTAATTCCCTCTATCTTATCTCCTTCGACATCAGGAATGTCCTAAAACGCAATATTAATTTGTGTTAGAATTGTTATGAGTTTTAGTTATTTATGTGATGCTTAAATATAGTTTAGATGTTAATTGATGATGAGAGGATTTAGAAGAGTTTGAATATGTGATGGACTAGATAGAAATAAACTTAGATTTTATTGATTGAAGTTGTTGATGTTGTTATTGTTACATCCATATGTTACAAGATGGCCATATTTATAGGCCTTCAAAGTCGGTTAGACTAATCTAGAAATTTCTAGTAATTAAACACTAACCAAATATCTAAATGATTCTAGATAATCCTAGTTAATTCTAACTTTTACTACAACTAATTTATTCTAGTAGTTTCTAGAAATACATTAATATTTCAACACTCCTCCTTAATGTATTTCGATGTTACTCCAAGCATGTTACGCAAGAACTCGAACTTTGGTCTTGGCAATGCTTTAGTGAAAATATCTGCAACTTGTTTTTCAGTCTTGCAGTAGTGTAGCTCAATCTCTTTCTTTGCCGACACTTCTCGAAGAAAGTGATACTTGATGGAGATATGCTTTGTTCTTCCGTGAAACACGGGGTTCCTTGCCATTGCAATTGAGGACTTGTTGTCGCAGAATATTTTTGTAGCTTCATCTTGTGTTTCGCCCATATCTTCTAGAATTCTCCTTAGCCATATAGCCTGATTTGCTGAATTTGCGGCTGCAACATATTCGGCTTCTGCTGATGATTGTGCCACTGTATCTTGCTTTTTAGACGCCCATGAGATTACTCCAGATCCAAGTGTGAATACGTATCCAGAAGTACTTTTCATGTCATCCACCGATCCGGCCCAATCACTATCTGTATATCCTTGCAGCTTTGAGTCTGTAGTGGGCTTGTACCATATTCCATAGTTCATGGTACCTTGCAAGTATCTTAATATTCGTTTTCCAGCTCCATAATGTATCTGAGTAGGGTTTTGCATGAACCTGGATAGCAGACTTGTTGCGTACATAATATCTGGTCTTGTAGCTGTTAGGTAGAGTAGACTTCCAATGAGACTTCTGAATCTTGAAGTATCCGCCTTCTCAGATCCATCTTCTTTTCTCATCTTCTCATTGGCAACTGATGGTGTGGCTACGGTTTTACAACCGTATAGTTTGAATTTTTTCAGGAGGTTTTCGGTATATTTCTTTTGGCATGTAAAGATGCCTTCATTTTCTTGACTAATTTCGATGCCAAGAAAATAGTGCATCAATCCAAGGTCGCTCATCTCGAATGTTTTCATCATGTCATGTTTAAACTCTTGTATCATTCTCTCATTATTTCCCGTATATATTAGGTCATCGACATATAAGGAAAGAATGAGAGTGTCAGAGTTACCTTGGGTTTTGATGTAGAGCGTAGGCTTACTTTCACTCCTCCTGAATCCAGAACTTGTGAAGTAGCTGTCAATACGACTATACCAAGCTCGTGGAGCTTGTTTTAGTCCATATAAAGCTTTCTTTAGCTTGAGAACCTGATCTTCTTTTCTTTTCGTGACGAATCCTTGTGGTTGCTCTACGTATATTTCTTCTTCCAGAAACCCATTTAGAAAGGCTGATTTCACATCTAGTTGATGAATCTTCCATCTTCTTTGAGCTGCTAATGCCACAAGTGATCTTATAGTATCAAGTCGAGCTACAGGTGCGAAAGTTTCATTGTAGTCGACTCCAGGTTGTTGTGAGTAGCCTTTAGCCACTAGTCTTGCTTTATGTTTTTGAATAGAACCATCGGGGTTAAGTTTTGTTTGTAGACCCACTTAACTCCAATGATTTCTTTATTTTTGGGGAGATCAACTAACTCCCATGTATTGTTTTTCTCGATCATCTTGATTTCTTCATTCATAGCTGTCACCATTTTTCGTCTTTGGCAGCAGCTTCATAGCTTTCAGGTTCTAGAGATGTGTAGTTGCAAGTCTCGTAGACTTCAGTTAATGTTTTGACTCTTCCAGGTGTTGACTCCGAACTTGATTCCTCTTGTGCTAAAGGTAATGTTGACGGTGAAGAAGTTGGTGTAGTGGGGCTCGTTTCTCCTGTACTTTCATCTCTTCCAGAATCTTCTATTTGTAGTGGTTGTTGAGTAGGAGTCTCCATAGATATTTTTGGAAGATATATCTGTTTATCAACTTTCTCTTTCTCCCAATTCCAAGAAGCTTCTTCATCAAACTCCACATCTCGGCTGATCACGAGCTTATTTGACTTTAGGTTATAAACTCGATAGCCTTTTGATTGTGTGCTATAGCCCAAGAATATTCCTTTATCTGATTTTTCTTGGAGCTTGTGACGTTTCTCCTTTGGAATGTGGATGTAGCAGATACATCCAAATACTCGTAGATGTTTTGCTGATGGCTTCTTTCCACTCCATGCTTCTATCGGAGTTTTATTTTCCACAGCCTTCGTCGGACATCTATTTAGCAAGTATACAGCCGTGTATACAGCTTCTGCCCAGAATCTGTTTGGAAGGCCTTTTTCATGTATCATAGTTTTGGCCATTTCCATTACAGTTTTGTTTTTACGTTCAGAGACACCGTTTTGTTCGGGAGCGTAACCAACTGTTAGTTGGCGGTGAACTCCTTCATCTTCACAAAATTTATTAAATTCTCTAGAAGTGTATTCTTTTCCTCTATCGCTCCTTAGTGTTATTATATAATGGCCACTTTTCTTTTCAACGAAAGTTTTGAATTTTTTGAATATCGTGAAAACTTCTGATTTTTCACGCATGAAGTATACCCAGGTCATTCTAGAATAATCATCTATGAAGAGGATGAAGTACCTGGATTGGTTATGAGATGGAGTTCTCATTGGTCCACATACGTCAGTGTGTACCAATTCTAGAATACTCCTTGCTCTCCAAGCATATCACGAGGGAAAGGTTTTCGATGTTGCTTGCCCATAATACAGCTTTCACATGTATCAGTGATCTCCTCTATGCCAGGCAAGTCCCTCATCATATTTTTCTGTTGGAGAATTTTTAGTGCGTGAAAATTGAAGTGGCCAAATCTTCGATGCCATAGCCATGATTCTTCGACTTGAGCTTTCATGGCCGTGTCTCTGATGTAATGCCAACAAAGTGGAAAATTTCTATTTTCCATTTTGACTTCGGCAATTAATTTGTTATTATTTTTCTTGTCACGAATAACGCATGTCTCATCTTCAAAGTGTAAAGAGTAGCCATGCTCCATCATTTGGCCAACACTTAGCAAGTTACTTGCTAAGCTTGGAACTAGAAGAACATCCTTGACAGATCTCGTGCAGTTACTAGTTTGGACATCTATCGTACCTTTTCCTTTAGTGTCAACGAGTGCTCCATTCCCTAATTTGACACGGGACTTTACTGACGTGTTGATGCTGCTGAATAATTTCTCATCTCCGGTCATGTGGTTGCTACAGCCACTGTCGATGAACCAAATATCTTCCTTTTGTTCATTCGCAGCATGACACGCGTAGAATAGTTGATTATTGTTCTCCGGTGTATCTCCGTCTTCTTTCGTGTAGTTAGCTCGATGATTTTGTTTTAGACGACAATCTTTTTCTAAATGTCCAAATCTTTTGCAGTTATTACATTGTGGCTTTCCTTTGTGGAAACAATCTTTTTCCAGGTGGTTTGTCTTTTTACAAATACCACATGGAGGGTAGCTTTCTTTTTTGATCAAACCCGGTTTTGGGTTTTTCTCCTCCTCTTGATTTTTCTTCAAAATTTCTTTTCCCCTCACTGTTAGATTTTTGAGACCTCATTCTGAGTTTAGACTGAAAGGCACTTTCAAGTGAGTCATCACTTCGCCGGCTCAGTCTAGCCTCATATGCTTCTAGAGAGCCCATTAGTTCTATTACTGAAAGAGTCTCAATGTCTTTTGACTCTTCAATAGCAGTAACGACATGATCATATTTTTCAGGCATGCTAATAAGTATTTTTTCAACAATCCTTTTGTCGGTTATATAGTCTCCATAGGCTCTCATTTGATTTACTACTTCTTTGATTCTAGAGTAGTAATCTTTGACGGTCTCAAAATCTTTCATTTTTAAATTTTCAAAATCTCTCCTTAGGGTTAGTAGCTTGATGGATCTCACCTTGACACTTCCTTGAAATTCTTCTTGAAGAGTTTTCCACGCCTCCTTGGCTGTTGTAGCTCCCATGATACGTGGAAAAATAGATGGCGTCACGGCTTGTTGAATGTAGCCTAGAGCGGCAGCATTTCTCACAACATTTTTGTTGTGTTTTTCTTTTTGATCCGCAGGCAGAGTTTCGACATCTTTTGGAGTTGTGAACCCGACTTCGACAATATCCCACAAGCTTTGTGCTTGGAAATATGTCTTCATTCGGATACTCCAAAAGTCATAGTTGTCACCATCAAAGATAGGAACGGGAATATTGTATGCACCAACGGTAGTCATGGTGTATTTTTAGTAAACGCCCAACACGGCTCTGATACCACTTGTTAGAATTGTTATGAGTTTTAGTTATTTATGTGATGCTTAAATATAGTTTAGATGTTAATTGATGATGAGGGGATTTAGAAGAGTTTGAATATGTGATGGACTAGATAGAAATAAACTTAGATTTTATTGATTGAAGTTGTTGATGTTGTTATTGTTACATCCATATGTTACAAGATGGCCATATTTATAGGCCTTCAAAGTCGGTTAGACTAATCTAGAAATTTCTAGTAATTAAACACTAACCAAATATCTAAATGATTCTAGATAATCCTAGTTAATTCTAACTTTTACTACAACTAATTTATTCTAGTAGTTTCTAGAAATACATTAATATTTCAACAATTTGATACATATATAAGTACATGCATTATCAATGTTAATATATATGCGCCAGCTTAATTAATTGAACATCGGATAATTGTTATACATGGTATATGAAAATAAATACATATATCTATCAGGTACCTTAAATATTACCAGCACCATCGAGTGGATGCCCATGATGCCAAATACAAAAATGGCATGCTTAGAAACTACGAGTGGCCTCCCATACATGTAGGTCTGTAATTAATTAAGCATCTGTGTTATTAGTTCAACATGGCTTAAAGCCTTAAACTAATTAATGGGTCAAATAATATTTGCCTTATATTTTTGGACATATGTATACAGACATATAGCTAGGCTACCGATTTTAGGTAAGGTTTAATTAAGATATATATATATGTGAGTGTACATGTAATTAGTAAGGATGAAGGTACCTGAGCATGTAGATGGAACAACATGGGAAGGATCACACCTTGAATTGACCAACTGCATATCGCGACAAGCAGGGGATACTGTTTCCATCGTAGTAATGGCAACTAAAAGTACGTGCCTATGAACAACCACATTTGACATAATTTAGCTATATATATATATATATAGGATTAAAACGTACATACATGAGTAATGAGTTGGTTCTTATTTTGTAGTATACTACTCTTATTATCAGAAATTATATATAAAGACGTAGGTGAATCGAATAAGCAGTTCCTGCAGCATACCATACGAACAGACACAACTTCAAATGCCAAGAGTTGACACTCCATCCAAGGCAAAATCCCCAAATAATTCACCTCAAAATGACGAATAGTTAATCATTGGGTGTCCTCGTCAGATTTTCAAATGACAAAGAGAACTACGACTTGTGTTAAGTCACCAATTGATCAATTAATTAAAGGTCTAGCGAGTAATTCTTAACTAGTCATACCAAAATCGCGTACGTAGAGGTGATCCGAATGCCATATTTAACAGAAAGCTCGCCTGATGCCAATGGCAAGTATGGCTTGTTAACCTTGTCGATCTCAATATCTGAGAGTTGATTTAAGCCCAGCACATACAAATTGGCCAAACACCCACCGATGACCGCCTAAAAAGTTCATGCTAAATTAATCTGATCATATGTTTTAAGTCCCAAAAACAATCTACTTCTTAAATTCTTAACATATACTCGTATATATATGTTAACTATAACTAAAACTACTACAAACCTGCAAAACTCCAAGGAAGAAAGATGAAGTGAAGTCTGTAAGCTTTTTAACTGCAAGCAAAGAAATTGATACAATAGACAATACCTGTTTAAAAGAAAAAAAAGAAAAATTAAAACTATCCATTCTTAATTCATATATACATATATACACAAGGGCTGGTTATTATTGTATAAAATCTTGAGTTCTAGACCATATATAATGATAAAAACTGATGTACTTGTGGTGGAAAAATAATTACTGCATGTACTTCATTTGTGTTAACTCTATACTTGTTTTATTTGAACCAAGTTTTTAGAAGCTATATATACATACCGTTCCTTTAAGCACGTAAGCTCTGGAATATCTATAAATAACACCCAAAGTAACTCCAGCGGGTATGCCATTGGCTTTAGGAGCAACAACCACTCGAGGATCATGTGTACCATTACCAGAATCGATATTTGTTTTCCGTTTCTGTACTTTGTTGGAGCTTTTAAGACAATTCATGATCTTGCTGACTCTGTAGACTATTCAGCCTTCTTGTAAAATGCATATATATATATTAGACAACAACAAGTAGGAAACATATATAATTAATTTCGTTAAATAAACGTTTGTGTAGCTGATTACTAAATAACATATTATGACATAAAATTAAGTTTGAGAATAATTAATGAAGAGCCCTTACAAATAACAACTGCAGTCGGCACGAATAGTTGTTCTGGAGAAAGAAGAAATATAGGTAGGATTGATAATTTATAGGCAATCCACGTACTTGCCATATAATTTATGATTTTATCTGATCTAACTTACAAGTAACTGAAATAATAATAATAAAAAAAAAAACTATCTGATATTGAAGAAGACAGATTAATCCTAGAAACTTGAAACAACCATAAGCATTTGAGAGATGCTAGATTTATGTTTGCATTTTTAAGAATTCTCCAACACTGATTTCCAGGCGTTGCTCAAAACATGCATATAGAGACAAAATATATATATTGCTAAAAGATTCGACAACCAAAACATCAAAGGTAGTCATACTTCAAGAGTTCAAGGCCTATCAATAATTTATCAACTTGATGCTTTGGTGCAGTCATTCAGTCTCTATAAATTATTAGAATTTATAAGTGTGAAACAACAGTTTTTTATAACCATCTCGATTTTGAAAAAATTGATTTTTTTTAAGTCATGGATCAGATAAAATCATTTATGAGAAGCAAGTATCGAGATGCCATTTCAATATATAAATTAAGTTGATCAGTTTAGAACTTCAAAAATGGGAGATGATAGATATACATTCATCATATGGTATATATAGAACGTAAAAGAGTTCGATGAGGGTAGTATATATAGAATCGACTCTAATGGGATCAAAGAAGAGTAACCTTAAGTGCTACTCTGATCTTACAGGAACGCCACACAAATGTATCCACGCTCACTGTACTCCTTCAAGTTGATCTTTGGTGATCAATGTTGCAGATGCACTTCAGACCATGAGCAAGGGAAATTACAAAAGTGTTGAGCATTTGCTAACGCAAAATAGTAACTCGAAGACCACAATTGAGTGCAAAAGGATAGTTTTTCAATTCCATCAAACAGAAACTTTTTAAATATGAACAACAAACACAAGAGGTGATTTCTTAAGCCTTTGATTATATATACTGTCTCGATCAAGGAAAATATGATTTCAATAGCATTAACAAGTATATATACCGCCTGGATCAAGGAAAATATGAGAAAGTCAACATTCAAAGTGACACTGGTGCAAAAACTGATTAATGAAGTTAAAAACACATGATTTAACTTCAAAGATATAATAATCTTAAAACTAGAGATCAAGTAGATTAGAACGGCCTAGCTACTAACTTTAATTATCTGCGGCGAGTATCAGAAATAGAATGTTCTAATCGCTAGTAAGAAGAAAATAGGAAAGATAAGGTCTTGTTGCGGAAGATTCTTATACATCGGAATGTTCTGTCAATAGAGGATCACTCGACATCATATCTCTGCAAGATTCAAAAGAAATCAACAAAAGAAAAAATTTAAGATTGCACCCAAAAAAAAAAAAAGAAGAAAGAAAAGCAATGCCTACAATATTGTGTACTCTTAGTTTTGTGGACTGTTAATCAAAACACAAACCAATCATATACATATGATATTCGCATATATAATTCACTTGTAACAATTTCTAATCTAGCAAAAGTACTTATTTAAACTTCATGTTGTTACAATTTATTTATAGAATTGGTTTTGTTTTTCTAAAGTATCTTTTTTCTTTTTTTCTCATTATGGATACATAATCTTTGATATATGATCAATACTTGTGTGAAAGACTAAGTATACTATAAATTCCTATATCACATCATAGATTAATTAACGTGGCCACGCCTGACATCTTAATTATACTGATAAATCACCAACCAATGTATAACCTTGGATCATAGACACAGACACATATATAGAAGTAGAAGTTCTCTGTACGTATGACTTACCTGCTACTTTGATTAAAAAGTATAAACGAAACAGGCTGCTCTGGTGAGAGGTGCAACAGTTCCCGTGCTATGTATACACAGAGAGCCATGCTGCAAAAATGTTGACATAAAACACAACCAAATCAAGATATGTATTACCATGATACACATGACATATGGGAAAGCATATATATAATTGCTTCTATTTTCATTTTTTGCATGATTCAAGGTTATAATCTGAATCGTCATCGAGCAATATATATTCAAAGGTGATTGAAAAGTATCCGAACACAAATACATATGTCATGCTGTTTCTCCAAGATCTGGGCAGTAAATTAATCAGAAGGGTAACTTACATATATTATCTTCATAGAAATTTAGATTTGATTGTGAGTCCGTACTTACTAGATGGAACATTCACAAGCGAGAATCACAAAACTGGAACTTTATAATGTAGAAAAAAGATATGAATTCACGGGAGTGAAAAAAGACGATTACTTAGTTTCAATATATGCTTACCTCCCAAAACATACAACTGAAAGTATCCAAAAAACAGAACTTATCCAACTTGATTCCTTATATATTATCCACACCTGAAAAGCAACAGTTAAATGTAGGGATCCTTAAATGTATATTCAATTGCATTACAACAACATCAGCATTAATGGCAAGATATGTGGCTATGTCATGAAATCTTTGCTTCCTATGTGGAGTGACAGTTGAAGATGTTGATCATCTTTTCACAGCATTCCAGGTGACTCATCAGGTTTAGCAATATGTATGGCAATGGTGCAAGATTTCTATATTCAAAAGTTATGTAGCAATCTTTAAGCAATCTCTTTTAATTGGATTAGGCATAAAGCAAAATGGTGTTCCTTCTCCCATTAGTTGTATTTTTTACTTTGTACGGTCCTTTGGCCCGGCTAACTTCTAGCTAACGGGTCTTTTACTCTTTTATATAGAAATTTGCAGTTCAAAACAAAAATGTTATGTACATTCAAGTTTTTTACAGATAAACATGGAATTTCAGTACTTAATTTAACAAAACAGAGTGAATGGAAACGTACCGAAAAAACCACAACATGAATATGGATGTCAATCAACCCAGTTATCATGCACCTGTGAAAAAATTTTAATGGCCATTGTAAACTACTTTATGAAGGAAAACAAGATTAAACAGATAATTAAGTAAGTTAATGATAAACGCCTAATCCGTACTACTTTAAGATACGAAAACGGACATGTTTTGTGAATGTTAATAGACGATTAGGGTGTTTTGATGTTTGTTTAAGTGTTTCAGGTCTTTGGTGACAAATTGAAGTTAAATGGATCATTAAGAAGTCAAGCAAAGTCAAGAATCAAGTCAAGAAGTATCAAGGCAAAAATCTAGAAAAGTGCCATTTCTGGAGGGCAGTCTCAGACGGTCAGGAGGCAGTCTGGGACGGCTATATCTGTATACAAATCCGAATTTGGTGGTTATATTCTAATTTTCAGTTTATATCCCCTCATACACGAATTTGGAAGTTACCACTTCATATTTTCTCATCCCTGGGCAGTTTCCTAACACACACAACACCCCAATTTCATCATCAATTCATATTTTCATGGAAATTCAAGCCCTAATTGAAGAATCAATGATATTATCAATGATGAAGATTTTAGGCTAATTCTCTTTTGATCATTCTCATGTGAACAATTATGTAAGACAATTGTATTCAACTTTTCTTATGTTCATGTTGGATTAGATGTTTAATTTCTCATTAGTCTTTTAACATATAATGTTGTTTGGATTGTTTGAATGATTATTAGTTTATAACCTTGAATGAATTCCATCTATCTTTTGATTTCAATTTCTTGTTAATCAATTATTATTGGAAGAATCTCTTATGAACTTGTAATCTTGTTAATGAATAGATAATTTAGTTGTGTCAATTCCCCGGTTTTCGTTATCGTGAATCATCACAACCGATTAATTTAGTTCTTAACATTCATTCAATCCAAACTTATAACGAATCATGTCTATGTGATTTCCAACGAACATAAGTTAGGTTATACTTTTGAAAACATAATTTGAAGCATGAGAATGATCCCTTTTATTTAATTGAAGTAATTGTTAAGTTTATGCTCAACTTTAGTTTTAATCAAACAAATCAATCAATCAATTTTAAGTTTATGTCTAGTTTAATTAACTTTGTAAAATTGTTTAACACTTTCCCTTGATTCCCTGTGGATACGATACTCGACTTACCCTAGCTAATTAGTGGTAATTAGTTTTATTTTTGATCGGTCCAACGACATTGATCAGTTAATTGTAAACTTCCCAAAGTGCAACCAAATATAAGCATATAACCATCAAGAGCACACATATATAGTATGTTAGAAATAGCTCAACTTTGGTCCATTTTAAGCACATTAAGATTGGTAAAGAGCAAGACGTAAACAGACCAAGTGATCTCATCCACTTCATGTACTCATCATGTACTCATCATGTAGCAGGAACTCGGGATGTTAATACTCGACCAACACGAAAAACCCGACCTAAACAGGTAGGGTTGTGAAATCTCGACCTTATTTTATCCCAATTTGTTGTTCAGGATTAACAGGTCGACCAACTAACCCGAAAATATTTTAAATCTATATAGTATTTTAATAGGTCAACCTATCAACCCATTTGACCCGACAACCAAGACCCAACCCCGACACCTGAAATCAACCCACAACCTGTTTGCCCCCCCCCCCCCCCCGCCGCGCGCGCACACCCAAACTAGAAACCAACCCACCTACTCGACTTTCCCCGGATTGGTGGGTTGTGTTCACATTCTAGCAGGAGTAGTATTTCTTGATGAGGGGGTACGCCTAACTTCACACACATGACATTTTATATCGTATATTATTTGTTCTTTGATAGAAAGAGAGAAAAGGAGAGATTTACGGCGTAAGTACTTCCATATGGAATGGCATTCCATCAATCATAAAGGCGTAAATTAGTATTCCCAGCATGTAGCAGCCTAGTAGAGCAATAATTACTTTTGCTATTACCATCGAATGTTGTTTCCGGTGTCCCGTGATATCCCTGAGAAAAAGACATACTGATCAAAGTTAGAAGTCTATCTTAACTTTCTGATGGCATAATGGCACAAAAACAAAGATAAAAAGAGATGCTATTAGTTGTATATATGCACTTAGTGACTGAAAACTCAACTAGGTGCCCCGTTGAGAAGCCTAGTACATATTTTTGGAGGTTCGAACACCCGATTTCCTATTATCCATACCTTTTCTGATGTCTAGCCAGTACAAAGTATAATGGATCTTCAGATTCTTCAGATGACAGCTTGAATAACTGTATAACGATATATCCACAGGTAACGAAGCTGGACGAGGAAATAAAAGATGAAACTCAATACTTGCAGTGAAAATAAATAATCAAGAGTGCATATCAAGAACAAGAACTAGTTGGAAGCTAGACTATATATATCCTATTTTAGGATTAGCAATGTCAAGAACAAGGTCAGTTGTATAAATTAAACATAAACCCAAAAGCCAACGACTACATACGTATGTATAAGTGAATCTACAAAGGACTACAAACATAGCTGTTGTTACATTACTGATAAAGAACAAGAAAGGTTACCTTCCACACCAAAGTATTATGCCCAAAAAAAGAAATGTCTTGATCCAGCTTGATTCCTTGTAGAAAAACCAAGCCTAGAGATATAGGATTGCAATTTCTTTACTTCATATCTATGCTTTAGGCGCAGTAATACTTAAAATGTCATACTTAAACAACAAGTTAGCTATAGCCTCGTAAATTAATTGAGATTGCGTACTGTTATAAATAGGAAATAGGTGATAACATCTGTCTCTAACACTTGCATCCACCTGCAAAAGATTTGACAATTACAAGCTTATTAGAAATAGCTACGGGAAATCACCAAAAGGTCGACAGGCCGCCGCCAATATCTACCTTATAATTATAGCGACAGATAGAAGGATATATGTAAATGTACAAATATATAATGGCTAGTGCATATGTTTATATGTATATAATTAAATTAAGATCTCTAATTATATACCAAGCACTTGGGTTGAAACAAGAGGAGAAGCGATCCATGACATATAAGTAAACAAGTGCAGCTGCCATTACGCATGTCATGACGATGAATAACCTCTTCAATGCTACAAACAACGTTGCCATTATTGCCTCCGAAGCGTTTGATGAACAACCCTAGCTAGTGTTAGATTAATTATACGTACAGTATGTATGTGGTCCTTCCTTTACTTCATAGACTCTTTTGTTGTTTAATTAGTATATTTAGAAATGAATGCAGATGGTATATGTGAAATATACACTAGATATATAGGAAACTGTGGAAAACTTGCACTCTTTCCTTAATTTAGAGATTGAACTAATTAAATACTAGACACATACCAGTCAAGACTGAATTAAAACTTGACATTAGACAATAGACACTAATTAAAAACAAACCCATTTATGTCAAGATTATCCGATAGCACTAATTATACATATATAGCAAGACTACTTTAGTGAAGTGATCAAGTGAGAACCAAAACAAGGGTGAGAACTGTAAGAATCACTAAAAAACCATCTCTAAGGGCGGAGCTAAGGGGTACGTCCGTACCGTATCCAACCACCACCATATCTTGGATTGTCGACTTGTGGTCCATCAAATCTATACCATTTCCATATGCGTCTGGTGGCAACCCTTTAGATCGGATAAAGCAACGCCCGTACCATATCCATCCGTTTTCAACATATAACCCATATATTTTTATTTATTTTTCAACCATTTCTAAAAAAAATATTGAAATTTTTTTTAAAATGAGTTTTCAATAAGAAAAAATCAAAAAATTAAAAATTAAAAATCCACACCAAAAAGGGAAAAGAGGAAGAGGAAATAGTGGTCACCCTTGGGTTTGGTTACATGACATGTCCTAGCTATACTACCAAATTGATACAGTACTATTATAATATGAGTACGTATGTATTATAATATGCATTCTCCCTAGCTATTCACACACTAGAACTAAATCTATCATAAACCATCATTCAAAGATTTCAGACAGAAATCACAATTTGATTCGATTATTCTACCCATACCAGCGTTAAGTACCAAAAATAAAAACGAAAATTAAAAAGTCGTCAAAAGTATATCAAATTGGATCTCTAATGAAAGAGGACGAAAGTTTAAGACTACCCTTGTTTTTTGTTTCGTCTAACGATTTACAGTTTGTGAGATAAAGCATATTGAATGATTTAGGTGAATTTTATTATTTAATTGAAGAGAGAGAAAGAGGGAAAAAATGTGTGGTACAGAATGGTTCTTGAGTTTTTTTTATTTATGGGTTCTTAAATAACCCTTTCTATATATATATATACTAGATTATAACCCCGCGTAATACGCGAGGAATATATATATATATATAGAGAGAGAGAGGAAGGTTTATTTGAGAACTCACAAATAAAAAAGAACGCGATAACAAATCTGGACCATTCATTTTTTTTTATCATTTTCTCTCTCTTCCATTAAATAAGAAATTCACCCAAATCATTTAAAATGTTTTATCTCATACACCGTAAATCGTTAGATGAAACAAAAGGCATGGGTAGTCTTAAAATTCCGTCCTCTTTCATTAGAGATCCAATTCGATATAATTTTGACGACTTTTTAATTTTCGTTTTTTTTCCCATCACGTTCATCCTACACATGTGTAAAATCATTGTTTTCACATGTAAATTAGTAAATGAACATATGTACACAACAATGAAGGTCAAGGGCGGAGCCCGTCAATCCATGGCAGAGCCATGGTAGCCAAGGACGGAGCCCGTCAGTCTATGGCGGAGGAATAGCGGCTTCGGGCGGAGCCCGTTAGGTAGATCACCCCTCACTGGTCACCCCCTATGACCTATCACCCTCTATGACCTATCACCCTATGACCTATCACCCTATGACCTATCACCCTATGACCTATCACCCTCTATGACCTATCACCCCCACAAGCTTTGGTTTATGAATATCCTTAAGGGCGAAGCCCGTTCCGAATCATAATTTGTGTTCAACCTACACATGTGTAAGTTTTGTGTAACTACCAAAAAGAAAACGAAAATTAAAAAGTCGTCAAAAGTATATCGAATTGGATCTCTAATGAAAGAGGACGAAATTTTAAGACTACCCATGCTTTTTGTTTTGTCTAACGATTTACGGTTTGTGAGTTAGAACATTTTGAATGATTTGGGTGAATTTTATTATTTAATTGAAGAGAGAGAAAAAGGAAAAGAATGTGTGATCCAGAATAATTCTTGAGTTCTTTTTCTTTTAGGAGTTCTCAAAATAACTCACCCCTATATATATATATATATATATAATGACATGATGAACTTGGTAAAAATTGAACCATTAAAAAAGGCGTGAAGTTACATTGATGGTCGTTGAGATTGTGGTTAACGGTGACCGGCCAGTTAGAAAAATGGATGCATCATCTATTAGAGGTCTCGCTAACTAATGTTTCTGTTTGATTGGATGTCTTTTATGCATTCGAATATGTCTGTATTGTCTATACTTGAGCTTTAACGTTTTGTTTGAATAATTTATTTATTTACAAAATTTATTAACCAATTAAATTACCAATCTATACATCAAATGTTATGTGTTAATCTAACTTAAAGTTATGGATAATATCTTTACGATTTTCATAAAACTATTTTTTGATACATATTTGTGATAGCTTATTATAGATTTTTTATTTGTTTTTTTTCCAGTTATTCATTAACTCAAAAATCGTTGAGTAATTATTGAAAAGTTATGTCAATCTGTGTATTGTACCCATTAAAAAGAAAATTTTATTAAATAAAGAGTCAAAATTTATTTTAAATATGAAAAATAATATAAAATTTAAAAAATATTAGTTTCCATAATTATATATTAAATAACATTAATAAATAATGTCTACAAATTTATATTGGGAAAGAAAAATTATTTAGTTTATTGAATTAAAATTAAATCTAAAAAAGTTAAAAAAGGTATATGACATCCTTGTTTTGATCTAATGGTTATAACTAAAAGTTGAACTTTATCCAAGGGTCCAAACTTTTCTATTTTGGAATTAAGGTTTCTTTTTGATATATATTTAGAGACGTAGTGTTTTCTTTTGATTCCTTGATTAAAAACTTTAATCACTCAGATATCTAGATATTTTAATATGCTCGTATTAATAATGTAATAAAATATAATATATACTAATCGAATTACCATATTTACGTAACTTTTAACTAAATTAATTAGGTAATTAATTTTTAGTTTTGTTAAACGAAACGTAATACGCGAGTACATATATATTTATCTTTTATTTTTATCTTTATCTTTATATACACTAAAACACAACTGATATAGTAACTTATTAACCAATTATAAGAGTCGATTTTATCAAATTAAAACTTGCTTATGTCATAATTCATAAATAAAAATAAAAACTATGGACGCACACAAAAATTATCATATATATTTTTATATAAAATTTCTCACTAATTTATACTTTTTTGTTTTACATCAATAATTACATTATAATTCTCACGTACAATTTTATTAACTATTTTTTATTTTTTTTTAATCAAAAGTTGGTTTGTAAGTGATGATACGCAACAAATGTCAAATAAAAAATATAAACAAATATTATCTACAACATAATACTCCATCTATCCCATGTGTCCTATTTTGACCTTTTAAATCTCCGTTTTATAACTTTGACCTTAAATAAATTTAATTGTGTTAAATAATTTTCGATGAAAGTTATATCAATGAAAACACATCTAACTTAATCAATTCATATAATTTTCATCAAATTTCATATAATACAAACAAATATATAAGGTCAAAGTTGCACAAAAAAGACTTTGAAAATTTAAAACTAAACACTTTTAGTGAGACGGAGAGAGTATTACATAAGTTGAAATACACTATATGCGTTCAATAACCTTTTTAAATTTTCTAAAACTACATATTTTACATCTGAATTTACAAAATTAACAAATAACTTTATCTTGAAAATGTTATAAACAGCCCGTGTATTTAACACGGGCGTAAATGTAGTATGTATTAAAATATAATTTTCCTAAGTATTTATCAACCAATTAAAATGTTCAATTTCACTTGATTAATATTTGTTTATGTCGTTTATCTTATGAAATAAAAAAACTCATTAATTGACATTTTTTTTAATTATAGTCTATTTGTCTCATTGGATTTTAATAAAGTTTGAACTTAATATATTTTTTTGGATTATGTAAATCTTGATGAATATGGGGAATTAGTAATTATCCTAATTCATTAGTTTAAATGTTCTCCTAATTCATAGGATTGTGATATGTAAAAATTAAAGGGTAAGATTAGAAAAGAGATTAAATGAAATTCACTTATTACATTTATATAATTTTAAAAAGAATCTTAGACTAGTGTTTAAGAAGATTAATCATTGTCTGAACCAAAATTATCCATAAACATATTTAATACCCAATATTTGTAATTATACTATCATTACTTATTACTAAACTAAACTCTGTCTTTTTTTTTTTTTCAACTTTCAATATTTAACATACTCAAAATGTTGCCCGTAACGACCCATTAACCAATCAAAATTCTTGATTTTACTAAATAATTATTATCTTAGACCTAATATTTAATTTAAAATGATTAGCATAAGTCAACGACGATTTTTACAAAAGATTTTCATTTATTTGTATCTCAAAATCTATCTTTTAGTTTGATCATGAATCTTAAATATACTTGGCTATAGTTTTTCAATCGATAAACAACAATATATTTTGGGTGGATTGATTGGCAAGGTATATTTTTTTAGTAACATTAGTAAATATCTAAAAGTTTCCATAATATAAATATAGGATATCCGAATGTAAATATAATTCCTAAATAGTTACTTTAAAAAAAATATGGTCAATCGCTTACATAAAATTTAATACTATATTATTTATTTATTTATGGTCCATGATTCGTAAGGAATTTTCTGTGTACATATATTTATACAATAATAATAATTATTATTTATGGTTTATGATTTAAGGGGTTTTTTTGTCTAATCATTTAAAGTATAAGTATAAATACCGTCATTTATTAAAGATGAAATAATTAAATTTGACCTAATGGTTCTCAATCAAAGATGGAATTCATCTAAGGGTTCCTATTTGTTTATAAATGAATTTAGGACCTTGTTATATATATATTGGTAGATATATATATATATATATATATATAGGGAAAGGAATATGAGGCTGTTAGGCACCCAAGTTAGGTGAAAAACCCCAAGTTGGGTGATTTTTTAAAAGGTAAAAATCATGGGGGCCATGTATTTATTTAAAATATTAGTATGTGAGGGGTTTTTCACCCAAGTTGGGTGCATAACAGTCTCATGCTCACTTTTCCATATATATATATATATATATATATAGGTTAAAGGTAAAATAAAACTAACTGTTAACATAAAACAAATAAAACACCATGTATAATTGACATGTGGCTTGAGAATTTTAAAAAATGAATTATAATTTGGAGGTTAATTTAGGCATCATGCATTGTATTTGGCTCCTACAATTATGTTAACACATCATGTGTTTATTTTGGGTAAAAGGTTATACCCGTGTGAATTGTATAAATTACTCAAAAATGTTGAGACAATATGACTTGTAAACATATTGACTAGTATATACACATGCACTAATGTGCTAAAAAAACTATGGTACATAATTTGTCATGCCCGCAGAATCTAGCCTATTGCAAATACAAACTAGGAGATCACATAAACCTACTTTTCGTTAATAAGAGAATAAGGAAGATTTCAAACTTCAAGAGCCTTCTCAACTTGGCTCGTTTTCTTGAATCTAAGAGTAAGCAGCTTAAGGCGAATGGTATTCAACACTTCCTCAGCCAATTGAAAGCTTAAGGCGAATGGCATACACGGAGTTATTAGGCCAACGCTTGACCTGACAGTTTTGGAATACTCACATAGTATGCATAACCCGGGTTTCGTAAGATCGCGTCTTAAAAAAAATCCATGTCTAATGGGATTCATTAATAACAAAACACACCCTTTATTAGCTATAATCTATGAATGTTAACTTTTCGGCATTCAAATGGTTTTCGCCTTTGAATTTGACAGATCGTGCCTTCAGAGAAGTAATGTCTTACACATTTGATTAATCAGGGATTTTTTTTTTTGGATGTTGTTTTTGTAAAGTAGGTTAGATAATATATCCATGTTGATCAATAAAGGTTGCATAGTAAGACAACGAATATCTTTTTGTCTTTTACACTTTTTTTTGTTAATATAACTGTAAAACAATATTTTTTATTACGATCTCGAATTCTCGATTTTGTAAATTTGATTTATAGTAATTTTTAAGTCATGGATCAGATAAATTGATTTGTGAAAACAAGTGGACGGGATGCCATTTGGTCATTTCGAGACTACTGTCCAAACTCCAAGTAAGGTAACATTTAAATGAGTGAATTGGATTAATGGTCCATGTGATTTGGTTATGTTCACATATAGAGATTCCCAAGCTGTTTAAAAATGGTAGCCTTTGGTAAAGGTGCAAGAAAATGTTGGAATAAACATGGTTTGATTCAAGGGAAAATACTCATCAGATGATCTTGTGGAACCTGTAAAGACATTAAACATGTTTGTCATTGATTTCGGGTTCTCAAAACAAGGTGATTGAGTTAGGATGAGATGGGTAATTCAACTGTGATGTTATGCACGAATTTGAGAGGAGTAAACACACGAATTTGTGTGGGATTATGTGTGTGTGATTAACCTTAACTTAGAGTTAATTACCCTTTATTTATAAGAAGAATAATTACACTAACCACCATTTAATAATTACACATTCAACCCCTTTGGTGTTTAATGTGTATACCATTAGTCCTCTTATTTACAATCACCTAATGGGAAACTCTATTCTACGTCTCTAAAAGTAAATACGCTCATCATATATTTACCTAGGCATAGGGATTTCATTATCGTCAATTATCATATCAGGAATGATACATGATCAGTGACGGCTACACTAACGTGGTTCCAACAGAAAAAACCGATTAATCGAACCGACCCGATTTATAACCGGTAACCAAAACCGGTTATTAACCAGAATAGTAAAAACCGATTATAGGTTGTTAGAAACTGTCGGTTACTAACCGATTACTCTTTTTAAAACCAAAACCGGTTATTAACCGGTTAACCTATAACCGGTTAATTATTCCAAATAATAACCGGTTAATCGCACCATTAGATTATTTCATAAGTTTTCAATATATCTATACTATATATAGATTAATGTTTCTTTCATCAGATCCAACATCACTTTTTGGTTGTTTTTGAGATTTTGGATGATTAAATTTGTTTCGTGTTTAGAAAATGATATTTATTTGGAATATGGAGATTTTTTGGAACATGGGTTTGTCGCTCAAACATGTCGAAAATGATTGTTTTTCCCCATTATTCACCACTTTCTCAATATTGTAATGGGCGGTTAAAAAAATCCGAATAGGTTAGCCGGTATCAGTTAACCAGTTATTATTAATCGAAATCGGTTAGATAGATTCCAGTTTTAAAACCTAAAAACCAGTTATTAACCGATATAAGTTAACCGTAACCGGTTATTACTGTTTCAAAAAATAACTGAAACCGGTTATTAAAATCAATAACCAAAATCGATTAACCGCTTCTTGCATCTCTAGCCTTTGGTTTATAATCAAATGAAAAGATCCAAAGATAATCATTGAATTTTGACTTAATGATTAAGATCTTTCTAACTTGACTCAAGTTAAGGAGGTAACTTGAAATAATTTTCATCCTATGTTCACACCTTCCATTCTTTATTACTGTACATGATTTTTTTACATGTATACTCCCTAATACTATGTTCTTGGGTTTTTGTAAAAAGGGAAAAGAAAAGAATCCAAGTGATTTCTAAACAAGTTGAGTTATTGAGTTTTTTTTTAAGATGGAAAGGAAATGAATTGAAAAATGGACTCAAGAACAGAGCATAAAATCTAGGGTTGTAAACGAAAAAAATACGAACGACACCTTGTTCATGTCGTTTCACTTAACGAACAGTTCACGAAAGATAAACAAACATAATGTTGTGTTTACGAATGGATAAGCGAACATAATGGTTTGTTCATATTCGTTCATTTGTGTTTATGAACGAATATTCACGAACACAAATAAAACGAACACCAATGAACGAACACAACCGAAATATTTATAAAATAAGTATTTAAATTTAAACTTTTTCTTAAAATACAGATAACTAGGTATGTGTTATATATATATATATATATATGATATAAAAGAAATATTTATAGTTAAACTATTTTTTAAAGTATAACTGGTTAGGTATTAATATATGTAATCAAACATAAACGAATAAATGTTCACGAACACAATCGAACTATTGTTCACAAACGATGGTTCACAAACATATTTGAATGAACGTTCACGAACAGATTATCAAACGTTTATAAACATAAATGAACGATCAAGAGTTGTGTTCATGCTAGTTCATTTACTAAACGAACAGATTTTTGTGTTCATGTTCGTTTATTAGCTAAACGAACGAACACGAACAAACCTCCCACCTAACGATTCATGAACTGTTTGTAAAATATTCGGTTCGTTTATAACCCTACTGAAATCACTTTTTGATTGCAAATTTATTGAAAACCTTTTACGTGGCTGGTCTCATAATCCTCTGTTTCATTGCAGAATAGTCTCTCTTGATTACATAACTTATGTAAAGAGTGATATTATTTTGTATCGAAACAATGATTTGAAAGACCATACATAACATACTTTAAAAATGGACCGCACGTGAAAAAATGATAAACCTTAAGACCTATATTTTATTTTTAAATTATGTAGTTAATAAAAACTTTTATATGTAGTTAGATACTTAGATAAACAAACTTCTATTAAGCCAAATATAGAATATACTATACTAATATACTATACGTTACTTCAACTAAATTACTATATTTTAACATCACAAAGATAAGAATATACCATTTGATATGATGTATATCGAATTTATTAGAAGGTTATATCTAATGTTAAAACTCTTATATAGAGAATTTAATTTATCCTTGAATATTTCGTAAACAACTTATGTATTTGATTTGAGTCTAAAAAGTCTTTTTAAAATAAGTACTGTATTAGATAAGGACTTTTTGAGTGTGAGACATGCAAAAGACATTTCAAAGAATTTTACACAAAAAGTCTTCCAATGAAACAGATTTAAGTCTTGTAGAGGGGCAAAGTTAGCGGTTTAGTTGGAGGGTTTCCTCTTCTTTTAGGTATTGGAGGTGAAGGGGCTCTATAACATAGACCCGGTTAAAATAACGTATACTAGACCCCTAGCTACGATTAATCTTACACCTTTAAAAATAGTAGAACATATAGGATTTATTTTCCGAGTAGCTAGCCATGCATTTGCAAACAAAAGGCATGAAGACCAAAACTAGGAGCACGAACCCGGCCTTGTACTTCTTTATACATAGCATATCTCTATATATATAATCACATACATTATCAACAAAACTAACAGAACCACCATTACATTAACCACTCCATCAAATCCGATCCAAACCTAGCTAGCTATCTCTAAAACATACACTCGAATTAACCATATATGGCTCCATCAATCTCAATGCTCCAAAAAAACCCACTAGACATTTTCGATTTCGTAGTAAACCAAGGTCATGGAGTGAAAGGCTTGGCAGAATTGGGACTCAAGACATTACCTCAACAATACATTCAATCTACACAAGAACGGTTTGATTTTATGAGTAACAATGTCGAGGATAATTCAAATAAGAGTTCCATACCTGTTATTGATATGTCACACTGGGACGACCCAAATGTAGCACAAGCAGTATGTGATGCAGCACAGAAATGGGGGTTCTTTCAGATAGTGAACCATGGAGTCCCGATTCATGTGCTTGAAGACGCTAAAGATGCAACTCACAAGTTTTTCAGCTTGCCGCCACACGAAAAGCAGAAATACTCAAAGGAACATTCGGTTACCAATAACGTTCGTTTCGGTACAAGCTTTACTCCTGAAGCCGAGAAAGCTCTTGAGTGGAAGGACTATCTTAGCCTCTTTTTTATCTCAGATAATGAGGCCTCTTCCTTTTGGCCTTCCATTTGTAGGTAATTAACATTATTAATTGTACTTTTGCAAAGGGTTTGAGACTTTGAGCCAGCCTAAATATCAACTAACGTTCTATTAATGAATTAAAATGGCCACAAACTTTCTATATGCATATTATACTTTTTTGTTGAACAATATAGCCATCAAACTTTCAAATACCACTTATATTAATGGCCACGAACTTTTTAGTAAGAGTGAGCAGAAACCGAACCGACAATCCAAATATCGATCCGAAAATCCAAGTCGCTATTGCATTTTTTGGTCTCTAAACAAAATTAGTCATAGATTTTTAGTGACGAAGAGTGACAAAAAGTGACCACTCAAAATTTGGTCACTAATTTATCATAATGACCAAATTTTCGTCACTAATTTTATTTAGTGACAAATTTTTGTCACTATGATAAATTAGTTACCAAATTTTAAGTCGTCACTTTCGTCACTAAAGGTCCGTGACTAATTTTGTTTAGAGACCAAAAAATGTTATTTTTTGGCCACTAATTTTGTTTAGTGGCCAAATTTAGTGACCACTTTTTCTTAATGGTAACTAAATGGGGCTATTATGCTATGTTCTTGAGGTTTTTTTTAAAGGAAGGGGAAAGATGAGAAGAGAGGTGAATGAAAGAGAAGGAGTGAATTATCCTTTCTTCCAAATCATCCCAAAAGTGTAAGGAAAAAATTATAACCAAAACGTATTGATTTCTCTTTCCAACTCCTTTCTTTTCTTTTCTCTTTTTCTCTTTAATAAAACTCAAGAACACAAATATTTTAAAAATCCTTCATATTTTTTTCCTTTCTCTCCAACAAAAAACTCAAGAACACAGCATTAGTGACCAAATTTTAGTCATCACTAAGCAAAGTCGTCACTAATCAACATTTTTCTTGTAGTGCGACAATCCAAATATCGATCCGAAAATCCAAGTCGCTATTGCATACATTCAGTAGTATATAACTCAATTATTGTGATGCATGCTTATATAAGTTATTTGGTTCGTTGGAGTATCAAGTGGGCCTTCTGTTATTTTGGTTTTTGTTTGTTAATGTTAATTAATGTCCATATGTGCATGTACGTGTTGGTGGTATCGTTTGAAATGTTAGATCTATGTGTATTTGACTACAATGTTGATTTTTACTCTTTTTTTTTTTTTAAATGGTAGGAATCAAATGAAAGCTTAGATAACCATTTTCTGTTTAATTTAATTTAACATATACCCATGAATCTATTGATTTGTAAGTGATGTAAATATACATTATACAGTTTAAATTGTTTAAGTTAACTACTTTGTTTGTACGGACAGGAATCAAGCATTGAATTACATAGAGAGTTCTCATAATGTTGTTAAGAAGTTGCTCAAGATACTGATGAAAGGACTCAATGTGGAAGAGTTGGATGAGAGTATAGAACCGATTCTAATGGGATCAAAGAGGATTAACCTTAACTACTACCCCAAATGTCCAAACCCCGAGCTTACAGTGGGTGTGGGACGCCATTCAGACGTATCCACGCTCACTGTACTCCTTCAAGATGATGTTGGAGGGCTTTATGTGCGAAACACGGAGACTATGAAATGGATTCACGTCCCTCCAATTAGCGGATCTTTGGTGATCAATGTTGGAGATGCACTTCAGATCATTAGTAACGGGACTTACAAAAGCGTTGAGCATCGTGTGACTGCTAATGCAAATAGTAACCGGATCTCAGTCCCGATATTTGTGAACCCGAGGCCTCAGGATGTTATCGGGCCTCTTCCAGGCCTGACTAAGAATGGGGAGAAACCGCTTTATAGACATGTTCTTTACTCGGATTATGTGAAGCATTTCTTCAGAAAAGCACATGACGGGAAGGCCACAATTGAGTTCGCAAAAGTGTACTTTTTGTATAAAAACAAAAACCTTTTACTGATGAAGAACGAATAAGAGAGCTTAATCTAATAATAAGCCTTTTTATTTTTGTTTCAAGAAAACTTTCAAACTATAACTTTCACTTATTTCACATCTACAATAAATGTGCTTAAATCTTACTTTGATTGGCATTTGAAGATTTTCTCATTAAAAGTGGATGTATTGAATCTGTTACTGTATATGAGTACAATAACATAGAATCACTTAACCTTATAATTTTCATTAAGGTAAGCAATAGCCATAGCACCTAAAAGACCAAATTAAAGCCGGATTTTGTTATTGCTAGTAAAAAGAACGTAGGAAAGATATGGTGGTCTTGTTGCAGAATCAAGGTACTTATACATCGGAATGCTCTCTCAATAGAGGATCACTCGACATCAGATCTCTGCAAGTTTCAACAGATAAAATTTAGATTGTATCCCAAAAGAAACAATATCAAAATAGCTACTTCAGCCATTTCATATGAGTATCAAGCAGGTAGACAAAATTAAATAACCATATGCATAGAGATTAGCCAAACATACATATATATATGAGCAACCATCAAGCGGGCTACAGGCAACATTTTCTCTAGCAAAAGTACTTATTTGACTTCATTTAATTACAAACCTATTTACAGAACAGGTTCTGCAATAGAATAATCTTTTTTCTCATTATGGGTGAGTTTATTTGATATGAGTAATTAATTAGCCTAAGTGCACACTGGTTGATAAGGTTACCACCTAATGTATAATCTTGGTTCATGATCAACATATACATGTATGAAGAAGTAGAAGTTCTCTGTACGTTGGACTTACCTGCTACGTTTATTGAAAAGTATAAAGGAAACATGCTGCTCTGGTGACAGGTGGAATAGCTCTCGCGCTATGTATACACATAGAGCCACGCTGCAAAGTGTTAACATGAAACATTACCAAATCAAAAGATGTATTACCAAGATGCGTATGAAATCGAAGGTGAGCAAAATGAGTGCTGAAAGCATATATAGTCGCTCCTAATTCCACTTTTCACATGATCATTCATGGTTATAACCCAAAAATGATTATGTACTTGGTAGAAAAGGGATATGAATGCTGGGAACTTATGTTTTCATGTTTTATAAGCAGCGGAGTAAAAAAAGACAATACCTAGTTTCATTGATAAATGCTTACCTCCCAAAACATACAACCGAAAGTATCCAAAGGACAGCATTTATCCAACTTGATTCCTTATATAATATCCACACCTGAAAAGCAAAAGTTAGATGTATATTCTTGTTTTACAGATAAAGATGAAGTTTCAGTACTTGATTCATCACATACCGTAAAAACCACATTATGGATATGGATGTCAATCAGCCCAGTTATCATACACCTGTGAGAAATTATTAATGTCCATTGTCATTTGTAACAAGGAAATTAAGATTAAAGGATAACAAAATAAGCTAAGTGTGTAACTTCTCAAAGTGCAAATAAATGTAAGCATATAACCATCAAGACCACACAAATGTAGTATGGCATAAATAATTTTACTTTGGTTCATTTCAAGCACAAGAATGGTAAAAAGCAAGACATATAGCTAGCATGAGTAGTATATATTACTTGCTCTTTAAAAGAGAGAAAAGGAAAAGTGAGATTTACGGCGTAAGTATTTCCATATGGAATGGCATTCCATTGATCATAAAGGCGTAAATTAGTATTCCCAGCATGTAGCAGCCTAGTACAGCAACGATTACTTTTGCTATTACCATCGAATGTTGTTTCCGGTGTCCCATGATATCCCTAAGAAAAATACATAATGGTCGAAGTTAGAAGTATATCTTAATCAACGGTTTGATAACCTGATGTCCTCTTATCCTTACCCTTTTTGATGTCCAGCCAGCACAAAGTATAATGGATCTTTTGACGATTCTTCAGATGACAACTTGAAGAACTGTATAACGATGTATCCACAGGTCACGAAGCTGGACAAGATCGAAAAGAAAATGGGGCTCAATTTATACTAGCTAGCTTGCAGTGATAAAAATTAAAACAAGAGCTAGTGTCAGGAACAAAATCTAGTTGGAATTAAAGATGATATCCTAATTTAAGATTAATTAATTACCAACCTTCCACACCAAAGTACTAATACAAAGAAAACGAATGCCTTGATCCAGCCTGATTCCTTGTAGAAAAACCAAGCCTAAAGATACCAATTAGTAATACAGAGCCACTTAATTACATCCGAGTCTAATTGATTAGGAATAAGATACACAAAAGATATATAACCAAACATTAAAATGTCAAACAAAGTTCAACGCAATTAGCCATAATGTAAATGATATGGAGTACTCTCATACCGCTATAAAAAGAAAATAGATGATAATATCTATATCTAACACTTGCATCCACCTACAACACATACAAATTAATGTGACAAAATACACCATTTAGAGGAATTGAAATCACAGCTTACATAATTTATTGTAGTAATCTTTAAGCAACAAATATCTATTTACCCAAGTTGCAGTCCAAAACATGAAGAGTAGTGATCCATGGCGAGTAAGTAAACAAGCGCAGCTGCCATTATACATGTCATCGTGATGAACAACCACTTCAATGCTACGAACAACGATGATGGCGTTGCCATTATATTATACTCGTATTATTTACTCCAATGTTTGTGTTGTTGTGTGAGCAACCCGGCCGCCGTGTGTGATGCACACGAATATATATATATATATAGCAGTTATTATATAGCAAAACTTAAATTTTCTTCACATCCATAACTGTTTTTTTATACGTACAGTTTTATAATATTATAATAAGATAAAACAAATCGAAATTTGATTCGACGTTTCAACCGATGCTTACATAGTTTATGAGTTTACTTCAGTGCCTTATTCTTTTAATGTTCTCTTGTTTCACTAGTATATATATAATAAGTAAAAAAAATAATAGCAGTAATATGTTACTTATTATAAGGATTTTGTCACGAATTATTTATTGCACAATCGATTGTCCCATCAACTTTTTGCAATACCAATAACCCCAACAATCTGATTTGAATTTTACAAACAGTATTAACCTGTCATTTGATATGCATAGAAGTGATATCTTGTATATAAATGAAAATCTTTTTAAAAAAGTGTATAAAATTCAGGGGTAGGATTTTGTAAGGGCTTTTATTAACATTTTGCCTAATAGTCCACAACTACGTATGGAGATCGGTACTGGCTATCAAATCCCATATGATTTAGGTCGACAGGAGTACTTCAATCACATCACACATGTGTAAAAAAGGGAGAGAGAAGTTTCATTTGGATACCATAAAAATTGATCAGGCGGGCCTTGGAATGGGCCTAAAAAGATTGGGCTTATCATAAACACATGTAGTCTACGGTCTACCCATGAGGCCATGAATCATGATTAATTAGCAACTTAATGCATCCATATTCCACAATATAGGATCGATTTATTTATTTTTTTTAAGTTAGTTTCGATTCCGACGTGTTGGAGACAATTTTAACCAACGATTTGCTAGACCTCCAACATCCTCCTCATGAAAAATACCTTGATATGAGAAACCAAATACTCACCCAAGACCTTGGGGAAAAACTCACCTCCGGAACTCACATAGTGGATTTAGAAGATATCTCTGACCCACGTATGATTGATGGGTTTATGAAAATCTTATTGAGATGAAATCTGTGATGATTATAAAAATATGATATATCAAATATTTATATTTTTGTTTATGAATTATTTCCTACGCTAATTTCTATGTCAAATCTTAAGTTCTATAAATTTATGCATAGTGTGTGTCTAATCTTATTAAAATTAGTTTTACATCCCCAATGCAGCATTACCTAAAATGCATATGAAATTCGTTTGTTGGATCAAATATTAGTCTGGTATATACACACAAATCGTGTTCCTGGACGAATTATTAGACGATTTTTCCACCTACTAGTTATTGGGTGAGAGGACGCTCTAGTGTGAATCCGATTAAGACGACATAGTTTATACTCTTAGTAATATTTGATCCAAAACTGTAAAGAAAAATTACTTTTTCTATTGAAGCCTGGAAATTTATTACCAAAGATGTACACGTGAGTGTATTGAATTCAGACAGCATGCAAGTTTGGATGGTCACTAAGATCAAACACGATAGATGTTAATTAACAAACCCTTTTCAACTTGATGAATTAAACACAAAAACTTGCAATCGTCTATTTGGGTTTTGGATTCCAATCCCTAGAAACCTTTTTTTGCCTTTCCCTTCAACACTATTATTACAATAGCCATCCAAAAAGGCCCCCCCACAATCAAAAGCTCGAAGCATTATGCAAAGTACAAATATAAAGCAGCCGTGAGCCGTCTATGCTTTCTTACTCAATAGTGTCTCAAAGTTAAGGTAACTCAAAATTTTAAAGGCCTCATATCTTAATAGATATACATAGAATCCGGTACAAACTATAATTAAAATAGTTTAGGAAAATAAGAAATATAAAAATTTATGTGCTACATGAAGATGTGATCATATTCACTTGCATGTATATATGTGTGCATAAATCAAGTTAAGTTGACAACATGTTAACAGAATCGTAAAATCGATTACATAGAGTATGAACAATTTTATTAACACGAAAAGCCTTGTAATAAAAACTCGCTCCAGTCCCCTTACTTGTATATAAATTACTACTAATTACGGGTATACGAGTAAGGTTTTCATGTATAGATTGTTCAAAGCTTACAAGTCTTTTGACACGAATGTATGTGTCAGAATCAGAGTATTTCCGGTTCCTAACCTTTTCCATGGCTACCTAAAACTAATTGTGTTCTTTAAATATTAATTACATTGCACCTAAATGTTCTAAACATATTCCGCTTTTGAAAAGAAATTGCTCTCACAGTTTTTAAAAGTTTTTGTCATTAAATAAAAAAGATTATTCGTTCACAATCTTCTAAGCTAAAAGAACTAAAAGCAAATGGTCTCTCATCTTATAGTCATGTACCTTAACTCATGTCACATTCAGAGTGGGATACATGTATAAAGTTTGATTACTATCTATGGAGATAATCATAAAAAGATTGTGCGTTTTACATTTTAAACATATAAAGTTTGATAATGGTAGTCAAAGTGGTGTCGTTATTCAATATGTAATGCGATCCAATGCATAGAAAATGAAAAAAATCTTTATTGGGAAAAATAATATTAAGTTTAAGCGAAAAATCATCTTTATGTAGGCACTCAAGAAGCATCATAATTTCACGGAATCAAAGCCACAACTCCACCTTACTAAAACCTCATTTGTGTAATCAACTTTTCGGACTAAGATACTCTAAATTTATGATAACTTTATATGAAAAGTTGAAAGGATCCCAGTTTTTGGATTAAAGTCAAGGGTTAAGATTCAAAAATTAATTTTGAATCTTGACCTTTGATGACCTTTGATTTTAATCCAAAGGTTAAGATCCTCTCAACTTTACCTATAAAGTTGTCATAACTTTAGAGGATCCTAATACCAACTTTTCTCCCCATTTTACCACTTGGTCATTATAAGTTTATAACTAATTTTGTTTAAAAATAATAAATGGCTTAGGGACCCATTGATTTAATGCATATCTTAATACCTAAAACCTTTGTAAATTAATAATGTCGGAATCAGGATATTTTATCAATTTAACGAGATATTATTATATCGATAAATTAATGTTTTATTAATTTAAAGATGTTTTACGATCTAAGTTGTGGAGAAGACATCCGTGAGCTTGAGAACTTCATTACGAGTATGCATTATCAACATAAAATGGATATGAGTCACTTGATTATTTATCCTGATATAAATAAAGAATGTTATGAAATTCAAAGCATTAAAAAAATTTATGGTGAAATCTTACAAAATCTTGTTAATGACAAAATTGAGGATGATCCAATAGCTTTAAAAGAAATATTGTAAACGACAACAACTCTTCACAACTTTTTGTAGTAATAAAAAAAAAACAAAGTTGCAACTTTTTAGTACAATGAATATTTAAAGACAAGCTCAATATATATTTGAAGTTCAACAAAAAAAAAGTGGTTTTTTTTAAGCAATCTTAAAATTTAGAAGATCATAATAATTATTAACTTATAGTTTCGTTGATAGCAATATAAATACACTAAGATTTTAAAAAATTTATTATCTTATTATATTATTGATTAATTAGGATTTAAATGTATACTAGTCCTAAGTTGGAACAGACTAATTATTAATTTTATCGAGCTTATTAATTTATCGAGTATCAATTTATAAAGGTTCAACTTTATAACTAATTTATAGTTTATTAATACATATTAAAGTTAAAAGTTTATATAAAAAAAAGTAAGTTTTTTAAAGCCATAAGTTAATGCATATGTTTCCGATGCCGACTTCACATAAAGCTGTATAGTAGATGGATAGTCTTTTTTTATTGTTTAGATTTATAGATTAAAAAAAAAAAACATTTCATATGACACCATAGCTTCACAAATATTGATTCTGGTTTTATTTGGAATTTATATTATCAAGTTGTTTGACCAGAGAGAAAAAAAAAAAAAAACAGTGTATTATATATTATTTTTTAAGGCCCTGTTTTTTTTACTTAATAGACTTAATAATTAAGAACTTAATACATTAAGTCAAATTTCATGTTTTTTTTTAACTTAATAAACAAAAATAACCATGAATTATCTATTTCTTACTTAATACATTCAGTCAATATTTATACATTTAACCACTTAATTATTAAGAAAAAAAAAGGCCCTAAGTTAAAGAATGCTAATAAAGTAGAGAAAGTATTTTATATGGGAATCTAAGAAACCAATTAAGGACATATTATTATACCAACTAGCCTTTATTTATAACTAAATGCGTTTGTTGTCTCTTATCTGTATCATTATAGAACCGTCAAGTAGTACATTTTCTTAATCTAAATGCTGGCTTTTTTACTGATTAATCAAACGCAATTTGACGGTTCTTTGTTCTGCAGATAAACGAATAATGTTATTGTATTTATCTAAAAGAAATTCAGCATTATCTTCAGATAAATTTGATATATATATTATTATCCTATTTACAATGCAATATAAATAAGCAACATATTCCATGGGTATATCCCTTGTCAAGTTATGGGTCGCGATATATCATCATGGAGATAAAAGAGGGAAAAAGGAAAAGGACAAACACAAAGAAAATAAAGGCGATGGTATAGATTCCACATGAGACAAGAACTACTTTATTTCAAAATTAATTATAGAAAATTTTTATAATATTTATCAAGAAAATATTTAAAGGTTTTGCAAGTTTGATGGTGTTTGAGGCAAAAGTTTATGACTTAGCGAGTATAATTAGCTAATTCAAACAGAGATAATCACCAAAATATAACACATTTATGTATATCCGAATAAAATTAATAAAACAAATTCTTTAATAAAAATTTTAAATTAAAAGTCACAAGTAAAGCATGGTATTCTCAATTCAACATTCAACCATACAAACCCTCTCTTTGTAAAATACCAAAAGAAATACCCCTTGCCCAAGGTAATATCCTATCGAAGTATCGATATGCGATGCTTCAAAAATAATCAAAAATCTCATCACACGATATTTTGGATTAACATGACGAGATACAGTAATTGTGTCCCATTTGAGAAGACAAGGCCAGCTGTCAGAGGCACAACAGGCTAGATCCAATGGGCTCCACTTCACGTGGCTTCTTCATCCCTCCATATATTTATATATATACTAAAAACCAACTGGTTTTATAAGTTTCTATACAAATGGTACATACATGCAACTTTAAACTCTTTACCTTTTAAACCCCAAAAAATTTTACCTTTTACATTTAAGTCCATCACCTTTTACTACTTCACATTTTAACTCCCTAAAGTTTTCTCTTTACTTTTTAACCCCCAAATTTAAGCCCATCACCTTTTACTACTTTACATTTTAACTCCCTAAAGTTTTTTCTTTACTTTTTAACCCCCAAAGTTTTTTCCTTTTACAGTTTAACCCATCAACTTTTACGTCTTTACCATTTAACCCCCTAAAGTTTTTATCTTTTACATTTTAGCCTATCAATAAAATGTTTTATTGTTACAATGTCAAATAAATGTTTGTTGGTGACTTTATCAAATTTGTACCAAAACATTGTCATCTGAAAAGATAATCTACTTGAGTTTCGCCGCAAGGTGTGTAATATAATCTGCGGCAATGTGTTTAATCTTAATGAATCATTGTCCACGACGTTACTATAAAAGCTCCGCGGCAACGCGCGGGTGTTATTTCTAGTATATACACTAATACACAAACCCAGCTTGTGTACTGTTGATCAATGATCACCCACATGTCTCGATCTCTAAGACTCTAACTAGACAAATGTCACTCGTCTTAGGGGCAAGAGTTTAGTGTCAAAAGATTGACAAATTGACAAGTTTTGGCCAGCGACAAATCGACAAAAACTAGCCAAAAGTAGTGGTGTAACAAACAAAAATGGCCAAAACTTGCCAATTTGATAACATAGCAAAGGTAACCGGAATATAATCAAACTTGCCGGAAAAATAAAAAAGTGACCGTTTTTTGTATTAAAAAAAACTTGGGCTCGGAATTTGGGGGTCGAGAATTTTGGAAGTCGAAGACGCCATGGCTGCTAACCCGAAGGTTTACCTCGCCAAGATACGCCTCGGATCATCCGAGTCCCATTTTTACGAACATTTGTATCATAAGGGTGTTCTTGAAATTAAGTATGTCAAGATGAAAGGGTGGATTTTTGAGATGAGATTTGAAAACAATAAAAACGGTTTTGATATTTTAAAAGTGATTTTTGTTAAGGTGAAAGAAATGATTTGGGTAATGGTCAAGATTAGATTCACATTTTACTCACCTTATTCACGTAAACCGCCCGACACTTTAAGTGTGGGGGTGTTTAAGAGACCACTTTGGTAACCTTTGGGGAATGAGTTCGGCTGAAGACTCGTTAAACTAAGCGCTGAATGGGAGGCAACCCATTTTTTTAGTTTGTTTCGAGTCTTTTTACTTTTTATTTTTAGAGTCATGTCATAAATAATTTGTTTATCGTGTGTCAACCAACTTTGACCATTTCTTTGAAAAGCTCAAAGTTGGGGAGGGGTTTGAGTCGATTTAGCTATATGTTGATATTTTTGAGCATTGAGGACAATGTTTGATTGATAAGCAATTATTAGACATTTGAGCTAAAATAGATAAGGTAACGTGAAGTTATGGAAGCTAGCATGCGAGACGGATGAGAAAGAGCAAAACAACTTTAGCAAGAATGAGGTGAAGTTCAAGGTTGAAGTTCGGGAGATTTATGTAGGAAGATCTGGAGCTGAAACGAGGAAACACAAACAAAGCGGAGCAGCCAGCGCCGCTGGATCCTACATGAAACTCGCCAGCGCCGCTAGATCATTGCCAGCACCGCTGGCTCCTTCAGGAGAGTTCCCAGCGCCGCTGGGTACATCACCAGCTGATGTGTGAAAATCTAGTTAAATTAAAATTCTTAAAAAAACTCCAAATCGAATACCACACATAATCGGGCAGTGGACCCGTCCGTATGCAATATAGATTAAAGCAGGTAAAGGGCAAAAACCACAGAGACTACAAAGAGCTAGCGAGTTTTAAGTAGTTAAAAAGATTTTGGTTTTTAAAGACACCACATCATCTTGATTTTATATTAAAAAGTTAGTTGATTGAAAGAGTTAGAAATTCCTAAGAATTTATCGAAAAGAAAATTATCTTATATCAAATAGGATGAGAAGATCATCCACTTTCGACTCCGTGATACACTAACTCCGGTTGCATTTAAATTAAGACTCAATCCAAATATGTTGACAAGATAACCTAGACTCGAATAAAGAAACTCACTTGGTGGCCGACAAGCTTATAACTCTATTCAAACCCATTAACTAACTAGTTCAATCCTAGAAAATTGGCACCACCAACGTTTAATAAGATTTACCCCAATTAATTAATTTGTTTTGGTTAAGTATTAACAATTATGTCTACTTGAAATTAATATGACACCATCAACTATTAACTCCAATTAACAAATTGTTTCCTATAATTACTATGTCGTTTACTACCACTCCATGAACTAGCACCAATTACTCATAGACAAATAATTGAAATCAAACTTATATACTTCCAACACAATCGACAAAGCATTTAAGAATCACCAACAAGCACAATAATATAGAACAAGAAAACAGTTCATTAAGATCACGACATAACGTTAATAAAATCAACTTGGATTAAAAATATGCAACCATAGTCAATGTATCACTTCATCTCAGTGGATGACAAATTATTTAGCTACTCATAATCATAATCATAGCACAAAAAGTAAAAGTATAAGAGAACATATTGTATCAATGTGTAGAAAACAAGTAGAAGCTAAGAAAATCGATAACCGAATGCCTTGAAGCTCACGAACAACCCTTAGACCTTAATGGACGAAAAAGCTGCTAAATATTGCCTCAAAGAACCCTAAAATCGACTGGAGGTGATTGTATATCGAATGGGAGGGTTTTGGTCTTGTATTTATAGTGAAAAATCAAAAACCCTTCTGCCGACCTAGTTTATGCGCCGCACAGAATGGCTGTGCGCCGCACAAACCTTACTTTCCTTATTTTTGGGCGCCCGATATGTACCGCATGCCCCCCTGTGCGCCACACAGGAACTTTTGCCAAATTCCCTGATCAAAATTCCTTCTTCTCATGCGCCGCATAGACCTTCTGTGCTTCGCATAAAGCTCCAGAATTCACGAAACTTGTATTTTTCAACTCGGCTTCACTCGTACTCGTCCAAGAATCATCCTAATGCATCTTTTAACCTTCCAAATGTCATTTCTAACCAATGTACCTGTTCTAAACCTGCAATCACTAACAATACCATCAAAACATCGAATATACATACAATTTGCACATTATTAAGCTTAAAACGACTTATAAACGATATGGGAATATACATATAAATGGACTTATCACCAGCGCCGCTGGGGCTAGGTTGGCAGATTTAGGGTTTTTCGTATTTGCCATTTCCAACTATTTAAACCCGGAAAGTTTCGTTATTCCTTATCTTTTCATTTATGTTTTTCCTATTTCCATTGTACAATTTAAGTGTGTGGGGGGGGGGGGGGAATAGGAAAACCCGGTGTTTAATGCATTCGATTTTTAAATTTTCTACTTCAATCATGCAAAAATTTAAATTTTTCCTGTTTTTGAGAAATAAGCTTTGCAAGTAGACAAAAGATGACGATAACTAAGCAATATTAACTTTGGTAGATGAACGATTAGTTAGAATTGTTAGCTTAACTATAGATTTGTGGTTGTTCATGCTTCCAACTGGATGTCTGGATTAGAGCTTAAACTGAAACTATATGCGATTATGTTTGCCATAGCACACTTAACCAGACTTTAATATGCCTAGCAATTAGAGCTTTCTAGTCATTAGCATAGGAATATTAATTGGACTTAATTATACGTGCTTGTGTAGGAACTAGTTTAGATGTATGGTTCGCCTTAATTCTTACACTATTTAATGTGAACTAATTGCATGTGGAGTAGGAGTATGAGTCATCTGGGATCTCTGATATTGTCTATTGCATGAAAAATGTAGCATCTTTAGGAAAGGCAATAAGTAGATTAAATAAGTTCAAAGAACTATTAACGAGTAAAATCCAAACACATCAAGTTATATCGCTCTACGCGTGGGGAACCACCGACCTGTCACCGCTGTCTCAACTATTAAAGATGATAATATTGTATGACTGCTTTAGTATGTAGTTAGCGAGCATGACTGTAGTGTAGGAGTATATCTAAGTAGTTACTCACAAGAACACACACTTTGAAATATAAATGCCTTGCTAGTAGCTAGTAGTTCCGATTCCTATACAAACCTTTAATTTAAGTGCTTAACTAGTCAGCAGAAAGTAGGAAGATTGAGCTGTAAGACCTGTGGAAGTATAGAACTGTTTTAGAAGTGTTAACACAAATAAAAAGTTAGCTTTTAGTTTTGATTGATCAATTATCTTGCCTCTGGCTATAGCTTAATGATTTTGTCTTAAGCTTTCTCAAAAACAATTTGCATGACTAGGCTTTGAATGTTTTGAAGGTAGAAGAGTTTTGTCACTTAAGTTGTCCGCTCATTACTTTAATGATTGTATTTGTCTTTTCGACAATTTGCTTGAGGATAAGCAAAACTTTAAGTGTGGGGGCATTTGATGAACGACAATTATATAGACTTTTATCGCACTAGTTTTGGCCATTTTATAGTCTTTTGAGTGAACTTTTGATACTTAATGGCATGTATATGATTTCAGGTTCATTGCTCGTGGAATGAAGGAAAATGGTCAAAAAATGGTGATAAAGGACTTAAAGGAAGATAAATGATGGTTCGATAAAGATTCGGGTCGAGATTCAAGACTTAGGATGAAGAAACTTGTGCCAACATGAAGCCAATGACCAGGTGTTAGCATTTTGGGCATAACTTCTTTATACAGACTCCATTACTGACGAGTAAGCTATCCACGGAAAGCAAGAGAAAGATCTACAACTTTCGTGTTGAACCTGAAGCCTCCAGCACCGCTCATTTCTCTCTAGCGGCGCTGGAAGTGGTCTTGAAGCTTACCAGCGCCGCTGGGAGTGCACCAGCGCCGCTGTTACTTCTGCCAGCACCGCTCCCAAGGTCGGTTCAGCTAGGGCCTATCCACCTATAAATACCCCTCTAAAACCCTAGGGCCGCAACAACACATATTCCAGTCAACTTTGGGGCTGCTTCTAAGGTATTTTCATCAGATCTAAACCCTTGCAACATCCCCATAACACCCACATCATTCATAATCATTCATAATCATTCCAACCATCATTCCATTCATGCATCAAAGATTTTCTTCATCAACCGTTGAAGATTTGAAGATGGAGATGTCCGGCTAAACTTCTTGTTATCTCTCCCGGTGAATGATTCTTGTTTAACTATGTTTAGCAAACTTTTTATTTATTTGTATGAACATTAATTCTTTGTTGGTGATTTATGCAAGTACTTGAATATTTGTTCATTTAAGTTGTTATCTGATTATCGTAAGACAGTCTATTGCGAGTCAACAATTTGTGTCGAGTCCAACTAGATTAGGGATTAAGACAAGTTGTGTGGTAAACATAGGTTGTGCCTAAAATAGTTCATTTCAACTTAACAAATTATTTTTATGTGATTTGGAACAAATAATTCACAGGGTTTGTTGAACTAGTTTATTCAATTATCTAGGAGCCGGGAGGGATGCGCCTTTTTATTATTGTTTACAACTTTATTTTTATTATTGCTTAGTTTAATTAGTATAAGTTTAGTTAATTAATTTTCATTGTCATTTTAGTTAATCAAAATTAGTTTTAATAGTATTCTCAAACCAACCTAAATTGTGACAACTTGATTATAACCACAGACGCTCTTCGTGGGAACGATATCCACTTACCTTATCTAGTATAAGGTATTTAGATTTATTTTTGATCGGTAGTTCGACGTCGATCAATAACTTAGAATGATTAATCATAACTCTTTTTAACAATTATAAAATTGAAGTATTACTACTTTACTAGTGATACTGACATCTATAACTCTATAAGTATTAGTAAAACAAAAATTAGAAAGTATATATATATATATATTTTAGGGTAATGATAAAACCTTCTAACTTATTAGACTAAAAATCCTTCTAATTAATAGGATTGTGAAATGTGTAAAATCAGGGGGTGAGATTGAGAAAAAGAATTAGCGGTATCCACATGTCATAATTTAAAGTTAATAATATAATTTTTAGACTGATTTTTTAAGGGTTTTGTTAAACGAATCCCTAAGGACTTTCGTTAAGTTGCATTAATTGGTTGTACATTTACCATAAATTTCAGGGGTAGACTTTTAATATGGAAATGCATAATCTTTTTATGCACGTTAAGCGAAGCTCTAAGGGCTTTGTTTAACATTTTTTATTTTTTAAAAGAATAAATCATTTTCCATATTTTTATTATTCTTTTATTATTCAAATAGACAAATAGTGATTTATGTACACTAAAAAACACCTACGTTAAAATTTATAACTAGTGCAGCCGTTCATTTTCTACCATATGGACACAAGTTTGACCGGAAAAATAACATAATGTTAAAAAAACATGTAAGTAGAAATTAATCATTTAGATTGCGCGAGTCTTTTGATTCATATTGTAAGATTTTGCATTATCAGGGATGAAATTTTTGAAATTAAGATTTAACATTAAACGAGTCAACTTTGTTTGATTTTGATACTTAAACGTAACATAGTAAAAAACGTTGGTTCGACTTCTGTGAGTAAGGAGTCTTTCTCATGTCGTCTTCGTCATTATTGGCATGCTCAAAAAGTATCTAGAAATACGTTATTGTCTCTGTTTTTCCCTTCATAATGTAATTGTAAGGGGGGAGGGAGCCGAAGGAGAGGGTTGAGGGAGATGGGGGCGAGTTGCGAGAGAGCTGGAGAGCTTCGGCTGCAAGTCCGGCGAGTTGAGCACGAGCTGGGTCGGGCGAGATTCGCCGAGAGTTGGAGAAGAAAGGGGCCAGAAGTGACAAGTTGGTGAAACTTCTTTTGACCGTTGGAGGACTAAGAGGGGAAGAAAGAGGAAGCCAAGGGCCAGAAGTGGCAAGTATATGAAAGTTCTTTATTTTTTTTTATTTTCTTATATATTTTACCCATTTAAACTTCCAAAAACACAACACACACTTCATATAAATTCTTAAAATGACATTTTATTATTTAAAAGAGTACATTACAACATAATTAAAAGTACTTAACATTACAACATATTGAACACTTATTTTTTTTGTTCGTAAACTGTTTCGACATTTATGATCAAATGGTTCAAGTTGATGACCGCATCAGCAATTTCTTCCATAGTTTTTTCAATCTTGTCGATCTTACCCTGCAAATAAGTAAAGTATTGACACTCAAGATTAGTACAATGTCCGGTTTGTATATAATCGATTTCTTTTTTACACCATTGCCTATTCGCCTTTAGTTTTCGACCAACGGCAACAAGTTCCTCTTTGAACATTCGGTGGTCGAGGATATCAGCCATGATACTATCATTCACTTGATCGACAATCATTGGTGGTTTTCGGTTAGGGGCATTTGATGAAGAAGCCATTTCAGATATATAGAAGTTTGAGTTTTGATCTGAAATCTTTTATAAGGTCCCAGTATTTATAGGTAGATTTCAAATACGCTCCTCCAACGTTCAAAATTCAAAATATTTACACTTTCAGTCCCTCTAACGTTTGAATTCAAAATATTTACACTTTTAGCCCCTTAAACGACCAAAAATTCAAAAACATTTACACTTATAGTCCCTGAACGGCTACCTGGATTGTCACTCTATAAATAGAAACTTATAGCACAATTTAGATTCATCATCAACTCTAAATTTCATTCTTTTACAAAGTCACTCACTCATTCTAACCAAATGGCGCCCTCATCATCAAAACACAATGGTCACCGACCTCATCTGACCGAAGATGAGACAAAAACACGAATCATGACCGATATCAAAGAGGACACCCTCCTTCAAACTGATCTCTCCAGTGTCTTGGGTTACCTACGCAAGAAAAGACGACAATGCGAGCAACATGTTGCTATTATAGAAGCACCAGGCCGCAAGGTCTTGAAGCGCGAAGAGACATATTCTTTGGTTCTGCAGGATGAGATCAAGAGGGTGAAGGGTGTGGTCAATGATGTTTTTCAGGCGGGTCACACGTTGGGTGACCAATGCACTTGGGCCGAATCGTACCACGACAATTGTGGAGAAGACAAAACAACGGATGAAGTCAAATGCCCGGAACACGACAAGTGGTGGCTCAACGAATACGCGTACCGTGGATTAGGAAATATGTCAATCAACGATGATGAGAATCAAGAGTAGTTATGTTTTTTTTAAGTTATGCATTGTGTGTTTTTATTACGTACGTGTGTGTTTTTACTTTTAAAATGTAATGTTTTTAAGTGTTATGTAATATTTGGCTATTAATAAAAGTTATAAATTAAAAAGGGTTAGTTATGTAAAGTTTATAAAGTTAAGGATAAATTATTAAAATGTGAAGAAAAGGTTGGGAGTTTCGGATGCCACTAAAAAAAGGTTGAAAAAAGGTTGGAGGGTTGAAATGAGGTAGAGTAATTTGATTGGATAAAATTGAGGGTTGAGAGGGTTGAGCTCTCCGGCTCCCTCCCCCCTAAGTGTATTTTTGTTTTAGCATTAAATATTTTGCTTGCTTGATATTTTATTTAATATTATATATATATTTATATATAAAACCTATGCAAATGTACAATTACTTTATGCGTGAAATCTATAAACTTTTAAAACACATACTAATTTTAACTAAATTTCATTTTGGCCTCCTAAATTTTAACCAAACTTCATTTTAACCCCCTAAAATTTCTAATTTTTAACATTTACCTCACATCAAAGTTTTCGCTTTCATTTTCGTGACACTAAACTTTTAGGTTCTCATGTTTTCATCAAATAACTTTCACACAGTTACGGTTTAATTTTAAACATTTGGTATTTGATTATTTTCATTTGTCTTTTTATACATATAACGTTTTCATTATACAATAACTTTTATCATCGTTACGTTTTACGTTCATGTTGTTTTTATACATCTTAATATTCTTTTACATTATTTTTATTGTATTGCTACACGTTTAGTTGTTTTTTTAATTAAAATTTTCATCTTTTAACTTGTATCTCACAAAAAATTTCGTTTTCATTTTTATGGACACTAAACTTTTGGGTTCTCAGGTTTTTATCATATAAATTGCACACAGTTTTGGTTTTACTTTTGAAGATATGGTTTTTGATTGTTTTCTTCCGTTTTTATACACATATATAACATTTTTAATATATAATATTTTTTTATCATGCTTAGGTCTTACATTCATGATACATTTAAATCATTAATATAGTTATTTTTTGTGTTTTTATACGACTTATTATTTCTTTATAATATTTTTAATGTTATTGCTAAATGGTAAGTTGTTATCTTTAAAGTTTGAGTTCGAATATTTATCATAAATTTGTCAAAACTTTATTGTATAAAAAACATACATGCGGCAACGCGCGGGGTCAATAACTGGTTATCGTTCTAAAAATAAACGATAACACAGTTCGGACGGTTGATTATTTGATTGGAAGGGAGGGACTAAAGAACACTTAGTAGATTTGAAATTTGAGTTAATAAACGATAACACTTAGTTCGACAGTTTTTTTTTTTCTTTTCACAAAAATTTTCTTTTTATGTTCTCAACTAATATATTGGGCGGTGACACTGTTCTATTGGTTCATCTTACACTTCGCATCAATATTCGATATTGTTATATCCGATCTAGTATGAGTTTATTTTCTTTCAGTTTTTTTGGTATTTTAATTATTTTATGAGTAAATTACACTTTTCGTCCCTAAAAGTTGGCACATTTTGCACTTTTCATCCTTTCAGTGAAAAAATTACAATTTTGACCTTAAACCTGGCAGAATTTTGCAATCGACGTCCCTTGGCTATACGACGTTAATTTTTAGTTGTTAAGTCCCACACATGCAAAAAAACGTGAGGGACTAAAAGTGCAAAAGGTGACTAGTTCTGGGACGAAAACTGAAATTTACATTATATATTGTCATCATCTTCATTTTCATCTTCTTCGGCTGAGTGGCCGGAAAATTCGCCGGAAAACTTAAAATGTCGATATCTCACTTGTTTCTTCGAATTAAACCACGAAACCACCACCAAACTTCTCAAAATTAATTTCCGCACGAATACTAACCAAAAGATTTCAGATTCAACACTTGCCGGAAAACACAAAATCTCGCCGGAAAACAAACTGCCGACCAAACTCAACGAAATGAAGAAATCATCACATCAACATGCTCAGAATTCTATCGCGAATAAAATCTTATGATTTCCAGATTGATTTGAGACAGAAGATCAGTAACATGAAACCATGACGTTTTGTTACTTGATCTAAGTCCAATGTGGAGTGTATCACTAGACTTATGAGAATCTTTTTTTCTTGTTTTGGGGTTAAAAATCAATTTCTACAAGTCTAATCTTTATGGAAGCAGTGTTGATGACCCAAAATTTATGAGCTAGCGGATAAACTACATTGTAAGTCATATTTTTCCTTTCACGTATTTGGGTCTTAAGGTATATATTCAAGAGTTGGAAACCAGTATATGATTTAGTTGAGGCATGACTCTCGTTATGGAAGGCCTCAGTTTTATCTAATTGGGGCGGGTTACTCTATTACGTTCGGTTTTGTGACCACGGTATTTTGAGTTTTCCGGCAAGTGTTGAATCTGAAAGCTTTCTGTTTGGATTGGTGCGGAAATTAATTTTGAGAAGTTTTGTGCTGGTCTCGTGGTCTAGTTCGAAGAAACAAGTGAGATATCGGCATTTTAAGTTTCCGGCGAATTTTCTGGCCACTCAGCCAGAAAAAATGAAGATGATGACAATATATAATGTAAATTTCAGTTTTCGTCCCTGAACTAGTCACCTTTTGCACTTTAAGTCCCTCACGTGTTTTGCACGTGTGGGACTTAACGGCTGAAACTTTACGTCGTATGGCCAGGGGACATCGATTACAAAATTCTGCAAAGTTTAAGGTTAAAATTGTAATTTTTTTCACTTAAAAGACGAAAAGTGCAAAATGTGTCAACTTTAAGAACGAAAAATGTAATTTACTCTATTTTTATTTGCTATAACGTTCTCGACTAATGAATTAGTATATTATATTCAACATTTGTTTCCCTACTTTCTTGATTTTTGGTTTTCTTGCAGAAAACTAAATGTATTATTCGATATTTCAAAAGGGTTTGTGGCATTGTCTTTTCAACAATATATGGATAATTTTCACTTAATATTTTTTTCCCGTTTTTGGGTCTTGGTTTTCTCGCATATATGTATTAACGGTGTAAACTTTTCAATGCGTCTGTGGCATATCTCTTAATAATTATTTATTTTTATGTCCATCATAATGCTTTTTACTTAGATTGGTGTAGGCTCAATGCAAATTAAGTAACATAATAAAATCATATAATATGACAATTGAAACCTCGTAGTACGGGGTCTAAACCCACTAGTTTTTAAAAACCATCCTGAGAATTTACTTTTAGTCTAGCAAATTTGGGATTCCAATTTTACCCTGGTGTAAAGTGTAAAAATAAGTTGAACTGCCATATACGTGTAGTGATCCAGGTAAAAGTAGTTTGGGTAAACGGTGGAGATGCCTCGAAGCCATCAATCAAGGCTGTTCCAGCGAATATTATTTATAACTCTCATGAGTTGTCCCGTTTTTCCAAAGGGCCATTATTTATTTATTTACCGTCGTACAAGCCCAACAAATTTTTTTCCTTTCATATATAAAAAACAAAACACATCTATTTGATGAATATTTTATAACCAACCACCTATTAACAATCATAAATCATCAATAAATAATAAAAAAAAATTAAAAGAAAAAAAAAATACTTTTAACAAAATGAGAAAAGAACCTTATCCACATGAACCATTTATAAAAGCAAACTAAAACTCATTCCAAAAACCTCCAAAAACACACACACACAAACACAAACACGCTAAAAACACACACTGTACTTAAACATATATTTACAGAGCTCCGTTCCGTATCGTTCCGTTCCGATCAGTTTCAATGGCGACATCAAAAAACTACTATCCGAGATCAAACTACCGCTACATCTCCGGCGAAATGAACAGCCATAACGGAACCGATTCCGTGTTCGAGCTCGACGAATCAGACGTCTGGAACGTAACCGCCTCGCCGGAGCTTCGTAAAACCGTAACGAGTTCAAGGATCTCGAAGAAATCGTCATCGCCAGTGGCGGTGAAACGGTCGGAGATAGGCGGAACGGCGTCGTCGTTGCCGGTCAACGTCCCAGACTGGTCAAAGATACTGAAGCAGGATTATACTCAGAATAGGAGAGATGATGACGATGATGATATTGAATATGAGGACGGTGGATTTGAGTACGGTAGTCACCGGATTCCGCCGCACGAGTTTTTGGCGAGACAAATGGCGAGAACGAGGATAGCGGCGTCTTTCTCGGTACATGAAGGAATAGGACGAACTTTGAAAGGCAGGGATCTGAGTAGGGTTAGAAATGCTATTTGGGAGAAAACTGGTTTTCAGGATTAATATTTTTATCTTTAATCCTCCTCCTTTTTCGTAACACTTTTTGGAGTATTATCATTAGAATTTAATTATATATCGCGGATTATATGTTATAGATGGTGAGAGGGAATTTTGTATCATCAATTTTGCTTGAATTAATTAATTACTTACTAATTAAACATCGTTTTATTTTGATGATGATGTACTTTCTCAATTTTGATATGAAATACTCGGAAGAGGAATGTTGTTATGAATTTGAAGGAGCTGTTTTTTTTATTAATTTATGTGGAGTTTTTTTTTTTAACATCAAATTTATTCTTGTTTTTTGCTTTCTCCTTTTTCTTTTGAAAGGTTTCGAATTATTGGAAGGAACTCAAGGAAGCGCCCAAAGTTGAACAGCGAAGCATCGTTGAAAATGGTTACTGTATAAATTTGGTGGGGGTTGACGAACAAATTAAAAATGACATTTTCTTTTCTTTTCTTTTTTTCCCTTTTTATAAAATGAATTAATTCTTCATTCACAGTTAAAACAACTCTAACTAGACTCAAAACCCTCAATCTATAATCTATAATCTCTTATATAGAGGATTGAGTTTAAAAAATTCTACATAATTTTTGTTTTCAAAATATCTCCACTTTATTTCTAAAGTTTCAAACTTATCATTTCACACAAAAAAAAACTCACACATCCTAGAAATACATATCCACGCAAACAAAAAACCCACCAGTGTCTTTCTTTATTTTTCTTCTGATGCCGCCGACGCCAGAATCAAATCCCCACCGGTGTCTTTTTTTTGTTTGTTTTTCTTTCATGTTTCGTATGCGATCACCATATAGCCGCCGCAACGCGCAGACACCGGGCTAGTCTCAAAACAAGCATTTTAATTAAGCAAATGATTAGTTTGCCGAATATAATAGCTTAAAAATTCTAATCTATAACCTTTTATAAAATATATTGAATTCCATATTTTAGGAAATTTCAGCACTTTTTTATACCCGAAATACTCCTATTTCTTAATCTCAATTCTCCTATACACCTAATCTATACTTTTATACTATCTAATACAAAAAAACAACTATCTCTTTAAATGTTACATGAGGAAATTATGTAAAATAAATTACACTACCAGTCCTTTATTTTTTAAAATAACTTCATTAACTTTTTAAATCAATTATCTAAATCCCTTAATGTCGCCTCCATCACCAACAGTCGCTTGCACCACCACACCATCGTCGTCCCGACCACCGCCGCTTTGCGCGGGTATCGTGCTAGTAAGTTTTAGACGGGAACATGTAGAAATAGGAGTGAGATTGGGAAAGAGAATTAGTGGTATCCACATATCACCATCTAAAGTTATTAGGAAGATTTTTTGGCCAATTTTTTAGAAAGATAAATTATTTTCCTTTTAATTATGTTCTTTTCTCTTAAAATAAATATTTAAATGAAAATGAATATGTCTTTCCATTTTATATTTTTTTTTAACAAACACTTATTTTCACAAGTAATATTTTAACTTTGATATGTTTATATTTAACAGTTTGTAGTCATATTGCTATGGATAATAAACTAATTGCTATGGATAATGAACTAATGATATGTTCTTCTAAGGCCTCTCAATAAGGAAGACGCACTTTTACCTCTTCCATATCTCTTTTCTATTGCCACATCAGTTTTTCTCTCTCTTCATCCACCTCTTCCACAATCATTCCCTATAACCCTTCTTCCACACTTTTTATTTATTTTATTTTATATTTAAACAAAATATTAATAATTCAACATTTATTTAAAATTAAACATTACAATACATAATTAAAAAATTACAATACATAACTAAAAAAGTACAGTGCATGATTAAAACACGAAATAGATAATAAAGCTACGATTACTCTTCATCATCTTTGATTGACATTTTGCCTAATCCACGGTGAGCCGTTTCATTGCCCCACCACTTGTCGTGTTCTGGCATTTCACTTCCCATGTTGATTTGCCTTCTCCGCAGTTGTCGTGGAACGATTCTGCCCAAGTGCATTGGTCGGTCAACGTGTGACCGGCCTTAAAAACATGATTGATCACCTCTTCACCCTTTTGCTCTCATCCTGCAGATAATAAGAATATGTCTCTTCATGTTTCGAGACCCTGCGGCCTGGTGCTTCTATTTCCTGAACGTGTTGGTCGCATAGGTGTCTCTCTTTCGTAGGTAAAGCAGTTTCCCAGAGAGTTTATTTTGAAGGAGGGTGTCCTCTTTGACATCTTCAATGATTTGTGCTTTCATCCGAAGCGTGTAGGTTAGGCATTTCAGTCACCCATATCCAACACATGACCACCAAACGAAGTTCAACTTCAGTCCATAAATGCCTCGGCATTTTGAAATGGAATGGCTTTATGAAATGGTTTTATGGAATGGTTATGGAATGGTTTTTTGAAATGGTTTGATGAATAGTGTGAAAATAGTATATATAGAATGAGGATTAAAAAAAAAAAACAAGTTAACGTTGTAAAATGGGTCGCGCATACACGCTCCACACCTCGTCAAAGAGCATCGACCGGACGAAACAACTCGATGGAAGAAGCCGTTGACGAACTCCCTCCCTAAGGTAGCATCGTCGACGAGGTGTCGAACAAGCGGTCGACGACCGCATAGGGTGAGGCCTAAGTTTAATTTTTAGTGAATTTTTGATAATAAGATCATCGCACATTAATAGAAACTAGAAAATTTTTGACCCCGCATTGCGGGGTCTCAATTCCTTTGTTGAAACGATTCGTTATTTTAGTATATATGCCGTGAATTTTCGACAGCTTAATAGAAATAATTTTGTCATTAATATATTTGTTTAAAAGTATGCAAGAAAACAAAACGTAACCCGTAGTAGAAACCTGAATGGGATGTGATATTACAAAAATATTAATATATTAATTCAGATATCAGGTGGATGCGATATAGCAAAATGCAAGTAGTGGTACGGGGTGTATCACAATAAGGTTGAATGACAATTAAAAAGTGTGAAAAAAAAAAAACAAAAGAAGTAACCCGTAATAAGAAATCCGAAAAGGAAAAACAAAACTAAAAAAGAAAAAGACGTGACAAAATTCGAACAGGATGCAATGTGGCAAAATCCAGGAAACGTGCGATGTGTCACTTTATAGCCGATGCGACGTGTCAAGTTTTAATAAGCATGGTGACTATTGATAACCATGCCAAAAAAAAACGAAAGAAAAAACTCAAAATGGGATCCGTAATGTCAGAATCTAAATAGTGATGCGGGGTATATGATGTACCAATAATAGAGATCATAGCAAAAAAAAGGTATCAAAAAACCAAGAAAAACCAAAAGATAAATAACCTTAACGAAAATAGAAATAACAAAGGAAAAATCAAATTTTGTGTAAAAGTTTCCAATATATTAATTCAGAACACAAAAGCCAAAAAACTATGATGAACAACAAGAAAAAACCCTAAACGGGATCCAAAATGACAAAATCTAAATAGTGATGGGGGTATACGATGAACCAATAGAAAGAAAACATAAAAGCAAAAAAACTATGTAATAAACCAACAAAAATCGAAAGAAAAATAACCTTAACAGGATCCGATATAGCAAAATCCGAAAAAACGCGGGGTATAGGTGGACCAATAGAAAGAAAACACAAAAGCAAAAAAAACTATGTAGGAAACCAAGAAAAACCGAACAAAAAATAACCTTAACAGAATCCGATATGACAAAATCTAGGAAAAACGCGAAATACAGGCGAGACCAATAGAACAACGACGTGGCACTGTTCATAAGCCTCGCCATTAATAATATAGTAATATTAAAAGGAAAAAAGATTAAAAATTTTAATGGATTATGATAAGGTTGTATTATATAGAAAAAGTTATCAAATTATGTGTTGTAACTTATAAGTTTGTTTCTTTCACAAAAATCGATTTGTCATTATTTTAAATTTGCTATACTATTGCACAAAACAAATGATATTTGTACACATAGTTTGTGACAGACCATTATTTCTATTTCTTTTTGTTCGGATTCCATGAAAAATAATAGTAATATAATATTACTATGAAAAAGTTTCAAAATACGGAGTAGATGCAATACGGAGTATTATTTTTCTGTTACATAAGCTAACCCTCTCCTCTCCAAAGTGGAAAACCTCCATCTGTTGTCATTTAATTATCTAAAACAACTTATTAATTCTGGTCAATATTGTTTGTCTAACTTTGAGACATATCAAGAGGATTCGCCCCACATCTCATTAAATTTTTATCTATAGTATTTATATCTCAAGTGCATTGAGTTGTTCGCCCTAAATTTGTTTGTATTGAATGAAATTTGTATTTCTTATTTAATGGTTTTTATGGCTTTGAAAGACAAAAGAGTAACTAGAAGTGTGGAAAATGTCTTGATTATGGTTACTGTATGACATACACATGTCTTGAACTCCATATTTATTGATTTAACAAATGCAATATTGTGGTGTATGTTATCTTGAGATCGATAAACTTATAGGACCAAGAGGGAATCTAAATTACAAACCCTCTCAAATCCCTACAATTCAGATAGCATAAAATGAAAATTGTAAATAGCGTGGCTCATATGTGGGGTATAAGGACAAGGGTGTAATTGGCTTGTTTTATCGGCAAAAATCATCGGTAAACATCGGCTTATCGGCTATACTATAGCATATGCATCGGCATCTATCCGCAAGTTTAAACCCTCTCAAATCCCTACAATTCAGATAGCATAAAATGAAAATTGTAAATAGTGTGGCTCATATGTGGGGTATAAGGGCAAAGATGTAGTCGGCTTGTTTTATCGGCAAAAACCATCGGCAAGAATCGGCTATACTATACGTGAGTCCCCTACACAAGATGTTAGTCGAATAACAAGATAGCACAAATATATATCAAGTATGCCAAGAATCAAGTAACCCGACTGGAAAGTAATTCTGATCTAGATAAAGACTGGTTCAGAATTACGATCCAGGTATGGATATGAACAATAAGTAAATACGAAAAACAAGTGCTTGAAACTATATAAATACTATGTATATTCAAGTATTATGGCAAGGAGTCAAGATGTATTTTTTAATGTATTTTATTTATTCATATAAACAAAATACAAAGGTTGTTGCGGAACAAAGATAATCACACTTGTGAAAATATCTAAACAACCTTGAAATACAAATGATCTAATCAACAAGGAAATACTTTTAAGTTTACTTAGAGTATATCTCACAAGTTGCAATGCCAAAGTTCCAAGCATTTTGCAAGTTGTGAGAAGTCTTATATTTATAGGCCAAGATGTCTGATGACATGGCAAATGGCCGTACAAATATGGTTGGGTGCATTTATGGATTTGTAGGGCAAATCCATAACATGCTTGTTTAAGGTAAAGTGTGTAAGTTTCTATGATGTGACTTGACACACTTTATTCCTAACCTTTTACTTAAACTAGCATAATACCAGGTATAATGTCATTAACCGGGTAAAGGCCGTTAAAGTACTTTTAAAAGACTTCCTCGTAATAAGTGTAAAAGTGTTGTAAATACTTTTACACTGAGCAGCTTCAGATCTTTACTCAGATAGAATCTTCTCAGAGCTCTGATTCTCAGAAGTTTATCTTCTTCAGTCTTCGACTTCAGAATGAATGTCTTAAGTTGTACTGATCTTGATCTGAGGTGAAGCTCAGAGAACTAATTCTGAGATGGTCCTCAGAATTTCTGTACAAGTATCTTATCTGATCTTCAAATATTTATGAACAAATTAAACTTGATCGTTTTCGACCTAACAAATTCCCCCTATTTGTTCTGAAATATTACATGCGTTTTAGACTTCTATCTATACAAGTTTGTAAGTCTAAAATACAAGTTTTGTTTAAGTTATAAAAAGTTTTCTAATGACATCTTATAGATCATTGATGCCTTAAAATTTTACCTTGTGAATTTTCTAACTTAAACCTATCATCTACTTGTTGTGAATGACTTGCAACATATATACAGTACAAAAATTTGAGAAATTATACAAGTACATAAGATTGAAAAATATTTACAAGTAGATTGAATCTTTTAGTTTTTAAAATCCATTAACCATTTACATCAATTATCAACACCACTCGACGTCTTATTTACCACCAATGGTCGCCCACAGCATCACATTGTCGCCGCCATAACCACCTCTGCATTACGAGTGTACCGTGCTAGTATTTTAATAAATTAAATCTCTTTTTTTATGAAACTTGTAAACTTTTTTCATAAATATATTTAGCACAACAATCAAGGAAATGAAAACTTTGAACTATTTTACTAAAAAAATTAAATCAACAAATAAAAAATATCACATGAAAATATATTACATCGCCAACGCCATTTGTTATCCTCAAATTAAGAGGGCAAATAATGAAAACAGAACACAAGAAACTAAAATAAAGCATACTGGCAAATAACTCTTGTATATTTTGGTGATGACTATCCCATTTGGTAGTCTTTTATGAAATTGATGTTTTGTTGGACGTTAAAAAAAATTAAAATTAAAGCATACTAGCAATAGTAGCAAAAAATAGATTACACACCAACGCCGTTTATTTATCCCGTATTGATGATGTTTATTACTAACAAATATTGACACATTAATGTTAGAAAAAAGCCTACAAAACGATTTTAAAATTGATTTTAAAAGAGAAAAATTCATCAAAAGGTAATCTATTTACAGAATTTTCTATTAAAGGTAATCTATTTTGTTTTCGTCTATTTAAAGGTTCTTATTTTTAAAATTAAAGGATATTTCGTTACTTTTTAAAATACAACGCCTGTTAAATGTCACGTCACCAATGTCACGTCATCAGTTTTGCCACGTTATTAATGCCACATCATCAGTTTTGCTTTAAAAGTCGGTCAAAGTCAACTGTCACGTCAGCAAAACTGATGACGTGACATTGGTGACGTGGCACTTAATGAGTGTCGTCTGTAAAAAACTAACGAGATATCATTTATTAGATAATTTTTAAAAATAAGATACTTTAAATAGACGAAAATAAAATATGTTATTTTTAATAGAAAATTTGTATAAATAGATTATTTTTATGGATTTTTTCCATTTTAAAATTAGAATGAAACAAAAGTTACTAAAAGAAACAGAGAATACAGGATGTTCATTAATGGGAAGTGTGGAGATAAATAATTGTAGCCCCACACACACAAATAATGTCTGGTTAAGCAACCATTGTTTTCAAACCCTTCTGGCGTTGGAGGAAGACGTTGTTGGGTATTGCGTTTTGTATTCATTCATTCCCTTGTCGTTTTCGCTTATCCTATCTATCTTCTTTTTTCTACCACTTAATTTTGCTAAATTCAGAACCAAACACTATCTTAAGTGACTCAAGCACAAATTCTTTAGCGTTGTGAGTTTGGATTTTGTAAGTTTGGTTCTGGATATCGAACATTTCTATTTTAAGTCACCATCTTTACTTTAGTTTTATGGCGACACCGCATTTTGTCAAATGGGAGTCTTTTTCTTTTTATTTATATTTGCTTTCGAAACTTTGTGACAGGACATATTCAATAGAATTAAGAATATTATAATAATAATCTTTATATATATATATAGAGAGAGAGAGTGAAGTTATTGTGAAAACCACGAAATTATCGAGAACTGTGAGAACTAATATTTAATAAAATAGGTAAGGATAGTATAATAATTTTATAAATACAATTTTTCTAATTATAAAAAGATAATAAAAAACCCCCTTGATTCACTCCTGTCGTTATTATAGCAATTACCAGAAAAATCTCCCCCCTTTTTTAGATTATTTCCATCCACATTTGTTTAGGCTAACATCACACTTGATATAGCCTGAACCTTACGGATACATTATCCCACATTTATACCACATGGACATAGATGAAACAGGTGAGATACATGTGTGTACATCGAAGTATACATGTTTCCATATCCAAATATCACATATGAAGCTTACGAACATATGTGTACATTAACAGGAACATGTGTACTAGCTGTTGCAAATTATACTAACTACTAAAAAATATACAACTGCTCAAAATATACTAATCGCTCAAAAAACACACATTTACAACCTTTTCGATACTTACAAGATTCACTGAAATTCATTATATACTACAATTTCAACACAGTAATCAACATCCGAACACACATGATTACATATTGCTCAAAAAACACATATTTACAGTCCTTGTGACTTTTTAACCGTTTCCGCACCAACTATCATATTCTTATCGTTCAGAACTCCACCAATTTGAGTCCTATTATTTCGGTGCTATGATTATCATCCCACTGATTCACTTTCTTTAATTTTAATTCCCTTGTCCTTATTTTCATCCACCGATATACGTTCTTTCCTCTTAATCTTTTTGCCTCTGTTTTGATCCGTTGATCGTCCTTGTTCACGTTCAACTCCTTCGCTCATAGTCTGACCCAATGATAATTCTCTTATATCTGTTCACATTGTCACAACAACATCCTCACAAGGGTCCATGATTCAAGAAAGCTAAACCAAATGGAAACAAAGCTATAACACATTTACATTAATATGTTACAATGTGGAGCACATATGTTTATTATACACAGAGAAAACTCGATTAAATCTGTACGTTATACATAACAGCCATCACACATATGTATCACTTGAACACAGGTGTACAGTTTACTGAGTAGTATTCACAGTGATGAATTACATGTGTCAATTTGACATCCTCTTAGTAATCATTGAAGGTCAAACAAAAATGGGTAATGTGAATGTAAGTATGTAACACAACTCTACATGTAATAATTTTTTTTTTTACTTATTTTTCAAATAGCTTAGACCTAATAACCCGGTGCATATGGTCGCTTAAACTATAACTAGATCAATTTACACCAAAAAAATTAATGGCTTGAATAATAACATATCTAAATACGTGCATAATGAACAAAGGCATGTAACACACATTGAAGATGTACTTAATAACATTATGAACAAAAGGCATATCTAAACAATAAAATCTAATTTAGTAGTCCACACATAAGGGTTTAGGTGTACCTTCGTCAGATCTACTGTTGGGACGAGTTGCATCGACATTTTTTCTTATTGGTAAACTCGTTAAAAGAAGTCAACAATCTTACCTTATCGTTATGTCTTCGTCTTCCTGCCAATGAAAAAATACCAGAAGAACAATACATCTTATTAGGTTAAAAATACCATTTTTTCATATTGATTATATAATTTTCTTCTATTTATACTCAAAATAGCCCCTTCGTAGATCCCGAATTGGTAGCCAATCCCATGAATTCAATGGATTTTTTTTATTCGGATTGTGGTTTTGTTTTGATTAATGGATCATTGAATCTTCATAGACGGGTTTTGCGATCTTTTAGGCGTTTTTGGCTAAAGTGATCCGTATATGAAAGTGGTAAAGGAGGATCGTGTGTTTTAATAATTTGATCAGTTAATTAATTCTAATTTTAATATACCAGTTATACCCCTTTAGACTTCCATGTGTTTAAATGGATTAAAACTATTTTCAAAAATGCCATGATGCTTATTGACCTTTGATCTATATAATCTAATGGCTATAATTAGTTCTCACAGTTCTCGACAAAATTTTAGTTCTCATTTATATATATATATAAAGACGGAGCTAGAAATTTTTTTGTGAGGGGCAAATTTAAAAGTCTTTTATTATATTTATTTGAGTCATATTTTTTTAAACAAAAGTTAACTCTCACTGGAGAATTAAAAAAAATGGATCCTTAAAATAATTTCGTCTGTTATGAGAACATCTATCTTTAACTTGAACATTGGTCTTTGCAATTTTAGAACATGTGATAACGGAGGAATTACGTTATATTAAACAACATAAATAAGTACGTCGAAATCAATGATTTACAATTTAGCTTCTACATAAATTTTGACCTGACTATTATGATTACTATTATATAATAACTTGAAAATAAAATAACATTTTCACATACAACTATACTATTTATCAATGTATGATATAATTACCCAAACAAATAAAACACTTTCTTCAACTTCGTTAAAAATCAAAATAACTGGAGATTTTTACTTTACCAATAGAAGATTTTATGTCAAAACTAATGCTTCCAACATAAGTAACATAGCAACGATGATAACATTTGTATGTATAATGTATTTTCTGTTTATTATTATTATTTAAGAACAAAACTACAAATATATCTTTAAAAAATTACATTGTATCAAAATTGGAATATGGGCAGTTGCCCACACTGCCCCCATTATAGAGCCGTCCCTGTATATATATATATATATATACTATATAAATAGATTAAATCAAATATAGAAAATAAAAAGTAATATTCATTAAGCGTTTATTCACATATGCCTGTAACGAAAATAATAAACCAGGCAAATAGTATTAATCCGTAATATAAAATGATGATAGTTAGTTTGTTACCATTCTAAAGCTAAAAAGTTGATTATTGGTACCATTCTAATATATAGTGATATCGAAATGACATGGTTTTCAATTCCAACAAAGACTAGAGAGATGTAGTTATTATATATGTATATGGCTACCACTACAAAGAGAAAAAAATAAAATTATCTTTTAATCTAAGCCATTGAAAATAAACCCACAAATTAATCTCCACCATTTAAATTGAAAGTTAATTTACTTATTAATTATGGTAAATTTTTTATAATATTTAATACACCTACCTTTATACCATTAGACATGCCTTTGGAGTTTATTAGCCATAGTTTTTAATGCAATGTTCGTCCATTACTTTTATAAAAATCCTTTTCCTAAACTGAATATTTTGTGATAAACTTTAAATGGATGAACAATTGAAAAAGCTTTAGAATAAACAAACTAATTGATCATGCATCATAATAATAATTTAAAAAATCAATTAGTTTAAGAGTTAAAAGATGGATATCTAATTGCCGTTTAGAAAAAAAAATTGCATCCATAACAATTTTTTTATTGTATCCATATGACCATACTCAATGTCATATTCACCAATAAAAGGAAAGAAAAATATATAAATAAACAGATAAAATGGAAACAACAAAAGCTAATGAAGAAAAGAAACAATATGAAACTAGATCTCAAGGCTTCGTGTGATTGTTGTTGGTAAACAAATTACATATAGAGATGTTGAATTTTTGATATCGATCGATTTTTCTACATGGATTGAAATAATTTAGGAGCATATGAAAATTAAGAAAGAGGAAAAAAATAAACTCAGGGAGAGATGATAGGGTAATGACATGGGTCAAGGGCTCACCTTATATTATTATAACGCGAAAGGTATCCGTATAAAGTAACGGTAGTAACAACGACGATGATGGTTGTGGTAACAGTTTGTTTATTAATGTAAAAGTTATTAATATAAAAGTATAATGGAGATAGTTTGTTTTAGCAAAAGTTACAAAAAACTTATGGTGAGCAATTTCATTCTTGCCTCGGCTTTGGTCAACCCCGGTTGAACTAATTAGTTATAATCGGGTTGTTTTTGGGTCATGTGGCTGATAGATCACATGAGTTTGTTTTGGGTCAAATGCGTTCTTTTTAGTCAAATGGGTTGACGAGTAAATGGGGCAAATAGGTTGGTTTTAAGTCAAGTAACTAAAATAGGTTGTTTTTTGGTCAAGTGGGTTGATGGGTTGGTAGGTTAAATGGTTGATTTTGTGTTAAATGGGCCGACATTTTACTATGGTTGTCGGATCGACCTAGCAACCTAAAAATCCAACCAAGATCTGATTTAATAATCAGGTTGGTGTGTTAAAAATTTATAATGATTTCAAGTAAAAATACAGGTTGGACGGGTTTCAATGTGTTTTAGATATAAGATTATATTGTAACGTGGTCACCGAGTAAATATAACGCAAATGATTAATGTAGTTAGTGTTTTTACAATGGTGGCAAGACACAAATTATAGTCTTTTACCATAAATTTCATGCAATATCAATTTATTTGTTTGAACATCTAGATATTAATTAATTTCAACTATTATGTTTAGGTTGCAATGTTTTGTGTTACGTCTTATTAGTAAAAGTTGAATTCTTGCATTTTTTTTAACTATTATATCTTTGTAGGTAAAGTTAAACATGTTTCGTGTACTCTTTAAGTATATATGTGCATTGTCGATTTGTTTCTAACCCGGTCAACGACCGGGTATTGATCTAGTTTTTTGTACGATTGTTATGTATTCTTTCTTTTATGGTATAACTCTCGTTATAGAAAAACTTTTTTCGATGGAATGAGTAACTTGTAAGTCCTTTACAAACTTATCATTTATTAAGTGTAACATGAATAAAATTGTAAGAATCGATTCATGACTCGTAGTATTTTAACAATTATGGTAAGATCTATAATGAAGTTTTTAATGAAGTTAATTATATAATATGGGAAGAAACCCATGTTATGTGCATATGTCTTACTCACAATGTTTGTATTAGATGTTTAAGTTGCGTTGATCTAGTAAACTTATGTTTGTATTATATGTTTAAGTTGCATTGATCTAGTAAACTTATGTTTAGTATATTCACAAATGAAACCATGAAACCTTCCAAACACTCTTAAGTAAAAGCAATGTCAATATAATGCATGCAATACACGACGAAGAATTACTTTACTAATCAGCAAGTCAAACAAAATAATTTATTTACTTATCTAGGTTACCATTAAAATATGAAATAATGCATGCTAACATTATGTGTTTGACCAAATATAATATATAATATCATATTTATAATGTATTGTAATATAATTATAAATATTATCTTCTGTATATAACCAACTCCATACCAACTCCATTTAAGTGAGTTGGTAGGGATATCTTTCTAAATACATTATGTGGACCCTGGAGATAAGTTTTCTCTAAGGTTTTGTGTTCGAGTTTTGAGTTTCTCATCTCAAGATATTTTCCATGAGGGAGTTGGAGGTCCAACAATTCGTTAGTTAAAAATTGCTTTCAACATGTCTGAATTGAAGCTTACTTTAAAAAAAAAATCTTTTGTATATAGAAAAAGAAGAAAATTGTATGGTCCAGCCCAATGTATTTTAAACCAAACAAGTTACACAGCCCGAGCCCCTACGAATTAGAGGTACCAACCCCATAGGAGACGTACACCGGTGCTGTGCACGGTCGATACACGTACAATTTTCAATCTTTTAAATTAGTGTCTCTAGATGACTCTTCCAATATTGAGGAAGAAACACTTTCGTTATGTGATGATATATGTAGCATGTTTAGATTCTTGGGTTATACTTTCTAGAAACAGATGCTCAAAGTGACAATCAGTTATTTTTTCACATATTTCATCCGGTAACCAGTTAAAGCCAGGACCGTTTCGGTTGAATCTCCTTAAATGGTACAGACCGTAGTGCTAATGAGTTATAGATGTACTTTCAAATAAATTGCACTTCTTTCTATGATAAAATAAATTTTTATATAATAATAGCGAAAGAAACAACTTTAGTTTTACCATATAAATATATAATGCATTTATCTGGCTTTATAATTGACATTGAGACTAAAGAATTTGCTATGCAATATTAGTTACAACTTACAACCCAACATCCTCTATCGATTGGGTCAATATTGGCCTGCTTAAGAGTAAGACTAGGCCCATCAGATCCAATGAACAAAACTGATAAAGTATGACCGATGCCTGGGCCTTGGACTAGTCCGTTTGCATCTCTATTAATCTAGACTCATGATGGCTAAAGGCCCAAAGGCATCAATTGTCAAAAGAAACAATTTGTGATTTAATGTTGGTAGAAATGTGGGTAAGTAGCGTACGAGACAACACTTATTGGGTTGGTGAAATCTGACTTTGATACTTTATGGTCATATATGCTAACTCACATCTACTGACTCTTTTCCTTATTGTTGTTTTACAGAAATTTATGATCACAGTCTTTGGTCTTAATTATTTCCCAATCTCAGTAGTTTTTCTTTTCCCTGCTGAAATGACAGTTCTTCTGTTTCTGTGTCAGTTACCACTGTTTGGGTTGCTAAGGAATTTAAATATACGCTGATTTTGATCTACTTGCAGCTAAGATTCAATTTTATTTTTTTTTTATCGATTGTCGTGTTTAGTGCAATTGGTCCACACTCTTGTCTCTTGGGGTAAAAATGAATATTCAATCCTTGGCATGGGCTAGTTTAGTATCATTTTGTCGTTCAAAATTAGAAATTCACTATCAATTCATTCTGATGAAATTGATTTTTACTCCGTATTAAATTACTTTTGTAATCTTCCTATTTCGCATCTGGATTTATGCTTACAAAAGTTCATCTTAAAAGAAATGAACATAAGAAATATATAAATACATCAGCCTGTATGTCATACAGCAAATTAGTTGATGGCAGGCAGTCTCTATATATAAAATATAAGGACTAGATAATAGGACTTGAAAGTAGTATGAATAAAGATCCTTAGCCCAAATGATGGTGCTCAAAAGTCTTCAAGAAAGTGATAGATACATGGGGTTGATCAAATATTAGGTATTCAGTCAAAGTCAACAAGAAAACAGTAAGCTATTAACTCCATTGCTTGCATAAGCTTTTATCATTTTTCTGGAACATATTTCACTCCTTAATTGACATATTTGATCAACCGAGACGGTTATCTAAATAGACAATTCTTTCACTTAGATGTACACAGCCTTACCGGGGTATACTCATGATTATTACTGAATCCTTCCTTGACTATTGTATATACGAACATGAAAGTGTATCCACCAAGCAAGCTACATTGGTGGTGAGTTTTGACCAATATGTGATAATTTATTTAAATAAATTCAACACGCTTACAACTTTAGATATTGACACATAAAATTTTGAAATAAAGACAAACTAATGACGGGGATTGGGGACTGTATATAATATAATCCTTCTTTTACGTCATCTTCTTAGTACGGATAGTATATTTGTCAAAACAAAGGTTTGCCAAGTCGTAAGCTTTTAGTAATTTCATTCATGTATAAAGTCGTAACGGTTTATAATGTTTTTAGGAAAAATACATATTTGAAGTCATTTTGTTTTCTTTTTGCAACTTATTTTCATAGGCTTGAAGAATAAATTGTGATATAGGTTTGGTCAAATTTTGTTAAGTCAACAGTTTAATGTCACTTGACGTACATGATATTAAACAAATGTTAAAACAGAAATAAAATGTTGACCATTTCATTGGGTGGAAATTGCTTTATCTTTTCTATTCATTGGGTGCAATACAAATAGAGGGAGAATCATAATTCATAAAGTTGATTTGGTATTTTATTTTGTTAGAAGGAATGCAAGTATGCTGGTAATATGGACACAATAGCTGGTGTTAAAATTATAAAATGGGGGAGGAGAAAAAGCATCGGGAGTTTGGAGGTATCCAATGAACTTATGCCAATTTGGACCCCCACAAACTTATCTTTCTCATAATAATAACACACTAATATGCCAAGAAAACAAAAAGGATGTGCCTCTTTTTGGTAGTGGTGCTTCATTTCATGATTATTTTCCCACTCAAATATTACTCGCATCTTTTTAACCCAAATTATTGGCTTTTTAACACCTCTAATCACCTCATATTTTTTAAGTTCTTTTTGAAACAACTAAATTTACACCAAATTTATTTTACTCCTAAAAATTCCCAAATAACTATATCAAGCTTGAAACCTTAATCTTGTCCCCAATAAATTATAATGACTTTTATATGCTCATTACATATTTTGGAAAATAAAAAATTTCTTTTAATAGTTTAGACAATTTCCCTATCACAAAATACCTAAATAAAGGTATTATAAGGATTATTTTTCCTTAAAATACTTAAAAAATAAATAAATTAGGAAGACTTTTATAGTTTTTTTTTTTTTTTTTTTCAATTACTCTGTTATACAAGTTTTTTTTTTTAAATATACACTGCCCAATTTATACATACTAAGGATCCCTACCTCCATTTTCATGTAGTCATATACATGACTAGTTTTGATTCCGGGTAAAAGGATTTTTACCATCTGTCACGATGTTATTTTAGGAGTTGATCGGTGTGACACCCCATTTTTCTTATCAAAATTTTCACTAATCCCGACTGCTTTCATCGTCAAATTGTGTAGTACTTATCTTTGATCATTAATTGCACGGTATAAACTTTAACGCCTTGAGAGATACTCAACCCATGAGTGTACATAAAAGCCCTGAGACCTTTTCTTCATGTAAATATCTTCATGACAATCGTCATTTAAAAAAATTTATATATAACATTTAAATTTTAAAAAATTACAACAAATATGACTCATTTACCATTTTCGTAGTAGACATTATAACCTATTTAAAGTCTTTTCGCGTGAACAGTGAAACATCTAGGCAGATAGCTTGCTCAGCAGTCTGTCTGCCTGCTTTTTTTTTTTTTTTTTTAACATGTTGTGTAGATAGCTTTCTTGAGTTTTGTATTATTATTTTTAGGGTGATAACATTTTAATGTCTCACACTTTAACTATTAAATCTTTTGAAACTTTTTATATTTATCATTAAAGTTTTATGTTTGATAATTCATGGTATTTCGCTTTGGTCTTTTTTGTTTGTACCATGAACGTTTTAAGCTTCTAATTTTTATCTTTAAAGATACTTTATATATTTTTACTTCGCCATCAAAGTCTTGTATTTAAAGATTTACGTATTGTTTAAGGATACGTTTTTTTTTAATGGTAACAATTGACATGTTAAAATTAATGACTCGCATTTAAGTCTGTGTCTAATCGTTGTATCCGTCCAACGGCCGGGTATAACCCTAGTTACAAGTTAAAAATCTTTAATATACTACATAATGAGAAAATAAAAAATAAAATAACATATATCCATGCAAGAGAAAAGAAAAGAAGAGAGAGCAGAGAGGCCTTAATGACGTTATATCGTGCCCATTAAGGCAATTTCCGCCTCACCAAATTCCCCCATTTTCCCCCTCCTTCCGGGTTTCCCATTTTCCGCTGTCCATCACTTCTTTCCACCAACACATACTATCAAAACTCACACATAAATACACACACCCACAATACATACACTTATATATCATCATCATCATAAATATATATATTTATATATAAATTATGTATAAGAATCAGCTGCAAGAGCTGGCCCCAAAGAAGCTGTTTCAATCTTCCATCTTACACTTGCATCCGGGAAGGTCCCGACCACGCGCCGCGCTTCAAAGCCGTCGTTAACTTTAACGGCGATTCCTTTGAAAGCCCTAACTATTTTACTACTCTCCGTCAGGCTGAACACGCCGCCGCCGAAGTCGCCCTTTCTTCCCTCTCCTCTCACTCTCTCGCCGCCAGAATCCTCGTAAGTCCCCCTTCCTTTCAAACTCGCCGGAAATAATACTATGCTAACTTGCGCCTTTCTTGAATTTTATTCTGCTAACATGCGCCCCTTTGGGTTTATATGTGGTTGTTTTATTGTTCCTGAAATACCCTTTTAAAATCTTATTTAGTGGATTTGTACTGTACAAGCTGGCAATGCATCATGATACTTGTTCCCTTTTGATCCAGATATTTAACAAAGTTTTTAAAAATAGGGTTTCAGGAAAAAGGGTGGATATACCGATTATGCATAACAATTTTTGTGTAATTAGCATTTTGGGTGAAGGGTATTTTGGTAACTAAATGTAGATTATTATTTTTAATAAGCATGGGACAATGCTTGATGATGGATACCAATTAGTACTACTTGTTGCCTATAATTTTGGCCAATGTAGGAGTGATTGATGCATATTGATTGGCATTTAATAACAAAAATTGATAGGTTTTAGTATCTATATAAATCAAATCAATTGTAAGTGGCTGAATTGAATAATTCAAAGTTTGTTATAGCTAGTCAATCTTAATGTGTTTGTGTTTGTTGAGTCAACATCTTTGTTATATTGTTTGGTTTGATGGTTTACTTGTTTTTTCGGCTACTCTTAATGTTTGACATATAATAATCACCGTCCGTACTTAAATAATTAACATATTTAAAAGAAATGTTTTAGGCCTAATGTTGAAGTAATTGACTTTTAGATATGTACTTGTTTTTATACTGCAAGTTGACCATCTCCCTTTGATAATGCCAAGAAACATTTTAGTTTGCAAAAATCAGCGATCTTTGAGTAAGTTAGGAAAATCATAGTAAATATCAGAAATTAATTGAATTTGTATGCAGTGTTCCTTTTGGATACATAGAATGATAGTCTAGCACAAAACGTATGTTTTTCTGTTCTTTATGAGATTATGAATGTAGATCCCTTTAGGAGATGAACTCAATCACAAATGCTAGTATTAAACACAAGTTTATCAAACTTAATGGCATAATCAGTTGTTAAATTGGGCATTTTTCTGATGGTAAAGTTCGAAATATGGCTATATTTGGAGAAAGATGAGTTGCAAGGTTGACTCTTTTTGAGGATGATGATGATGGTATAAAAAAGATTATAATTAGAAAAGTCATGATAAGGTATGAACACTTTGAATTATTGATCATTTTGGATACAGATATTAGAAGTTTGAAATTGTCTTTGGTTTGTTTTCATATATTCAAACGATGTGGCACACCCACTTTACATTTAATGGGAGGTCTTCCTAACTCACAAAAGTTTAAAAATAACATTGATGAAAATAAAGTATATTGTTTTTGGAGAAAAATGGCACATGGGAAAGTTATTGATTGCCCGGATTAGGAGTTATGGCCTTTGTCTACCCAAATTAACTATATATGCTTTTAAATGCTTTGTTGCAGCAGGCATGTGCCTTGCTGCCCATTTTGTATTCTGGGTCATGGTATTTATTGCTGTCATTGATGTTGATTTATAAATTCTCTTCAATTTAAATTGTTGGTTTGACTTAAAGTGTGTTACTACTATTACCTGATGATAATTAAGTCTTTTTACTGGATAATACAGAGTAGTTATGATTTTAGACATTTGGGTTAATCCAGGTAATGCGATTCTAAGAACTGTAAAATGACTTGGACAATTTAGGAATTTCCACTATAGTGTTCTTGATTTGTCATATAGTTCTTTTTTTTAGATGCTGAATAGTTAGAGGTGCCAACATGGATGGGTTGGGTGATGGATAGAAACGGTAACGGTAACGGCAATTAGGAAAATAGTATTTACTCTATTCATTATCTGGATCGTTAAATTAATTGAGGAGGGTGCATGCGGTAATAATAGGATTGGACTAAAGCTCAACATCCCATTTAGCTAAGTTTTCTTATTTGACTTATTTAAGATCAGACACAACCCAAACTTTGACGCATTCGAAAATGTGTCGAAATTGCCAAATATAGGTGTGGTGAGTCGGTGAAAGTCAGGGGCGGAGGTATGTGGGGGGTAAGGTTGGCCATGGCCAACCCCCATCTCCCCCGTATTTATTAGCATAGGCGAAGCTTTCTTAAGTTTTTCCAAATAAAGTTGCAGGTAAAATATGGTTTCTATGTGAAGAAGACGAGTGAAAGTGTGAAACTATTTACTTTTCAATATAGGTCCCTTAACTGTATTCCCATATACAGTTTAATCCATATATATTGTCTATTTTTCAGTTTAGCCCCTTCCAAATATAATAAATTTATATATGTCACCAAAACTTTAATTATAATAGATAGTTGTTTACGGAGTACTATATAGTCAATGATTTCAGAAGTACATATTGGGTTTTATATAATTTACTTCTAATATTATTTTGAGCTTTATATTTGTTTTGATTAACCTTAAGAATCAGATAACTTTTCTTAGAATAATCAATTAATAAAAAGCTTTAACGTTAACTAAAAATAACTTAAGTAACAAAAGTACAAAACAGTTGATATGGTTCTTCGATATATATACGAAATTTGACCGGTATATCACTGTTTATCTTTATTAATTTTGGCCACCCATATCTTAGATTTCTAGCTCCGCCACTGGTGAAAGTAATCTTGCATTCTTGCTCAGTACGATTTTGTTGCTTTTTTCTGATACAGTAGATGTGAGATGTAAATAATGGTAAATTAACCCTATGCTGATTTGTAGGATGAAACTGGGGTTTACAAGAATCTTTTACAAGAAATTTCACAACGTGTTGGTGCACAACTACCACGGTATACAACGTACAGGTCTGGTCTCGGGCACCTACCGGTCTTTACAGGTATAGTGGAACTGGCTGGAATCACATTCACGGGTGAACCTGCCAAAAACAAGAAACAAGCAGAAAAAAACGCTGCCATGTCAGCTTGGTCATCTCTCAAACACCGTGAGTCCCATCCAAACCCAATTATTATTCTACTTTCTATAGACCAAACAAACTGATGTAATAACTTTGGGTTTCTTGGGCAGTGGCAAAGCAAGAGGCAAGTTCATCAAGTGAACCCGAGAACAATGATGAACAAGAACAAATTAGAATTGCAAGGGCACTTTTGAATTACAAATCGAAACAAAATATTGGAACATCTAGCTACAATAACCTCCCGGTACCGTTTCAGAAGAAGTTTACCTCTCCGGCACCACGAGCACCAAGCCCTCAACGACCTCCATTAACCACATCTAAAATACTTCCATTGTTCTATCAGACCAGATCTGTATCTCCTGCACCGCAGGATCCACCATCATCACCGCATCAAAACCGACCCGTCCGCCCACATTTCTCGCCTTACGTTCCTTTGCGCCATTACAGGGCACCACACCACAATGGACTCGCACCGCCAGTCACCATGAGAACAGCAGTTCCAGTCTTTTCAGCACCACCAATGCCGCCATCACCTAGTCCTAAAGTGATACAACCAACACTGCAGCCATCACCTAATCATCAGGTGATGCAACCACCAATGGCAGCTTCACCTAGTCATCAGGAGATGCAGCCGCAGATGCCACCATCGCCTAGTCATCAGGTGATGCCACCACCGCCTAGTCATCAGGTGATGCCACCACCACCTTGTCATCAGGTACGGCAAAATAGACCTGTAAAGATTGCCCCACCTATCCGTATAAGGCAAGCAGTTCCTGTTTTTTCCGCTCTTCCAGTTAAGAAAGAAGACCCTTCTAACATAAATGAATCAGAAGCGGTCAAATGTTTACAAAATCTCAAATTATGAAGATAACTAGAAGCCCATATGATGATGATGTTAAACCTCCTCATTTTGTGATGTGAGGTAGCGTCATTTCTCCAATGTTGTTATATTGCATGTATTCAATATTTGGTATGAGCTAAGTAAGGTAAAAACAGCTGTTTTAATAGTTCAGATAGTATCAGTTGTATCAAATTTTGGTAATGTAACAGTAGTTTTCCTTACTATGCTTTCAATATAATTATCTATACTCTTTTTTAAAAATTATCACACCCCCATTTTTAGAAATAGTTACACAATAGTTACATACGGAATTACCAAATTACCCTTAATAAATACCCGCTATGGAGAGAGTTTTAAAAAATACTCATACCAAATTTGCCTTTAATGGATTAATTTACACTCTAAATATTTATTTTAATAATTAACACTTTAAGCCTTTTTCTTTTAAAATTTTTTACTATCACAATTACATCAACATACACCAACTTGACACCGCCACCACCACCAAACCATCACCGACACCAATAGACCGCTTTCCCCACCACCGTCGTCGCATTGTGCGGGTACCATGCTCGTTAGTATGTAATCTTTGTCGGAATTAAGAGGCCAATTTTTGGTCACTTCTTGATCTGGAAAAGGCCAAGTTATCGTCTTACAGTCTTACTAGTTCAACAGTCTAGTTAATCAATCTATTACCTTTGAAGCCTTTGGATCTAACCCTGGGTTTTTGGGTTGGGCTAGGGCCTACGTTCCTTAGCAAATCCTATTTGGATTTTGGGTTTCTTTCTAGGATATGCTGGAATAGAATATTTTTTAAAAAAAACACGTTGAGAAAACAAAAAAAAAAAAAAAAAGCTTTGGAAAACCAAGTTAAAAAAACGGTTTTTCTACTCGGTCAAACCGAGATTTCACCAAAACTGGGTTTTGGAAAACCCGAAGACTTGAAACCGGTTTAGGTATTTGGCCCGAGTAGAGGTTGGACCAGGTTTGGTTTTGGGCAAAAAAAAAAGCGTTAAAATACTGGTCCACATTTGAACAAAAACTAGTTGGAAAACCAATTTTGGTATGGTCAGACCCGGCTTTGGTCCTGTTAGACCAAAACCGGTTTGGGCAAACCCGGGTTTTTTGCACCTTTCCAAGCACCCCGGCCCCCGGCCCTGAGTATATTTTGGATTACATGTTTATCTATACTCCCTATATAAACAAACTACCCCCTCCCCAAATTAAACACTCTAACTTTAATTTCCTTATTTTACCCTTATAATTTACATTTCTTCAAACACTTTATTTTTGAACTTCCTAAAATACCCTTAAAAAAACCTTATGCATCTACGTATCTATCATTGATTTTTTGAAATAGAGATGTTTGTGCGTTTATGTAATGGATATTGTGGTATGTTGATGTTTGCATGTTGTTCACTATGTATAGTCATTTAGATTGAAAGTATTTTTTTTTTTTTCAGTTTCATTTTAATCTTTATACCGCTGGATTGATAAGGCTTAGTTGATGTATAAGACAAGATTTCAGTTTAATTTATATATTTGATTAAACTTATTAGCCGCATCACGTGTATTTCTATTCAATACAGCCAATTGTTTTTTGTTCATGATACTCCACATTTAACCGCCTTTTTTTTCCAGAGGTGCCGCTGCAACGTGCGAGTATCCTTCTAGTAGAGTTTAATGTAAATAGGTCATTTTGTAAAGAAATTTACACTACGCAAAAATAAATTAAAAAATCACATAATTCACATGCAACCCTAGTAGGTCCATCCGGATTTAATAACAAACAATTATAAAATGTTTTCAGCCACCATAACTGATCAATATAAAAAATACTCGTAATTACATATGGTGATTTGGAAAGTAATTGCAGTGGCTCAAAGCATAACAAAAGTTTTATTATTATTACCACATTTTTGTAGGTACATATCCAAAATAAAGATGGGGTAAATTTGGATGGAACAAGACACCACCCTGATCCACATTGAACAGTCTCCGTCCCTAAGTACTACTAGTCATAAATTCATTTTTGATGTGACCAAATTACAAATGTTATAACATAGGGTACAACCACACACGTGCTTGTGGTTCCATTTTGGGATTGTTGATATGACATCTCAAATTTCCCAAGTAAATGCAGATAACCCATGAAAGCCAAACAAGATCATTTGATTGAGCCTTGAGAGATTGTTCATATAATCATATGGAAATGGTTTGTTTCCAGCTTCTTTCTGCATGTTCATGTTCTTATTTTGCCATTTTCAACCATTACATTTGTCCTGCATGATATATTCATTCTTTTTCATGATTTGGGAAATTATTCCATATGAATTATAACCATGTAGTTCTATAATTAATATAGAATATGATGTAACTAATGAATTGTTTGGTCACATTTAATTGTTACAACCTTTTTCAAAGTAAAGTTGTGTAATCTCATTTTATGCTAAAAGATACTTTCATGTTAATTCATAATATTCAAATTAAAGCTATAACAATGCACAACTATATACAGTATACCGATGGGGAAAACCAAAACCCGATACTTTTGGGCCGGGTATATGGGTCTAGAGCCGGGTATGAGGATGGTTTTAATTATTTTTGCGGGGTCGGGTACGAGTTTAAATGAAAACTCACGAACCCGCCCCGTATACCCGAAACCCGCCCTGAACCCATATACCCGACTCGTATATACCACATAATATAATAATAATAATATGTTTATATAATAACTAGTTTATATCGAAAGGACATGCAACTAGTTAATTCAGTTAGCATTTTATTTTGTGCTTTATGATAATATGTCAAAATCTAGTAATGTGAAAATGTTGGAACAAGAAATTAGTCAAAAGTAAAGTTCACTTATTAATAAATGAACGTTAATACTAATCAGTAGTGTTCTCAATTTTTTTTAACTACAAATCATCTCAATACTACAAATTTTATGACTAACATTTCAAAAGATAATATTAATAATGGATACCTGATTACCCGCGGAAAAACCCATTACCCGGCGGTTAGTGAATAAACGGAAACCCGGCCGGTCCGGGTCCAGGTATGGGACGGTGATTTTTAACCAGATCCAGGTCCAGGATTACCTAAACCCGGCCCATACCCGGCCTGATGCCATCCCTAAGTATATATGATCAAGAGTAGTTATGGTATGTTATTGGATCTTCCCAACCGAAAAAGAATGTGACAACTGACAACACATCATTTCCTTTGACCGAACGTTAATTACGTGCACCCTCCGAACACCCTAGGCCCCGAACGTACCACGTACACATATGATGCTACTAACAAAACGGTGATGATAAATTTACAAAAGTCTATAATCATTTACAACAAATATATGTGTATTAATGCATTATGTATAACTGTCTAAAACAATGATTGTTGTAGATAAATTAAAAATATTGTAAATATATCACTACCCATAATAAAATGTTAAAACCCGGACATGATTCATACTAATGTCAAAAAAGTTAATAATGAGTAATGGCAGAGCCAAAAAGTTATTAGTAACAAATAATGAAAATGTATTGATAAAACCAGAACCGAAGAAGTGTATACAATTGCATGTATGTACTACAAAAATGTGGTACTTAAAAAAGGAGTTTCAACTTTCAAGTGTGACATACAAGCAAAGGTTGAAAGTGAAACAGAAAGAAAAAACACACACACACAGTGAGTGTGTCAGTGTGTGTGGTTGGGTTGGCTCACATTCACATCCTATCATTGGGCCCAACTCTCCACCTAAAGTTAAATAAGAAGACAAAAATCCAACAAAAAAATAATTAATCATCAAATCATTATGTGTTAATACTTCATAAAGTTCGATCTGTAATTTTAGCGTATAAAAGATACATATATATAGTGAAGGGATCAGGTGAGAACTACATATATGGTGAGAACCGTGAGAACCATTGAAAGATCATCTCTAAGGGCTTTGTCTTGCCCTTAGAATTAAGGGTTACGCCCGTACCGTAACCGTCATCATCTCTTGGATCGTCGCCCATCAAATCCATATTATTCTTATATGCGTCCAGTGACAACCCCTTTAGAACGGATGTAGGGCAACGCCCGTACCCTATCCATACGTTTTCGTAACACGTACCTCATGTTTTTTTTTTAAAAAAAATATTTAAAAAAATTTTTTTTTTTTTTGTAATGGGTTTTTGTTAAAAGAAAATAAAAAAACCAAAAAAAAGTTTCAAAAAATAAAAAATTAAAATTAAAAAAATAAAAAACTATACAAAAAAATAGAAGGAAGAAGGGAAACTAGTGGTTCTCACGGTTCTCTTCATATTTGTAGTTCTCACGTTAACCTACCATATGTGTTATATATATATATAAACATAGGGGTGAGTTATTTATAATACAAACATTTAAAAAGGTAAAAAAAATACAAGGTTTTTTCTCCTTCTTCCTTCTTCCTTCCATCTCCGACCACCACCATGATCCTCCGGTGACGGCGACCATCTCCTCAAGACTTACACACGTGTAAGTTAACTTACACATGTGTAAGTAAACTTTCCGGCGAGAATCAGGTTCGTTTTCGGGTGGATACGGTACGGGCCAGAGGCCCTCATCCGTTCTAAGCTGACCGTCAAGTGACGCATATGGGAATCGTATGGATTTGATGGGCGGAGATCCAAGAGATGGTGATGGTTTGCTACGGTACGAGCGAAATCCTTGCTACCGGCGTCGGCGTCGTGGTTGGGCTGGTCGGAGATGATGGTGGCTGGTGGTGGTTGTCTCGCGAAGGAAAAAACCTAGAAATTTTAAACCCTAAAATGCTTAAAAAAGTTGAACTTACACATGTGTAAGTCTCGCCGGAGATAGTCATCGTCGCCGGGGGATCATGATAGTGTTCGGATATGATCATGGTGGTGGTGGTGGTGGTGGTCGGAGATGGAAGGAAGGGGGAAGAAGAAGGAGGAGGAAAAACCTTATACTTTTTGTACTTTTTTAAATGTTTGTACTATAATTATTTTTTCTATTTAAACACAAGTCTAAAAACGTGTCCAAAAAACAAATTAAAATACATGTCATGACAAAAGGTGAAAATAATAAAGCTCAGGTAAAATTCATATTTCATTCTTTGAACGCTTTAAACATGCTTTTAAGTTTATACGGAGTATTTTAGACTAAACGGAGTGGGGCGTATATCCCCCACTTTTCGCCATTTTCTTGCCATCAACACCATCCCCCCTCACCATTTACGCCCCCAAACACCTCCAGGCGAAATATTTCTCTCGTCCAAAAACTTCTTTAACCAAGCCTTATTTTCCGGTCCCCACACCTCCAACGCCCCTTTATCGCCCCCTACACCATTGCTTCTTTTTTCTATCAAAATCTTCTTGCCACATGGCGGATATCCCCCCCTCTCCATCTTGCCCCACTCCTTTTAGCCTTAGACATATGAATCACTAATCATATTTTGATGTTAAATACCTCGTATATTTCTAGGCTCCGACACGACATTTTGGTTTAAATAAATACATGTCGGTCAGTCGTTAACCATTCAAACTAATTTATTAATATGAAATATGAAAAAATCTAATAAAAATGGTTCAATGATAGGTTTAAATTATAAGAATGCTAATGTCAATATTCAACTAGATCTATACCCGGTCGTTGACCGGGTTAAGTTATAATTGATCATATATTATGTCAATGATATGTAAAGTATTGAAAATTAAAGTATTGCGAATAACTTGTATTGCTAAATGTACTTGCATATATAAAGATCGTCATTAAGTAAAAAAAAGTAACCATTATCAAGATTTGATAGTACAAAACATATGTAATACTATTAAAATTAAGAAAGCACGCTAAGATATACTCGTACTATAATTTAGACAAATAACTACAACAAATGAGTTGCCATAATCTACATTTTAGATGTAAATCTATATTTTAGATGTACATTCTTAATCGGGATCTGAGAAAAATAATATTTATTGCCGAGCTAATAGTCATCTCTCATAACTTTTACCATCTACATTCATATATTTTCTTATAAACAAAACATCAAACTGGTGACAAGTCATAGCAAATAAACTTCACATGGCCCGTAAAAATCATTATTCTCGTTGAATGAGCTTGACACCATTGCAATTAAGATAATTTAGTACATTTGACCCTTCTGTATTTCTTTTAGGATTTGGTTACTTACGAAGAGTTTCTAACTCCAACCCTGAAACGTCAACTTTGAGGTTTTTGATCACTGCTTAGCATTGAGGTTTTTGATCACGGCTTGAAGAGAGCATTCTTTGGGTATTTCTCTCACAAGTGGTTCCCATAACTTATTGTGAATCATCTGTGCTAAGCTCGCGAGGTGAACCATCTAACTTATCCCATGGTGACATGCAATGTTCATCATAGATTGTTATGGCCGTTGGTTAATAAGTTGGTTTAGTCTACTTGGGTATAGGTTCTCGTAGAGTATATGTCTTGAGCTAATATCAAAACCTGATAATGTGATATCAGACCCGCTAAGAAACTCGGGATCTCTGTCATGAGTCAAAGTCTCATGAACTTGTCAAGTGGTTAGAATTCATAAACTTTGGTTAAAACTTTCTGTTAAACTATATATCATTTAGATGAGAATTTACTTTATCAGGATTCCAATCATTTATCTGGCAACCTCAAGATGTTTGCCTAGGACTCTAGACCCATATATAAGTATACTTACTTTAAAATGGAATGGAGATAATCGTCTATAAATATATTGGATGATGATCACTAAGCTTCAAAATCAGCCCTCTACAAAAATAAGAAAACACAGATCCACTATTATACACCATATAAAAGTATCAGATATATAGATTGTAGCTGTTTGCAATTAGGAGAGTAAATTCCTTAAAAAAGATGAGATATAAAAACAATTGATGCTAGCTCATATTAGAATTATGCGGAACTTAGATAAACTTCTATGTCCATAAAACATATATAGCACAAAAGTTGTCAAAAGATTGGATAAAATGAATGCAATTTTAACTTTTATGGATCTCAATTTTCCACAATAGACTTAAAGCATGAACATTAGCTTTTCTTTAAACACTAACAGATATGAATCCAACGCAAAATAGAAACACATTAAAAAAAATTATAACGCTAAATCTAATATAAATACATCAAAGGTTGTCGCATACCTTGTGAGGGTAACAAATCTCGTAACATGTAAAAGTAGGACAATATATGGTTACGTGTGTGTCATCGGGCTAAATTTATGGCTACTGAGATGTAAGTTGTTATTCCACTTCTTGCAAGAGAAGGGTTGCTTCATCGCCCATCTTTGAACTCACACCCAAGATAATTGTGCTGACTTATCCTTATGGTGCCATAACTCTCCACCACCATTATCAAGTACACATCGAATGCAGGCTAGAAACTAAAAAATGACCAAGATCACATTAATTGAAAAACTACCCAGTTCTTTATAGCAATGAGCCATTTTGTTGTAGTCGTCTCTGTTGTCCAAATGAATATTCTGAATAAGGGTACCAATTAAACCTGTATATGTTATGTTGTTGAGATGTCGTTTATGGGTACTTTTAAAGTTGTAGTTGGACATGACAACCAACTTTAAGCTACATATTTGATATGTTTTCTAATATTCAAGCATCCCGTACATATAAAAAAACACAATATATATACAGGATGTTAACAAAATCATGAGAAGGATAATCGCAAGAAAGTTGTTCTTCCCCCAATCCATTTCAAGTACTAAAGTTGGAGATTTTACCTGCCGAAAGTTTCTTTGTTTAATTGGATGCTTCTAAAGGGTCTTCTTCAAAATCTAAAGTCAAATATTCCTCCATTATTTTTTTGGTATTCTGCCTGTTAGGGATAATACACATTTGATTAAAATTCTAATAATTTATAACTTAATAACAAAAAAGAGACTAATACTGAAATGTCATTTGGTCAAAACCAGAAAGAAGCAAAGAAAAAGCCCGAAATCCAAACACTAATTAACAAATTTCAATATGAAATAAAGAAAAAAACAAAGAGAGTAACACTCAAATGGCATTTGGTGGATAATTGGTTCAATTACCAAATAAATCGGTTTGGCACTCCAAGAGCTCCATCAATACTTGCAATGATATAACTTAAAGATTGAAGATATAGATACATAGAAGATAGACAGTATTTAAAAGATAATTCCATTACCTCGGTTTGGACCTCCAAAAGATAGTTCAATGCCTCAAGGAATTTGAAGAACTCATGTGACAGCATCAATGGGTGTCATTCAAAGGAATGAGCAGCCTCTCCTGTTACCAAGGCCATAAAAAACAGACCACGAGCTACAGTTGCATAGCCATAGAACAAAAACAACACACCATGACCGCTATGATCTTCAGGGAGAAACCCAAACATGTCAAGATCACTCCCCTAAAATAACTAAGGAAAAAGAAATAGCAACTTTATTCAACAAATCGAACTATAGCCTATTTATCCCGTCAAGCTTTCTTTGAGACAGCTCAGGGTTAAACTTAAAGGAACCACATATTAACACCCCGGGAGGTACCGTACACAATGCAACGGTATTCCCACCTTCCATTTTCTTACAATAACCCTCTTCCCTATTCGTCACTTCTAAAACTGTCACCTTATACCCAATTGCCATTAACTGTCTAGAATAAGCCAAACCCAAAAGCCCCGCCCCACCACACTCCCTGCCCTACCCCCGAAATAAAAATGCTACCTAATAACGGGTGCCACCCTGAACCTGATATAACAACAAAAAACTAAATAGTTATAAGTAAAATCCAACAATTTAACATAATGTGAAGGCACAATGTCAAGAAAAAGATAGTTCAATGCCTGCAATAATATCTATTTCTATGTCCAACAATTAAGTTACATGAGCAGCAACGACGGCCACATTGGATGGTTACATGGGAAGATAAGGTTCAACATATAGCTTTTAAAGAAGTGCACTAAAAAAAGAATGACCAAACCCGATACTCATTGATGCATTTCATCAAACACCATTGTGTATTTGAAAATTTTCATGTAAAAATTATTGCCTTCAAATGAGTATTATCAAACAATACAAAAAGATGCTTTCTTGAAAAACAATATATCATCACCATCAATATACATGAAAACAATATATCATCGATATAAACAAATATAAGAATTCAAATTGATTGAGATAATTACTAACTTGAATGTAGCAAAAACTCATAGAGTGGATCTTCTCTGCTTGCACCTGCACAGGAAAAAAAAACGGTTGTGACACAATGAGATTTTAGGGGATTACGAATCTACAAAAACAATAGAAGTTATACAGATGATTAAAAGAAAAATCAAAAAATAAATCTAATGAAGAAAAAGATCATCAGAAAAGAGTAAGGATGTTTGTGGTGATTAATGGAGAAGTGATGATTAAAGGCTCGGGGGAAGGGTTGCGAAAGAGAGGGATAAAAACCTGTTTTAAGAGAGATATAAACCAGTTAATTTAAATGGTTCAGATCTATTTTGGTTATTAATTTAGATGATTAAGAATTAAAATTAATTTTTTCTCTTAGCTCTGAGAGCCATAAATGTATATAATTTCTATTTTCTACACAGTTACGCACTTATACAACAGAGAGACTACGTGGGCCCTTTAAATGGGCTAATTGGACCAAGATTTAGTATATGGACCCACTTAAGACAACTCCCAGCTTATTCTCTTTACAATGACAACAAAAAATAAAAATGGCTCATGCCAAAAGGCTCTTGTAACAAGTTTATCACAACTCACAAGACACAACTACACAACTAATAAAACCTACGTATGTACTATGTATAATATTGGTAAATGTATATAGATATAGATATAAATTTATAAATCTACATAATAGTACATATTCGTACATGTTTAGAAACGAGATTAGAAAAAAAGCATATCATATATCCTTAAATTTAGAGAACATAGATATACTTTCAATATAATGAAAATCGTAGGCATATATATAAATATAGATCGAAGTGAATATTTAAGACGAAATTAAAACATGTCCGTAGTAATATATGTATACAATAATAATTTAATGCGACAGTAGTTACTTTTAATTTTCACGTATCTATACTTCCTATATAAACAAACTACCCCCTCACAAATTAAACACTCTACCTTTAAAATCCCTATTTTACCCTTTTAATTTACACTACCACCAAACTCTTTATTCCTAAATCTATATCTATACTATATTAATAAACAAACTAACCTTGATTTTCAACACATTTCTAACTCACAAACTAAATTTATCCAATATATTCTTAACATATTTTACACCCATATTTTTCCAAACTATCTATCTCATTTATTAATTAATATAAATATTTTCACCTAATATCTGTATTATATTTCTAATAAAGTTATTTACAAAATATACATCTTTTAACCATAAAATAACTACATTACCACCTACATCTATTACTTTAAGATTAATAATCACATCGTTAACACCACCACCACTAGCACCGCCCGTTGCCGCCACCGCCGCATTGCGCGGGTACCCGTCTCGTTTATATAAACATCAATAATAAAAAAAATGATGTTTATAGTAATAACTAGATTTTAGACCCGTGTGTAATACACGGGACTTACGAAGTTATTAATATTATATATTAATTTTTTTATAGTTTAAACTTTAATATACTATTTTGATTAATAAAAACTTGATCTATATATTAACACTTTGAGTTTGTTCATCGAAGTTGTTTACTTTGACATACTTAGCGATAATTGAACTTTCAAAAATCATAATAGGTCACTATCATATTATTTGTTTTATTGTTACATATGATGTATTACATTCTTATTTTACACTATTAAAAATAACATCTTATCTTTAGATGAAAGATATCTTAAATATTTCAATTATAATGTGACAATGTTATATTTTTTTCCCATAATGAATTATTTTTTTACATGTTTTATTTTTTTCTTATATGCGTCATGATTACCGTTACTAAAAAACCCTTCAATAAAAAAATAATTGTACAATTAATCTTAAAATCTAAATATATTTACATTAAATTTTATTTATTCTTAATTAGTTAAGACGTCTGGTATCCCGACCAGACTTTTGGTAATTCAACCACACTATTTACAACAATTATCGCTGCAAATAGTGGTTTTTGTCTATATCCAACTATTTGCAACGATTACTGACATGGGGCTCGCTATTACTTTGTCAGATTTGCCATTACACACAGGGGGCCCACATTATTTGTAGCGAGTATCGCTGCAAATAGTAGTTGTGGTCGAGATTCCAAAAAAAATGGTTGGGATACGGTCTGCGTTAATTAGTTTTATGTTTATATGATTAAACATACTATTAGATATATATTAGTTATTATTCAATTAGATATATATTAGTTATTATTTTGTTAGATAAATATTAGTTATTACTGAAATGGATATATATTAGTATTATTGAGTAAAAAGTGTAAATTGGTGATGGAAAACAAAAAAGTGTAAATTAATTAAAATCAAAATTGAAAACAAAAGTCAACTTTAATAAATCAAGAGTTTCAATTGATCGATAAGTTATTACAACAACTATACTTTAGTATAATAAAAGATCAAAAAGATTAAACATTAGACACCCTACACACCCCACCCCAAATGGACATCGTCATTTTAGTAGTCCTTCTCGGCATATGCCATGCCACCATAGGGAGGAGCTCTTCGATAGCCATCCTCAACATCACGCGTCTTTTTTTTTTTTTTTGAAATGCATAATCGAGTATGTGTGTAATTTTATTTATATTTTATTTGGTAATTAAGGATACAGAGTCTATGTTTATGGGTTTATAATATCTTAATTGGAGGATTATGATATGATAGAGAAGAAGTAGTTTTTGGGTGTGTCAATGTGGAGTAAATTAATGTGACAGTCAAAACGAGGTAACGAGGATAGAGAAAAGGCTTATATCCGTACTGTTCGTTGTGATGGTTTTTCGTATGAAAAAAAACCATAAAGCCAATCATATCTTTTTTAACTTTTCTGTTTAGAAGAGGACACAACGCGCAAAGTCACCACTGTCTTAATATTTGCATCCCACTAATAATAATCAAGTAAAAAGAAACTTAAATTGCGACAATATATGTTAACTGTAGTTGTCTGTTTTTGCATTGTCTTACTTTTATTATATCCATGTGTATCTATTGTATTTGTATGTAGGGCTTTAAACAAATTTAACAGTTCATGAACCGTTCAACGAGGAGTTCGTTCGTGTTTGTTCGTTTAGTTAAATTAATGAACATGAACAAAGCTCTCGGTCGTTCATTGACGTTCGTGAACATTCGATAATCTGTTCGTGAACTTTCGTTCATTTATGTTCATTATGTTCATTTACAAATATAAATATTTGCTTTATATAATATATATTATTAATACCTAATTATTTAAGAAAAAATTTAAATAAAAAAACTTAATTTATAAATATTTCGTTCATTAGTGTTCGTTCGTTTGTTTTCGTGAACAGTCCTTCATGAACACAAACGAACGAACATGAACAAGTCATTTTGTTCGTTTATCTATTCGTGAACCGTTCGTTAAGTTAAACGAACGAACATGAACAAGGACCCGTTCGTGTTCTTTCGGTTCGTTTACAGCCCTATTTGTATGTAAATTTATAGTACATTAAGTTTAGCATAAATATATTATATTATATTAATGACAATTAGTTCTTGGTTTAAATTCTTCTTATGTCAAGTCTCAAACCCTTTTTCAATTTAATGTATGTTGGTTGAGTGAAAATCTTTGGTTTGTAAAAAAAAAGGTCTAACGATGTACTGAACGAAGAAGAGTGCATACATAAACAAAAAAATCAATGGTAATTATTTTAAAAAAGAAAAAAGAATATGTATCGTATAAAGTTATAATATAATAACTCTTTGAGTCATTTTTATATGAGTAATATTCTAATCAAAATTTTGATTCATGTCATCTGTTAAAGATTCCTTGATTTGTTTAATCATACTTTATAATCCTACTTTTCTTAAATTATTGTGCTAACTATACAAATCATTGAACCCCAAAAAATTAAGTTTAACCCTATATATGCCTATAATTGAATCGAGTTAAGATGATATACTGTGAACCTCGAACTCGACTAACTTCTCGACATATTCTAGCTCAATTTGACTCGATTTGATAACCAATACTAAAAAATAAACATAAAGAATGTATAAATGGGCTTAATTATTTAGAGCTCGACTCGATATTTTTCGACTTGACTTGTCAATTTACCACTCAACTTGATATTATAGTAAAATTTTTATAAATTAAATGCTTGATAAATTAATACCGGAATAAAATTAATACTTTGTTCAGCCTAAATTTAAGAGAATTATTGTAGTAATTAGTTAAATTGATTAAGTATTTTGGTCCCTACACTATTAATTAATAGAGGTTTTATTGTGCTTGATAATATTATATTTATGTTGAAATATTGAAGGGGGTATTTAAAATTGTAAAATTGGTACAAATTCGATAAGGGACAAGTTTGGTATTGCGGTACTCGAAATTTTCTCTGCTTCTCTAATCGGGTAGCCAGAGTTCGACTCAAATTAAACCAAATTGATTAAAAGTATTTTACGAGGCGTCTCGTCTTGTTTAAACCTCTATGACTCTATGCATGACACTACCTTAATTATATGGCTATATATGTCCATGCAGAATAATACTATTCCGACTTCCCTTTTTTCTTCATTGCTTGAGATGCAATAAAAGATATCAAAACTTTTTGTTGGACACTGGAATTATTTATTTAGAATTTGATAGATGTAGGTAGAATGGCATGAATCACCCTATAGTTTGGCCTTTAAGGGCATCTTTACAAACTTTTTCCTTCTCTTTAAATTTTACGTTCTATTGGACAAATCATGAAGCATTGTTACTTTTGATAAATACAAGGAAACAATTTTTTTTCTTAAAAAAAAAAAAGGGTATACTAACTAATACTCTCAATTTTTAACACGGCAAAGATAGAACTTCTAAGGGCCAAAGGGATTCCAACCCCTTCAAAAAAATTTATTTTAATACTAACTTTTTTATATATCCTTATAAATAATTTTCATATTATATGTTAGTCATTCTATCAAAGCTAAATTTTATGTTTCATTGAGTTTCGCCCCTTATAGTAAGTGTTCAAGTTTTGTCACTTAATACAGAGTTTATTGGTATATTCATCGTTACTTTTTATTCATTCAACTATTAATTTATGATGATAGTGTAAACATGAACTTACAATAAGTAAATAAAAGTTATGATATACATATCGACATCCAAACTATATGATAGAACGCTATCAAATAGTTTTAGCGTTTTAATTTCTACTTTGGTTACCTTACCTAATTAATATCATTTTTTAATGAACAACTACAGTTAATATAGTACTAAGACGAACACAAAAAATGGTATGTATGTCAAGAAATTAAATTATTTATTTCAATCTCGGCTATCATTGTCTTACATCTTGATGTGTTCATATTTCCAGTAAAAGGGATGAAATCTCATATAAATAAATAAAAAAAAGATTGTCATGAAGTAAGATTTATCAATTTCACATCATATCCATCACCTATTTAATGTCCTTTTAATTTAATTATTATATTATTTTTCATTATATATGATTTTAATCACTTTAATATTGCGCTATAAAAGGGCGAAATTTTTTTTTTTATTTGTAGAAGGACAAAAACAACAGTCTCTTTGTTTCTCAAACTTTTTCACATAACTTTGTTACATTGCTATTCTTAACAAGCGTATTTCTTTCAACATATTTCCACAACTATGCAGCTTATATGTTTCTGTCTAACTTTGTTTTTACATAATTGTTTATCAGATTTTATTTACCATTATTTTTCAATATTATAATACGACAACATAATTTAAACTATTTGAATATCACTCAGATTGATTAGCTAGTGTAACAGGAAAATATCATTTCATTTTGAAATAAATTAGACGGTCGTGACAAACACTGTCGGCTTAACAATAATGTGGGTTAGGCTTGGACTTGAGGCCCCAAAATACAAAGGCCCCCAATTTTTATATTTTGGACTTAATATTTTAATTACACTTTAAACTTATAAGCTAGCCATTAGTGTTTTATAGACTACAATCTACAACAAAGTACGAACTAGCGACGTCGACATGTCTACCACCACCAGGTACACCAGTGGCGTCCATTAAGGGTGTTGAAAATAACCAAACCCATTTAACCCTACCCGAACCAAATGGGTTTGGGTTATACGGGTTGGGTTATTTGGGTTTTGGGTTAGTTATTTGGTTAACCATACCCATATAAACTTAATCGGTTTGGGTTGTAGGTGATAAAACTTTATTTTGGTTTAACCCGAATAACCCGATTAAATTTTGTCATGGTTACTAGAATACTAACGAAAGTTGACAATTGTAATTTTGTTTCTCCAGTACATCTTTCAATATATATAAATTATGTCTAATATTATGTTATTTGTTATTGAAAAATTGGAAACAAAAACTGTTTGTATTTCAAATTTAGAGTGACTAATCACTATAACATGATATATAAGAATTTAGAGTGACTCTTCACTATAACAGGATATATAAGAATTGGATTTGGAAATACAAGAAGAAACATTCTTTTGGACTATAATGCATTACTATCTTATGATGATGTACTTCAATACTCATATGTTGAAATTGTTATGTAGCTAAAATACGGTATTGTACATGTAAATGGGCAACTAACCCTATTTTTCACAGTGAAAGTTTTTGTAGTTGTTTCAAAACCTTTTCAATTGGTTAATTTCGGTTTAACCCAAAACCCAACCCGAACTAACCCGAACCATTTAACCCGAAACCCAAAACCCAAATCTTTATTTGGTTCAGTTTATGGGTCACATTTTGTATGGCTCAAACTCGAATAACCCGACCCATATAACCTGAAACACAAATAACCCGACCCATCAACACCCCTAGCGTCCATGCTACCAGGTTCACCGCTCGACTTTTGTAATTCATTCTTATTTTTATTGTTATTAATGCTAACTAATTTGTAAATTTGATTTTAATGATTAAATAAAATCTGTAATCTAGTGAGCTAGGCCCCCAAAATTGATCTTGTTTAAGATCCAAAAAAAACTTTAAGCCAGCACTGGTGACAAAAAGATTCTATAGCATGGAGTCATGGACTAAGGGTGAGATATGTAAGAACTCAAAACCTAAAATCCTCTTTCAGAACTTACATAAGCCTTGGGTGTTAGCCGTAAAGTTTGATATATACATTTATACTATCTATATTCCTTATTAAAAATTATATAGGTGTTGAAAAGTTTACATGTTTGAGACATGTAATTTTACTTTTTTACCCTCACTTCTTCTCTCATAGCCATCCTCCATCTCCCAATAAATATCTCCTTCTCCTAATAAATATAGATCAAGATATGATATACTCGGGGAAGAAAAAATACAGTCCCGTCTCCTTCTTCAATCACGATAGTCACGACTTGATATGTCATGTCTATAGTATCCGCCGCAACTCGCGGGTAACATACTCGTATTATAAAAAGAATAGTCTCATGTTGAAAGTTATATGGGAAGAAATGTCTAAAATACCCTTAATTATATATTACACTATTAGTCATTAATCATTTAAAATATCTCAATTAACTCTTTACATTAAAGACTTTTATATCAATCATTTATACCACTCGGCGCCGTCTCTACCACGAACAGTCGTCACCCACTAACACCGTCATCGCCACGAATACCACCGCATAGCGCGGGTACCGTGTTAATAAAATGGAATGAAATTCATATTCATATTTTTCATTCGTAGAGTAAACATGTACAGCTGACAGGTGGGGAGCACGTGAGGCTCTTTTCTCGCATGCTAAAAAACACACTATATTTTTATCAGGGTTTTCCGCATACAATATTACTTTTTAAAACATAATTACATGTATTAAATGGTATTATAATCAATTAAATCATCATTATTCAAAATACATAAAAAAGAAAAAATCAATTTAAAGCACCTTACGTATAAACATCTTTATATATATTAAAAGACAACTGACCTAATAGCTTATTAACCAATCATAGCTTCCAATTTTATCAAATTGACTTTTGATGATGTCATCATTTAATTTTTATAAAATATAATTAATATTTAATTAATATATAATAGAATATTTGATTAAAATAAAGTCGACTAGATATACGAGTATTAAAATTAGTATAGCTAATATTAAGTATTAAATTTAATGTACGTGTAATATCAATAGGGAAAAAAATACTTACGTTTTTTTTATATTATGTTTATTATTTATGGAAATAGAATCCTTATGATGTTCTAATTCCATTTATAAGTTAGATGTCAAGATAAACTATTACTTATCACGTTAACATATATTAAAATAGGAAAATGCTAAACGCATCCCAAAGGGCTGCATTTAAAGTGCATAAAAAAGTTGTACCTTTTTCATATCAAAAGTCCACTCCAGAATTTTATGGTAAGTAAACAACTATTTAATACACCTAAACTAAAGCCTTAAAGGCTGCATTTAGCAAAACCCATTAAAATAATATACAACTTTCTTAAAAACTTATTATTTAATAAACCTCAATTCACCAATCACAGCTCCCAGTTTATCAAGATTAGTAAAATATATACATGTCTAAGTTAATTTATATTTTTAATTTTCCATCATCAATTTATATTTTTGCTCAATTTAAAAATAATTAATATTTTATTGATTAATTAAATTAATACATGTCTAAATTAATTTACATTTTTGGTTTTCCATCATCAACTTATATTTTTTCTCAATTTAAAAATAATTAATATTTTATTACATAATGTCTATATAATAATAAAATATATCTAAATGTTAAAGAGGTACAACATTATTAATACAAATTAATATTTTATTTTATTTTGTTACTTGTAATAAAACTAATTGTAATATTGTTGCTATTAATAATTGTATTTAGAATATAATTCAAATAATCAATTTTGTTATTAGTAATTGTAATTAAATTACATTTAAGATACATATACGGATTATTCTTATATAAACTGAACCTTACAAATAAAATCACAACATACGAAATCATTAAAAACCCCACAGCTGCACTTTTATTGTTTTTAACAACCATGTGTAACGAAAATAAAATTACTTTTTTGCAAGACATCAATACGAATTCGATCAATTGTGTAATCAAAATTAAGATATTGTTTCTCTAGAAGAGTTTGCATAAAAGAAACTTGCTACACCATCCAACCTTAATATGATTTAGTATTCAGTATTTACATTGAATATCTCAAATTTTTTTAAGTATATTTTTACGTTTAAAATATAAGTATGTTTTGTTTCATATAATAATTCTTATATTTATAATATTGTAAAACCCGTGTATTTGACACGGGTCTAAAATCTAATAGATAATTAAAATATAACATACCAAACATCTTATCTTAATCTCAGAATTTGATTTAATCAAAATGACTTTGCTTAAGATATAAATCAAAAGATAAAAAGAAATTACAAATATGCCATTAATTTGTTTTAGGAAAATAAATATACAAAAATTGATACATTTACCCATTTAGGTAAACTTAAATAATCATGCTTTCAATCCACATTTATGATATTTTAATAAGCAAATTTTTTAAGTTAAGTTTTAATACGAGTATATTTTTAAGTTCTCTTCACTTTAACAATACAAAATATACTATAACAAATATATACATATATATATATATATATATATATGGGGAAGTGAGTATGGGACCCCCTACATTTGGTTTTTATAATCATAAAAATCATGTATTTATTTAAAATTCAAACAAATATTTTAATAATTTTTGTATTTTAAACAAATGATGGGGCTCTCATGATATTTATGGATTAAAAAACCAAATTGTGAGGGGTTACTCATCTAAGCTTAAATGGGAGACAACCTCATACTCACTTCCCCCATATATATATATATATATTATAAACACATAGAGAGAGAAAACAATTCTTGTCATAACCATTTTAAGTAGGGATTAGTCACTGAAAGACCAATGTATTTTTCATTTTATACATGGTTGTCCAACAAACTAGAATATTGATGTGTATCACCCACAAACTTGTAAATTTTGTACATGCTTGACCAAAACGACCTGCTATAGCCGGTTAAACATTATTGAGTTGATGTGGCAGCTTACATGTTAAATGTATTTTTTCTTTTGTACATGGTTGACCAATTTACTTTTTTTATTGATATGTATATCACCCACAAACTTGTAATTTTGTATATGGTTGACCAAAAGCATCGTTAAATTAATAATATGGATACCAGGTGTGCATTATACATGATTGACCAAAACTTGTTATTATTATTTGAATTAATCATATGGATATTAGGTGAACATTATACTAATGACATGGATCCTAAAAAACTAACATTCTTCACAAAATACATACGTGGTCTCGTCTTTTTTTAAATCAAAAATCTAATAAATGAAACAGACGTGCCTGGCCGTTTTATCCGGTGATGAAACAAATAGCGGAATGAAACCACCAACCACATCTGTCTGTTTCATCATGTGGTTGTTGAGTTAATAAAGATGAAACCACGTATGTATTTGGTGAAAAATATTGGATTTATCAGAATCTATGTCATCAGTATAATACAAAGTATAAATCCATATTCTTAATGTTAATAATAAGAAAAACATTTTCACCATTTTTACTGGTTATAACAGGTGATTTTGGTCAATCATGTTGGAAGTGTTTGATTGGATGCATAATTATTTGAATTTTGTCATATTGTATTCCGTTTAGTTTTTTCTCTTCTTTTTTTATTTTGCACATATTTTTTTTATTAATGGAAATTTGCATGCGTGGCGAGTTGCTATTCGTTCATGTCACACCCATACCACTATTCAGGTTTCGCCACATTACATCCTTTTCGGGGTTTTTTTTATGACGGGTTACTTTTTCCTTTTATTCCCACTTTTTTTAGTCATACAACCTTTTTGTGACACACCCCGTACCACTACTTGCATTTTGCTACATCGCATCCGCTTAAATATTAAACTAATATGTTGATGTTTTTGCCATATTACATCACCTTTGGGTTTCTACTACGGGTTACCATTTGATTTCTTGCACACTTTTAAACAAACATATTGATGACGCAATTACTTTTGACTAAGCGATTGAAAGTTCAACACATATATACTAAATTAATAACGTAACCATTTTAACAAGACAATTGAAACCCCGCAATGCGGGATCCGAATTTTTCTAGTTTATATTATTTCCAAATATTTTTTTTTCTTTTTGAAAAGTATGGATCGAATAACACAATAGAGTGTCTGGACTATATGTTGTCTCAATCAAATACATGCTAGAGAACCCCCTTCGCCCAATACATAGTAGTAGGAAACACCCCTTTACAATCCGTCTAAGGTCTCGACAATATATTAAGGCAAAATCTTGATCACTTAAATTAAACATGGGTCTCTCAAATCCAATGAGAGACTTCTTTACCCATGAGCTATTAACCCACTAGTATTTAAACTACATGTAATAACTAACATATAAATTATTGAATATACTATTAACAAGAAGGGGAAAGTGAATGTAGAGTTGTCTCACATTTAATTTGGGTGAAAACCCTTCACATGTTGATTTTTTATTTCATAAAATTCATAGGGCCCAATCATTTATTTATTTTATAAAAAATATTTTGAAAATAGTTTATAGATGATTTTTCACCCAATTGGGTGTAAAATTACACAACATTCAATTTTTTCCTAACAAAAATCTCAAAGTCATCATTATGTAACGTATTTTCCAATATAAATCATCTTGTCACATTGCAACGATATAAAATTGTCATAATAGTAAATAAATAAAATATGATAATATATCTTTAGAAAATCAAATGTGGACGGAAAGTGGGGAATGTGAAATGTGAAATATGTGTAACGGGTCCGGTTCGCGGCGCCAAAAATAATATTATTAAAGATGCACTATACTATTAGCCCATTGGGTATTTTTTTTAATTGACGAAATAATATACTTTATTCAAAGTTATAATAACACTGGTTTTATCAGATACCATTAGAGGGTACCTAATGGTGACGACTCATCTACCAAAGACTACTCCCTGTAAGCGCCACATCAGCAAAAAAATACTCTAAGGACTAATCCCCCAAAATGCACCAAATAGACTCATCCCTCAAGGACTAGTCTTGGACCCACCAAATATTTAATTCTACCCATATACTCAAACTTTACACTTTTAACCCTTTAAAATTATAACAAACTAAAACATACACAAATTAAAAACACTTCATTAAAAAAAAGAAACATTACACAATTTATTTTAAAAAACACACAAAAAAAAAACACATTACAATACTTCAAATAAAGAAAACACACATTAAAATAAAAACATTAACAATAGTTTATTATAAAAAAACACACATTAAGCCGGGAGGCGCCATATATGCTCCGTAAGATCATGACGAAGAGCATGATGCACAGTGTGATCTCGAAGCTCCTTGCCGGTACGTTGGTGAAGTGCAATCCTTTCCTCGAACGTACGCTCCGGTAAGATGATTGGATCAATGTCGTCTCCATCCTCCAGTGAGCTTATGGCGTACCCCGCGTCTTCAACCTTCATGTTATGCAATATAACACAGGCATACATTGTTCGAGTGATCCGATTCACGCTTTTTGATCTTGCTTTTGAAGCCCTCCAAATGCACGCTCGACATCCTTCCGGACACTTTCTTGAAACTTTTTAAATTTCTTCCGCTTCTCATCTTGAGGGCATGAATACGACTTTACAAAAGTCGACCATTTGGGATAAATGCTATCTGCGAGATAGTAACCCTTTTTGTAGTGGGTGCCATTAACAGTGAACGAGCTATTAGGTGCACGATCTTCAATGATTTCCCTAAATAAGGGCGACTGGTTCAGAACATTTATATCGTTGTTCGAACCAGCTGATACAAGCGTTGTATGTCCTCCGGTGTTGGTCTACTCAAGTATTCATCCTTGTAAAGTTCGAACACACATTTACAGTAATAGTCTAGATAACACCTTGCTGTTTCTTCACCCATTTGTAGATACTCGTCAAGCGAGTCGGGATTGTAGCCATACGCCAATTGACGTATGGCGCATACACACTTTTGGATGGTGCTGAAACATGCTTTCCTCAGACATCAAGCTACTTGTCTTGCATTCTTTTAAAATGCAAAGGCACAGGACCTGGATTGCGAGATGAGTGTGATATTATGTCGTTCACAATGCGCATGAACACAGGTCTAGACATACGGAATCGTCGCCTAAAGCTCTTCAACGAATACTTTGGGTTTTCGTTAAAATAAGCTGCCATTAGGCACTCGTCAGCACCATATCGATCTCTTTCGACGACCATACGGGGTATGTATGGTCTTGATGATTCACCTTGTTCAAGCAAATCAACACATTCGGCCATGATGCCAAAAAGCTCTTCGTCATCGTCTCCAGTAGGAAACAAATCGGGTCTCGTGTACGTTGATAAACTTGAATGAAACTGGTTGTTCATGATGATTTATGTATACGAAAGTGTGTTTTGGTATAATATAGCAGAATATATGCAAGAGTGGTGTCAAATGGTGGTTCACTTGAAGTGTATATATAGCCATTTTGAAAAACTAGCCGTTAAGGACTAAAGTTGTCACTTTTTTGAACCTGTTTTGAACTATATAGTCGTTTAGGGGATAAACTTGCCAAATGGTGAAACTTATTTTTGTCTTCTTCCTTTAGAATTCATACCCGTTGCATTAAAAAAAAAACAAACGTAAAGACTAGTCCCGGCAGGGACGAACGAGACGGACGAGCGAGGAACGAGTCCTACCTAACGGTGTGGACTCGTCCCTGTAAGTCAAACGAGGCCAAGGACGAACCATTGGCTACCCTCTTAGGGCATTAGTGATAGAATGGAATCTACGTAACATTTACGTTTTATTCTGTATCGAGTATTTTAATTCTTAAAAAATGGAATCTATAAGGCATGATCGATAACTTTTACGTTTTTTCTGTATTGAGTAAACTTTTAAAAACTTTAAAAAGATTTACTTGTTAACAACTACATAGTTACTAATAGGGGTGTTCATAACGCGGTTCAAACCGACAAAACCGAGAAACCGAGCCAAATTTGGACCGAAACCGAGTAGAACCGAAGATCACGGTCCGGTCCACGGTCCCTATATATGATGTCAATCGGGTCTCGGTTCGGTCCGGTTTAAAATCGAAAAAAAACATGGTGGACCGAAGAACAAAGAAATGTGATGGAATTTAAATTATTATAGGATTCTATCTTCCTTTTATTTAATACACATACCTTTTATTTAGCCTAAATGTCCTAAATGGTTATAGTGGACGTTATTTTCTACTAGAAATCTTCAACAGTCGGTTCTCCAAGTTTCAGACTTAACATTAAACTTAATCATATTATTAATTAAATACTTATACCTATATCTATTAATGTTGGTTTTGAAAATCGGAGATATAGCTAGTCTGTAACTTTTTTATCAATTATCAATACTTAATACACAAATGTTATAGCAGGTAGTAGATCGACTAGCAGTATATATAAAATGATCACAGTGTGTAATTGTATGAATACATAAATGTCCTTAATTTTTAAACAATTCACAAGTGAAATTGGCTTGGCACAATGAAATCAATAAACTCCACTTTTGTGGCAATAAAACAATGAATCAGTCACAACAAAGTAACACAACATGTGATTTGTGAATAGAAATTAAACAAACATGACACAAAAATTAAAGTCCAATACTCGGTTCTCGGTCCAACCTTTCAAACCCGAAAACCGACTATGAACCGAGCATGAACCGAACCGAAGACGCCGGTCCAGTCCTCGGTTCTACGTTTTTTAAAAATCGGTTCTCGGTTCGGTTCCGTACATGTCCGGTGCGGTCCGGTTCTTGGACCGCGAACACCCCTAGTTACTGATACGATCTCTTTGTGTACCGATGGACCTTCAAAACCGAGTAACATCAATTTTATCAGTTTTGCACCGTTTTAAAGTGTTCACTTGTGCAATGGAGGAACTTTGATTTGGGGGGGTCAATTTTGTACTAACAAAAAATATTGCCTTTATAGTCTAAAAAACTTAAAAACATTACAGTTTATAAAACTAAACATAGCAGTTGATATATATATATATATATATATATATATATATTAACAAGTCTTCCTGAAGCAAAATATACAGGAAAAAAAAGTACAATTCAACCTTACGAACCTTTTTCTCCTTAAATTCTTCAATGATATTTTCCCATGATACTCTGTCAAATGCATAATTGCGTAAATATTTAGTGGCAGCAAAAAAATTCTAGTAAAATGATACAATCTATTTAAGCAAGTAAGCAACTAAATTTCTTATTAGTTATTACAATTTAATAGGCTAAAACCAATATTCTGACATCTAAATGACAAGAAAAATCAACAATGGTAATGCTCTGTTTTTAAAATTGTATGTCGATAAATAACAAATGTTAAAGCAAAATGCTATTCAAGAAATAAAAAACCTACCTTAATTAAAAGACAATCACATAATCTATCAAATTAATGCTAATCATATCTTATAATCCTAATTATAACAATCATATCACCAACTCCTGATTTCCACAATTTGCTTAGACAATATCACAATAATAATAATAATAATAATAATAATAATAATAATATTTAATAATTAACATAATAATAATAATGATGATGATGATGATATATACCAATATTCTAACAAGGAGGATAAAGCTCAGAACAAGACATGTGGGCTGGCGATCAGACGATGGGTTTTTTAGATTTAGGTTTTCTCTCATGTATTATGTATGCTCCCCAATTTTTTCTATGAGTTTTGGAGGGGTCAAAAATAAAGTTCTTATTTTATACCCAAATATTTACACAAATGGCTCAAACTTTGGGAAGGGCCAGGACCCCCCCTTTCCATAGTTCCGCCTTTGCACTTGTGGGACGAACTTGTAATAATAGCAGGTCCAACGTTTTTTTTAATATCTTTTTTAGTGTTGACTGTTGAATATCAATAAGCTTGTAGTCGTTTACGTTTGCACATTTCTTTTTGTCTCTCCACTTTTGTACTTTATATACAAAACAACAATATACATATGTTATCATTTGTATTTGTTATACTGTAGTTAAGTAGTAATGTTATCAAAAAAGTTCTAAAATAATAAAATTATCTTTTTAATGTCGAATATATTTAATTTTGGAAAGTGTTAATTACAAATAGATGATTTACTCTTAATAAAATTATTCTTTCGCCGTTACCAGTACACCGTTATCGTCGCTGCATTACACGGGTATTATGCGATATATATATATATATACTAGTGTTCAGGTCCGTCCAATGGACGGGTAGTCTCAAAATATATTAATTTAAGCTAAAACTATAAGAATTTAAGTATATTAAATAGATGCTTAATAAAATTAAAATACCTAAAATCAAAACATAAAATGATTCGGTTAAGGCAAAAAGTTGAAGAACTAATACCAAACAAATTAATCCTTTAGGAAAGGTCTATTATCATATCAGAATCATACTCATTTACCATTCACTTAATCCTAAGAGTTAATATGAGTTACAAATACAAAAGTTAATATATAATATTTAGATTAGCCAAATCATATAAAACTTAATAAATATGTAAACTAAAAAAGAAACATACAAAATGTAACTTCATATAAATATTGATTATAGTTTACCATTTTTTTTCAACTTCAGTTAAATTAAAAATTTGCAGCTTCTTATATTCTAAAAGTGTAAACTATATAATTTGAAAAATACATACCAATTTATTAACAATGACAATCTCGAACGTTTTGATTTTCTTCGGGTTGTTCCACTCCGGAACAGTCCATACATGCACAACACGGGGTCGTAGATAATGGTTAACATGTGTTGGTTTAAGCTCTTCAAGATGAACTAATGTGGTTTTATTTTTTGTTGTTGAAGAAGAAGCCATAACGAACCTATAATGGACAACAAACTAAATTAAAATCAATAATAATAACATTAACATAAAAATTAAATGTTAAATCATAATAATAAGAGTTAAATGCAAGAATGGTCCATGTGGTTTCTCAGTTTTTGCAAAGGCAGTCCCTCTCTTGAAATTTTAGCAATGATGGTCCCTGAAGACATGTTTCAGTTGCAACGATAGTCCCTCTCTAACGGAATCGTTATTTAATGTTGTTAAATTCTCCATGTGAGTAGTACGTGATGGGTATTAATGTCTTTCCACCTACACAAACCTAGGGATGTTAACTATCCATATCCGAACTTGTTATTCGAAAATCTGATTCGGGTTTCTTCGAAAAGTTGGATATCATATATTTTTCGGACTTAAAATTTTGGATAGTGACTTTTGAAAAAGTTTAAGAATTTCAATATTTTTTTTCTTAAATCCAAATATATTCGAAAATGTCAAAATAATATCGAAAAAGAATATTTTCAATATCCGGAAAATATTGTTTTACGAAAATATCAGAAACTTATTCTCAATACGAAAACATCTAAGATATTTTTTTTTTCTAAAATTCAAATATTTCGGATATACGGATATCCGAAAACTTTGAATATCCGAAATTTTGGGAGATATCTAACTTTCAGCTCGATTTTTGATATTCGAACTTTTGCATAGTGAATTTTGATATCCTAACTTTTCGAAAATTCTTGATGCCCAATATTTTCAAACATCATTTTCCGAATTTGAAATTTAGGATATCCGAAATTCGAATATCCGACTTTTAAGATGATCGGATTTTCATATCAGAGGGTCGGATACAAATACTTTTGAACACCCTATGTTTGTGTAAGTAAAAGGACATTAATACCCCTCACGTGCTACTTACATGGAAACCTTAACGGCACTAATTAACGGATCCGTTATAGAGGGACTGCTGATGTAACTGATACATGTCTTCAGGGACCACCCTTGCTAAAAAATCAAGAGAGAGACTGCCGTTGCAAAAATCGACTAACCACGGGGACCATTCTTGCATTTAACTCTAATAATAATAATGATTAATATGAAGAAGTTATGTAAATTATATGAAGAAAAGTCGAATGTAACTTGTAAGTTGAACAGATTAAAAGTAGAACATATGTAAACCAACTAAACTGTATACGAACATATATAGGCAAGATAGAGTAAATTACACTTTTCGTCTCTGAAGTTGGCACGTTTTTCACTTTTCGTCCCTTAAGTGAAAAAATTACAATTTTGACCTTAAAGTTGGCAGATTTTTTCAATAATCGTCCAACTTTAAGGTTAAAATCTGCCAACTGTAAGGTTAAAATTGTAATTTTTTCACTTAAGGGACGAAAAGTGAAAAACGTGTCAACTTCAGGGACGAAAAGTGTAATTTACTCAGGCAAGATATAAGATCATTAATTGAAAAAATGTTACCACATAAGCTGACAAACATCCATAACCCAACATATAAAGACTGAAGTTTATAATAATGATTAATATGAATCTATAATATGAATTAAAAAAAAAACATGGTACATTGGTAGTCGAACAAAAATAATAGTCGAACGTATCTTAACGACTTATGGTTTTTTATGTATTTATAGATATAGATAAAAAAAATAATAAAGTTTTTTTTAATTAAAAGTAAAGGGGTTGGTCATAGATATAAAAACTATTATAAAAAATAGATGATTAATGAGAACAACGTCTTAGGCTTAATGAGGGGGATTATAGGTGTCAAGTATACCTCAACCTCCTTTTTTAGTTATATTATCTACCAATAAACTAAAACAGGATTGTAGTTTTCTTTTATCGACACGTAGCGTTGTATTAAAGTGACAAGTGTCTTTTTAGACATATTCATTAAGAAAACCTATTTAATAAATTATTTATTTTAATCTAACCTGTTTGTACTTAAACTAGGATATCAATAACTTAATACAATTATTATCTTATTAATAAAAAAGATATTAAGTATATATATATACTAGTGTTCAGGCCCGTCCATTGGACGGGTAGTCTCAAAATATATAAATCTTATAATAATTGTGAAATAAAAAGTGTATGACCAATATCACAACTTAATGAATACGAAAGATAAAGAAGAAACATATGAAAATTAACTCCATATAAATATTGATTCCAATTTACCTTTTTTTCTCAACTTTAGTTAAATTAAAAGAGAGACAAAAAGTGTATGACCAATATCACAAAGCTAAAAAAGAAATATATGAAAATTAAATCCATATAAATATTAATTCCAGTTTACCTTTTTTTTTCAACTTTAGTTAAATAAAAAGAGAAACAAAAAGTGTATGACCAATATCACAACTTAATCAATACGAAGTTAAAGAAAAAACATATGAAAACTAACTCCATATAAATATTGATTTTAGTTTACCCTTTTTTTTCAACTTTAGTTAAAATAAAAAGAGAAACAAAAAGTGTAGAGTATGTAATTTGTAAAATATGTGAGGGTTTTTTCAAGGTGGTATATATATAGATAATAATAATAAACATTTTTTTATATGATTTTTTTATTAAAGGACGACCATATTTAAAAAATAGAGGATTAATAAGACGATAGTATTAGGCTAAAGGAGGGAGATTAGGACTGTTAAGTGTACCCCTAACCCCCTCTTTTAGTTATATATTATAGATAGATAGATAGTTAATATATTAGTATTTGTAATGAATGTTATGTTCTACGAATTTTTCTCCAAATCAAATTCTAAATTAAACTATATAAAAACAATTTCTAACCTAAGTAACATCTAATAAACCATAAATATAATTTTTATACCCTAAACTTTTGAGCTTATTCCATTGAAGAACTCATGTACAAAATCCTACGCCAAAGTCGCCAAGGTAAATTTTTTTCTTTTGTTGTAAAGTTAGTTTTGATTCTAACGTGTTGGAGGTAATTTTTACCAGCGATTTGCTGGACCTCCAACCCTCTCCTCATGGAAAATACCTTGAGATGAGAAACCCAAGATTCGAACTAAAGACCTTGGAGAAAACTCACCTCCGGAGCCCACATAGTAGATTTAGAAGATATCCCTGACCAACCCACCTAAGTTTTCCCAACTTTTCAAAATTAGGCTTATTACCATTACTATTATTTATCAAACTAAATACCTTATATTGTCTCTCAGGTGTTGAAAATATATTTAAGTTGGATTTTTTTTTTATTTTATTAAATATTATCATCTTATCATTTGAATTAATTAGTGAGCAAAATAGTTTTATTTTTTTTTCCCTTCACCGTCATACAATTCAACTAAAAACTAAAAATAAAATTATTTGAAGAAAGATATATTATCCGGTAACATAATATATGATGATTTATGTAAAATTTTAATTCTTTGTTGTAGTGAATATATTAAACATTTCGTAATATTAAAATTTTGTTTTGTTATATGCTTTCGAGCTATGTTTTTCCCGATTATATGTTATAACCTTTGTTATCACTGGTAAGACATAATGGTTAGTGCTCAAGATACCCTAGCTATTATCGACCATATGTGAAGGGATATTACTCGAAAAGCAAATAAATTCTTTTATTTGTTTGCTCATAAATGAAGTAATAGATATAAATATAATGAATTAATCCGTGCATTATGCACGGGTATCTATCAATAAACTAAAACAGGAGTGAGACATCTTTTGATCGACACGTGGCGTGTTTCTTAAACGACACATGTCAGTTTAAATCTTTATTTTTATATTTTAGATTCCATATACAACTAAAACTTTTAATTATTTAATTGATATATATATATATATAGATTCCTAATATAATTATGACTCTTATATTAAAAATTATATTTATTCATTATTACCATAAATATAGATTTCCATCATAAATCTTATTTTTTGACAATAAATTTAATAATTTAATATATTTATTATTAAACTAAAACATGATTGAGATAATCTTGAAATGACACGTGGCGTAATCATTGATGATACGTGTCATTTTAATTAACTTATTTATATTAAATTAGTTTTTTTAATAGTATATAAATTCAATTTCCTTATTAAATTTAAATTAAACTCTAACTAACACATAATAACCATATTTGATTGATTTTTTCCCATTAATAAAATTGTCTATTTTCTTTTCTTAATTCTTCATCTCCTTTCAATTACAGTACTTATAATAAGTTATTAGCATAAATAATTCAAAAATTGAAGTTTACGATCCGAAATTACAAGATTATTTGTCGTCATCCACTATGCTTACAAGTTCTGATTTTGATTTGATTGTAAAAATTTAATGTAAATCCAAATTTTAACTAAACATATATTATATTTACCAATAATGTTTATTATAACTTAGTTTCGATCATCTGTTTATTTTAACCATACTTTATTTCGTACTTACGGATTATGTATGAAGCATATTTATATTTCTTTATGATACAATCTATATAACTACCATACATCATATGTGTATTAGGACTAGTAGATAATAAAAAGAGAGAGAAGGAGGGACCATGTTACATGCGGAAATGGCTTTTGTATAATGTTGGTCCGGAATTAAGAAACCATACTTATGCCATGTTGTCATCGGCCCTGGTCCCATCACTTCTACCTTTGTACATATTCCTTAATACTCAATCATCCAAACACTTTACTTTCAAATGGGGCCGTATATAAATCAATCTTCAGTTTAAAGTCGAATTAGCAGTTCTTTTTATTTGTATAGAGATTTTTTTTATAGAATACTAGATTATTAACCCGCGTATACGGGGGGAACACATAAAAAGTATTTCAATGTGACACCAGACATCCATCCGATCATATATATTTCAATAGAAGAATACATTATAACGAAACCCATAAACGTAAGAAAAATCTTGACTAATAAAAAAACTCATGACATCTTTTTATATATACTAAGACTTATCGATCAATTATAATTGTTATTTCTTCAAATTGATTTTTGCTTTTGGTTTTAAATTTTGTTATTATATTTATGAATTAAAAAATACGGGCCCACAAAACTTTAAGTATTTATTATATTAATAAGAGTAAATTACAAAACTACTGTCTCCTATGGTTTGTTCATTTATCGTGAACCATCCAACATTGAAAGGTTTTTAATTAACATCGAAAGTATTTATTATATTTTAATCATTTAATTCAGATTTATCTATATTTATAATACCTTATAAAATAAATGGCCTATCTTTATATTAAGTAATTCTACATTTGAATTACCGGATTTGCCCTTGGACTTTTTTGTTTTTTTCCTTACCGTAACTACCAAAAAATCTCTAATAAAACAGACCGTCTTCCCCATTACTGCCGCCGCATTGCGCAGGTACCTTGCTCGTATATGAAAAATACTATCACCACCAAGAGACATTTATTGTTTATAAGTTTGTTTGTTAAGTCTTTGCATAATGATGGTATAAATAAAACTTGTTTATTTAGTATATAGAAAAATTTTCAAAAAGACATTATATCTACGATATTATACAAAATTACTATCAGATTATTAAATTTAAATTACAATATATATAAGGATGAATTATTTTAGAGACATTTATTTTAAAGAGATGTATGGACAAATGTGAGTCATACATTTCTCCACTCTTTTCCCTTTTGGTATGTTTTTTTTTAATTAAAAACCCATTTAGAAAAAAAATAATTTTTTATTTTCTAATGTTTTTTTCTACATTAGCTACTTATTAGAAAAGGACCGATATAGTACGAATATAGTACGGGTGTAGCTCTTAGCCGAACAGGCGTAAGCTGTTCTACTAAGGAGCTTCGCCCTTATCGAACGGAGCCATCGAGGACACATATAAAGGGTGGGAAGCTAAACATATTTGAAAATGGTTTGAATTTGATAAACGACGATCCAAAGGTGGTGGTAGTTGGATTATGTACGTCTTCCACTATGGTTGTGGCGAGGGTTGCGGGGAAGAATAACAATATATGAAATAATTTATATAGCATCCATCATTCTTAATACCATATGACATTAAAATGTAACAAAAATTAGCAATATTTTTCTTTTTGTCAAAACAATGACAAAATTCGACATGTAACCTAAAAGTCATTGTTTAAAAAATAATTTGTTTAAAATATTTTAAAAACATTATAGTTTCAAATAGGAAAATGATTAATCCTCTTAATTAAAAATGCTATAAATCTTTTTAATTATGAGATGATGACATGAGAAAAAATCAGGGAGCAAGATTAGAAAAAGAGAATTAGTGAATACTATATGTCACCATCTTATAGTTTAGAAATATTTTTAAGCTAATCTTTAGAAGGATTTATCATTTTTCATCGAAATAATAATTTAATTGCTTTTACTTATAAAGTGTCAAGAAAATATATTATTCATAATCTAAACACAATTATAAAACAATATAAATGAGAAACATATTAAGATATATAAATTTGGGTTACAATATGTAAGACTATATTTAAAAGTTATGTTTAAGTTTTTCTTTATCATGCTTATGTTGAAAAAAAAAAATTGAAGTTGAAAATTTCTTAAAGTTATTGACATTGTCACATTATAATAATTTATCTTTACAAATATTTATAATTACATTATATTTTTATGTTTGTTACATTTAATATTCATGTAGCTTGTTAAATTCTTATGCAAAGGTAAAAATCTAATGTAATTATGTGGCGGATCATAGTAATCTTTTTGTCATTTACTTTTAGTAATAATAATGTAATATGTAATATTAGTAATATTTAGTACTAATAATAATATATAATTAATTAGTAAATCTAGAAATGGAAGTTGATGTCATTAAAACCATCCAAAGGTAAGAATTAAAAGTGGCTTTTCATGTAATAGTTGTAGGTGTTTTAAAAAACTATTTAAGGCCCTCTTTTATTATTATTGTAAGATAATGCGTCAATAATTTAATGATGTTTGACCTTTAATGTGTCAATGTTATATATACTTAATACTAAATGTTTAATGAAGTCTTTTTAATTTGTAGAATTTGATTTTTCATAGACGAACCTTTAACTTAAAATAGATGTATACTTTGAAATTTATAAGTGAAATAAGTTGAAAGGATTTTATGTTAAAATTTAAAGTTTTTCAAACTACTATAATATAGTTAATTCTATAATATAATTTATTTATTTAGGGGTTAAATAAAAACTATTGATATTGAAGGACTAAAATTGATCTTAACCAAAAGATTAGTAAAACATAATATCATCTTTTTTGATTAATGGCTTAAATTTAATAAGGGACTTCATCCAATGGCTCATATTTTTTCATTTTTGAATTTAAAGTGCTCTTTTAGTATTAATGTTAGATTACATTGATTTGAGAAACATATAGTACGATGAGCTTGAATTGGATTTGGCCCAAAACTAAATCCAAACCGAATGTTTCGGTTCATTTTTTTTGAAACCGACAATTGGACCAAACCAACGATTTGATTTTGAGTTGAGCTTGGTATCGTTCTTCCTAAACACTTTCAGCTTATTATGTTATAAATATAAATAAAACATTCAACTACTCTATTATAAAAAAATATATATATAATAAAGAAACTAAATATATAACTAATTTTTATTAACTTTATATATTCTATTTTGTAAACAAATTTTTGTGAATTTCCATAAACATACAACTGTTTTGATTTGTATACTAGAAAAAAATAAACCATTCAAATATATCAACATATTTATTAAGCATAAGTAGGTTACAATACTAAATAAGTTATATATAAAACATATAATGAAATGTATATAACTTTATTTCAATTCATTTTTTATATGAAAACTAAAATCCAGATCGATCTGTTTAATTACTAAAAAACAAAACTATCCAATGAATTTTTGATGGGTTAGGTTTTTATCAAAAATTTAAAAAGTTATTGTTTTTGGATTCTCGAGTTGATTTTTGCTCATCTTATATGTTACACTAGTCTTAATGCCCGTACGATGTACAGATTGATTATAACTATACAAATCCGTCACTTATTATTTATGATGATTTTGGTTTGTGAGTTTTGAATATATGATTGAGGACCTTTGATTGTATTTTGTTCGAAAGGCTAACATATGCCTAATAACTTAACTCATACATAAAAATACATTAAAATTGAAATGATGAATATACGTGATATTAGAGACTGTTTTTGTGCGTACATCTATTAGTAATAATGAGTTTTATGATATAAATTAGAAACATAGTTTGAATAGGATTCTTAATTAGATTATAGTTATATTCGTATTACTGTATTAGATAAGGATTATTATCACATATTTAAAAACTAACTAAATTTTAATTAATAAACTAGATGACACGTGTCGAGCAAAGATTACGCCACGTGTCGTAGAAAGAAACCTTAATCCTGTTTTAATATATTGGTAGATATCTTAACTTTTAATTTTGAAGAGAAATACTAATTATAGCCCTATGGACTATTATTAATCTATATAAGCAAATTATAATTTATATATGGTATAAGGTAAGATTTATGGTAAATATACTACTAGTTTATGGCATCATTTTTCCTAAACACTTTCAACTTATAAGGTTATATGTAAAACATTTAATTATCAATTAAAAAATATGATAAAGAAATTATATATAAAACTAAATTTTTTTTAGGTGTTGAACTCTTAGTATTATATTTTGTAAATCGAATTGATTCTTTTTTGCATTTTCATAAACATACAATTGTTTTTGATTTATATATACTAAAAAAATAAAATATAACATTCAAATATATTAACATACTATTAAGCATACGTAGTAGTTACAATAGTAAAATGATATAAATATTTTGAATAGTATATATTCTTGTTTCCGTTGGTTTTTTTTATATGAAAGCTAAAAACCGAATCCAGCCGTTTGAATTGTAGAAAAACAAAACCTATTCCAGTGAATGTTTACTTGGTTCGTTTTATAATTTTATTTTTATTGTTTTTGGATTCCCGAGTTGGTTTTGCTCATCTTATATGACACAAATCATACCTTTTAATTGAAGGAAAATGCTAACTACATAGGGGTTGTTGTTACTTGTTACTTTGTTAGTGTGCGTAAAAAAAATTATATCTTACATATGGTAAAAGGTAAGATTTTATTATACCAACATTAGCAAAACCTTTAATTTAATTTGATTCAAGCTCTTTTTTTAAATGACTAGTGTGAGTTCAACGGTATCCTTCTATAATATAATTAAAAGAGTAGGTTGATGATACACCTGACACTCTTAATCATTTTTCTTAGACTTAATTCTCCTTCCTAATTAATTTAGCTCACTCTTTTTTTTAGATTTTTTTTCTTATTAAATAGATAATATACTATCATAAATTTTTTCCAATCAAAACAAATTTTTTGAAATTTTAAAGATATATATACAATCTACAATCCTTAAAACTGTCACAAAAAGTTGTTATATATATACAACCTAAACAAATCATTTCTTTTCTGTCTATTTCGAAAAAAATCATGGTCATAAAGCTTCTCAAAAAAAAAAAAACAAAAACATAAAACAAACATATGCTTTTCTTATATCAAATAATGTTTATTATTTGATATTGAATTGTTATGCTATTGTTATTTTACAACTCCTTTTAAGTTATCTTGTTGTCAATTGTATATTGACCATGACTTTTTCTTCTACAAAAGGATTTATTCTTTTAAATTTATTTTGCTCACTTTCTATATATTTTTATAAATTTATAATTTGACATATAATTTCTTATGTTTTGTAAGATGAAAATAAAACAAAGTTGGTTCATGTTGAATATTTGAAGCCAATACATGTTAATCATCATCAAACATGTGTTATCATTTTGTTTCCCTTAACTTTATATATATATATATATATTTTGAGACTATACGTATATCAAACGTGACTGAATACTAGTATTTATATTTACCTGAAAACTACTTAATTTAAAACTAATTAACGTGTAACACATGTATATATAATTATTTAGCAGAAACAATACGGTCATGTTGGTTATTTAGTTGTTGATATAATTTATAACTATTACTATTATTAGTATTCGCGTGGAGCATCATTTATAAACGAAATGATTTGTGTTACCTTTAAACTAATTGAAATTATAGGTACATTATTTTCTAATTACATTTAAAAAAGTGCTATAAAAAACTTTATATGACATCAAACTACTATATAAAGATTCATAAAAGCACGATATGATTTCGCCTTGCGCACCCTAAAACGCAAACACAACGATTACAAGTATGTTCAGAAAAATCTTTAAGTTTGAAAGTACTACAGTCAATACAAGTTTCGTTACATATTAATATAATAAACCTTTGATTTTATGTTTTTCGACAATTGTTTATAAATAAGACTTGAAAATGAAAAAAAAAAACACATGTTGGTGTTAGTTCATGTATATAATTTATTTTACAAATTCTAATGTCTATACTCAAAGTTCTATTAAAAAGTGTATATTACTATATAAGAGTTAATTAGAAGAAGAGATGTTAAAAAAAAAAAGAGAGATAAAAAGATGTGTTGACGTGACTCGATAACCATTTCTCTTTTAAAAATTTAAACTACACCTTGATCATGTTAGCAAATGACGAAAATCAGATTTAGTGTGTTTTTTTTCTTCTTTTTGTTTGAATTTAAATTTCATATCACCTATCATTTTGGAAAGTTATGAACAACTCCCTTCACAATGCGTGATAATAGTAAGGATATTGTCTACTCTACCATTTCACTTTCGTATCTCTGGACTACCAACCTAGATAGGAAAGCTTCTTCTACGTGGGACTCGTGGAATGAAAGACTGTTTAGTATTTAATTTGGTTTTTTGGAAGGTCTTATTGTTTTGTTATCCTCAAAGCTTGTATGGGGTCGCATAAAAAACATCACGAAGTGAAACTGATGGCTCGACATTCGTTGGAAGAGTTTTTTCTTATGTCTCAGTTTCTGTAATTGACATAAGTTTTTTCAACCTTTATGCGATTTTTACAGTTAAAGTTATGGGTATGATCCAAAATTTATACTTTATTGTAATTCTAGTTTTCTATTGTGACCTCCAGCGTATTCAAGTGGTTCTTCATTCATATAATCATATTAACGTATTTTCGCTGTTCGAGGGGGAAAAAAAAAAGAAAGAAAAAGAAAACAAACAAACTTCATATCTATATAGTCTATAGACAAGGGGCTAAAGTTAACTTCATATCTATAAAGTCGTTCCCTTGTCCTGCCATCCGAATAATAATAAATACTAACAAAATCCACAACCCATCTCCCAAATCTTTTACTGTTTTTTATGGAAAGAATATCATAATTGCTATGAGTATTACCCTATATATCTTACTCCATATGAAGTGAGATTTATTAAGCTACAGAAGATAAAATTTATTTGATTATAACTTTTGTTATTTTAATTGTCTACATCATTGAAATTGTTTATCTTGTAAAACTTATTTGTTGTTTACTAAAAATGTTTATTATCTGATTATTACATATCTACAATACTTTTAATCTATTACAATTATTACAACTTTTAAATTAAGTTTTGGAACAACACAAATATAAAATAGAAAATAACATGAGTACCCAAATTTTTATAAAAGTATATCAATTTAACCAACTTTTTTCAGATTTTCACAAAATACCCAACAAAATCGTAATAACAAGTGAAAATCGCAATGAGATTTTGAAAATCGCAATGAGATTTAGAAAATCGTTATGAGATTTGGCAAAAATCGCAATGAGATTTTTAAAAAATCTCATAGAGATTTTGAAAATCTCATAGAGATTTTGAAAATCGCATAGAGATTTTGATTTTTTTTTTTAATTTTGACTTTTTCTAAAATTTTGACTTCCGCGTTACGTTTTGTGACTTTTTTTTTTTGAGATTTCGACTTTTTTTTATATTAAAAATACACTATTCAAAATTCAAAATCTTAATAAAAAGTCAAAATCAGAAACAAGTCAAAATCTCATTGCGATTTTCAAAATCTCATAGCGATTTTCAAAATCTTGTTGCGATTTTTACTTTTTATTACGATTTTGTTGGGTATTTTGTGAAAATTAAAAAAAAGTTGGTTAAATTGGTATATTTTTTCTAAAAATTAAGTACTCATGTTATTTTCTCAATATAAAAACGTCATTCCATTAGCTAACTATCTTTGTTGGAAAAATCGAGAATTGACTTATTGCAATTTTTATTTTACGTGAACAATTCTATTTTGTTGTAATGGAAGACACTCTAAATTTTTTTTTTTTCCTTCGTAAACCTGCTCTATTAGCCAATTTATTTTGCAAATGATTTTTTTTAACAATAATTTTGTGCTTAGAAGCATGACTCAATTCATTTAAAAAACTTGTATCTTTATTGTTTGAGCATTTTGCTAACATCAAAATTTAATGAAATTAAAGGTTATTTTATAAAGTCCGGAATAAGACATGGACATACTTTATTCATATGTATCACATATATCATGCACATACTTTATTCATGTGCATAACATGGGTATTTTTATAAAGTCCAGATTAAGACATGGAGGTTTTCTGCAATTAAAGGTTAGATTTTACTTACAAAGTGTTTGATGTTAGAGTGTTGAAAATAATTATATAAGTGATAATATACCTCTATAATACATCATAATATTTGGAGTTTTTTCTCCCTTTATATGCTATAAAAATAAGATTTAAAATTTTCAAAACAACCTTTTTACATATTCTAATGAATATCCTCATTCATTATCAGTACTATCTATATTTTTATAGTATCACATCTGGTTGTCATCACTATTGTTCCGTCATATTGTGAGGTAAACATGCAAACATAATGTTATATAAGATAAATGTTAGTAAGTAATAAATTATGGATTGAGATTCCTTAAAGTTGATTATCAACTTTAGGGAAAGTTGGATCAATATTATTCATTGGATAAAATTCAATGGTCAAGATTTAAATATCATATTTTAATCTTAACTATTGGATTTAATCCAATGGCTAAAATTAATCCAGCTTTACCTAAAGTTGAAGATCAACTTTAGGAAATCTTAACCTTTAAATTATATGGAAGAATAACTTAAAATTTTGTAACTTAAACATCTAAGATCAGTTTCTCAAATACCATCATTAATATTAATAACTTTTTAAGTTTATTTTTGATTTTTCACTATAAAAATAGAAAAATCAAGTCATAATAATTAATAATGGAAAATGCTAAATGAAGCCCTTAGGGCTTCATTTAACGCGCATAAAAAGGTTGTACAATTCTATATTAAATGCCGGTCTCCTGATATTTATGGTAAGTAAACAACTAATTAATGCATCTTAACGAAAGCCCTTAGGGCTTTGTTTAGCAAAACCCATCTACAATCCGTTATAAAACATATTGATCTCTCCTATTTTAGGAAATTCAACACATTTTTATACCCAAAATATCCTTATTTCTTAATCCTAATTCTCATATACACCTAATCTATACTTTTATATATACTGTTGAATAGATAAAACAACACTTTCTTTAAAAGTTATGGAGAAATTATCTAAAATACATTAGATTACAATATAAGTCATTTATCTAAAATATTTCCATTAACTTTTTACATCAATTACCTTTGCAACAATTATCTAAAGGCCAACCGGTCTTTTCTCATTGAACATTATGTAAAAGAAAAAATTTCGTTAATGACAAGACTTGAACAATGATCGTTTGTATCAAAACCAACATTTTAACCGTCTCAACCACATGTTTTTGACCTTAAATGTTTACAACTAAATGAGTTATTTATACAATAAAATAAAAGTAAATGATTAATTATCTTAACTTATTTTTCTATAAATTCTTTTAACACTATAATCATTATGCGAATCACAATTGATCATCACTTGAAAAATGAATTGATAAATTATATTTGGTATGAAATGAACACTTTATCACTATCTAAAATCAAATATTATTGGCTAAAACATATATAAAAACAAAGGGAAATGATTAATTTTTTAAAAAGAATGACCTTAACTAAGAGATGAATATATATCACTATTTGATAAAATTAAGAAAAAGAAAATTAATAAATACCATATATCACTATTTGATAATTTTAAGGGTATTTTTAAGGCAAGATCTAATATGGTTTATCATTTCCCACATACAAAACAAGGACAAGTGAATGTTTTTTCTTGGTAAAAACTCCATATACTCGTATAACATATACAGCAATATAATATTATTATTATATTATATTATATTATATTATTAGTAATAACTAGTGCTACTAAAATAGTAGTACGAGTAGTAGATATAGATAGAGTAAATAAATATATATAAAAATTTACACAAGGCAAAGAAAGGCTGGCTCGAGGCTGCGCTCCCACCACCATCAGCAGCAGCATATAAACACTCTCATTTTTTGATTTCCGAGACACACACAACATCTTCATATTTATTTCTCTCTCTCTCTCTCTCTCACACACACACATACATTGTGTATGTATATGTGTATAATTTCCTCCATTTTTAACTTGTTTTCTCTCTCTGCATTTGTTATGTTGCTGTTCTCAAAACAAAACCATGTCTTCTTCTTCTCCTAGGGTTCCCCCCTTTCTCCTCCTCCTTCTACACATCAAGTAGTTTGTTTTTAGTGACACATACAACAGTATATTTTAGACACATATATAGCTTCAAAATTTGATCTTTTTGTTATATTTTTTCTGGGTTATTTGAGCTCTTGAAAAATCAAGTTTCAAATCCTTTTTTCATCGTCAAGATTTTGGTGGGTCTTTGTTTTCATTGTAATTTTCAAGATTCTTGAAGTTAAAAAAAACAAAAGAGTGTTGTGTGTGAAATCAGTTAAAGTGTGTATACAAATAGTTTGATCAAAAAAGAGAGAGGAAGAAACAAAAAAAGTAGACTTGTTTTGTTTTTTGTCTGTATATTAGTCAAAATATACAACTTTCCCTTGTGTGAAAAACATTATATAAACACACACAAAAAACACACACACATAACTTCAAAAGTATTTGTAATAAAATTCTTAAAACAGGATTAGTAATTTTTTAAAAAAATGGCCATGGTGGTTCAGCACCAGCATCATACTGAGATGAACAACAATAATAGTATTACAAAGCATCAGTTGGATAATGGAAAATATGTAAGGTATACAACTGAGCAAGTTGAAGCTTTGGAAAGAGTTTATGCAGAATGCCCAAAACCTAGTTCTCTAAGAAGACAACAATTGATCAGAGAATGTCCTATTTTGTCCAACATTGAACCTAAACAAATCAAAGTTTGGTTTCAAAATAGAAGGTATCAACAAGATTTTGTAATTGTTATTTTTTTCTTTCTTCTTTATGTTATATCCCCATACCTTTTCCCTGGACACAACATGGTTATCTTTGATATTTTTTGTTCAAGACTGTTAATTTGTATGAATTCTGATACATGCATTAGTAGTGAATCTTGATGTTTATGATACCTTTGTTTATTTATACTAGTTTTGGAATTTTAGTAATTAGTCCTTTTTTTATTTGAAAGGTTGTAGCAAATTTAGCTTTTCTTGATTTGATTAGATGTGCAATAAATTAATCAGGGAGAAGTGGAATACATGTGATTTATTATATTTTTTGTTATATTTTTGAGCAAGGAATGGAAGATTGGAAATGAAATGTAGGTTAAATTGTGTGCCGACTTTGATGTGTTAGTCTATAATAATGTTATGCTGTGTTTAGATGTCGAGAAAAGCAACGAAAAGAGTCTTCACGGTTACAGACTGTAAACAAGAAGCTATCTGCCATGAACAAGTTATTAATGGAGGAAAATGACAGATTGCTGAAACAAGTGTCTCAGCTAGTATGCGAAAATGGTTATATGCGCCAGCAGTTGCACACTGTAAGTTTGTACAAGTAATTGTTGCCTAAAAGGTTACGAAGCTAGATTTGAGATTATTTGTGATTCTGTTCATACAAATATTTATGAAAAGGTTGGTTTCTGCAGGGTTCAGCAGCCACGGATGCAAGCTGTGAATCCGCGATCACCACTCCCCAGCATTCTACGAGAGATGCTAACAACCCGGCTGGGTAAATTGGACTTTCATCGATTGGATCTCTAGATTTAGTGTTTCTTTATATTTGTGAATGGTGATCTAATTATTTTTATCGTTTTTGCTTTATCACAGACTACTCTCGATTGCAGAGGAGACCTTAGCAGAGTTCCTATCTAAGGCTACAGGAACTGCTGTTGATTGGGTCCAGATGCCTGGGATGAAGGTCTGCAAATACTTATTTACTTGAATTTATCTACCATCATATTTGTATAAAAATTTTTAATTTTAATATATATATATATGTATATATATATATATCAAATTTTCTATTTTGATCTAATTCATAATAATCTTGATTACAATGGACTTGATTGGTTTTAAAAATTCTATTATTTTTTCCAGCCTGGTCCGGATTCGGTTGGGATCTTTGCTATTTCACAGAGTTGCAGTGGAGTGGCAGCTAGAGCCTGCGGTCTTGTAAGTTTAGAGCCCACAAAGGTAATATGGTTCGTTGTAATTAATAGTTAGCATTAGCCTTACCTTTGATCTTGATGTTAATGTTTTTCGTTATATGTAGATTGTAGAGATCCTAAAAGATCGTCAAGCTTGGTTCCGTGACTGCCGTAATATAGAAGTTTTCACAATGTTTCCTGCCGGGAATGGGGGCACAATTGAACTTGTATATACACAGGTAAATATAAATGTTAATATATATATATATGTCTTTATTATAGTCATTTTTTTTTATCGAAAATTAATGTATGATGCTTTTGTTTTTAGATCTTTGCTCCTACAACACTGGCTCCTGCGCGGGACTTCTGGACGTTAAGATACACTACCAGTTTAGAAAACGGAAGTCTTGTGGTACGTTTACGATTACCATTTAACTTGATTTCTTTTATCAACTTTTATCTGTATTTCTGATCTTACCTTGGGTGCTTAATTTCCAATCGTTTTACAAAATTAGGTGTGTGAGAGATCCCTATCTGGTTCCGGTGCAGGCCCGAACCCAGCTGCTATTACTCAGTTTGTAAGAGCGGAAATGCTACCGAGTGGTTACCTTATTCGCCCTTGTGAAGGTGGTGGTTCCATTATACATATAGTGGATCACCTAAACCTTGAGGTAAAATGAAAACTCAGAAAGAGTGGTTGACTTATTTATTCTATATACAAATATGTTTTTGACACAGTTGCAACAAGATTTATTGCTAAAAGACATAATCTTTATAATGTAGGCTTGGAGTGTGCCGGAGGTTCTGCGTTCACTTTATGAATCTTCCAAAGTTGTAGCCCAAAAGATGACCATCGCAGTGAGTAAAATCTCATTTACTATATTTTCATGGTAAAACTTTATACTTTCTTGTCATTCATTCAGTTCTTTTGGATGTAGGCATTGCGTTATCTTAGACAAATAGCCCAGGAGTCAAGTGGGGAGGTAGTTTATGGACTGGGAAGACAACCGGCTGTTTTGAGAACTTTAAGTCAAAGATTAAGCAGGTTTGCTCTAAAGTTTAATGGTTTCTTTTTCTTTGTGCCGGTAAATTTGTGCTTGTATTTGTAATTTGTAATTTATTCTTCGTTTTACTTCCACTTGCAGAGGCTTCAACGATGCCATAAATGGATTTAGTGACGATGGGTGGTCGTTGATGAACTGTGACGGTGTTGAAGATGTGATCGTTGCAGTAAATTCAACCAAGAGTCTGACCAATTCTATTAATACCTCCAATTCCCTGTCCTACCTTGGAGGGATTCTTTGTGCAAAGGCCTCGATGCTTTTTCAAGTGAGTATTATAACCGTTTCTTGTTTTTTATTTATTCAATTATTTATAGTATGTATTTAGGCCTTTTTTTGAATGTTATTACATTGCTGTACCCAGAATGTGCCTCCAGCAGTGCTGGTTCGCTTTTTAAGAGAGCATCGGTCAGAGTGGGCTGACTTTAATGTTGATGCTTATTCTGCTGCATCGGTTAAAGCCAACTCATGTTCATATCTGGGAATGAGACCCACACGTTTCACCGGTAGCCAAATTATCATGCCTCTTGGCCACACAATTGAACATGAAGAAGTATCTTCTTTCCCTCCTGTTTCATGTTTATTGAATATTAATATATATCCATATTAATCTAAGAACCGAACTTTCATGTTCCAAGTAGATGCTTGAAGTTGTAAGGCTTGAAGGTCATGCACTTGGACAAGAGGATCCATTTATGTCAAGAGATATTCATCTCTTGCAGGTGATTTTTTTGACTTTTTAATCTTCAACTATATATACGGGTTGTTTAAATTGTTATCTGGTACTGTAACTTAATGTTGCAAATGCTTCGATATCAGGCTTATTTTTTTAATTATCTGATTACTAAAACGTTTCGTACCAGCTGTAAGCCTGCAATAAAGCAGAATTGATTATCTAAGGGTAACATGAAATTACCTACTCCAATTTCACAAGCTGGTCTAATAGTCTGCATAAATGTATTTGTAGCAGTTAATGTCCTAACAACTTAGATAACTAGTGTTTGCCAAACACTATAAAATTTAATGAATTTATCATTACGGTTCCAAATTGCAGGAACATATCCAGCAGTATCTTGTACAATCCGCTTTATGTCAGCTATTTAACTTAATCTGACTGTTTATACATAATCTCTTTCTTGAATTGATGTTCATGGTATTGTTGCAATTTTTTGGATTTAGCTATGCAACGGAATTGATGAAAATGCAGTTGGAGCTTGTTCCGAACTTGTTTTTGCTCCAATAGATGAGATGTTTCCTGATGATGCTCCTCTTGTACCCTCTGGATTTCGTATAATTCCATTGGAACCAAAATCAGTTGAGTTCGCGATTACCAGGTTCCTTTTTCCTTTCTTTTATCTTTCCTACAGCTCTTGACTAACTGATTATCTTAACCAGGGTGATGCTAAGAATGCGATGGTAAACACCCATAGAACGCTTGACCTAACTTCTAGTCTGGATGTGACCCCTATGCCTAACAATGGCTCGACCGACATGTCAACTTGTCAAACCACAAGATCTGTGTTGACTATCGCCTTCCAGTTTCCTTTTGAAAGCAACCTTGCTGAAAGTGTGGCAACAATGGCTCGACAATATGTTCGTAGTGTGATCAATTCTGTTCAGAGAGTTGCGATGGCCATATCCCCTTCTGGTTTGAGCCCTTGTGTAGGTCCCAAACCATCTCCTAGCTCACCTGAAGCACTGACTTTAGCTCAATGGATTTGCCAGAGCTACACGTAAGTTCTTTTGCCACAAACACTTTGAGAATCGACATAGACACTATTTTGATGTATGGTTATTCAATTTTCAGGTATCATTTAGGAGCAGATTTACTAAGCTCGGGTTCGGTTGTTGGTGACGTGTTACTAAAAGATCTTTGGCAACATCAGGATGCCGTTTTGTGTTGTTCTTTGAAGGTAAATATAATAAGAAGTGTTTTCTATTTTTAATTAATTTTTATGTAGAGTTCATACTGGTGGTGCTGGGCATGTTGGGTTATGGGTGCTGGGCATGCTAGGTAGTGTTCAAACTATTACCACAAGTTTAGAGTTTTTACCAGCTCAATTGATTTGCCCTGTTTTCTGTTAGATGTTTTCTCCCTGCAGTTGTATAACCACTAAAAGTGTGGGTTGAAATGCCACCTCTACTTTATGTTTGATGATTTTATGATGTTCCAAAATTTTAATCTAATTTATAATTTGGTGTGCTTTTTGCAGTCATTGCCAGTTTTCATATTTGCAAATCAAGCAGGGCTTGACATGTTGGAGACAACTCTTGTGTCATTACAGGACATCACATTAGACAAACTGTTCGATGAATCTGGACGAAAGGCTCTCGTTCCAGAATTTTCCAAGATTATGCAACAGGTATATAATCAATTCAACTTACATGATGAAGTTTCAATTTCTTAAATCTTTTAACTAGAAAGTATCATAAGTTTTGCGATTTTTCTAATCTACATTGTTGGTTTTTTCAGGGATATACGCATTTACCTGGTGGGATTTGTATGTCAGCAATGGGACGTCATATATCATATGAACATGCCATAGCATGGAAAGTTCTTGCAGCGGAGGAAAGTACTGTCCATTGCCTTGCTTTTTCTTTTGTTAACTGGTCATTTGTGTAACATGCTTCCCATTCTTTGCCCATTGGTGAAGTCCAGTAAAAATGTTCAAATATAAGTAATCAAAAATGGTTAAAAGATGTTCAGGATTTGGGCGGTCATCTTTTTGTATGAACTTTGAAGCCTTGGTTATTTATTCCAATGGTGCCATTTTTCCTTGATATTAGAGGTTGTTTTAGGTTTGGTCAGTTCAAATTTCCATATCCAAGATCTATTAAGCATATATTTTTTCTTTGATATAGGCAACCTGCAAAAAATACGATATTCACCTTTTACAGAAGCATGCAACAAACGTATCATTGACCATTTTGTTGACTTATCAATAAAAGAAGTTGATTTGTCGACATGTTGCATTAAACGAGTTCAAAATGCTAGATTAAGAAATATACTTGTATAGTATATCGGCAAAAAGTGAACAAGTCGTTGCCCAAAATGTCGCTTTGAATTATGAATAGTACACATGGTTTGCGTAACTTGCAGGACCAAATGGGAATTTAAGGAATACTAGAAAAGCTGCAATGGTCTATGATTTGTATAATGCTGATCTTAATGGTCCAACTTTTGGCTTTTGAAGGTATTTTATAGGATTTGTGAGTGTAGGTTAGTGGGTTGTGTTTCCATTTGTGTTTGTGCGAGGCATGTGCTATTTGTGGTCCATTGAGACCTGATCTGGGTTGACATGCTTTATCTTTTTTGACTAATGTTGCTGTCATAACATTCTTTATATGTCAATCAGATTAGTGCCCAAAAAAGAACCTTTTTTCCCCCCACAAATGCAATCATGGAACATGAGGTCAATTGCAGTGCTTTAATCCACAAATTTGGGTTTTCAATGGAAGGACAGCTTAAAGACAATCAACCCAGATTCAGCTTTATGTTAGTGGTAAATAAGGTGGGTCGGGCAACTAGTCAAAATATGTTGCAACACTTTGGACAATTTAAATTTCCTGATAGGTTATCTCAAAGCGGTTGGTTTTTTATAGTTATTATTCATAATGACGTAGTCTCCGTATGCTGGTAGATACTGCCATCTCTAAGCATATAACTTGCATAATAAACTGATGATATACTTATGATCACATTGGAAGAAGTCATGCTATCTGCTATCCGATAATCCATAACACCGGAAAGGGAGCAAGAATTATTTTTTTTCGAAGAAACAATTTTAAAAGTTGTTTGTCATATTTATAAGAGTCGCATCCGATAATGCAAAAAATCAGGGCCTTTAACACGAAAATAGAAAATGGACCTTCAAAAGAATTTGTAATCCACATCAGGTCTAACACCCATATTTAAAAATATTAATTTTTTTTAATAAATAATGACCACACGTGTCAGACAAGGTCTTATTAAATAAAAACGTATTCAATCATATATAATTAACTTGTATATATATATAGATATATATAGGTTCTAGGTAAAATAAAACAAGTATTAAAGTAAAACAAATAAAACAATAGATTTTCCTTCACTAACAATCATTGTGCATCATCAAAATCATCGTGTATCAATATATATGTGAATCTCCGTGCATCAACTTTATCATGATCTAAGGGTCAAGATCTTGTCTTATTTGTTTTACTTTAATCTTTGTTTTACAATAACTAACCCCATATATATATATATGTGTGTGTGTGTGTGTGTGTGTGTGTGTGTGTGTGTGTGTGTGTGTGTGTGTATATCCTGGGAAAAGGAATATAAGATTGTCCGGCACCTAAGTTTAAGTGTGGAACCCCTTACATACTAATGTTTTATTATTTATTGTTTAATGAATAAATGCATGAGCCCCCATGATTTTTATGGATTAAAAAAAAATATGTAAGTGTTGCACACCTAAGCTTAGATATCCGGCAACCTTATATTCCCATCCCCCATATTTCTTACATTTTGATAATTATAATTAATTGTTTGTGATAAATATATATAATAATTTGAAAGAAATAAAATTTTCACAACCAATTTCACTATTAATGTACTACATATTTATATACCCAAACAACGAAAGTGTTTTCTTAAACTATACTTCATTCTTTCTATTAAAAATCAAGAACAACTCTAAGTTTTTTTAATCTCTCAATGAACATATTTATCTCAAAATTAATGTTTTGATGACCAATGACATCCAAAGAATAAGCTTATGATAAACGAAAGTAACATTTGTATTTATTTCATACTTATTTTTTTCTTACTTTTAAAAAAAAATTACATTTATATCAGTTAAATGTTAAAAAATTACATTGTACTAAAATTTAAGTGGGGACAGTTGTCTAGCTGACCCCACTGCCCCATGCTGCCGCCGTCCCTATTTAACACCACCTTTTAATTTGTGGATTATGGTATACGAACATTGAACAAAATGACATTTTGTATAATTATCAAAGAGTTTAAACCAAAATCAGACGGGATTACGGGAACCACCTTGGAGAACTCGAAAATGGCCATATTAAAGTTTCAATGCTTTTGCCAATGCTCGACAAAATTGCATGATAGTTGATAGTATGCATTATATATAGTTGCATGATAAAGTCAGGTCACTAAAAAAAAAAATGAGCCTTTTGTTTTTCTTTCTTTTTAAGTTAATAGGAGGCGAAAATCCTAACAGTTTGTTTTGTTTGATCTTTGCGTTGTTTCTTTATCTTGTTTTGTTTTGTTTCGTCACTAAACAAAACAAAAGGCTCTTATTAACATAAAGTCAGGTCACTAAACAAAAAACGTTGTATCTACCTAATCATTATGAATCATGGTTTGAGTATGTAGTGATGCCATTAACACAAGCAATGACGACTGCCTCAGATAGTCCATTTAGACACGAAATCAACTCGAATCCTTTTTAGTCACGAGTTATAAACATCCACAACAAATGAATAATCAATAGCTGCACAACTGATCTAAAGATTGGCTTATTCAATATGGAGTGTGGTCAATGAAATTATATATATAATACTAAAAACCAACTTTGGCTTGTGAGAGGGAGTTACTGTAGCTAAAAGTACTTCCCCTTTAGCATAAGGTACAAGTCTTTAAAGCATCCAACATAATTAATGGACTTAACGACGCTTAGGTAACAGACTTAACGACTGTTACGTGACGGACTTAATGACCGTTATATTTTTTTTTTTTTACTTTTTAAACTTTCCGCCAATTTTTTTTTTTTTTTTTACATTTTCCCTTTTACCTTTTGTCACATAACTTTTGTTTTTTAAACTTTCAACATACAAACTTTGTTTTTAGGTATAAAGTTTCTTAACTTTTGTACTTTTTTTCATAAAACTTTGTTTTTAAACTTTGCTCTGAATGAAAGTTTTCTTTTATTTTTTTTTACGATATAACTTTTGATTTCTAAATTTTATTACCAAAGTTTTATTTTCTTTACTTTGAACCACAACTTTTATTTTCTTAACTTTTGTCACGCAAATTTTGTTTTTCGGCTTAATGTTTTTGTAACTCCTATCACCAGAGTTATGTTTTTCTTCTGGGGCAACGCCCGGACAGAAATACTAGTTTATTTCCAATTCTTATCTAACCAACTATCTGGTGCGACACCAACATTTTTACAACAACGTTGATCATATTCTTGGAAACTCATCATCATATTTCCATGCATAGTTTCTCTTGACTGATCTTAAAGGATATGGAAAAAAAAAATAACAACAAACTATTTTACTTTTATTTCAAATAACATTAATAATAATAATAACAATAAATGAAAAATTAATTCACTTTTATAAATGTAAAAAGTGAGACTCGAACCAGAATATAATACCCCAAGGTCAAAGAAAAAAAAAACTTGTGATTGGTGTGGACGAGATGATTTGTTTGTAATATAGTTAAAGAAAGAGTTGAAACATAATTTTATATAAATATACTTATTTATCATTAATATAATGTCATTATTTTTATTAGCGTGTGTATAGTTTATAGTTATTGCCTTTTAATATAATATAATAATAATAATGTGTCTTTTAATTTAATGTTAATGATGATTTGACAACAAAAATTGGGTTATTAGTATATTGGGTTATTTTTTTTTGAAAAGTATTAGTATATTGGGTTACTAGATTAAACCTGTACGTTGTACGGGACTGACTGAGAACGTAAACTAAAATTAACTGGGAATTATATTATTATTTATAGCTTATGAAAATATAAAAATAGTCAATTTACAACTGATGCAAATAATAAAATTATTAATTTATAAATATATAATATATATACTTATCAAATATGTTAAAACATGACTAATGAAACGTAGATATATATATATATATATCATAAAATTCTTTTTCAGTGATCTATATATATTAAATTAAATATAATATAAAAAACAATCTCGTTTAAAACAATGATCATTAGTTTTTTATTTTATTTTTAGAACGGCACAATGATAATTATCATTGAATTGATAAAAAGACGCAGTCTAAAGCATATATGAACATCTTTGCGCTCATATATTATCAAAATACGGAATCTTAGTTATATGAAGATAAGTTACAAATATAGATTTAAATATAAAATTGATAAAGTAAATATCTAATTTAACATTGATAATATAATCGGTTAGTAAAATATTAGATGTAATTAACAATATAATATAGTTTTATATTATATTAAAGTATATTATATTCCACATATAAAGATAATTAAATACAAAGGAAAATCAAAAGAGATAAATTACAAAGATCGACAATATATTATGAATCTCTTTTGATTAGTTTTAATATTCAATGAATATCTACCGTAGTTTCCAAAATATAAATAAATATTAAGTTAGATCAAGTTGTTTGTATATAACACTAAAAGTTAGAGGTCATGAGTTCTAATCTTGTTTTTGGCTTTTTTATTTGCTATTTAAGATTAATTAAAAAAAACATTAAAATTATGACGTTGCAAATGAAATGCCACATGAGCATTACAAAATATAAATCTAAATGTCAATATATCTAAAAAAACATTAAAATTATTACAAAATGACACCTAAGAAAAAAGCCTAGTTGGCACAAAAAAAGAAGTGCTATCTAGGAAAAAACCTACCCTCTCTTAGTTATATAGAGAGATTAGTCTATAGCCCTATAGGTGAAAGTAGTTTAGTGTGTTGGTCTAATAATCGAGTTTTTGATGAAAACTCTAACAAATTATTGTTTTTCGTTTAAAGGTTTGAAAATCTAAAAAGCAATAAGTGATTGAGAAGTATTGAAGTTTACTCATTATTCATTTGAAAACAACTTGATATATATGCAACAATTATATATTTTTAAAAAGAAAAATCTTAGTTGAAACTAAGAATTGAAACTTAAAATTTGGGTTATAATAATATTTTTTTCGACTATTTTCACACAAGTTTTTATTTTGAAGATTTTTATGGACTTTTAAAAACTTTTGGGGTTTGTGTTTTTTTCTCAGATGTCATGTCTAGATAAGGTTATTTTATATTATAATTTGTATTCATTTTTTAGATAAACTAAAGTAGTGTTTGTTAAGGTCTTAATAAAAAAACATGATTTAATCAAAATATTTAACTTATTAAGTGATAAAAAATGTTTCTTAATGTGACGTAATAAACAAATAATAATGGCATAAAAAATGAATTTTCTGATTATATTCATACAAACATTTTTATCAATTTAATTACTTTATTAGTTCAATCACTTTTTTTTTTTAAAAGGCAGAGCGAAAATATAGCTAACATCTCCAACTTTGATGTGTCCATACAGGGTTCAAATTTTGGCAATGCCATAAAGGGTTTGCTCTTCCATGTATAGACCCGTATATACATTGATAAGGCCCTCACCACGGGCAAAATTTGAACCATGACCCTAGGAAAAAACCACAAAATAGAAAAATCCCTAACAATGTTATCACCCAAGTAACTAATTCAATGTTACCCTAAACCTAAATTTGAAATCTAATCATACGCAAACAATGGCATTGGAAATGGAATGGTCTACATGATGTACCGGGTCAAATCCGGATCTAGATTACGACCCGCCCTCTTTTTATTTTTTCCAATGCACCCTCCCTCTCTCATTTCCTCAAATCCCTCTTTTTCTAAAATCCAAAAGTTATTATTAGGGTTTTGATTTTATCACCTTTTTCGCTCCAATTTTTTCAAAACGCCCCAATCTTGAATCTTCTTGACCTATACATACAGATTCTCTCACTATATCTATATCGCAAGACCCATATAAACATATTCGGGGTTTGCAGATCTCTAATCCCCCCAACATGTTTTGGAAACTTACATCTCTATCTGCTTCTTCACCTGTAAGCCCTTTTCATTTTCTAAAGATACATACAATTTGTTTAAATTAATTTCAGATATATAATCAATGAATGAATCTTTTTTAATTTTGTACTGCATATATTTATTCCTTAAACAAAAGATATTACATTTATTAGTTTCTTGAAACTAATTAAATATTATAAGAATTTAGTGTATTATATTTGATGATTATGTACTTTTATCTGATGGCATTTCTTTATTTATGAAAGTAACTAATGATTTTGGTATATTTAATGTTAGGAAATGGGTATTTTTGGTTATAATTAAATAATGTTGGGTTCTTTACCCAGCTGAAAAGTTAATACATTTAAGAAAAAAATAGGGTGCTAAACAATGAGGAAAGTTGAGTGATAGACAATAGCTGCCACGTTAAATTATTAGGCGGGTCACAATCGTTTCATTTCGCAGAGGACAAAATTATCTCATAGATGGATAATGGCTGTATAGTTTGTAGTTGGTCATGTGTTAATGTGTAAAGAAGAAAGTTTTCTTTATATATTATAGGCTTTTTACTGAGATGGTAACAGTGGATGTTATTATTAGTATTTATATAGTTGGAGGTGCTAAAGAATAATATGTATCTGTTATTTAGTTCTTGGTTAAGCAGTTAAAATGGCCACCTTTATTTGGTCCTGTAATATGCAGTTAAAATTTTACTTTTGTCATGCACAAAATCACCCCGCTTTATATTTCTGCACCTTTTTTTTATGCTTGAATATAGGATATACACATGTCTGCCATAGGCCGGCAGTTTTTCATTTCGAAAAGCAACGATTTTGTATTGATACATGTTTGCATATGGGTGGTTGTCAGTTAATGTTAATCTGTTACCTCTTCATGTAATATGATTTTGTAATATGTTTTAGGTCGAGGCTATCTTGGACAAGGAAAATGTCACATTGGAAGAGCTGTTGGATGAAGAAGATATAATCCAAGAATGCAAAGCATTAAACAGCCGCCTTATCAATTTGTAATACCACTTTCTTCTACTTGTTATTTAAAGTCTTTTAGTTGGTAATACTTTCTAGATAGTTTAATTTTCACACTGATATTCACAATCTCAAATGATATTAACTTGCAATTACATTATATTAACCTGTCCCTTGAATACTTAAGGACTGCTTGTTTTTCAGCTTACGGAATAGAGTTCAGGTTGAACAATTATTGCGGTATATCATAGAAGAGCCTCAGGAAGATGCTGATAGCAAACGTACTTTCAAGTAGGTCATTGATCGTAATTTTACAAATATAAAAACTTCAAACACCGGGTTGTTTTTTTTATTGTTGGAAATTATTCTGAAATGTCTCATATAACATACCCGTTTATAACAAAGCTTAGTCGCAGCAACTGATATTTGTTTCATGTGTAAGGTTCCCTTTCATGGCTTGTGAGATCTTTACATGTGAAATTGATGTAATCTTCAAAACTTTAGTGGAGGATGAGGAGGTGCGTTTCATACACATTATTATTATTATTATTATTATTATTATTATTATTATTATTATTATTATTATTATTATTATTATTATTATTATTATTATTATTATTATTATTATTTATTATTATTATTATTATTATTATTATTATTATTTATTATTATTATTATTATTATTATATTATTATTATTATTATTATTATTATTATTATTATATTTTATTATTATTATTATTATTATTATTATTATTATTTATTATTATTATTATTATTATTATTATTATATTATTATTATTATTATTATTATTATTATTATTATTATTATTATTATTATTATTATTATTATTATATTATTATTATATTATTATTATTATTATTATATTATTATTATTATTATATTATTATTATTATTATTATTATTATTATTATTATTATTATTATTATTATTATTATTATTATTATTATTATTTATTATTATTATTATTATTATTATTATTATTATTATTATTATTATTATTATTATTATTATTATTTATTTATTTATTTTTTATTTTTTTTATTTTTTTTTATTTTTTTATTTTTATTTTTATTTTTATTTTTATTTTTATTTTTTGAAGTTCGATGTATCCAACATTTACGCTCACATGACCCCTTCTATACCCCAAATTTGCAGCTTATGGATATGCTTTTCTCCTTCTTGGAGCCTACCCGCCCTCATAGTGCATTGCTGGCTGGGTACTTCAGTAAGGTCTATTCCTAATTGTTACTTCTTCTGTCTTGGTTACTCTTTTGACTGTTCTATAAATCGTCCTTAATTTTTATGTAATATATCGTAGAAAGCAATTGGCTGAGTCATTTGATGCCTTATTGTAGGTTGTGATATGTCTCATGTTACGAAAGACAATTCCACTTATGAATTATGTGCAAGTGAGTACAATCTTTTGGTTTCAGTCGTTTTTAATTCTTGTTTTGTCTAGTAATTAAGTTCTTTGGATATTCCGACCTTTTTTTTTTGACTGGATAGTCCCACTTAATTTAATGTTTGACTCCATTCAAACTTTCATGCCACTTACTGTAGTCATGTTGATAGTTACATTTATAGCATGCAAATTTATAGTCTAATCATTTAGGTATGGTTGTTTTTGTTATCGTCATACTCTATTCAGGATCACAAAATAATTTGTTATTGTCGTTTTTGTAATTGTCATACTCTATACAGTCATAACAATGACACTTTTAGTTTTATACTTGCTAAAATCACACTTACTCGTCAAAAACCTTAGTTTTATACTTGTCTAAATCTACATTTATCCGTTAAAAAGCCTTCGTAGTGGTTTACCTTTTGAGATGATCTGGGAAATATCGTTTTCCAGGTCACTTACTTTGTGACAGTTTTGACAAGAATTGGTTTGAAGCTGCAAGTAATTGCATCTTTTATTGAGTAGTCATGATGATCACTTTATAATGGGGGTTTGGTCACTTTTGTATAGCAAAGACTAGTATTTAGTTCCAATCATGCTTGTAGCTTCAATTATATTCCTGGCCTTTTGATGGTATTAGCGTATTAATATGAACATTTTGGTTTTGAATCTGCGTCCCCTTCATCGATTGAAAGAAATTTGTCTCAGAAATATCATATATCTGCAGGCACATCAATATGTTTTCCAACAGCTGGTTGATCTAATAGGGATTACATCAATCATGGAGGTTAGTAGAGTTTTCATTCAAGTTGCAACGTGGCTTAAATTGTCTATATTTTGAAATGTTACGCAAAGTTGTAGCATTACCACGTTCATATATAGTGAATAATTGCATATTCCGATATTCTGTTTACTCAGGTCTTGGTTAGACTTGTTGGAGCGGATGAGCATATCTATCCCAATTCTACAGATGTGATGCAGTGGTTGGCTGATAGCAATTTGTTGGAGATGATAGTGGATAAATTGAGTCCTTCAGTAAGTTACTTTTCATTCTCAGTGCCTGTACACATATCATGAAAGCTCTAAATGTGGATTTCTCAGTTCTCTGATATCTTTGACTTATATCTTGATATCTCAGAGCTCTTCAGAAGTACATGCTAATGCAGCAGAAACTTTATGTACTATAACACGAAATGCGCCATCTCCTCTTGCTTCTAAACTTTCAAGCTCAAGGTCTCTATTTTTCTCAACCTCTTATACTCGGCATATATCCTCAAGGGTGTAATTGTTATTTGTTTGTTTTCTATCAGTTTTGTTGCAAGGATATTTGGTCATGCGTTGGAAGATTCACATTCAAAATCTGGACTTGTTCACTCATTGTCTGTGTGTATATCTTTGTTGGATCCTAAAAGATCACTTCCTTCAGTGTTATTTCATTCTTTTCGAGGTCAACATGTATACGAGGCACCTGTGCAAGTTAATCAAGAGACAGTAGGTGCAATGCTGCCCAAACTTGGTGAGAGTCTACATATAGTCTCAATGATTTATGAATTTATATTACTAAATATATAAGCTCTGATATTATATCAATAATTTATGGTTTTTCAGGTGACCTGTTGATTTTGTTAAATGTCTCATTAGATGAGAAAGTTCTGCCAACTACATACGGTCAATTGAAGCCTCCTCTAGGGAAGCATCGTCTTAAGGTTAGTAAACCTGGATTAGTGTTGGTTTTTGCACAAAACTTGGCAATTCTCACAAGAATAATGCTACGGGAGAGTAGCACTTTTCATGAATGATGAGTTTATGTGCTTGCAGATTGTTGAGTTCATTTCTGTGCTTCTGAAAACTGGGAATGAAATTGCAGAGAAAGAATTAATCAGCTCTGGAACCATTCAAAGAGTTCTTGATCTTTTCTTTGAGTAAGATGCCACTTTTCTTCCTTCTTATAGTTTCTTAACAATGATTCATTATGGCGTATTTAAAAGTGATTCTGTGATTATTAATTGCTGTAGGTACCCATATAATAATGCTTTGCATCATCATGTTGAGAGCATAATATTTTCCTGCCTAGAAAGCAAAAACAATACTATCATTGATCATCTTTTTCTAGAGTGTGATCTAATAACAAAGATTCTACAAACTGATAAGAATCCTATCCTTTTTGGTGTAGCTGATCAGGTAACTAGTGGCATATGTTATATGAGATATCGTTCATACTGTATGACAAGATAGTCATGGTTAATGTTCTGTATATGTAAATTATTCACTTGATTTCTTATGCAACAATTGTTTAATCATGCAGCCAACCCTGCCTGCTGCTGAAAAAAATGCACCCCGGGTTGGGAACCTTGGACATGTTACACGCATTGCCAATAAGATCACCCAGTTAGGAAATACTGATTCCTGTATTCAGAAACAGATACAGGTTTGTATTTATTTTAAGAAAGATTTGTAGATGCCCTCCATAAAAATTTCAAGTGCTCTCTACATTTTCTCAATAGAAATGTCATCAATTTAATCTTGGTTTGTTATATTGTTCTTTATATATTTATTTTTATCTCATAATCGTAGGAAAGTAGTGAATGGAACGAGTGGCAGACTACAGTTCTACAGGAACGTAACATGGTTGAAAATGTCTATCGGTGGGCTTGCGGGTACGTTTCTTGTACCTTGTACTTTGCTGCCATGTCATCTCCATTAGACACATCTTATGAAAAAGAATGTAACTTTTTGATGCTTTCAATGTTTGACTGGAATCCATATAGTGTCTTGCCGTTACTCAAATTTCTGATGTTTTCTTTGTTTACATACTGATATTCTAGTCGACCGACTGCATTACAAGACAGAAATAGGGATAGTGATGAGGATGATATTCATGACAGAGACTATGATGTTGCTGCTCTCGCAAATAATTTAAGTCAAGCATTTAGGTACAACATATATGACAATGATGAGGGTGAAGAGGTATGTTGAATATCCTTTTTGTATATATACATTCTTTTTACTTAATCTTAATGTTGTAATCATTTTACTTTTCAATCTCGCTGTAGGGTCACAGGACTCTTGATCAAGATGATGAGGTAATATCTATATCCGTTAATGCTATACTGTTCAAATTTCATTTCCCATTTTCTTTGTGTTATCACTGTGATCATATCTTCAATCTTTATTGCCTTGCGTGGTTTATTTCAATTATATAATTAATAACTTTGTGGCATGTGAAATGCAGGAGGGATACTTTGATGATGAATCTGCTGAAGTTGTTATATCATCCCTTAGGCTTGGTGATGACCAAGGCAGGTATGTTTCATGAATCTTTGAGTGAAAAGTGTTGCTGTCAATGAGGTCGGCAGTATGGGTTGAAACAGGTTTGGGAATTGAGATGGAACGAATTCGTTTGCTTTTTAAAATGACTGAAATTGTATATATGCTTTGTTTGGTGCAGCAGCTTGTTTACAAATTCAAATTGGTTTGCTTTTCAAAATGACAACATGGCCGATGATGACCCTACCTCATTTTCTGGCATGCTGGATGAGATAAACTTGAATGGAGCATCATCCCTTGGTGGTAATAGCAGTAGCGATGATGAAGTGGTAGTTGGAGAAGATGAGGAATTGGTTAATGGTACAACTTCTAATTCTGATCCCGTCTTCCACGACATTGAAGCAACAGATGGAGACTTGAAAGCTACCGCCTCTGGCGGTGGTGGTGTTTTCAAATGTGAGTCAGGAAACAATGAAGATGTGCTAGCAGATAGGCCAGGGGTGAATCCTCTTGAAGATAATGGAGATATGCCAAGTGTGGAGGCGCCTACGAGTCCTGTTACACCAACAGAGTCTTTATCCAATGATACATTTTCTTCGGCTAATTCTAATGATGGGTCAGGGTTATCTGATTCGAGCCAAAAATCGGTGGCTTTGTTTGAAGAAGATGTTGAGTTTGTGGGAGTAGAAGCTGAAGGGACAGAGAAGGCGATGGATCAAGCTCTTAAAGAGGGCATCGTAGGGGAAGCTGGTCCTTTAAAAAGGAAGATCATACCAAATGGAACTGACAAGGATAATGTAGAAAGTAGAGGCGGGCTGAAAGAGTTTAATGACACAAATTACTGGAAAGTGGACCAAGAAGTTGAGGTTTTGGAGTGAAACGAAGTTTTGGGAAGCAATCCGAGATTATGCAATTGCATTAACTGGAGACAGACATCGATAATGTACAGTATAATTTTGTTCAGGTCAATGTAGTATGTCGAAGACTGGTTATTATTTGTCTTTTAGTTATTTATTGTTTACAGATTTTGTTTTTTCTTCCACAGTATGATTTGGATTTGTGTCCATTAGTTCAAGTGCAACCTTCTCTATATAGTTTTTGTTCCTACATTTCATTCTTGTATTCCTCCAGAACTTCTGCGTTGAGTCAAAAATTGAATTAAATACATCATTCAGCAAGCAATTATATTGCATTAAAGAACTAGTATTGATTGCTTCTTAAAAGTATGCTGTATGCATATGACGAAAAGGAAACATTTATGGTACAAAGTCTCCAAAATTCAACTACACAAACCACACAAGTTATCCATACAACTTTGATGCTTCTAAGCGACTATACTAGTAGTCGCCGTTTGGTTAGAAGACTCAAGCCCATGTCTGGTGCTAGCCATCCCAGTAATTGGTTTTCTGCAATTCCCATGATACAAATGGTTAGTTGCATGCAATGCATGACTGGATATGACCGATAACAAATATTAGAATGGGAAATGACAAATATCACATATATATGTTTTAATTTCCTTAACAAAAGAGCTATTTAGAATGGGAAATGATATATCCTCTTAATAACCCTCCTATGATAACACTTGGTAAAATCAAAGAATGAGATTAGAAGAGTTATAAAATATAGATCTTGAAAAGTGATTAAATAAATATAGAAAGGAGACTGGAGTTAACCTTCCATCATCATGGCAGCATGCACCCATCAGAATATTCAGCCTTTTTGTTTTCATCACAAACTCACTAAACCATTATAAAAAAAATCATAATGAGAATCTAATCGAGTCTCTTGTGTGCATGTGTTCAGTTAGTATAAAAAAAAACAGTGCACGATCGTGTTTAATTAGAACATGCTCTGAACTGTTTAATGAAGCTAAGTGTTTTATTGTTGGAAATATACCACAAGTGAAAATTTGACCCATCTAATTACTAACGAGCAAATTAGATATAGTTTAATTACTAACAAGTGTTTTATTCTCCAAAGTGTGGTTTTAATGCATAGCAACTCATAGATTTATCTGATTAAAAGATTCCCAAAATAGTATAGTTTAATTGATCATATATGACAAACCATTTGGTTATTACAAGGATAAAGAGTTTCTGAACACAACCCTTTTCAACCACAACATATATTACCCATTTCAACCTCTTACCTAACCCACCCACTCTGCCACGTCTAGAATATGCCAACGTAACAATAACATACCTGAAAGGTTCATCACCAACTCGTTTCACAGCACCTGCTGAATCTTTATAAAGCACACAAGTTAAATCATCAAACCTTTCAATTCCAAACCAACTTGCCAAAGTCCCAAGAAGTTCTTCATAAGACCCAACAACAGAAAGATCAAGTTTTCGACCCACATCCTCAGAATCTACGAACACTTCACAGATACTGGAAATGAGTCCATAGTCATCTTTTTGATAGACATGGTCCCACAGAATCTCATTTGCATTTCCATCCGATGAATGGTTAGCTTTTGAACATTCATCACTAAAGCAGCCACTGGAGCTCTGCTGCTCAATGTGTATCGGCTGACCAAATAATAGAAACACAGGTGCCTTTACTTTGTCATCGGGGATGTCCAGGTTATGGCTAGAGGTTCCAATGGTCAGCAAGCAGGATAAGTCATCAGTATTACTAACACCATCAGGACCCTTAGATGAATCAAAAGTGGAAGGAAGAAGTCCCAACTGCAGTTGGTGGGTAAGATTGAAATCCGATAATGGGATCTCAAATCGAGCATGCCTGGCTCCCTGTATGCCTGCAGAAAAAAGACTGCTGGGCGTGTGGGGGTTGCCTGAAGAGGGTGGAACGGCAAAATCGCCATGAGGTAGATCTGGGGGTTGAGGTAATCTTAGCTTCTTTCTGTGTGGAGAGAAGGGTGAGAGATGAATTAGTGGCATATGTGACACCAATTCGACCAGCCATGGGCTTACACGCTTCACGTTTTGCAAAAGATCAGGTTCATCCCAATTTACCTACATCATGGACACAAATGGTGTAGCTTAAATATACGCTATATAAGTCTCATCAGACATAAAAACTTTATTATGTTATAAAAAGTTACCACTAGGAGAATATAAGTATAACCAAAAAATGCGACATATGGTTTCTGCTTGGATTAATTTGCTTGTTGAACAGTAAGCACAGTTACCCATGTGTACATAAAATCCAGACAACATGATAATGCTACTTGAGCTTTTAAACAAGAAAATAATCCATTTCATAACTTCTTTTGTTCATGTCATTGGGATAATTTTTCGCGTGGCAACCATTGTTAAAATCGTCCATTGTGTTTTCACTGAAGAAAAAACAAATCCTGCACATAATGCTGGCCAAATCTTTTTGATTCATACCCAAAAAAGGAAAACATGGTTGTAAAATTGAAGTTACATTAGGGTATTATACCAAATAGAGTAGTGTAGAGAAAAAACTCGAACAACCTAGACAAACCAAAACCGCCAAACTTTCAAATTTCCTTAATATATAGGTTAGTGGTATCTAATTCTGAACATGGAACTTTAATCACTAAAAACAAATGATAGCAGATTATACACCACATAAAACCAAAAGGCTAGTGGATTTATATTGTAAGCGCAACAAGAACTTCATCCTGATCCCCAACCCTAATTAATCATCTATAAGCAAACCATAAATGAGTGAAAGACCAACTTCAGGTGAAGTCAGACCATGGGTAAAAATATCAGACATATGCACTGAAAATCAGATTAAAATCAATTCCTCGTAAGTATAAAACGGAATTGGAGGGAGAACATAGAAGCAATGCTATGCCTTACAGCGAATGATTAAAGAGGTTAATCACCTGTAAAAGACGCCATGGAGAATTAGGCCATAGAAACGGGTCAACAACTTGAACAGAAGATACAGTTCCCATGAACCAGCTTATACGTGACGAATCCTCTGTTTCGAATGCCATCTTGAACCTCATCCCAGCACACCACTGAACACGCAATGCATGACTCAAAGAAGAAGCCTTCACACAAAACTCAGGAGTGCTCGCGCGGGGATAATAAGTAACCTCAAATGATTGACCACTGGCAGCAAGGGATGCAGCTTCTATAACAGATTCAGGCCTCACTTTCCCCCTAATAACATTATAACTGACATTTCTACCATTTCTTTTCAAATCATTTTCCCGTATGTAGGAAGAATATCCACCATAGGTAGGAGAGTTTCCAGAGCTAGAACTCCAGCCTAAAGGGGAATCAGGACCACCGATTCCCCCTCTTTTAGCTCGTCTAATCCCAACACAAAGATCCCCATTATCTGCTCGCATGAACACAATGGAGTCTCCAGCAACCAGCTTCTTTTGATTCACAAAAGTACTCCATCCAGTGGTCAAGAGATGTCTCCTTGGTGTCCCCCTGTAGATATGTCTAAACCTCCATACCTCACCATGAACATCCTTAGCCACCACAGTTTGAACAGGGGGATCAGCCGAATAATCCAAACGAGGAAAAATCGTCTCAGCACAGTACCGGGGGACAGAAAAACCTCCACCATTATTTGCATCAGATTGTGTCAACGTTTTTGCAAAAGAAGAGGGTTTATCATAGGACTCAGAACCAGTACGCGTCTCCAGCAGGTTTCTTTCATCATCGAAATCATAACCGCTGAAACTGTTTCCATGTGGACTTAAACTAATCTTAGCATAAACTTCATCGGTTTCTACATCTGCTAAAAACTTCACATCATTCACCCTACAAAGAATGAACGCCGGAACCCTAGGCATCCCACTGAAATCTACATTTGTAAGCGTATGTTCAGCATGGCCCTGGGGAAAGTAAAACACCTTTGAATTTGGCAAAGGCATTTGAGTCAACCCTCCAGCACATGCATGCCATAAACAACGGTCCACACTCTTCTCTAACTCTTTCATAATTGTCACTTGTTTTCCAGATGGCAACCTTCTTTTAACACCCCCTTATTCCTTACAAAACCAATAGCTGCAGTTTTACTTTACACAGCCTATTTCCCTATTAAATGCAGGAAGCAATTGAATATCAAAAAATGAAAACAAACTCAACTACTTTTCCGTTATTGTGTATATCAAACTTTTAATTTATCATTATTGCATGTATCTGGTGACCTTCATAAGCTAAGCCGTATTTTCTATAATGTGACAGCCATATAAGTTCCCACATCATCCAAACAGGCATCAAATCACTAAGTCACAAGTTATAACAGGTCATGACACACACGATGACAATGAACTGAAAATTAGAAACACAACCGACGGATTAAAAGCCGGATACACAAAATGACAACATGTGCCAAGTTTAATCAATAAGAATTTCCAGACTAGCACCTTATATTAAATGTTACACAGCAGTGATAAAAACATTAGCAACCATCCTACCTACCACAACTCAGAACAGTACTCACATAAACATCACACAGTACTTTGTTATATAAAACACAAACACATATACAAATAACATGAGATACACATTTTATTACACAATAACAATAGCCTAGTGCACGTAGGGAATTTATTCACTAAATAGACTTAAATTCAACAATTAAAATAAAAAAAAATCACAAGAACTCCCAAAATATCTCAACAAACAATCAAACCCTAACTGTAGCTAATACAAGTTAGAATAGTATACTATTCCATAACACGAACACTATAGTCTCAAATCTACAATATTAACAGTTTTAATTGAACTCTAAAATCGATCCGTCGTAACCGTATTTCATACGCATTATAAGTACGTAAACAAAATCGATGATAAAACAACGCATTACGAACCTGAATAAGCTCTCGTGAGAAACCGCTCCGGCGTTCATCGAATCATTAGCGAAAAAACTGTTGAAAAATATCAGAAAATCAGTTATCAGAATATATAGATCGAATTGTGAAATCAGTATAATAAGTAGAGAAAATTGAATATATATATATATATATGTATATAGTGTATGTATATATGAAAAGGAGAAGAAGAGATTAATTTACAGGCAGGAGAAAGGAGAAGAAGTGGAGAAGAAGAGTGATGCGTGAGAGAGAGAGAGAGAATTTGGCTAGAGGAGCATTTTCTCTCTCTAAAACAGACAGTCCCCCACTTGACCCCACCCCCCTGTATTTTTATATCACTTCACTGTAGTAGTAGTGTATGTAATATTTTTATTTATGAGGTGTAATAATGTATTTTTAATAAAAAAAAATTATATATGGGGAACGATATATAAAGGGTTGTAGATGTTGTTTTTGTTTGTTGAGATGTTATTGTTGGATTGAGATCCCTAAAGTTCAAACTAATTTTACCAATGAAGTTGAAAATCTTGTCCATTAGTTAAAATCGATGGTCAAATATGAGTTTTAAATCTTGACCTTTAGTTTTGATCCAATGGTCATGATTCAACCAACTTCACTAGTAAAGTTATATTCAACTTTAAGGGATCCTCATCCATTATTGTTTATTTGGCGTAGCGTCAAATTCCATCACTATTAAGTGTAGGTTTATGCAATTACAATACAATAAATCGAAGTCCTGTTACGAAAAGGAAATGCAACATGACAAATGCAAATACCCGTATCAGCAGCATAAAACATCTCACACCTATACTTTACCATCTAAGTCTGCCGTTTTTATCTTTCAAAGTTCCTGTACCGCTAGCCATATTCTTTATCTGGAAAAATATTAAGTCATATGGTCTGATTTAAATATCACGAGATGGGTATCCGCGTAATGCGACGGTAGTGACGGCAACGGGTGGTGCTAATGGCGGTGGTGGTAACGACGTGGTTATTAATCTAAAAGTAATGGACGTAAATGGTAGTTAGTTATTTTATGGTTAAGGGATGTATCTTTTGTAAATAACTTTATTAAGAATACTAGAATGAAGACCCGTGCGATGCAAGGCTTGAATTGTTTCTTTGTCAAACGTTATATGAGCCAATGTGTACAACGCTTTTAGATTTCAACTTACAAACACACATATAAAACATAAATGAACAATACTATTAAATCAAAATTTGAAAGAAACTTTTGATCCAATCATCCGACAATGCTTCAACCAACACATTGTTACATCTTTTGCTATGAAAGAACAAATAAACATCTTTAGAGAAAGTAGTATACTTTTACAAATAAAAGTAAAAACCATGATTTGAATGTATCTACTCCGCAAAAATCACTTTAATGGATAAATAATTAAAAAAAACCTATAAATAAGTTAGAAGGTTATCAAGAATCTTTGTCATGACTTTCCAGTTCCGACTACCCATAACTCCTATTAATCTAATATAAGGCATACAATAAAAATAAGAAATGAATGAATTGTAGGGATCCTAACGTCAGCAAAAGTTGTAGTCACAATAGTTGGTGTGACAACAGGCAAAATTAGCATTGTAGGGGCCGATAAAGGTTGGAGTTGTGGTGAGAGAAGTATTCAGAGGAAACATGGATGGAATAGCAGTGACAAAAGCTTGTTGCTGCAATCTACGATGATAAAACTTAAAGTATTTAGGTTAGTTTACTATCATTTACTAAATATGAGTTTGAATTATACATTATGAATTTATGATGAGCATGAATACTCTTTATACTTAAAAAGATTCTATACATCCAAATTGAAAAATTACTATTCAATTTAAAGACACGCATAAAAGTAAACTGAGTTGTGAGTTGTTATCAGGGTGGCTCTGGTATTGATGGCTCAGGCCTCATGCCCTTTAGTTGTTCTAGCAGTGGTTCTAGATAAGATTGATGAATTCAGAAGTACGAAGGATCAAACTTTTAAGCAATGCTCTTTTTGCAAACTTATCAAGTGAAGCACATGAACAGTCTTTACATTTGGAAGCATTGCAGAGCCAAACCTCTCCAAGAAGACTTATTTTGACCTCTTCAATGATATAACAAAAGGCAATGTGAAACTACTAAAAAAAAACATTTTGATGTATGATGAGAGTAACTTGCCTGCAAAACTATGTGAATGAAATATGACCACGATAACCGGCTAGGAAATCAAAGCTGCGGTAGCTTCATCGTTGATGTCAACTTGAATTCTGAACCTAGTTAGCTAGGGGTTTACGGAAAATATATAAGACTCCAAACAACATTCAGATAAAGTTATAGTCTATAGTCTATACAACGTGCACTATGTGCCTAGAGCCAAATAAAATGAACACTTATATATTGAGAAACATAGAACACAGAGAGTAGAACCCCATGATATATATATATATACTATAGCCTTGGAACAAATGAGATCTAACCTGTATGATATTCTAACCAACACCTAAGTAAGTCGTATTTTTCTCTTATTTCATGGCACATTTTGCGTCTACTTTCACACAAACACCGTCATTCCTTAATTACTTTTGCATATTATATGTTGTATCACGTACCTTGGTAATGGAAATGCAACACCTGTTTCACAGGATTCGCACCAGAAGTTCCCATCTATTCGTGACATGACACTCCTAATGTGAGCTTTCCACTGGTGCATGTGAAGTCCGGACATCTGTAATATCCGTTAACCTGAATGCTACTGGCTCTAGAATATCATTAGCTTGTGAAGTCTATTTCATGTTGCACTTAATTAACAATTTGATAAAGGCTAAAGTAGCAGGTACAATATTTGTTCACTTGTGTTCTCAGTGCAAGAGTTTGCCACTTGTATCCAGCTTTGTTTCAGTCGTTGCTTAACTGGCATGAATGCATGATTGTGTCATCTGGATAGCCATCACTACAACTAATGATGAGTATGACAGTAAGTAAAGTACATTCCAAATACACACCTAATGAAACACAAAAGGGGGTATCTACTTCGATTCGTTATTTCTTCTAATAGTCCTTATAAACTACCCGTTCCACTATGTCACTTACTATAGTTGCCCATTTTACATCAATATATTATGTTTTACATTGATAAGTTTATATCTGTTTTCTGTTTGCCAAGAAAAACTCAAATCCTATTTATAAGCAACCTAATAGAGAGTGCATTACAACAATTACCAAATTCCCCAAGATATATTTTCAAACAAACAAAAAGCAGTCCATTAAAAGTTTAAAACATATAGTGACCAAATAATAAATGAATCAGAAGAGTTACTCCTCATTGTACCTAGATTTTGATGCCTAAGTTTAATATCTCGTTTAAGGCGATCACAAAATAATTCTAATCCCTTTCATTCTATGTACCTAAAACGATAGATGTCTGGGTCAATTTCAAATAAATTCACACCTGCGGTTGTGTAGAATCCAAAAAAAACATCCCATTTGCTTTATCCATATTGACTATTTCATGATAGTAAAAATAAGAAAGGAAAGATAATTTGAGATATAGATACCTCACTTATAAAACTCATAGTCAAATAGCCCTATAGAATAATGCATTAAAAAAGGCCCTAGTAAAAAATGATAGTTTTCTTTATTCGAACTAACCGTGATTTGTAGTTAATAGTTTCTTCCTTTCCTGCTATTTCACCTATAAAAAGGATTATGAAAGAATTGACTGGCATGGTAATTCAATCCTGCAGTTGTGTCAAACTCAAATAATCAGATCCCGTAATATCCATATTGACTATTTCATGATAGTAAAAAAAGAAAAGAAAGAGAACTTGAGATATGGATACCTCACATTCAAAACTCATATCCAAATAACCCTAAAGAAAAATACATTTAAATGGACCTTGGTAATAAGCAATAGTTTTCTTAATTCCAACTAACTGGGTTGCAGTTAATAGTCTGGTCCCTTCCTGTTGTTTTCACCTATAGAAAGGATTATAAAAGAGGTGGCTGATGATAATTGTTACCTATGGTCCCAGTAATATAATTTCAAAGTTTGCATCATAGAAAATGTGAAGTTACGATCAAGACTTTAGCCTAATGGTACAATCGCCCTAAATCTTAATAAATGCATACAATTATAAACGTTTAACTAAAAAATCTATCTTACGACTCATATATGGACACAAAAATTATGTCTATATATTCTAAAGTTTTAGACTAAAAGTGTTCGGGTCACCCCAATCCAATCTAAGTTGATGTGCATCAAAAGTTATCCTCATGCCCCGAACTTGTGTTGAATTGTTACCCGAACTTTATCGACCAACCATTTTTCCACCTTTAATCGTTATTTTTCTATTAAGCTAGAAATATCTACATGAGGTAATCATATATATCATTGTTATCTTACATTGAATTCATTCAGCAAACCAGTGGAGCCTGATGGGCTGTATGAGTGCCTTCTTAGTTTGCTAAAGCCTTCATCTGGATCACCTGATGCAAGTACTAAGAATCCTTATTGCATAAAATGTTATTCATATTCCTCAAGTCCTTAAGCCACCCTGGGTACTGCCCTTGCTTCATAGTTTACCTCAACAGGTAACACTACTATCTTTATTGGTATCCTTTAGAATGGCTAGGTTAGTGGTCATTAAGTGATCTGTAGCGACAAAAGTTATAATAATAAGCTTCGGCAAAAATGTTTTTCGTGTCAACACGACCCTACCTGACCCGTTTTGCGTACAACCAATAAATTGTCCATTTTGATCTTATCCCAACCAACCAACTCATCCACATATACAGACTCGAAAACATGCTTACCATTGTACATCCACCGGCACCTATGTTTTCTAATCCTGAAAGTTATTTGTTTACTTGGGAGAAAAAGCTTTTGTTCCATTCAATTAAGGGACAACACTACTTCGCTTTACTAATGAAATGTGTAAATAAGTGTTGGAATTCCTTTGGGGCTACATTAGACTATAGCCAAAAAGAAATGGAAAAAAAAAGCTAAACTACACTTTTCATTCCTTATGAAGGGCCTCCTTCCTTTTTGAAGTTTAAAGATTATCATGCTATTTAAGCAATGAAAACATTTAAAAACAGGATTTACCATGAATACAAAGTGTTTCCCGAGCATAGCTGCAACTATTTGAACGGCTTTTTCCTCATTAAGAGCGAAAATCCCTGCATGACCATATATTCGTGTTTACAACTTTTTTTTGAACCGATGATTAAGCTGTATTTTGAAAAACAACAGGTATCTAAAAAACAAAATATTAAGACTACTCTATCAACCAATATATGTACTTGGTTTCATTGAAGGCCTCAGGTGTGTCAGCGACTAAAAAAAACAAAAAACAAACATTCTTACACACATTAATAGGCTATTAAACAAAATAGCTAAAACAGAAGTACCTTGAACTTGAGATTTAATCATAGAAAAAACATTAAATAGAACACCCATTCAAAATATCTATTTAAAGCCAACAAATAAAAAATTCTTGAATCTACACTAATAAAATAATTCAGAAAACCACATCAAATTTCAATTACAAAGGTTGTCAATTATTTAAAGAATGATGGAGAAAAAGCCGTACCTGTTCAAAACTTTTACATCAAAGAATATGACAAATATATAATACTAAAAATTCAAAAACTAAAGAAAACAAAAGGCAGATAAAACTGACCATGTTACCCAACTTTGATGACCATATTTGGACATAAAGTGGCATCACCTTTGCTACAAATTGTGCAAGGACTACTTATATGTGAATATAGTAAATATATATATATATATATATATATATATAAGCATTCACAATAGACCACACAACGACCGACAATTGATAACTTTAAAACAAAATTAATAAAATAAGTAAAGGAAAAGAATACGTTCCTACTCTAATCAGTTAGTAATGAGTCAGAAATTAAACTCGAAAAAGGAGTATATTTAGTGAAAGATATGAATCATTAGAAACCTGCTTTTGTAGTATAATAAGCTTCGAGAATAACCCTTCAAGCGGTTGGATAATTGAGTTGTGTAAGATGTAAAATCCTTACCATTTTATAATGGTCGGCCGAAGGGACTGAGGCAGTGGGCTATTGGTTGTGGGGGTGTGGTGAGGTGTTGAGTGTTTCATCATACATGAGACATGAACCGGCTTGAAGAAGATGAACTGAATTAAGATTTAGAAAGTCCAAAATCCCAAATAAACTTCTTTTGATTGAATACTAACCGCATGTCTGGTGGGAATATGAATGGTTGGGTTCTATAAATAAAGCCCATTATACATAATACTGCATTAACACACAAATATTTAAATTATCGGGTAAACAAAGCCAACTACGTCATTTATTTATTAACTAATATCAACCCAATATAAATGCAAAATACATAATGTAATACACAAAACCACAAATATACATACATTATAGTTAATAATAGTAATAGTAATTAACCTTATTTAGTACCCTAATGAATGAAGTGCCAAAAAACGATCAGGCCTTCAACTTTATATTATAATAATAGATTATAGAGGGTAATTAATTAATAAAAGAGATAGATAGTTTGGATATATATGTGTATAAAATATTTTGGGGACATATTAGGTAGATTTAGTGTGTGAGTTAGGAATGTGTTGAAAATTAAGGATATTTTAGATATTTTAAAGGTAAAGAGTTGAATGGGGGTAGTTTGTTTATTAATATAGTATAGATAATTGAATTTTGACTATTGATTTTAATCGGACGTTTAATAACTTTTGAACTTCACTCCTCAAGTTACACTAATTTGTAAGATTTGCAATTTTTTTACAATTTTTGAAAAGCTTTTTATTATATCAAATTATCAATCAATTACTGGAATTAATAACGAGGAACATGTTTAAAAAAGAATATTAATAATAAGGATAATGATAAATCAACCTAATTGGTATGCATAAAGTTGTGTCTAATTGTAAGATGATGATATGTGGAAAAATCAGAGGGCAAGATTGGTGCATTCCACATGTCAAATTTCTAAAGTTTTAGACATATCTTTAAGCACACAAATTTTGATTAATCATTTTCCTAATAATAATGAAGAACAAAAATCTTGTGAGTAGACAGAGAGGGTGAGGTACCATGGTAAATGCTTCACACAACCTTACTTCATTGTTTTCTAATTTATTAATTTTTGAACTTTTACTTGATTCGGTTAAAGGGGAAAAAAGTGAACAACAGACGAAATAAATATGTTTGGTACTCCCATTTAATACTTGTACCCTACCTACTAGAAAAAAGAATTGGATATTTGGATAACAAAAAGTATCTCCTGTGACTATAATTTATAAGGAAAAAAATTAAGATAAACAATAAAATTGAAGAGGGAGATGAAAAAAAAATAATAATAATAATAAAAAATCTATGTCTCAATAGTTTGATTCAAATTATTTGAAGTTCATGTCTATGGAAAATTATATAAATTGACAAATTATGCGAGATTCGAAAAGTGTAAGGTTTGCCTGAAAAAGATAATGCACGATATAATGGTTTTCGGATTTTTATGGCTCAAGAATAGGAGAAAATACCATTCTTTGGTGTGGGACGATTGGTGTAAATTCGCTATATAGCTGATGTATTAACTTTATATTGTATAGTTGTATATTGCTCCTTGCTAGTTGGCAGGAGATGTGATTAATAAAATTTACTATTTAAAAAAAATATATATATATATAAATTGACAAATTGATGTGTGCGTATAAAAAGGGGGAGGGTGCGATGGGGGATATTCCGTTAGGCAATCCACGCAACACTGACACATCACCGTCTGTCCTTCTATGTCCCGTCCTTTTCAATCCTCCTTTTTTTCTTACCTTTTCTATCATTTTTTATAAAAGATCTTTTGACATATTTTTTGTCTAAACTCATACCTCTGTCTTTATTTAGATTAAACTAATTAAAAACACAATTCCAATTCCAAATAAGACAAATGAAGTACATTCAAGTGTAAATCTGTCCTTCTTTAAAACCACTCACAATCACTCATGTAATTATAGTTAATATTAGTAATAGTAATTAACCTTAATAGTAATAGTAATTAACCTTATTTAGTACCCTTTAGAATCACTCATGGTTCTATATTAATGCCTTACAAAATCATTTGTATTATCAGTAAAGTACAATACATACATTTATAAAAAATAATGATATGAGTATCATCTCTTAATATGTTACTGGACACGATACACTTTTCGTCAATATATACATATTAGAAATACGAGATATATCAATGATGAGTTGGTGTTGTGGCATGGAGTTCCTTTAGTGATCTTTAGGTCTCAGGTTCGAATCTCTACTCAGCCAACTTTAAGATATAAGGTAGTTCTTCTATGAGAGCTTGACTTGGGTATACTCAGGTTTAAGTCTGAGGTGGCAGGGTTTACCCTTATTAATCGTCGTGCTTTCTGGCGGATTAGTAGGGGGTTTTTCCCCCATTGGGTATTTGAAATAGACATTTCTACTTCGAGAGAGCTCTTTAGCATGGACCCAATTAAGACAACGTATGCTAGACCTCTCACTGTCAAATCGTGACATGAAGTTTCAAGCGAAATTCATCTTTTAAAAAGAAATACGAGATGTAAACAATAACCTTTCTTAATTCTTATGATTTGTCTAATTCAACATGCATGCCATTTATTGACACGTGACATTTGACCCCAAAAAAAGCCAATGTTTTAAATACCGGTAAATATCGGCGATATTACCGGTATTACCGGTACCGGAGACCACGTCGGTATTTTAAGTCCGGTATTTTTCCGGTATTTTCACTATTCAATATTAGCCGGTATTTCCGGTATTCCCGGTATTTTCAAAAAATAAATTTTGATTTTTTTAAAATATTATTTTTATGATACTTTAATGTTATTTTTTTGTTATTTGTGAACTTTAAAACCTATATTTTGTTATGAAATACATATTTGGTATTATTTTTGAGTAAATTATAATTGCATTTTGACTATTTTTGTTAAATTGTAACAAGTTTTGTAAGATTTTTACACAAAAAAATATAATAAATTAAAAATAGTCGTACCGGCCGGTATTTCCGGTAATACCGATAATACCGGAAATTTTTTTTCACGCCGGTATAACTAAAATACCGGTTTTTAAAACATTGAAAAAAAGACGACTAGGTCATCTCTATTGCCAAAAAAAGTTGTTCCCATTTTATTTGTTGTCATTGAACCATTTATAATATTAATTATCTATTTAAAATTTACATTTTAACTTTATTATTTATTATATAAACTTTTAGAAAATATAAAATTTAGGATCCGTTTGGTTGTATAAAATATTTTATAGTTTTCATTTTAATTTTCTAGAAAATAAAAGGGGTTTTTATTTTCTAAAAAATAATTAAAAAATTTAAAAACATTTTATAATTAGAAAACTAAAAAACATGTTAGAGATATGAGGAGATGAGGAAGGAGGAAATGGAAAATGAAAAACAAGAAAAATATGTTTTCAAGTTTTATATGGAAAAGTAGAAAACATTGTTTTTTGTTTTCTTGAAAAACATTCTTAAAAAATTATAATTGGAACGCGAATTTTGTTTTTCATGTTTTTTTAGAAAAGAAAAATAGAAAATAATGGGTGTTTTCTAAAACCAAACGAGGCCTAAAATATACCGTTGTTTATGATTTTTATTTATCTAGATTCACATAAAAATTTCGTTGTAATCAAAACCCAAATTGTTAATTTGTGTTACTTATGACTATATAGATATTTATAAAATAGGTGTTTAAAGCACATTACGACATGTTTTTTATTTCTGTTATTTGATCAAGTATATTACATTCATTTGAGACAACGAGACATGCAATAATGTTTGTTGACATTTGGACTTACTATCAATTAAACGGGGGTTGGACAACTTAATTTGCTGAAACGTGACTACTAACAACTTTGATGTATATGTCCATGTATAAATGATGAAGCAAATAACTTTGTTTGATTCATAAATTTGTTTCATTTGGTTGACAATCTAATAGATAATCAGAAATTTGTCAAATGAATAGTTGACTAATTTGACATTTACATTATCAATTTTAAACTCACATTTCTGTCAAATTAAAAAAATATCTTATACACTCAACTTTGTTAGCCTGCAAGAATTCAAATATTTCGTCGGAAAACTCAAAATCAACATTTTCTCTCTTGTTTCTTCGAATTAAAACTCGAAATTTGTACCAAAACATTCGAAATTAAAATCCGCACAAACCCTAAGCAACAGAAATACAAATTATAATTTTCTGGTGACTGAGGGATTAGGAGTTCGAACTTTTTTTAGAAAAATCTTTTTTTTTAATTAAAATTTATGGGTTTTGTTTTTAGAGAAAGAAACAACTTTGAATATTTGAGTTTGAGAAAGAACCAATTTTGAATATTTGAGTTTGAGAAAGAACCAAATTTGAATATTTGAGTCAACCATGTACAGATTTTAAGAGTTTGTTGGTAATACACATCATTAAAAAAAAGTTCAATGGGCAATAATGTATAAAAGAAAAAGTACATTAGTCATCCAGTGATAAAACCTGTCGTTGTGAATCCATGTCAGCTTCATTAAACATCCACGTGGTTGTCACGTCATTAAAAAAGGATTATCCGGTAATATGGGTCAACCGTGTACAAAAAGAAAAAAAGTTTGTGGGCAAACCGAATCAATAAAAAAGTATAATGGGCAACCGTGTACAAATGAGAAAGTACCTTAGTCTTCTCGTGATTAATCCCTACATTTAATTAATAGACTTTTTAATCTTTATATCACGAATTATTATCATCTCGGTACAAACATTTATTGTATTGGATCATTAACGAGCCTTTTAGACTTATACGAGGATGTTTGATGTACGTAAATAGCATTACCCTAACTTTGAAATTTGAATAAGAAACCGCTTCGATAAGGACTTTTGGTTAACAATGGCTTATGGGTTTTTAGTAAAGCAAGAAAAGAAAGAAAAAAAAAAAGGAAGAAGAAAAAAGTAAAATTTAAAATGACTGAAAGCATGATCAACAAAATAATGAACAAGATTTATTTATCATAGTTGGCTATATATGTAAAGACCATTTCTGGCCCCAAAAATGACAACAATTCACGAACACTATACATGGGTCTAGTGGCTAAATTTGTTGCATCAGTTTAGCCTCTAAGCATCAAAAATCAACAAAGTTAATCGCTACTCTTGTAATCTAAGCTGTGTTCAAATCACCCTTGGTGCGTAAACCCTCTTCGAATCATGTATTTGCCACCATATGACACGTCTAAGAGATACTAACATTCTTTACACAACAATTACGTACACGGCACTTTTGAGGTATCAATATGGCTCATACGACACGTCCCAAGAAGATGTTCTGGTAATTCCTCCGGTGTATTACCCTGCACCCCCAAAAGGAAAGTTCACATTCCCAGTTATTAATTTATTTGTTTCACAGACAGGTTAAGTCAATTTTTACCTGTATAACAAATGCAGCTTCAACTATTAAATTGTTGAAGGCGCCCAGAACTCTGTTTGCTACCTTCTTTGCGATCATAGACGAGCCAACATCTATATCCAACTATAATCACAACATAATTTCATAAGTATACGTACACCAATGATGTTGTAGCTCTAGCTCTCAAAAGGATGATAGGCTTTCCAGTATATATGCGATTTACTTTGTTACCGGCCATATTTTACAGCTTTTAACCATCTAACGCAACAATGGATAAACTTATCTATTTTTTATATAATTTGATTATAAACGGTATGTATGATATATCAAATGTTATGGTATGTTGCATATAAAGGTAGAAAGTGAGTATTGTGTTACAGTTTCTACCTCTAGGTAGTTTTTTCCCCGAACATATTGAATCTTGAGAATTTGCCCAAGCAGGCAGGGTCTATTTCCAACACTTTGCTTTATAATCCATGGTCCCTAAAACAATATTTTATGACTGAAAACTTATTTCCATAAACTATAACTTCAATTATAAATGTAGTAGTAATTAACACACCATATATGCAAGATTGACTCTGCTAACCTTAGACACACGAGGTATGAGCTTAAATCTTGCGTTCCTATATGCATCATCTCCTTCTACAAAGTTTTGTAGCAAGGGCACATCTTTGATGGGAGTAGTGGTTGCATAGTAAAAAGCAATATGAAAAGTTGTCGTTGGACCCGGGATCTGGTTAATTAGTAAGAAATATTAGCTATCTAAGATCTTTGTTAATAGAAGTCTGTCAAACTATAACTAACTTTTTAACCAACCAGTTTACCTGCATATTTACTATGAAGAAAAAATCTGGGAGGTCCACAACTGAAAATTTCTGCAAAACGGATATTTATAGTTTAATAACATAACATTATATCACAATGTATCATGATAAGTTTAGGGATAAAGAAAATAACAAAAGATACTAAACCTGACAAATGCTACCAGATCGACCAGCAAAATCGTCTTGTTTGTTGGTTGACCGCAACATGTTTGCTGCAACAAGGTGCATCAATGTGCCTTTTCCTTTAACCTGAGACAAAACAAATAATGATTTACACAAGAGTTGTTGGAACTACTGAATATGAGTAAGCGTTAATCAAATAAAAAGTTTACCTTCTTACGATCTTTCAAATAAGTTTCTCCACGGATTTGAAACGAGGAGGCCTCTGCAGCTCCCCAACTGTTAAGCAGCTCACCAGTTGGATCATTTGGAAAAGTCGGGTCATTGTTAGTTAAGAAACTATCTTGCCACTCAATATCCTCCAAGGATGCACTATCCTTTTTCTGCACTGAAGTAGGCACCGATTGTAATCAGGCCATATAACTAATTTATGAAATCAGTACATAACAATTCTGTAAAGATCAAGTTGATGTGAACTAACCTACGTAAGTATGCAATTTTCTCAAAAAATCAACAGCAAGTGAGAACTTAGGCGTAGGAGCATCGTGAAACTGTGAAAACACATCCAACATATATCATGGAGCTTAATTAGCTTCATGCCTCTTTTTTATATGTAAACAGGTAGATAGATAGAGTAAGTAGGAAGCACCTGAGGGGATGAATCAGACCAGCTATTTTCTGAATGTGTTTCTTCCATGGAATCCGAGTAACTATAGTAATCATCTTCTTCCTCTTTATCTCCACGGATTGAAATGTTTGAAGGAACTTTTTCTAATCCGCTCATATTATCCTCCACTTTTAATTTTCAAGCTTCAACACTCATGATATATATATATATAACGCTCACTACACAATCAAAAGAATGTACTATCTCAGAATCAACAAATTAATCTAGATTGCAGTAATTGATTAAGAAAACCATAACCAAAGTATGTATGTATTCATGTAAACAAGTCCATCAACATGAGTTTATTTTAGTTTTAATTTGTATGTATGTATATCTATATGGTTTTAGAATGTCCTAACAATTGCAGCAATCAAGCTTCTGGCCTAGCGCGCGGTATATGAATGACACATGAACCTAGACAACCCGTGGACGTATGAGTTTTGTTTGCTAAAAATCGATATATTTGTTGTGACATATCATCAAATTGCACGGTTTAATTCATACATGTTTTCAAAGAATTACGCAATACATCTGACAATAAAAGCACGAAAATCTATTAATGATTTGTAACAAATGAGATAAAGGTCTATATCTTGATGAAGCAACCAGATATCATGATCATCATTAAACAAACAATGCTTGTACAATTGTAAGAAATCAATGCTGCCATTCATTTTACCGTACATATGATATAAATATATGGATTGATGGAGGATGATACCTGCCTCCGGCGTGGTTGTCTCTCGTCCGGCACAAAAACGTCACCGGAGAGAGTTTTCAGAAAATATGTTAGCTAGAGGGTGATCCTTTTTAAAGCTTATTATTTGATTGATATACAAAGTTTTGAATTATGGCCCATCTTTTCTCTTTAAAACTATACACGCGCAAATGGCGCTAGTTTTTCTCTTTCATTTTATTTCATTAACTATGTCCCCATATAAGTAAAGTTGCCTCCAAGACAATTAGAAAAGAGAGACATTGAACAGACGCTTCTTCAATTGCCCAAAGACTATCACTTTTCTCATAGATTAATTACTTCTCACCATTCATTACTCCTCTTCAAGTGCAACACCGATCATCACAACACAAATAAATATAACAACATTTAATAGCTTGCTTAATGATGCATATTAACACCCATGCATCCACAATACATCTACCTATCTGCATAATTTGATTTTATTAATTTTTGACTTTTTTTTTTTTGATTTTCTATTAGTTCACTATGGATCGTGAAGTTTTCTTCAAGATGGTGCCTCTGATCGCATGCAGAATAATCTACAACTAATGATACCATTTTCCCGTCCATTTGGTATCATTCCGGTCATGCTCACCTATCATCCTATGATTAATGTTTTCACAATCACCGCCGAAGGCATCGAAGAAGAACTTCTCTTTGAAATGTGGCGAACCATCGAATTCATTCCAGCAAGAGGAAGAGCAAGTCCATTCTTCTGTTTATCTCTTCTAACAACAGATGGATCCAGGCAACAATTTACTTTTAATCTTGAAGATTTCCGGACAATTCTCCGCTTTCCATCTGTTGATTCAAGACCGGGAGAAACAAACTTTGTTCCAACTCCTCCCACACTAGAAATGGTTCACAGAGTACATCAACTGGGTTATAATGGTGAAGTCACTGCTCTTAGAGACATAAAAAAAGAAGAACTTTCATCCCTTATGGCATACATTATGTTCAATCATCAACAAATGCCTTTCACCTTCAAGGAAAGGTCAAGATGACTTCACCAAAGCTACTCTGACATATCTATTTGGCATTGCTTACAACATGCATCTTGATTTTGCTGTTGTTGCTTTTGATCACCTTCGTCTTCAAGTAAACGGGAAACACACTGCAAACAAGAAGTATATTGCATTTCTCCGCTGTTTGATCAAATAATCACACTATGGCTCAAACGGAGGTATGAGTTGGGTTGTGGGTGTTTATTGGCGATTCCCTTACGGTCAGAGGGTCAGAGAGACCGCTTTCCGCCGGATGGTTTGATGACTAAGTCGATTCGTTCGACTTAGGGTTTTGATTAGGGTTTGTTTAGGGTTTATTCGAAGGTCGAATAAACTCGTGAGAGGGTTTTGGTGTATAATTGGTACGATGTATACGAATTGCGTGTATGAATATGAATATGCCGTGAGGCTCCTCCTCTATTTATATAGAGGGTAGATAACTTGGAGAGGAGGGTAAGAGAATTAGGGTAAATCTCTTCCTCCTTTGTGAATATCTTGTTTCCTTCTTAAGGAGATTTGTGGTAATCTTGTTACCAAGCCGTGTCCGAGTATATCGGAGCTTCGATATTAATTACGGAATAGATTGTATCCATCCTTTGTTGTATATATCTTCGGAGCTAGGTAATTATTTCCTTTAGAGCTCCGGAATGATTATACTGAACGGTGGTCAAGCTCCGTTATGTGTATAAGTAACTTTACTTGTACGAAGGTGACTTCGTATTCTGCTTCTGCTTCGGATACGGAGCTAGAGCTCCGTATGGGTATATCATCAAGCCCCCCAGTCTAAGGAAAGAGGCAGCACCTGGCTGTTTTGTTAGACTCCAAAATATCTCGAGGGTTAAAAATGAAAAATTAAAATAGTGAAGGGGAATACCTTTGTATTTTACCTGTATGTGCTGATCCGATCATTTCTCCAATCGCTCTTGATCGCTCTGCCCTAATTTTCCTTCGTTTCCAGGTAACGCACACGATCTTTCTTATTTCTTCTTAACTTATCGATGTAATGGCAAAGGTAGGGAGGAATGATTTGTCTTCCTTCATTACCCCTGAGGGGTTGCGGTGGTTTTGTACCACGTATTTGGCAGATTGTGATAAGGCGGTTGTCTCTGGCCAAACTGTCACAGACCCGCCTTAGGGTTATGTGGGTCTGTATGTCGCCCATGTAATCCGAGGAAATATGAGGTTCCCTCTCTCCCCCTTTTTCCTTGATGTTCTTAGCCATTATAATTGTCTCTTTTCTTATATGCATCCAAACGGTGTTGCCCGTATTATTGGTTTTGAGATCCTCTGTCGCACTTATGATGGCGAGCCAACCGTAGATCTCTTTTCTACCTGTTTTGATTTATGTGATGCTGGTGATTGGGTGACTATTCAGAAGAAACCCAAAGTAGAGATATTTCTTCCTGGTAGTACTGATGTACGGGGGTGGAAGAATGAATTTGTTTTTATTGAGTGTTCCGTGATTCCTGAAGCTTATGAACCGTTGATAGCTGGTGAGAAGCCATCGAAGTTTAAGGAGGCAGCTCCTCCTCATGCCCTTGAATCGCCCCTGTATCATCAACTTCTACAGAATTCGGTCAAATTGGACCGCTATCTTGACGTTGTGTTGCATCAAGCCGGCATACTGAAGCATTGGCCCGAAGGAGTCGATGTTAGAATTTATGTTGAAGGAACTGGTAAGTGCCTTTATTCCTTCCCATCGTACTGGTTTTATTTAAGTTGAATATCTCTTGATATGGCTCTTTCTTCTTCTTTAGAGTTTACATTGGCTGAGTTTGTGAAGGGTCCGTTGTTAGAGTGTCAGCCTAAATTGTCTGTGATTGCTGCGAATCTGTCATCTGCGGAGACCATCGAGCATGAGATTATTGATGTTGAAAGGGAAGTTCTACCTGCTGCTACTCCCTCCAAGAAGAGAAAAGTCTCATTGAGGTCATCTTCCAAATCTTCAAAGGGAAAAGCGAAACCGCAATCCATTTTTGATACTTTGCTATTAGGTGAACTTTGACCTTAGGAGATAAAACTTAGTAAGTATCTTTTTGTTGTTATTTTTATATCCTCAGGTTGTGCTCATAATTGTGTTGCATGACAGATGTTCATGAGCCTGATGTATCGGAGAATGCTTTACTGCACTTTGTTCCAGAGGATTGGATTCGAGAGCTTATGACTTTAGATGCAGGGAATCTTCAGGCTTCTCACAACCAGCTTGTTTATATGAATACCGTGGTCGGGACGGTTATAGGTGCTTGTCTTCGTTTATTGGCTCAGCAGCAAGAGGATATGGAGAGGCAGTTGGCTAACTTGAGGGGCGCAATCGTGAGGAGGGATCTTCTGTTTGTGATTCTTGTCATGGGGAGCAATTTTTTATCAACCATTTGCAAAATGATCAACTTTTGTTGAAGAGGCAGCTAGCTGAGCAGCGGGAGCAATCTATTGCTCTTGTAAAACAGTTGCAGGGTGCTCAAGCGAAGATAAATCATATGGGTGCCTACTGTGAATCCAGTAAGAAGGCCGTAGATGAGAGGGATGCCCGTGTTGTTGAGCTTGAGGGCCAGCTGGCGGGGGCTAATCAAAGGGCTGCTGCTGCAGAGTTGAAGTCGAAAAGGGTTATATATGAGGTTATCCCTTATGTTTGTATCGAGCTGATCAGAAGTGAAGAGGCTGGCATGTTGTTGGCGGAGGTGGTAAATGCCAATCGTGCTCAGGAGAGGGTATCGATCCTGACTCAATTAGCCAGGGATGGGTTGGTTTCCCTGGCGCCCGATTTTTCTGACCAGAATGCGGAAAGAGTGCTAGCAGCCGAAGATGCTCTTGCCCGCGTGGATTTTCCTTTCGTGAAAGATATCTCTGTTGATGAATCTGCCTCTGTTGAAGAATTGCTCCAGAAGAAACCCCATTGCTCATCGTAATTAATGTCTTTAAACATTAATATTTCTGTTTGTTATACTCTCTGCACATTTTGATTTATATCTTTGTTTAAAGACTTATATCTGCGTGCTTGAGTTTTAACCAAGCTTTTATCTATACTTATATATATAAAGATTTGTGTTGTGGTTATGTTGGATTTTACGAGCGTCCTCTTACTCCAACATTCAAGTATTTTTTAATTACTTGTACGTACTCATAATTATTATTTGCGAAAGGTTGCGACCCTGTTCGCTTAAGAGAAATTTTTATTTTATTAAAAGACTTGCTCCAAATCGGATGATTCGTGTTTTTTGGAGCTTCGTCCTTAGTGATAGAAACAACGGAGGTTTACTGCATTCCATGGCCTTCCGACTGAGTTGCCTTCCATGTCGACCAGGTCGTATGCTCCATTTCCGTAGGCATGGGTTACTTTGTATGGTCCTTCCCATGTTTGGCCAAGTTTTCCTTTTTCTTCTTCTCCGCTATGACTATTTAGTCTGAGCACATAATCTCCTGGCTTGAAGGTTGACTTCCGTACCCTTTTGTTGTAGTAATTTTCTACTTTTTGTCAGTAGGAAGCTGTTCGGATTGCCGCTATTTCTAAAATGGTTTAAAACTATAGTACATTCATTTTTTCCTGTTTGTTGTATACTTTGATTCAAAGTTGTTGTATAAACTACAAAGCAGTCTTATATGTTGTGAAACAATATCAAGTTTGAGCTTCAAAGATGTAATATTTGTGTATAAGTATTAATATCCACCAAGTCATGTACTGAATATCAAAGGTAGTTAAAAACTCTATTTCATGAACAGTGATAGTGCACCATCATAGTTAGCACTATGACTTGATCAAAACAACATATAAAGCAGCGTAGCTCTCGAATAGAAACAATTACATACAAAGCAGCGTAGCTCCCGAATAGTAGTAATCACATGATCCGGACCAGGCTCCGGATCCAACATAATAGAACGAATAGATTGTCGTGTGAGTTGCACGTGACCGACCAACAGGACAAGATGACGTAATAACTAAGCCAATCACCGTTGAGGAAGGTACACTCCCAACGGGCTCCAGATCGTACTAAAACGTCATAGGAGACAAGTACTCAAATCTTGTCTCCTCAACCTCTATAAATACTCCTCTCAATCATTCATTTGAGGATCATGTTTTCACACACTTACACACTATGCTCTGATTATATTTTAATGGCATGGAGTAGCATCCATCACCAACAGGGAACCGCCAATAAACATAATCGACCTTCTTCTGACCCTCCTTTAGCAAGTTCAACCCCTTAGTAATTAGACGACGAAATACGTTTAAACAAACAGTAACTTTAACCATTAACCCAAAACCACCTACACGTGTTAATGACAAAAACAAAAAAGAGTTGAGAAAAGGATAAATCTTAATTGTTTATTTATTTATTTATTTATTTATTTTGATAAAGTAGATGATCTCATGGATTCATGGCTATCAACTGGCGTTGTGACTTAATTGGTTATTATTATCATAAGCATCACCAACCTTCGTAAACCACCTTTTCAGGCGCGTTCTTACATCAATCCCTTTCTTATTTGTATCGTATGTTAGTCTATGCTTTCCGATAAAAAGCTTCATTACCCAACTGTCCCTCAACGATAGACTAACGGAGCTTCCCCTCAATGATAGACGGACTCAGTTGTCCTTGAACGGTAGACGAACTGTTTAAATATGTAAGCAAAATATATAGTAGGAAAATAGATTAAAAAAAAAATTACTTTAATTTCTTAACTTCTCATTAGTCATTAAACATGTGGGATATAGATATTTCAATATCTCAACAAAAAAAACCTTTACATAGAATGTTGTCGAAAAAAATAATAATAAAATAAAATAAAAAATAAAAATATACCATAAGTTTGTGTTTTGGTTAAGCAGCTTAGCAGCATCAAGCATAACATATTAACGTATTAACGGTATGAGCACCTTGCCCACATCCATGCATCACGCCATGTTTTTTAGTCTTGTGTTCCCATTCAACCAACTCCTATAAATTAGGAATGGCAATGGGGCGGGTTCGGGACGGGTAATGTCAAACCCGAACCCGATAAGAGAAATAAAACCCAAACCCGACCTGATACCCATCGGGGGTCTTATCGGGGCACCCTATTGGGGATAAAAGTTCACCCAAAACCGACCTGAAACCCGAAACCCGTTATTAACCCGAAATCCGACCCGAATTATGTGCTTGTGTGTCAAATAAATTAATGAGATCTATACAATAAATATAAATATATATATATATGTATAATCAAATAGATATAGGAGTGCATATTAATACAATGTTTATATATATATATATTTCGGGTCGGGTCAAAGTATACATGCCCCAGTCCCTGCCCCATTCGGGTATCGGGCTTTCCCGTTGGGACGGGTTTTTTTTGCCATCTCTACTATAAATTCCATCATTATCATACATATATCATCACACAATCAAAATTTTATTTTAAACATAGGGCCAAAAGCATCAAATTGTATTCAACTTTCAAGTGGTCTATTGCATCTAACTGACCTTTTTACACTTGTAAACTCTAACATGGTGGTTTTGATGATGTGGAAGCCACGACAGCAAAACATCAAAAGTTTAATAACATCTGGTGGCAACCTTAGTCAAGCTAAGCACACCAAGGATTCATAGAAGGCTTTATGCATAAAATATATAGTTAAGGCAACTTTCGACTCAGTTCCATTAAAGCTACTTACCCGTTGATATATTAATAACATGAATTCATGAGCAAATTGGTCAAAAACTTGCTTACTCGTAAAATGAATAAGAAAATAAATTACCTCAGTATGTTGGGCCATTAGCTTGTTGCTCAGTGTGACTTAAGTTGGGTGGGAATGAAGCACTAAGAGATCTCTTAAGAAAAGACTTAGCAACTGAGGTATTGCTAACTATAAATTTTAAAACGATCATCACTATTATTTTAAAAAGACCATTATGTAATGTAATCTTATATAGTTGTAAGGATTTCAATTCGTGAATATATATTGGTTTTGATGTATATGAATGTATCAATTGATTTGGGCTTTTAATGCAATTGTTTCGTTTTCCAGATATCAATGTGTGACCATTTATTCATCCATCCATAACTATATCAGTTTGCTTTGATTATGGTCTTTTGAGCTTCATGGAGATATTATTCAATCGATTAAATGGGATACTCATTCACACCATTAATATTAATTTGATTGAATGTCATGACTCGGTTATAACTTAGTTTAACAACAGGTTTTAATTTTTGATCTTGATCCTCCTCTCCATTTTTCCTGTCTAATGTTATCCTTTCTTTTTCTAATTGCAGGTACTCTACAACTTACAAGGAGATATTGAGCATCCATGGAAGCAACAGTTTCCAACAATACTTCAAAAGTAAAGGTAATTTAATTATAATTGGTTAATTATTATTGATGATCTCTTCTCCTTATTATCATTACTTTTTATATATATCTTTCTGATTTGTTTCCCAAAGTTGGATTTAGTAGTGGAATTTTGATGAGAAATACAAGGAATTAGGTTTAATATTTGACTTAAAAGGATGATGATAATGATGATTCTAGGGTATATTTCTTTAACTAAAATTTCTGCTTTTTAAATTCTTCTTCTTTTTCGTTGATTTTTAGATATTTAGGAATATTATCCCCTGATTTTATACTTTGAGTCATTTTATATGTTTAGACTTCCCATCACAAGCAAACAGGAGTAGTTATCGATTTTGAAGCTAAGATTTAGGAGAGAAATGGAGTTAGGATTTATTGGGATGCTTTTGCTGCAGTAGAATGCCTGACCGGGTTTATAAGATGCCATGTAGAGTTATGAAGTGTAGATATGTTCACTTACCAACGAGTTTTTTGCAATCACGTGGCACTTAGTTGCGTTCTTTTTCTTTTAAGATGATAAGAAATATAATGTGACTGTCGAAATTTCGTGGATGCATACGTGTTCTTGGTTCCAATGTTTTCTGAAATAAACGAGCTTACTTATATACATGATTGAATTTCTGGAATCATTGATTTCGCAGCCATTAATGCACCTGGAGGATTTCTTTTCGTGATTTTGTTGGAAAAGTGGTAACCAACTACTTAATAGTTTGTTCTTAGGGAACAATTTGGTTCACGAAAAGAGCAATGCAAAAGAAATTGTGCCCATTGTTGGTGTTGGGAAGTTTTTTATGGCATCATTTGCTGAATGAAGATGAAGAAGCAGTAGAAGATAATGGCACTGTCGATCCAAAATTTGATGATGATTCAGAAAAGAAAGTAACCCGGTGGAAACTGATGGGTTTGCTAGCTCGAGTACAAGTTTCTTTTCATATATGCCCTCTTGAGTTACAATCCTCTTCTTCTTAACTTATCGAAACGTAATTATTTTTTCGTTTTATTATGTCTTTTCTGACTTGCAGTAGGCATGTGAACTTAAAACAATTTAATATACCTTAATATTAGCTCTAAGAAAGAAGATAACGTAGCAGGAGATTAGTGGTTTGCGTATTCGTGGAAAACATGCGAGGAGGTTTAATTTTGTTGACTTAGTCTTTGCTATCAACGCTGCTATTTTCTAATGTTCCCTTTCTCTTTCGAGACTGCTATTCGGGTCGTTAATCAAGCTGTTATGGCTACTGTTAGGTAACTCTTAGACCTGTTCATGCTGCTGGTCAGTTGTTGATTTAGGATTATGATCGGCAACTGATCGGGCTACCTTGAAGTTATGCGTGTTAATCAGGACGTTACTTCCTTGCTACTCGGTCAAAAGTATTTGTTTATTTTCTTTCTTAGATTGTCAGTGTTTTTGGTAATCAAGGAGTTGAAGTGATCGTATATAGAATTGGGTCATCACACATAGTTTATCGGTACTATGTATCCTAATCATATTTTACTTCATATATAAGAGATATAGAGAGTAAAAAAAAATGGTAAAAATCTGACAAATAGTGTCATCTAATGATAAACAAGTATGGGCACATTCGCTCATATACAATGGCTATAAAGCCAAGTATGTATCTGTTTTAGTTTCAAATTCGTAGTAGTATATCTAAAATCTCATATATTATGTTCAATTTATACATTATACTTATGCTTTAAGGATTTTTTTATTATGCTTTAGTGATCTGTTGGCAATTTGGCATAAATGAGTAGGGTTCACATTCATGGAAATTGGTTGTTAAGTTGTGGTTTTAGTTGTCAACGAACAAGGTAATAGATTCATGTATGGATTTGCTGCAATCTTACATGATTAAGTAGTTTTAGTCTGTATATGACTTGGTTTTGAGTTTCACAGTAGCATATATAAAATCTCACATATTATATATATATATATATATATATATATATTTTATTTTCATTCTTCCGAATAACCAAAATTATTGATTATAAACCACCTTAGCATAGAGGTACTTCATTATATGATGAGTAGAGTATAATCGAACAGTTAAACCATATGAGCATAGAGGTGCTTCATCATACGATGAATGAGTTGAAATCTATGATTTTGGTTGTTTGAAACTCTTTTTACTTCTTATACATTCTAGCTGTAGGTTTGGGAACGATAGGGAAAGTTACTTGAAGTGTGCCAGACGGGTTCTACAAGTAAAGGAGTAAATTCTTTTTCTGAATGTCTAATATGGTGTTTTCTTTCTTTAAGTAGTAATAATTAACACTTTTAGACCGATTCTATCATTATGTTGGCCGGGATATAGAAGTGTAATGGCACAAGTTCTGCACTTTTCGTCTTGAAGGATGTTGCATCCTAATGTCTTCCTTATGGTTAAGGTTTATCATTATGATCTTAGTAAGTAAAGTCTTATAAGTGATAGATTATTGCTGATAACATATCATAATTTAGTGAGCACCCTGAATATATTTATCTTCTGATATGAGGCTGAATTTCATGAGATATTTCTTTGCAATACTTCAAATGGAGAAATTACTTATAAAGAAAAAGTCAATCTCGGTCCTAGAAATAACTAAATAACGCTACCATGGGATTTCCAATTAGTATGCTTTTTGTGCCTTATTCTAATTCTTCTTTATAATCAGATCTAACGTAACCCATGATGTTTTTATCTGTTATGAAGAATAATTGGGTACATTATGAAACCTTGGAGATGGATGGCACAGTTAGATTGAGCTCTTGCTAACCTCTTCAAATTGGCACAAGGTATTTGCAACATCATAAACTATCACCAGTGGCATTTTAGAGACTCCCATCTATTTTAGCAATGATTATTTATTGATCTCTTACTAACCTCTTGAAATTGTTGCCAGGCTTCCTTTAATGCACCAGTGTGACCGGTATTGGTAAAGGTCAAGTATGGTTCTTATCACCCTTTTAGATGTCAACTCGGATGTAGTTGACCAACACAATGAGGTATAATAATCTCAAAGTCGCACTTAAACACATAACACGAACAAATTCATGAGATCATTCACTAACTTTGTGATCTTTCAGTTACCATGTGTCGTGGTTGTGGTTAAACCCGCCTGATAGTTCTTTGGCACTTTTTGAAGAACTTGGGTACAGGTGGAAAGATTGGTGGCTGGGTTGGGAATCTGGAGCAAGTAGCAGCAGCGATTTGAACCCATTATTTATGTACGAGTCATATAGGTTTTGTTCTTTTTGTGGGTCTAAATGCTGAATTAAGTCAAGTTCACTATGAGGGAAACATGTCAAAGAACGCAAAGTGTAATTTTGATAGTAACTACCTACTACATTACAGAAGAAGGTGCTGATCATGTTCTTGCTTGTGATCTTTAGTCTGGCTGTCAATGTATTAGTTTGATATTCCAGTGGACCACATGTACTGTCAGGTATATTTTGAACATACTATATGTTTAGAAGCTCTTAATCTTAATTGTTTGCTGATAATGATTCATTTCGTTTTGGTCCAAAATCCTGTATTCTTGATTATCTTTCCAGCAAAGCAATTAGCTCCAGTGATTCAGTAGCAGTATCACATAAGTTGCTAGAGCACGTGATTTTACCAAAAAGTTATGTGATGCTATTTTATAATTTGTGATTAAGTTTTTATTTTTAGTTGTTGATTTTCCCAGGCTTATATTGGTGTACTTCTAGATATGAGAGAAAAGGAAGCATGTTCGTGCTTACTCTGCTTAAGATCTCGAAAATCATTAAGTTTTCGCTTTCTCAAAAAGTTATGTACACACATCGTTCTCAATCGCTTTGGATTCTTGACTGTGAATGGATTTGTTGCATATATATGCTGCAGCATGGATAGCTACAAAAAGTGAACAGCCATAGAAGTCTTGGGTGACATGTCTTAAGGTGGAATGTTTGTAGACTTATTAATGTGAGACGTTTGTTCAATTTTGTTCATAGCTCTGTAATTTGTTAATTTTTTCATTCTTTTTTTAAACCTTTTAAGGCTAAACACTCTACACGTTTGAGATTAACAACTCAAATGTCTCATGCCCACCCTCCTAACGAGAGTGACGTTATTTGTTACGACTTCTGTCTATTTCCCTATTTATTAGATACTACTAGATTTCCTTTTACCAAAGACTTTCAATATCAACGCCTAATTTGTTTTATTTAGTTAAAATCAAAATATTGTAACTTTTAACTTTTTTGTGATTGAACAATGATTTGTAGTCTCAAAGTTTTATATACTAAGAAACTAATTATGCTCTGCCATGATGATTAGGAAACAAAAATGCAGAAGAGATTACTCAGTATTGGCGCATGTAAACTAAAAACATGCCCATTACATTATAACTACTGCACCATACATGTTTTGTGTATTGTCCATTGTTCCGACTCCAATCCTCCAACCCCATGGTTGATATGAACATGTATCTCTAAAATTATATCATAAACCTCAATACATGACTAAAAAAACGCACAAAACACATCATATGAATCAACTTATCCGACCGTGCATCGCACGTGCCTTCACTCTATGATAATAAATAATTCATGCTTTCTTTACATTATTTTAGGTTCTATGCCAATTTGAAATTGGAGATTAGATGAATGACTTAGTTTCTCTGTTTAGAAGTTAATATTCCTAAAGCTTATTAACTTGCGTGTACTATAATGTGATTGTGGATTGTCAACCTAAAACTCTTTGCTTGCAATGTGCTAATCAAAATGTGGATGACACATTTGAAATAGGCCAAAAACTGAAACGCCCAAAGAAGAAAATTTGTAGTATATTACAATGTATGTATATAAGAGCGTGCGAATGACAGATAGTCTTATACATGGGATGTCGACAGGAAATTTATATAATACGAAACATGTTGACCTATATTTGCTATACATTATTTCAAATGCTTACTTGTAGATAAATATGATTAAATGAGTAATGAACATGGAACATGGTGTGTTTATAACATTGAATTAAATTGAACCATCCATTATAAAACTAGAGATGTTTCTATGTCATTTCTTGAGTAAAATAAGAATATGAAACGGGGACGTGCACATCCCTATTACTAACCCAAGCAAAAGTTACTTATTGGCATTAGCAACCGGCAAAGATACGTTATGCTCTTTAAGTTTGTACTACAACCATTTTCTAATATATATTGCACTATTGAATTCTATGACGTTGATGTCTTAAAGTTTATGAAATCGGGTTAGTTGTAGAATTGCAGTTTATATTGTTTGGGGATTGTAACCAATTAAGCAATGACCATTTTGAAGGGTAACAAAATTGGATCAATGATATCTTGGTTTCTCCTTCAAGCTGTGTATTCTTTAGCTTTCGGGGCAATGCTTATGGTGGTTTCACAAGCAGTTTCATCCGTTCTGACTGGCCACCAGTTGACCTTCCTCTAGATAATGAACGTTTTGCAATCCTCGGGTTATATTTCACCACAACAGGTAAAGATTTTGAGGTTATAGATTATATAAATTTCTTTAAAAAATTGTTTTTGAATTCTCACCCATCATATATTTGTCAATAGTATTATATGTGATGGTCCAAATTTCTGTTTGGCCAATTTTTTATTAATATATTTTGTATTCTGGCAGTCGTTAATGAATTATGTAACACCTTACAGTTTACTGATTCATAGGTTACTCGCTTTTTAATTCTTTCAATTGTTAAATTATGTAGGTACACATTACCAAAGCAGTTTACGATGCAAAAGCTGTACTAAATAAAGGGGTGACACCTGTTGAACTAATCAAAATATGGAACATTAGAGAAAAGTACGGGTTAACCGCACAAGAGCAGAGGTGAAAAACTGACCCATTTATAAATTATAACTAAATGGGAGTAGAATCTCTACATATGCTTTAAACTTATTACCTAAGAATATGTCTAAGAATTAGTATAAAAAGTCCACAACATCTTTTATTTTTTTAATGATACACTATGTCGGATCATCATGGAATGAGTTATAACACTTAAGGCAAGTTGTTGCATTACAGGTATGATATTCTACAACATCAAATTTAGCACGCTATTTAAGTAAATGATAAAAGATAAATCTAACAGACTTTTTTTTGCAGGTATCACACCAAAAGACTCAAAAGTCCATGGAAGAAATCAGAAATGAACTCTCCCCAGTAGTTTGCTCACAAACTTTTACTACCTTCATAAAGTGGACTCCAAGTTCTACAACTACAATATAACATTAGCAGAACACAACATTTTCGCACTTGGTATTTCTTTTTTTCCATTTGATGTAGGCACTGGGTGTTCAAGTATATCATACCAGTAATGTGAATTTTGACTTTTTTGTGTGTAGCATTTACTTGGTTAGTGGGATATTCTACATTTAAAGATAAATATAATAGATTAAGGTGTTAATGTGTTATAAGAGGATAAATAAAGACAACCGGGTGGACCCTAAGCCCATTTGTTGCATTTTAAATGAGTTGATAGTTTGCCTCATAAAGTAGTAGATGTTAAATGCTAGAAATTGTGTCGTATTTGTGTTGAAAAGGTATTAAACTGTATGCTTAGGTGTTTGATTAGTGAGATATTCTACATTTGGTATTTGGAATAATCTGAAGGATTAGATGGATTTAAGCTCATGATATGATGTAAGGATTTCTATTTATTAGTTTGTGATCAGTTGTTAGTGTTTAAGTACATGATTAGTGATTCTAAGCATAAGTTTATTAGATCATGATTTTTTCTTTTATATAGGTTGCCTTAAATTAGGATTTACGGATTGAATAGTTCAAAAGTTTCTTCAAGTTTTGATAGGACTATTGCAATTGGCATTGTGGAGGTTTTTTTGGTTTAACAATCAGTTGTTTTGCATGCATTTAGTCATTCTTATCTTATCGTAATTGAAACTTAGTTTTATAGTAGGCCGTATCTATCTGATGTGTAAGCAAGCAATGCAACCTTGAGGCTCAAAGTTATTAGTAGAGGTGATAATAAGCATTATTAAACCACTTGGAGTGACTGACAGAAAAAAGACATCCTCGCCTCTTTTAGCTCCAATAATGATAGTCACTTATAGTTCCAGTTTAGGTCTTTAAGTTAATGACCAAGAGCTTATTCTTTTTTATTTTTGGATCAATCTAACAAACTTTCTGCCCCAGTCAGTATGTCCAATATGACTACGTCACAAAAACAGAATTATCTGAATCATAATCTTTAATCTGCAACTATGATTTATCAATGCTTTGTTTGTACAGGATATGGGAATTCCAGTTGGGAAACTCGCTATATATACAACTCTGGGAGGATTTAGGTATAAGTAAACGTTACTCTATTGAAATATTAGACCAGATGTATGATTCAACTCATGTGACCAGATCTCTTATAAGCTAAAAAGCTTCAACTCCTTGAGCCAACTTTTAGATATATATAGATACAACTCAATTAGGAGAGCTGATCGACCTCTATTACTCGTAATAACTGTTATACCAAAAATGCCAGCCCAACCCAGCCCAGCCCAGCCCAGCCCAACCCAGACCATAAATAACAACATAGAGAGAAAAAAGAAAAAAACCCAATAACGCGTAGAAAGTCGGTTAAACGTGTGTCTATATTTCAACAAACCTACCCCCAAAACCATATTACATCACGCTTTTTATTCGCAGCCATCGTATTGGTATTATATATATATATATATATATATATATATTGTCACCGGTTAGTAAACTTAAAAATAAAACAAGACCATCCGATTAATTTATTAGAGATATATAACAACCGAGATCCCTACCTTTCAGCCAACTAAGAGCCCTATCTTTCAACATCTTTATAGACTCATTCAGGATTACGTGATGTGCTTAGTATATATAATGACCCCTGCTACTTTTTGGTGGCAATCTCAAATCTTCTGATTTTTCATTTGAGTTTTCTCTTATATTAATTATTATTATTAGCTACCCTCAAATCTCTTTTCTATTCGTAAGTAATACTAACCTTACAAGTTAACCACAATTATATATATATATATATATATATATAGGGCAAAGTTATTTTGAGAATTTTTTTTGCGAGAACCTTTGAAAAATTAAGCCCAACGGATGATTGTTCTTTACATGAAATTTTTTTTTTTTATTGTTTTCTGAATAACTTATGTGTAATTTTGAAGTTTATAATTGTGTGGAGGCATGAATTATCATCCATTATACAATTATGTGGAGATTTGGATTCATGATCACATGTGCACGAATATTGCTATGATCACATGTATGCAAGTCGATCATATGTAATCACAGCAATATTCGTGCACATGTGATTAAGAATCCAAATCTCTACGTAATTATATAACGGATGATAATCCATGCCTCCACACAATTATAAACTTCAAAATTACACATAAGTTATTCAGAAAACAATCAAAAAATAATTTTCATGTAAAGAATAATCATTGGTTGGGCTTGATTTGAAAAATTTTCAAAGGTTCTTGCAAAAAAAGGGTTCTCAAAATAACTTTTCACCATATAATATATATATATATATATATATATATATGCATATATCCAAATTATGGCGAATTCACATATATGTAGAAATGATTTCTAAGAAATAAAAGATGACACTCCATGGGCATGATGATACATGTGTGTATACATTGAAACACAAGGCTACGTATGCACTGCATGTATACATAAAAGTGCATGCTAGCTTAGCCAGAAGTTGTTCGATAGTGATGGTGATGACATATTGGAGGATCGGGTAGATAGTGATCGTGAATAGGGGTCAGGGTGTGGTGTATATTACAGGGAGGGGTCAAGGGGAGGTGGTGATGGATAGCGGTTATTATCGGGAGGTGGTGGTGGTGAATGATGGTGGTGATGAGGTGAAGGATGGTAATGGTGGTGGTGGTGATCGACGTGGTGGATATGATGGCGGAGATCACGGGTGGTCGTGTCGAAGAGGTCTATTCATGTCTTGTATTAATGTGTTAATAAGTAATGCGGTTATTCTGAATGAATTGAATTTTGATTGTACGTGGTCAGATATGATTATATGAATGAATTTACTTTAAGCACCAACCATTTCACCTCCTAGCAATAAAATTGTTTTTCTAACCAAGATAGTTAATTTATTTAAAATCATATCTTTTTATCTTTATCTTAATGTATTATATATATATATATATATATATATAGTTTTCTTATTTTATACTCGTATCCCCCAACGAAAACATAATCGGGAGCTCTTATAGCTTGTCAAATATATTTTTTTCAATATGCTAACAACATTGTTACTAGATACTAATTATCAATATGCCTTTACCCAAAATTCAGTACGCGTTAGCTAATGATGTATTTTGCCAAACTTCCAATTCTTCTAATACAAATATTGATGGAGTTGATTTTTATGTTTAGTTTTATGTTAAAAGGGTCTAATATGTTTCTATTTTGTTATTCAAAAGTATAGCATATGTTAAGTCAGTTATATAAATATTTTATTAAGTGCAACCCAAGCAACGTACGGGTATTGTGCTAAAAAGTGTAACTGAAGATGAGGAAATCATGATGGACGAAATTCAATGGGGAGGAGGGTGTCTATCAACTACTTGTGCAACTGCATCAACAATTACTTGTGAAAATGTGAAGGATGAGGAAGTGAAAGATGAAGATATGAAGGACGGATATGATATGGAAGGCGTGAAAGATGTTGCTTAAAAAGAATGAAGATACTTTACAATTCGCCGCATAAATATGGATTTTCATAAGGGTTCGTATTATTGGTTTGAACACATCTCAATTGAGGTTTCGACTTACGTTTGGATCTATTTTTTTATGACTTTGTCACTTTTGTTCCTTGACTATTATGAATTCGTGTTTTTTTTTTTTATTTGGTTTTTTTTTTAGTGTGCCAATAGATTTACTTTAATAATCATTACCCGAGTTACGCACGGGTATTGTACTAGTTATTACCTTATTGATGATTGTTTATGTATATTAGTATTATTTATTTATATCGAGTATATATGTGATTGTTGTAATGCAATTGGATATTGTAATTTGGCAAGTTTTATATATGTAATGAAATTCATAAGAAAGAAAAATTAAATAAATAAACAATCCTGTTTGTTTAATGATCTGTTATTATTTGAAACACCTCGCCAGAAAAAGAAAAGATGACGGAAACCACTACTGCCAGAAAAGAAGAGCCATCATCAATCCAAAAAACGACTAAAACGAAGTCATGCGGGATTTGGACACTAACACTACGAATACGCATCACCATCAAGAACCGTCTTACCAAGTTTCTCTATTTGGAAAAGCCCCTTGGCTGCAGAGGCGGTACCAGGAAAAAATTCCAAGGGGGGCAAAATTAAAAATTCCGTGAAAAGTAAATGTAAAGAGGGGCAAAATGTTAAAAACCTATAAAAAAATTTTAAAAATTCATTAAAAATTTAAAAATACATGACAAAATTCAATTTTGAGAAGGGGCATTTGCCCCCTTTGCCCCCCTCTAGTACCGCCCCTGCTTGGCTTGATCCAGATGTGTGAAGCTGCGGACATCGCTCGCCAGGTCGAAGAAGAAGCTTTCAATGCTGTCGGAGGGGTCTTTTTTTGAGCCCGCCACAATCGAGATATTGGAGGTTTACACTCAGGAGGGTTTTTTTTAAGCCCGCCACAATCAAGATATTGGAGGTTTACACTCACGAAATCATTAACAGAATGATGGATCGTGTTAATGATTATGTGAATGAAGAAGTTGCTGTTGGTGATAGAGAGCGGATGCTAAAGATGAAGAAAATGGTGCTTGAGGATTACATTCCTTTTTTTTGATTTTTTAGGTATATTTTGATGAATTTAAAATGTTACATCTATATGAACACCTATATCTATATATTTGGCTTTTTTTTTTTTAAACCTCAAACCTTGCATGTACCCTATATCTATATATTTGGTTTAATATGTGATTTATTCATGTTGCTAATCTTGGAATTTAATTAGTTGCTAATCTCAAAAATTCCAAGAAAAGCAATTCATTAATAAATGTAAAGTTCCATTTTGCCAACAAAATTGTTAGACTTGATTCAAGAAAATGAACCCCTGCTTATTAATCCCAAGAAAAGAATAAAAGTCGAACGTTGAAATTACAACGGATACTCATGACTAATTAAAGTACACAACAAATCATATTGCATTTGTTTACACTTTTAGGTGAGTGTGAACAAATTAAAAATTTTGTCACGCTTTTTAGTGTGTAAAAATATATTGAATTAAAAGTGTGTTGAAATTTCTCCACACTAAAAAGTGTTTGAAATAAAAGTTCACGCTTTTTAGTGTGAACTTTCATAATTATTTTGTCATACCCCATTTATCCACGGTAACTAAAAAAATTACTGTGAACAAATGAGGTGTAACAAAATAATTATAAAAGGTCACACTAAAAAGTGTGAATTTTTATTCTACATACTTTTTAGTGTGTAAAAATTTGCATACACTTTTAATTCAATATATTTCTACACACTAAAAAACGTGACAAAATTTTTAATTTGTTCACACTCACCTAAAAGTGTGAACAAATGCAATATTGTTTGTAGTGGTAGGTATAAACTCTACATTTTTCGACAAAAATTTCAACCGAAGGGTTACAATTAATCGCATCAACTGGATAATAAAACAAGAGGTAAATCTACACACCCTATTCGATCTGCAGTTTGTTTACAATTCTCGACTTGCTTCTTGGTTGCTTGCATTTCTTGTGAATATATCTGATTTCATTGTAAGTTACGCTTGATTTCATAGCAGATTCCAAATCAAAACCTTAGCATACTTAATCAATCCATCGACTGATGTATCTTTTTTGCCAATATCCTACCATTTTCTACACTTCTGCAAAGCATGAGCAAATAAGATAAGCACAGGTGATCGTCATTAGAATCACATTTAAAAAGTAATATCAGTAAATTTATTTAGTGAGCAAGAACTTTACCTTTTACTTATTAAATATAATTGGCAAGTGGAGTATATTGCAGTAACTCAAAAATGTAGTAAAAGATCGAAAATCACTATGTGTTGTACTATTAAAGTAGCTTATATGAAGATAACTTAAGCCAGCGTTGTGTTCATGTGGGTGGAAGGGGTTTAGTTCAAAATGGGTAGTTTTAAGATAACTACAGAAGAGTGTTCTAAGTTGTGGGACAATTTCAAGTTTCAGCTATAAAGATGTAAGTCTGCAATTTGTAAGCAGTGTTAGTATTAATGGAATGAATGCATAGTAGTATTATATGTTGTCAAACAATATCAGGTTTGAGGTCCACGGATATAACACCTGCAATGTGTAAGCAGCATTAGTATTAATGGAAAGCATAAAAGTTCTGAAGATAAGCATTTAACTTGATTTTTTGTTAAGTATAGTTCTCTTAATTTTACTAATAAACGAAAATAGTAAATATAGTTAGGGAATATCTAGTGATCAGTGGTAGTTAGTTAATTATTGAAATTAATGACTTAAGTAAGATGGAGAATGGGAAGAGAATGAAACTTCATTATAAGTTATGGAAAGATATTTGTGTGTGTGTGTGTATATATATATATGTATATGCATGTACCTTTGATTGTGCATCATTGTGAGCGTGTGTCCCAATTAATAACGAAATTTTGAATGGCTGAATTGGACTATGGGGGTATAATGGGAGAAAGAAGTATTTATTTTTCAATATGAGTGATGGCAGGAGTGAAATGGCGAGAACAATTGAGGGTGTTTTCCAGCTGGATGAACAACTCTTGAAGGCAGTATTAAGGATGGGTGTACCTATTGGTAATCCCTGTGTGGAATCTGGAAGGTTAATAACATTTCTGCAAAGGAGGTTTGATAATACAGAAGATGTTATTTTTGATTAGGGAAGTGATATTCGTACCACTGTTTCTGATTGATGTACCACAATGTACAGGTTTTACAGCTGACTGTACAAGCCAGTATTGCACAAGTGTGGTACATCAATCAAAACAAATGATACGAATATCACCTCCCTTTTGATTATGATATGGGAGATGTTGAGCAGGTACACAATACCAGCCAGTGTTGTCTCACTGTGACCCGTAATAGTAAATAACTTGTTTCCAACCAAAATTCAATTTGACCCAACCCATCTGAGCATGGAGTATGGTTGCAACTTGCAAGTTACCTGTTACGATTTTATGCAATGGCATATGTTTGATGTCTTCTGTTTCAAGCTATGTTTGTGCACCCGGAGAAAAACATGGGAAGTACGGTGAATGTCCCACATTCATTTGTCCAAGCATCGTTCGGTGAAAATAATATCCAGATAATGAAGGGATGTTACAATATTAAAATTTTAAAGCGTAACGTAATTATAATTAGATGGGATAAAGTAGGATTTGTATTATAATATCCATCTTGTAGGAATCAGCGTACATATACTTAAGGTGATGAACACTTATCTATATGTATCTTTGAGGCCATGTATTATCTATTGACCTCACATACATTAATGACTAACAACAATTGTTGTAAAGGTGCTGACTTAAGTTTGGACTGTACAACGATTCTTTTAGGAGGATGGCCATTTAGATCTGCAATTGTATTGAGTAGCAAAAAGTAATGAGAGTATATATAGATTACAAATGAAACTAATAGTATTGTATATAGTGTATGTTACATGTATAAGAGGTTTTATGTGCTCTAAGTAAACTTAGGGAGTTTTTCGACCAGTTTGACCCGTCCCTGCGCCGCTGGATAAAAACCGTCAAACTTTCAATTTACTTTGTCTTAAAAATTGCCCAATTTTAAACTAATTTACAAAGTATATGATTTAATACGTTCCCATCTTTAACTTGTTACCTGACATGCATACGTCAAAGTCGAATATTTAAAGAAAACTTTCATTCAAATGAAAGTGGATGGCTTAAATCCTCCCAGAGTTGTATATATAGCGAGTTTCCCAACTGGAATTCCCATATCCTGTACAAACAAAGCATTGATAAATCATAGTTGCAGATTAAAGATTATGATTCAGATAATTCTGTTTTTGTGACGTAGTCATATTGGACATACTGACTGGGGCAGAAAGTTTGTTAGATTGATCCAAAAATAAAAAAGAATAAGCTCTTGGTCATTAACTTAAAGACCTAAACTGGAACTATAAGTGACTATCATTATTGGAGCTAAGTCATTCATCTAATCTCCAATTTCAAATTGGCATAGAACCTAAAATAATGCAAACAAAGCATGAATTATTTATTATTTTAGTGCACCCCTGACTCTAGGTTGTCATAATAGTACAGTGACCGGAGCCACGTTGCCTCAATAAAATATTTAAAAAAATCAATAAAATGCATTAATATACCTTGATATTGGCTACCATGGACATGAAAAGAATAGGATCAAGGAACAAAGGAAGCGATTGAGGGCACAATATGGATGTCCAAACCTATTTTGATGAAGAGGCCTAAATATATCAAACATATCAACAATATGTTACAAATAACAGTGTTTTCGAAGTACTTTTAACCGATATGTATATAGAAAAATTTGTTTGCTTTTCAAGTCACAATTACCTTATTCCTCAATTCACCCGTCAACATAATTTCCCTCTCCCCCTTTTTACATTACTCAGTTGATGCTAGCTGAACTTCACAACTGATGCAAAGTCACTAAATTTAATAACAAAAGGCGGGAAACATGAGAATTACAACAGATAACAAACAACCAAATCTTTCCCAAAATATGTTATTATTTATTACTCGCATATGATTATAGTTAAATCAGGAGCCAAACTCAAACACTAAAGAAGGAGAAGAAGAGAGTTATCTGACTCATTCTCAACCTGAACCAAACAATTAATCACCCTTTCAAACAGTCCGCCAACAACCAAAAAAACCTCATAAAAACAAATAGATAAATAATATTAAAATATTAAATAGTATAAGCTAATCTGACCTTGATTAAGTGAACAAACAGATGATCCAATTGAAACTATATGGAGATTAAGATGTAGAGAATAAACTTACACAAAGTACAAAAACAGGTTAACCATAATCATGCCAATATAGTCAAATCTTGATATTCATCGAGATCCACTTTAATCGGATATGAACTGACCTCTTTCTTTGCTTCCACAGATCTAAATATTGAAATAAAAACTCCTACAGTTACACAAAAAGCTCAAGATTAGTGAAAAAAGAAGAAACCCGAAAATCTAAAAGAAAATCAAGATTAGTGAAAAAGGAAAACAAAACAGAGAAGAAGAAGAAAAGAAACCCAATAGATCAGAACAAATGTTTTTTTGGAACAGATCATAACAAATGTAGTATAAGGGAATGTGAAGGAGCCATAATAATAATGGCATCATTAGAATTACATTTACCCTCATTTAAAAACCATGCATATACATACATTATAATAGCTTATTTAGAATTAAGATAAATCGGAATTAACATTAACTTCATTAATGAAATCTTTAATTAACATCATAATAACAGGGGCTAAACCACTTTCAGAGTCACAACTTTATATGTATATAAATAGATAGATAGATTATATATATATTTGGCTCCTTACTAAAAAGAAGCTAAAAAAAAATTACATCAGTTATAAAAATTAGGAAAATGATAACATTATATGCATAAAAAGTAGTACTTTATATATCAATAACCGCCACCTTGAATTTTTACTAGAGAAAGTACAAATTTTAATGCATCAAATTAGTTAATACTGACAGCTTAGGGTTGTCATTAACAAAACTCTAAAAATTAAACTAAAAAACAATGTAAATCGAGGAGGAACACATATTCAGACTATCAGGAGAATATTGAGTTCTTGGCTTTGAACTGAGCGGTCTAATGAATGCTAGTATTATCTAATCATTCCAAAATATTTACGGTATCTAACAATATCTAAACCCTGTCAAGTCTCTTTTTGTGACATTTACATTATCTTCACCGCTAGGTCGTGATGTAAATGGTTACAAAAATATAAGTAAAGGCATCTTCAAAGTACTCTGTATATAAATTAATTATATACGGCTTTAGATTAGCATATGAATTAGGTATACATATCATTATTCTTAATTAATATTTATAAATGTTTATCCAGTCTGTATATAAAGATGGGAAATATTAGAATTACACAATACAAGTGATAATAATTTAATAACTAACGAGGAAATGCATAGGCATAATATACTTTCAAAAAAACATTTTCAATTGTGAACATTTTCTAACTATTGTTACGATTTAAATCCTAACCATAGTGTACTTCGACTCATCGAGTCATCCTTGCATTAGAAACTTTCTTTCTTGGTGATTTTAGTGGAACATTGATAACAAGTTCATAGAATATAGACATACTCCACATACTGATACTTGGTAAGATATATAACGATAGCAAGATTAGACTTTAGACTTGGGTTTACAAAGAATGAAGGACTCATACGTATATTAAAGGGACCTAAAATGAAAAGAAAAAAGCATTTCTAAACTGCAGGTTAGCAATGGTTAAGATGGTTCAAGTACATGTAACTGGTGACAACATGCACCACTGTTACATCTGAACAAACATGTATACTATCACTAAACGACCAAACAAAAGACAGGCAAAACCCACAAGATAGGGCACTACCACCTGTTTAATATAGGCCTTGGTAATTATACAACTATGCACAGGAGCTACATATATCAATGCCTATCGTACAAAAACTGTCTGCCTATGACCCATGGACAAGAAGTCAACAGTACGCAATTCTGTAGGGAGTGATGAGAAACCAAATGAGCATTAAGTGACTAAAGAAATGTCAGTCAAAGTTTAGTCTCATTCTGCCTCAAATAAGCTTTATCTGCATTAGCAAGTCGGTCTTGGAATATAGCCCACTCGCTTTTGCACCTAGCTTTTACCTAATGTTCAAAAGCAAAGATAAGCGATAGATAATCTTGTCAACAGAAATGCAACAATTCAAGTTTGGGTCTGTTTTCTAGAAAATACAATAATTATTATATTTGAAATGTTCTAATCTAAGATTAAATCTTTGGCGATCAGTACAAAAAACTCATAACTTTGCCGTCGGAAATTGCATAGAAAAGTGACCAACGTTAGTTAAAGCCTCAAAGATTTTATAGTTAACTGATTAAGTATCATTCATTAGGTAATATCTTGCAATATGTTGCATTTATATGGAACGAGGAGAGTAAATCAAATAATAACCATGTACAAAATATGCTTACGCTGTCTCGAGGATCTTTGCCCTTATCATGCTCACCCTGAACAAATAAGCAAACTATTATTATGCAAGCCTATACTACTCTTGCTTATTTCACATGTAAGAATACATAATACCATTTCTAGATGATTTTATGATGCTTACCTTGCCCCCGAGTGTTGGAATATGTTGATGCACAATCCATTGTGAATCAATCACACCAATTCTTTCATGTGCAGGCTGTGAAAAGAAACAATATCTATTAGATACCACACCAGGGGAAATAAAGATACCAAAAATGAATGATAAAAACACTCACCTCCACACATCTTCTAAGTGCAAAATCCAAGCCCCATCCATGCACCAAATCATTCTACATGTACATGAAATAACCATCTGTAAACAAACACATGCATCATGGTATAATGTAGTCTTGATTCTTACAAGATATATTTACCTGAATCATATACCACACACACCGCCAAGCATCTCGAGAAAACACGGGAGCCATAATTTCCACAAATCTGGATAGAAGCAGCATCAATGAGTAGTGAACCCAAGATTCATAACATAAAATAAATCTCCCTCAACATGTATACAAGTGAGAATAGAGAGAAACAATACGCCGCACACGGAGGAAGATGCTGATCACTGCACCATCCTGGTTTCTCATCTGTAACCCTGTTGAGCAACCCATCAATGTACAACTCAAGTGTCGTTCAAAGCAAATGGTAACACTATTTCTACCAATTTTGAGGAAACAAATGAAATAAAATACAGTAACGTACTTGTGAACTTCTTTATCACCTCTCATCTTTGTCATTTCCCATGTTAATCCCTCGTTGGGTTCAAGGCCAGGCTGAGAAATCTCCAATCTATGTTTCTTGATTAATTGTATGTAGTTGTCTCCATTAAAGTGCTCCACACCAAGATCTTCATCCCAAACGAAAATATAATCATAAGCCGATACAATGTCTGGATGCAAAAATCTCTTTGCATACCACCTAGAAAGAAGTCAGAAAAGAAAAGTGAACGTAGCGAAATGCAAGAAAAGAACCATAAGTTAGCATTGACAGTGGAATCTTATGCATACCATTTGGTTTGCTTCCTTACACTGACATGAATCGCCTGTTTTGACCAATCATATTGATCCCATTCTGTGGTTCGGCCATCATAATGAAAAAGCACCACTTGGAAATCATCGGAAAACTATTGAAAAAATCGTATCCAAATCTCAGTAATATCAAATCAGCAACAATTTGAATTTGAATAATACCAAAACATAACATCTTGCTGAACCTTTTTAACTGCTGCGTCAATATTATTTCTCTGATCCCAACCGACGGTGAAAGTTACCAAATACCTTGGCTTATGCTTCAGATCCTAAAATTCAAACACCAATTTTTAGTTTATCTAACAACAATCTACTTTTCCGCATTACTATATCATCTTAATTCCATACCTCAGAGGGGTCACCCCATAATCTTCTCAGATAAAAATCAGTCTCTGAAACTACAATTGCTGGAGGTAATGACTCAGCTCCACGCGGATTCGTTGAAACATAAACCTGAAGCCAAAAATAGGCAATAAATTATGTATAAATATAAACACAACCAAAAACAATTATTTATAAATAAATAAAACACCTTGTCTGCAACAATTAACAAAGAACATTGGGAGACAAAGAAAAATATACCTTAGGAGGTTCAGGTGTATTGGATGAACCGAGATTTTCAGGGAAACTTCGTTCAAGAGGTTTAGACTGATGATCCTCGTGCATTGTTGAATCAAATGGTGAACGAATGTTTGGGTGCAAATTAATCTGAAAGATAGAACATTAACATAATGGACCTGGTGATACTTGTAAAGTATAGCAAAATATTTGAGATCAAAGTACCTTAGTAAAAGACATATATGGAAAAGAAACACCAATGAAATATCCTAAGATCATTCCCATGACTGCAGTTAAAATAATTCTCCCTTTATCATTTGACTTCTTGAAAAAGGCGCTGGAAACAAAATTGATTCAATCAGGTAGACAAGCCAATAACATCTGACTCAGGTTTAAGCAAGAGTATATCACTAACCTGTGATATATACTCTTCATTGATCCAAAAAGTGCCCACCTTCAAACGTCAAGCACTAGGTCGAACCAAATTATATGTGCAATTCTACAGAGCATTTGGCATGTATCAAAAGCGTATTACTACAGTAGAAAGTACCTAAAAAGGTTAATGTTAAAAAAAATAGAATCCTACAGATTCGATAATAAACTTCATTTTTCTACTCAAGTAAGAAAGTGGATAATAAGAAAAACCCAACACATAACACTTAGACATGAAGTCATTACCGACGATATGGAGGCCAAGATGGTAGCACCAGATATAGCATGTAGAATAACATATGTCATTTTTAAAAAAACACATTGATCGTGCTAGCCAAACATGATAAAAGAATGAGGAACTCGAAATAAAAAAGAGGGGTTCGATGCTCAAGTTTTATGAACAACCAATCATGCTTGCCAAATCAATATGTAACTTTTAGCAAAATCCGCAATCATATTCACTCCGTCATTACTGATTACATTTTGAAGTTCATATTTAACCATTTGATATCAAAAGTCAAAGATGGATTTACCATTTAAAGGGAAACAGTTTCCTTTCATTGTTATACTCTAACCACCAACAAGGAGTTAGCCTGGTGGTAAGGAAATCACTTAATGACCTTAAGGTCTCGGGTTCGATCCCCACTTGGCACAAAAAATAATTCCTTTAAGGTACCCGTTACCAATGAAGCCTAGACCCACAAGTGAAGTTTAAATACGCGGGTTCGATCCTTCGGGGTGCCCAGATCATGTGGGGATTAGGATGGAGGTATTGTATTGGCATCATATGGCTCATACGGGGTGAGTCGATGGGTATCCAATTGTGGTACCGGGGCTAGGGTTCCCTCCATTACCCTTTTTTTTTTACTCTAACCTAAAGCCAAGTATGAGCATCAGCATCTTTCACAAAACTTAGATACTAAGAGTATCCTTTTATCATTCAATATGCTCCGTGAGTCACACCCAATATACTCTCACTGTACTACTGAAGTTTTAAGGGAATCATTGTACTTCTGAATAAATGTTAAACATCCTAAAACGGACTTATTGTAGTCTTCCTATAATGCAAATCGTTGTATTAAAAAAGAACGGTAAATGCCAGACCACATGTTGATGTTGATGATCATTTCAGAACTTCGCCTATCAATCATATAATTTGATGACAAAACCAAACTTAGAGAAACATTACAGCTATAGAACAGTAAGAGACATAATAACCAGAGATGGTTTTCCCTGTTGTGGTTCCCAAACCCTTCCTCGAGGACGCCTGACCGCTACGTTGGACAGTTAAAAAAGATTTATTTACTTAAAACAAACACACAAAACGCAAGAAATAAATAGCAATATTCCCGGTCGATAAGAAATCGATAAACGGGGCGAGAATAACACCATTTCATCATGTGAATGTCAGGGGGCGTCTGTATTAGCTTATTAACAAACAAACAAAAAAGCCTAAAAATCCTTAATAAGCATTTCTTAAAAAGCTCCCCTTTCACAAGCTTTTTTTTATAATTAGCTTATTATTAAAATATATTAAGCCTAATAAGTTGTTTGTGTATTGTGTTTGGAAACAACTAATAATAAGCTTAGTGAAAAACCTCCTAAATGGAACAAAAATATACTATAAAGCATGTATATATAATATCATAATAATATATAGGTATATGTTATGCATGTATGAATTAAAAGGAAATGAAATAATAAAGAAGGAAATTAGGGTTTTGATAATGCTTACAGAGGTTTGTGTGTAATGTATGTATGTAGAAGTCGTCCTCAGAAAGAGATGGAAAAAATCTCGAGTTGTAATAAGAATACTGTATGTATACTTTAGAGCTTATATTTCCATAATTATATTATTGATGATGATGATGATCTTGATTCATTGGTTTGTTTTCTTCAGATAAATGTACAAGTTTTATTGCGTGATGTGGCAACTAGCAAGTCGGGATGTGGGCAAAGGTGTGTAAAAAGAGGTTCGGAAAAATAAGTGGCCAGGTGGCAGCATCATCTCGCACTGCTTTCTCTTTTTGCTTTTGTTCGATTCCCATCTTTTTTTTCTCGGTATCTTTTTTGGCTTTTTATATTCGATTCTTAGCAACATTAACAAAACGTTTGAGGTCCTATTTACAAAGGGAAATGCATCAGTATCACTTTATTTGACAAGTTTACCATGATGGTGTATTACTTATATTTGTATCAGTTATAAAACTTATATTTTGTGGTATATCTATCAAAAATAATGATACGAATATTATTTCTCATTCACAAAAAAGGAATTAATTGATTTTATTTAAAATTAAGTATTTTATTTCAAGCGGTTAGAATTGAAATAATCAACCACTTCATATCATGAGTTCAATTCTTTCCTAAATATAGTAATATAACAAAATTTTAGATTTTATATTTAGTTAAAGGGTTTCTTTCACTCTCACTCATTAGTTATTTTGACATGAGCTTTTCAAAAGCTTTTAAAAATCTTTAGCTTTTTGTTCTAAACCAAAAGCTCATAAAAATTTAAAAGTTTTGTTTGGAATAATTAGCTTTAGCTTTTAATTTGAAACTAAAAGCTCCAAAACTAACCGCCAGATGAATAAGCGTTCTTATTTGGGTTGTAGCTTTTAGAGTCCGAAATTACTTACATACCCCTCTAATTAAACCTCACGTAATTATTCATAGGTTTTGTCTTTGGTAACCCTATTAAACTATTTTAACTACAATCTTATCTTACAGCTTCATCAAACAGCTACAACTACTTTTATCAAATATATTCATTATGAGCTTATTTCTTTTTTAAGAATGAAGATGATCAATGATATTGTGGCACATCATTAATATTAAATTAATGAATAAAAATATATAGATAAAGAGAAAAAAATTAAAAAAGAAAAACTCAAAAACAGTACTATAAAAAAGACAAATTACTTACACTACTTAGTTTTTAATATATAATTTACAAATTTTTAATAAATTGTTAGTAACGGCAGTTGTTATAATTTTCCTTAGAAAAATGCAAAACAAAAACTACATGTTAAAAAAATGCAATTATTTTTTTTATTATATACTAGTATGGTACCCACATAATGTGGTGATAGTTGTAGTCGCGAGGGTGTAGTGGTAGGGTGATTGTTGGTGAGCGAGGCGACGTCGAGTGGTGTAGATAGTTAATGTATAATAATTGAAGTAAAGTGTTAATGCAGATATTTTAAAAGATAAAGGATTCATAGTGTAATTTAATCATTAATGTTACAGTAAAAGGATGGTGTAGGTGAAAATATTTTAAAGAGTCTTAGGTGAAAATATTGTGAAAATATTTTAAAGAGTCTTAGGTGAAAATATTAAGCAACATTTCAATCATTTTAGAAATAACTAGCTTTTTTTTAATTAGATAAGATAGATTAAGGTATTAAGTGAAAATATTACATAACCTTTAGTATCTTTAAAAATAACTTATTTTTTTATTATTATTAAATAATCTAATTATAACAAAATGCTCTGTCTGTCGGAGGACATGACCATTGAGAGAATACTTTGAGGACTAGGATTAGTCTAGTGATTTTGAGAGTTATGAAATAGGGCTAAGATTAGTCTAATTATGCGGTCTTAGTTACTGGGTCTCATAGGTCGTTTAGCATCTGTGAGCCCATCTGGCCCACAAATTCTTAGTTAATTGGTATCTATATGTATGTATGCATGGATCTTTTCATAATTAGATGTTTTGGTTTCTTGTAGGAGGTTATATTTATTATGTTTACACTTTATGTTGTTTATATGTTATATAGTCGTTATCGTGTATGTATTGTTGAAGTTGTGATATAGTATGTTAGACGCATGTAGCTACTATTCCCTACTCTTAACGTAGCCGAGGGATACTCAACAGGCAGGTAGATCTTCTATGCCATTTGTTTTTGGTGACAGGTATGAAAATAAACTCTTTACACTTTCCAATTACTTTCAACGTTGCACAAAAGCCATTACTTTATGTTAAGCTAGCATTAAAAAGGCTACTCCTAATAGAATATAAACATAAGATGGGAGTGATATGATATGATGGATCACCTGAATCATTAATTTGAAGTACTCATTGTTGTAATTGTTGAATCTGACTTTAGAATACCCATACTTTATCATTAGATCCAGGGAGCATGTATTGAAGAGGAGTTTGAAAGTTGGTAATAAAAACATCTCTGGTCACCCACTTCGCTTCTTCTGTTAAAGAGTCAAGCATGATGAGATTTCAGACAACAACATCCCAGTTGTTTGATATGTAAACCCTAACCTTTACTAAAATAAATGTTAAATACAATGACTATTAACAATCTAGTTCCTCACAATTACATTTTTGTTAGAATTAGATTTTTGGACTATGAAATTTCTAAGTAAAATATATAAATTATTTAATTAATTATGATATGGTTAAGGCATTTGGATATCACAATGACCTATCATCCTCACCATCTCACTGTCACAACAAACGGGTAACCACTCTTTGTGTCACTTGAAACGTCAACTACTTATATACAATTTTTTTTTTTGAAAAGTATATTTCATTCACACTATCATCCTACTCCGCAATTACAGAGTAGTGTAAACAATACAAAGAGTTAATTTATATTGAAGATATTCCAATCTTCCCATCTAATACTACATTTCTTCACCCAACATTTATACCAAGAGTCAACTTTACTTATGTACATCTTTTTTCAAACACACTTTTTACATACAATTCTAAAGCGTCCATCTTGAAATTTAGTTTGAAAATAAAATATAAAAATCGTGACAGATTCCCGCGTTGGAACAACGCCAAATCCAGAAACCGACACCGTATTTCCACCCGACAACTGTATGTTATAAAAATCTAAATCATAAACCAAACTCTCACACGCATTGCATTTAGAAGCCCTAAATTCGCTCATATAAACCCTAATAATTAGATACAAACACTGTACGCATGTATGTATTCAATATCCTTGTCTATTCAATGATTAATAATTAATTCGTCTTTAATTTCAATGTTATCCTGCAGCATATATACTCCTCCGTGCAGTTAGGGTTTTAAAAGGCGATCAAAGGATTCGGAGTCTTGTATCTTCTTTCGTCGATTCCAAGTAGTAATCAGGGTTGTATCTTTTCTCCTTTTTTTTTTTTCCTTCTTTTCATTATCTGTTTTTAATTTAGTGAATAATTTAGTTTGTTACTTTTTTAATATTAATAACAATGGCCAATGGCCATACCAAAAAGAAACAATTCTGATCATTTTTGTCTGAAAAAAGCTATATGTTATTATCAAAGATTATATATTTCAAAGCTATTCATTTAGGAATTTATAATCACTGGCAAGTCCTATTTTGTTAAAAACACGTTACCTCACATTCAAGAACTCATAATCCTTGACTTGAGAACGCTTAAATACCCGTCTCACCTCCTCTTAAGCGCTTTATTAGAGGTTGATTGTGTATCTAGGTTGTAGCGCGGAATGCGTTTTATTTAAGGGGTTTTTCTTTTTATTTTTTGTTGATTCGGTTTTGATATTCACCAATGATATTTTGTTTTCCGCTTGCCATATTTCGTCTCTTTTGACATCTGGGATTACATTTAGTTTCAATGTTTTTAATCGTTTTTGCAATTCTCAACTACTAGAACACCTTAAACACTCGTTTAAACTTCTCTTGTACATTGAGGCTTGTGCTTGATGTTGATCGTGTGTTCGAAGGTTCTTGTAGTGGAGTTCTCTATAGCTTTCAACTCGTCCTACTTTATGTGGTTTTGGCATTGTTAGTAATGGGTTTACATATGTTTTTGAGTTGTACACATGCTTCTGTATTCTTATATACTAGAGAACCTAAACATCTGTTTCAACCTTTCTTGTACTTTGAGGCTTGTATTTGAGGGTTGATCGTTTGTGTGTAGGTTGTTCTTGTAGTGGGATTGCATTTGCTATGACTTCTCCTATTTTGTGTGATTTTGAAATTTTTATTATTGGGGTTGCATATGCTCCGTATGTTTTTTTAAGTTGTACTTATGCTTTTGTATTCTTATATACTAGAGCACCTAAACACCCGTTTCAACTTTTCTTGTACTTTGAGGCTTGTACTCGAGGGTTGATCGTTTATATGTAGGTTGTTCTTGTTGTGGGATTGCATTTGCATTTGACTTCTCCGATTTTGTGTGATTTGAAAAATTTATTATTGGGGTTGCATATGCTACATATGTTTTTGAGTTGTACATATGCTTTTGTATTCTCATATACTAGAGCACCTAAACATCTGTTTCAACTTTTCTTGTACTTTGAGGCTTGTACTCGATGGTTGATCGTTTGTATGTAGGTTGTTCTTGTTGTGAGATTGCATTTGCATTTGACTTCTTCTATTTTGTTGTGATTTTGAAATTTTTATTATTGGGGTTGCATATGCTACATATGTTTTTCAGTTGTACCTATGCTTCTGTATGCTTATATACTAGAGCACCTAAACATTTGTGTCAACTTTTCTTGTACTGAGGCTTGTACTCGGGGGTTGATCGTTTGTATGTAGGGTGTTCTTGTAGTGGGATAGTATTTGCATTTGACTTCTCTTATTTTGAGTCAGTTTGAAAACTTTTATTATTTGCTTTTCAAATCCCCTGCTTAAAGTATCCATGTATTCAGTTAATTCTCTTGCAACAAATTGGCTAGAGATGTACAACTCGATATCATATAGAACTATCTTTTAAACAAGACTGATTAATTATGTGATGAGGCTTTTTTTTTTTGGGTACACACTTGAACATGTGTTCAATTTCAATGACATAGACTAGAAATGGACTGTTTGATATATGAATTTATCTTTAAAACTAGATCAAATCAAAAACTTAAATAGAGGAATTGCTTGTTTTGCTATATAAATATGAACATGAAATTGGTTTTAGTAAATATACTTGAAATGGACTATTTGATATTATGTAAGTGCTTGTTTGCTATATAAATATGTAATGAGAAAGTGCTTGTTTTCCATGTATGAGTTTTGTTCCAGTCATTCCAATATTAAGCTACACTACTCTGGATTCTTCAGGTTGTAAATGTCGTTTCTCAGGTTCTTATTCTATATTACCGTCTTCTCAGTTATTTATTTTTCTCATTCCATTAATTTTCTTGGATTATCATACATATTGGCTGCATAATTTCATATGTGCATTTAGGTTCCCTTGATTGTTATGAGACCGATGGATGGGTCATAGATAAAATAGCAACAAGATTATATATGATAACCTCTTATCATCAACCAAGGGAATGTATGATGTCAGGTTCCATATCTTGTATTTCTTGCTTTTATAGTTTTTTGTTGACTTGTAGAAGTTAAATTCTGGTTTGCATTTCCTATTGATTTTATATATTTGGCATCTTTTTTTTTTCTTCTTTTTTTTTTTTTTGTAATTTACGTGAATCACATTTTCACTGAATGCCTCTTCAAACCAGGAGGCGTAGGTAATGCCTGTTCAGAACTATTAAAGTAGGGGATGGTTGATACGTTGCTTCACTCTCTATTTTTCTATGTTTCTTGATCTTCTGGTGTGTCATTTCTATTTACGTTGATTTCTTGCACGTTTTGTTGTTTAAGGTCTTGTAATTTGTATGTCGATTTAAATGATATATTCTGTCTGTTCACTTTTTGCTGTTGCAGTGGCGTGTTTTTTTTTTTTGCTGATTGATTCCAAGTGGCTTACAAGCTTGAGCTTGAACATAGTATTTTTTGGTTAGAGCATCACCTTGAGTAGGCCCTCCATTTTCTCTCATCATAGAATTCCCTGCATTAGAATGATAAGGATCTAATCCCTCACCTCTGGTCAGTTCTCTTTTAAATGTTGTTAATTTTAGATTTGGATAATTGTGTTGTCTAGCTGGAAAGCTATCCTTTACCGGTGAATCTGTGCCTTGTCATCATAATTCAGAATGTTTTTGAAAGGTTGTATGATGGGATGATCTTATAAAGGCTTTTATAATGGCAGGTTGGTCTATGTTCTTTGTTTCATTGACTGCCAAGTTGGGGTAAGATTGTTGTTGGTGTTCTTCTTTTCATAGGGTGCCAGGTTGGGTTACGAGTCTACTGATTATCTTGTGCGTTCGTTTGGTTCTGTTGGTCAGGAGGTTCTTTTGGTATCCCAGTTGTACAATTACTTTTATATAGTTTGGTCCAGTTTTCCTTGTGATTAAGTGATTTTTATGAAGTTACTTGTATGTTTGCGGGTCTAAGTTTGCTCTAGGTGACTGGCGGATTGATCGTCGCTATTTCTTTTCCACCTTTTAGCTCGTATTCTTCGTGGTTAAGGGGTTTCTGAAAACATGATTGCTTATGAATTACATGTGTGTTAGGAGAACAATGTGTCTTATTCTTTGTGTTTGTGCCATACTGCCATCTCAATTTCCCTCGTATGATTTTATTTTACCCCCATCTTTGTTATTCTATTTTGATGATTTACATTGCTCTGTGCTTCTTTTTTTTCTCTGCATACTTAAGGCCCGGAGGATACATTTTGTCAACCTATATCATGCAGAAGCAGCAGAACTTGAAAATGGGTGGCTCCGTGTTCTTAATGGCTGGCCCATCTGCAATAGTTATATTTCTTCTCCGGGGCTCTGCTTATCTCCTGATTTATACATTTTTCCTATGTGTTAAGATGTTTTCTTCGTTTGTAGGTATGTTGGGTGCCAATAATTGTTTGGGCCAGTTAAAATGATGATTATTTGTTATTGTGTCTTTCAAGTTCATGTCCGTTGTTTTTGGTTGTATTGGCTTGATGTCTTCTTATCATGAAATTGTTGTGTGCTACTGATCTTTCTTAATTTTGTCTTTTTGAATTCTTTATGACCAGAAGGACTTGCTTATGGGAGCCTGGTAGATTAAAGCAGAAACGTCACTCTAGTTTTTGCACAGCTTGCTGTGTGTCACATTATTATGGAGTGCTTTTCAAAATAGGAGATTTTTAGTGCGATCCTCTGCTCTGTCACATTATTACGGTATGCTTTTCTAATCGCTTTTTCATGTTCCAAATATACAATTCTGTGGTTCTTTTATACAGGGTTATGGTTTTTGTGCTTTGAATAGATTCTAAATGGCTTATGAGTTTAAGAAGCTGAACAACGTCGTTTGCATACATCAGTTTTATTGATTGCAGGCTCCCCTAGTATGGTTAGTATGTAAACCATGACCTTCTGTCAGTTCTAGGTAAAATTTGGGCAGTAAGAATATAATTTTATGACTACTTTCTCTTTTGTGGCATGCACATATCTGGTGGTATATCTTTCACTTTTTCTAAACAGAACAATTGGATGCACTATTTGGAGGATTAATTTTACATCAACGTATAGCTGGTTTCGTTAGGTTTCTTATTTTTCAGTTTTTGTAGGTCTTAATTATGTATAGTGGTTCTATTATAAAATAGTAATAGGGTTATTCACTTTAGGTTATATTACAGTTAGCTATGCTTAATGGTAGAGACACGAATAGATAAAGTTTGTCTTGGTGATTGGCTGTACAACATGATCTTTGCTGTCATCACGAGTCATAATTTTGACTGCAAGTTTGGTTAACATTGTAACGTATATCACCTTTCACCATTTGTATGTTTTGGTGTGTACTATATATGTGTATTGATTTTAGAGATAAAGTGATAACATTGGTTACTTTGATTTTATGAGCCTTATATAGGTTTCCAATGCTGTTTCTTGTAGCCACATTAATAGGCATTCTTATTCGTATATGATGGCTAATGAGTGAGTAGCTATATTGAATACTTGTGTTAGAACATGAAGGAGTCACTGACTTGAAACAGAACTTAATTACTGGACATTTTATTACATATGCAGGTAGTAGTGCAAATGATGGATTCGTCTGAGCATGCTATTGGAGTTGAATTGGGGAACGGAAGTAAATCTACATATACCGATATCTTCAAGTCACTTGGCTCCGGTGTAAGCTGCTAGTTTTTTTTGCATCTACATATCTTATAATTTGACGTGGCCATCGCCATATTGACCCATTTACTTTTGCATGGGTCGATTTGGCTTTTAGTCTGGCTTACCTCAGATTGATCAAATCAAATTAATTAGGTAGAGGGGAACATATCGGATGGGTTTAAAATTGTCCATATTTTTGTTGTCCGAATCAAATATTCCTTTTCAAGTCAAAGTATATCTCTGATTATTTGTAAATTTAACAGATTTAAAGTGTCCACAAGCATGTTTTGAAATTTGGCCAACGCTAAAAAGGACTAGTTTTTATCCGAACCTCTTTTATTCTGGCCACTTTGCCATCTTCAGTGATCATGTTTTCTCTAAGTATGTATAATAGTTTCATCACATGCTTATTGATAGAAACCTATCTTTGTGTGTGACTATTTCTAGTGAACTGAATATGATGGATGTGCTTATTATAGTAAAGTAATTCTAGATATGTTTCTTCAATGGGAAGGGCGTGTCCAAGGTAAAAAAAATTTGGAAGACATTTTGCATGCTTTCATTATCACTTACAAATTTATGGGTAATCTTCTTTCCTTTTTTGTTTTATTAAAATCGATTGTCTGATAATCTTTTTGTGCATTACAGCCAAAGCTTCTTTTGTGTGAACTTTATGTATGTAGGCTCGAGCTCGGCTCGATTATTTTTGGAATACGGCTTTAAAGATCGCAATGCTTAAGTAAAATAAGAAACATTCAATAAGTTAAAAGACAATCTTATAATTTAAAAAGTAAACTCTTTTTAAATATAAAACACAATTCTTTTAAACCCAAGTCTAAGAATAACAATAATCATAAAGAGTAGAGTATTAGACATTAGTAAACAGTAACTAAGGTTCATATATTGCAAATACTTTAGCAAAATGCATTCTACTATACATCATGAGCTTCAAAACCTCAAAAAGCTTGATAGTATACATAAGCTCGATAACCATTCGAGCTAAGCCATTAAAGGCTCAAACTTAGCCCGTTAAGTATTTCGAGCTTGAATTTAAGGTTTGGGCTCGAGTTACTTGATAAAAGCCGACTTGGGTGCAGCCCTACTATAAAGTTAGGTGGCCATGAGGACAAGCTGGGAAATAGTGTTGAATCAATAGATAACTTGATGAATAACTTAATAGACTATGATTGGAGAATCTGTTGTGACTCAGGAAACCATTTCGGGCGGTGCACTGCAATTGTGACTGTAGTTAGCAGTGCTGCCGATAGAATCATCATGAAGACCGGACCATAAAGAACGAATGGCTGGATCAAAGGATTTAGCGGTTGGAAGTGGGAACCTGGCAGAAGTGGAGCATCTGGGTGTGGCTTATAATATTGATTGTGGTGGGTGCCATTATTGGAAGCATCAAAGGTATTTTTACCACTTTTTACCCATTTGTTTAGCTGCTGATTGTTATTTGTCTATAAGATGATTATAAATTCGATTTTAATTTTCTGCTTGAAGCTAACAATGGATCCAGGACTCCAGGGCTTTTACATATGCATGGCAACCTTTGTGGCTCTTATAGTCCTACATTATGACCTTCGTCATGGTTGCCTTTAAAGCCCTTCTCTACCAGCCAGAATGTTGAAATATGCTTAACTGGAGGAACTGGATTCTTGTTTGTAAGTGCACACTAACGTAAACTATCTTATGCTTATGAATTTGAGATCTTTATGATCCCTTACCACTAGGTTACCGTGGAGATGGTTAGCTAAAACTCTCCAAGTGCTTGATGAAAATTTTAAGCTAGTCACCAGAATAGTATTTATGCTCAATGACACCCAAATTAAAGTGATATGGACCTCAATGTTTGCTCATACTTATCTTACAGTGATAATGTCAACTCGAGGTAAAGTGTGTGAGAAACAGGTTGCCTAATAAGGCTCACTGAGTACCGAATTTAGGCCCATGAAATCTTAAAGTGGCATGCCACCTCTAGTATTTGGTGATGCTTCTTTACACATTGATTACAATCATACAGTTTTGTTAATCCTTTAAGGTTTCTTGAAAAAGCTTGGTGATTGCTTGTTTAAAAACAATGGACCCAAATGGTACCTCATTATTAGTCCCGAATACATGTTTTGAAGGCCTGATGCATGACTGATAGCTGATTTAAAGGCTTGATTTTTGGGTAGCGTATGTAAACATTTGGTGCTTTGGAGATGATGGTTCAAAGTACTGAGTCTAGTCAGATAGCTTATATCATACCTTTATGGAAAAACATACCATCCTTGTGTGGAAGCAGCAAGGTTGGATCAAGTGGTTAACACCCTTGCCTCTGGAAACAGAGGTCATGGGTTCTATCCTCATCCCTTGCAAGGTTGGAGGTCCTTTTCTATCTTTAGATAGAACTTGGAAGCAGCCTCTCTACACTGTTGTTGTAGGGGTAAGGCTGTCTACATCTTAACCTCCCCCATATACCGTCGAGGTATTGGGACCCAAAACCTGTGGAAGACTGCATTGGGGGCGTTACTTTTTATACCATCCTTGTGTGGGTTGTATTGTATCTAAGTTGAAGATTTTGATCAAGTCTGATAACTGGTCAATGAACTTTACAACACCACATAGCAGGTTTTCTTTCTTATCCTTTTTATTTGTCAAGCAAGTTCTTTTCCTTCTGCTATCTGTGTTCGTCATTTCCGATGGTTTAATTAGGGATCAAATTATTCTTGAAAATGGGTGATTTATGAAATGTTCATTAGCTTTTCATCATCTAGTACATATCAAGATTACTTGCTGAGAAGGTTTCTTTTTTTTTTTCTTTTCAGAGTCGAGCTTGCAATGTGGTGGGAATGACAATGGGATAAGTATCCTGGATTGTAACAAACTTTGGACGAATGTCTAAAGTAGGAAATAACTAAAGTTTTGTGTCTTGTATGTAAACAACTTTAAAAAATGTTTATTGTATGTAAGAAAACATATGTGGCAACCATATAGAGGTGCCACTTGTCTGATTTTAGTTGATTGAATACATTTTCTTACATACAATAAATATTATTTTCGAGTTGTTAAACATACAATACACACAACTTTAGTTATTTCTCTATTATAGACATTCGTTCAAAGTTTGTTTCATTTCAAGATACTTATCCCAATGACAATCTCTCCAGAGAAGGTACTAATAATTCAAATGTGATTTTTCAGTTTAACTATGCATTACACTAACTATTATATTACTAAATTCATCGTCTTCCATTTATTAAACTAATGATTTTGGTACGAAGTTTGGTTTGTTCTTATTAAAAAGATAAAGATATGAAGTACTCCGTAATAAATGTAATGAAATGAGAAGCATACTCAGAAGTCAGGAAAATATTTTGAGGTAAATGATAAATCCTCCTAATAAAAACTTTAAATCACAGGTGTAATCTATTCATTCTCTCTTCTAATCTCATTCTTTGGTTTCACCAAATGTCATGATGATATAGTTAGGAGGAATTTTAAAAGGATTGGTTAGGAGTATTAATCATTCCTTAAAAAGTAAGATGACCGACACTTTTTTTTTTTTTTGAAACGAATTGAAAAATTAGAATGCTAGTCTGGCTTTGTTGGCTTCCATGTCCAAACCCGTTATCCATGGGCTGGGTTGGGCCCCGAAACCCTAACATCTACCTACCTGCATCCTGCATGGGAGTCCCCTTTTATCTATTTCCCTTTCCATCATAATTACGGAGTAGTTACCTTTAATTATTTTATTGACAGTTTCCTTTTATACAACAGTATAGAATATAGGGTTTAGTGTGCTGGAATGCAACAAACTATGCCCAAAAAGTTATAGTGTGCATAAACTAACGTTTTTTTTAATTGTATGCATAAACTTAATAAAAAAGTTTATATTATGCAACTTTTTGTGACCGGCTAATAAAAACCTTACACGTGACCGGTTCAAAAAAAATTTTTTTACACGTGGCAGCTCATACGGGCTGCTACGTATACACATTGCATGATTTGAACATTTTTACTAAGTTTATGCATACAATAAAAAAAAACATTAGTTTGTGCACACTATAACTTTTTGGGCATAGTTTGTTGCATTCTGGCGCACTAATCCCTAGAATATATTAAAGGTTTTTAGAAAGATTAATCATATTCTATATCTATCTATATCTATATCTATCTATATATTAAATATAAGTCGAAGAGTTATAATTAATATGTTTATTCTATATAAAAAATAAAAATTCACTTTTAAGTTTTATGATAAGTGTATAACTATTTTATGCATCTTAAGTACAACCTTTAAGGTTGTATTTAGCTTGTTTCACTTCCACTAGTATTAGTTGTTCCTTGTGACTTGCGTAACAGGTTATACGAAACTTATTAAAATATAAATCTGTTAAAAGTAGATGTGATAGGTTAAGGTCAAACACAAAACTAACTAAAATCCTGTTAATATGTTCATGTAAAAAATGCCCATTTTGATGGGGTACTCATAAGTTGAAGCTTCTAAGTATTAGCCGTAATTAAATCAATAGTTTAATTATTTTTAAAAAACCACAGAGTTTTTCATTTCTAAAGTGAAAAATGTTTGAAAAACGATAAGAATAAGTTTTTTGAAGCACACCTTTTAAAAGCTACATTATCTTTTAAAAATAAGAAAATAATTTATTCTTTTCATCAAAAAATGTTTCAAAAAAATCACATTTAAAAATATTAGTTCTTTAGAATATTACTTCAATTTTTTTATGATTAAACACCTTTTTTGTTTTTTCTTTTCAACAAACAACATAACAATCGATATTTAGTAATGTTATCTGATTAATAAACACGTTTTTCATTTAAAATCAGTTTAGTCCCTTTCTCCATGAATAAATTATGATGTCTTCTATTCCAAAGTATCAGTTTAGTCATCAAAAGTCAAGATTCAAATATTATATTTGAATTTTGATTTTTGATTTTAATTTAAAGGTATAACTTTAAAATATCTAAATTTTTTTTTAAGGGTACTATGATATTAGTTGACTTCGATATCTGCCGAATCGGTTGATTTGCAACCAATAGATGCGTCATTTTCATAAATCACTTTTTTTTTTTGTTTTTTAAGGTTGTTTTTTAATAAAACTAGATTATTGTCCCGCGTAATATGCGAGATAACATATTTAATTAGTGACAAATTATCGTTTCACAATATCATACATTGACAACCATATATAAAAGATGTTGAAAATAGATTAATTAGTATCATGGTTCCAAAGTTGTAAATTAATTAGTATTTTGTTGTTAATGTATGTCTTTATATAGAAAAAAAAAACATAAAATTTTTAAAGGATGATAATTCATTTTGAAAGTTTACTTTTTGTGTTTATAGTTAACCTTTTGAAATTTTTAAAATTAATTTCACATCAATATATTGAGGTTTCGAAATTGCTATGATTACATGTGATTGACCTGCATACATGTGATCATAATAATATTCGTGCACATGTGATCAAGAATTCAAATCTCTACATAATTGTATAAAGGATGATAATTCATGCTCCACACAATTATAAACTTTAAAATTACACATAAGTTATTCAGAAAACAATAAAAAAAAAATAATTTTCATGTAAAGAACAATCATCGGTTGGGCTTGATTTGAAAAGTTCTCAAAGGTTCTCGCAAAAAAAAGGGTTCTCAAAATAATTTTTTTTTTATTCAAGGTCAAAGTTTGAAAAACAAAGATTTTAAAATATCAAAATAAAAAACTTCTAAGTTCTAATGATTATGAGACAAAAAGAGTATAATTTATCGATGTAGGTTTTAAGTGAGGCTAGACAGATGCAGAGACGGAGCCAGAAAATTTTTCGTGAGCAGACAATGTTAAAAGTTTTTTGTCATACTTACAAAAGTCGTATTTGAGAATGTAAAAAACCTTAACCCTCAAAAGAATTTCGTTCTTGCACCGGGTGTAACACTCATATTTTAAAATGCAAGTTTATTTTGAAAAAAAAGGCCGCACGCGTTGCACGAGGTCTTGTTGAATGAAATTAAACATATTCTATCATAATGCAAAAAGTCGAAAATATATCTAATATTTAATAATTGGCTTGTGTATACATCTTTCCTACATGACTATATATTATCATTGTTATAATTAGTTGTTCGTAATAAATATATATATAATAATTGGAAAGAAAATATTTTTTTGCACAAACGACGTACTACACATTTACGTAATCAAACAAAGAAAACTTTTTCTTTAACCTTTCTCCATTCTTTCAATTAAAAATCAAAACAATTCAAGTTTTTTATTCTGTCTATGGAGAGTTTTATATTAACATTAATGCTTCGATGACCTATGACTTTCAAAAAATAAGTTTATAACAACGGATGTAACATTTGTATGTATATTCTACTATTTAATTTTTTATTTTTAGAAAAAAAATTATAAACATCTCATTTAAATTTTGAAAAATTACATTGTACTAAAATTAGAGTGGGAGCAGCTGACCCCACTGCCCCTAAAGTAGTTCCGTCCATGGACAGATGCTTGAGGCCCTGAATAATTAAAGCATCAAATTTTAATGTTACTAAAAGAATAAAAAATGAGATCTAACCTAATGGTATCACTTTCATTCATTAACTATACCAATATCTTATTTCATGGTGGGGCGTGCGGTAACAACTCTCCTAACTATACGAATATCTTATTACACTACATAAATTGTAAGAGTATCATAACTTGTTAGGTGCCTGTGTTCTTTGGATTTGTTTGGGTCCGAAGATCTGACTACTTAGGTTAATCATCAAAATATCAATGAATGAGTCAATGAGTAATTAAAAACATAATAAAAATACCAATTTTCATATCAGTTAATGTTATATATGTTTAATTTCTGGAAGTACGTAACGTGAGATTAAATTTTCATTTACGTTTTTTAGAGATATGAGAGAGGGGTTGTATTCCTAACTTTTGAAATCATAAACGTTCTTGCAATTGTAGTTCATTGTAAAGTATTATCATAAGAAAAAAAGTCATATAGAAGTGTATTCAAAGTACAAATAAAATACACTTCCATAAAACGTAAAGAGACATGATGAAGGAAGGAAGAAGAATCTTTCCGCATATAATAAAGTGACGCAAAGATTGCTCTTCAAAGTTCAAACCTCCATTAAACATATGGCATCTATAAAGTGTCCAAAATTACATACACACACACACAACCACGTTTTGTAAGTTGCATGTTCCTGTCAATAAAACAAATTTGTCTTTTAACAAAGCTCCATTTTCTGCCTTTTTATTGTTTTCAGGGTATCTCACTATCTCTGTCAGATCTCAACTTGTTTCATTTAAATATGATTTCTTTTTGAATACCTGACTGACAGATCAAAACTTCAATTACTTATCTATTTTAAATCAACCAACCAACACTTAGTTTTATTTTTCAAAGAATTTGTCACATGTTTTGACCTTAATTTTTGGTTTTGAAAGTAGATAAGTACTGTATACAGATATAATTTTTATACATTCACTTCACATGATTTCTGAACGCCCTTTGAAGCAAACCTTTGAAGGGGTTCTCTTTTCCCGGTTAATAACTTGCCGCCGGTCAGGTTTCCGGTGACACTAAACCTTAATCTTTACTTTTTTATATATTAGAATAATATAAAGGGTTTTAGTTTCAAGAATTCATTTCAAGATTCAATCTTTTTATCGACCCATTATGTCATTTGCCAATACAAGATCTGTAAGGTAACTAAAATTTCCCTCTCAAATAAACTTTGACTTTTTAGTTTTCAAATTTGTTAGTATATACCATAACCGTGGCCTACTAAAATCATGAAAGCAGGGGATATGGGTGTTTGAATTTTTCTGATGTATTCTAAAGTGAATGTATACAGATTTCAAGATGATACTGAGCCACCAAAGTTCCAAATAGTGAATGGAGATAATTTGTTTAAAGTGAAATACAACATTGATGGAAAACAAAGACCAGAGACAAGAAAGCCCGAAAAACACCCAACAAGATCATCCTTAAAATCCAAAGTGTTATCAAGAGTTTTCTCCGAGGATTACGAAAGAGTGAAGAAGAAAATCTTGGATCCACGAGGTTTAACCATACGGAAATGGAACAAGGTTTTCTTGGTAGCATGTTTGGTTTCTTTATTTGTAGACCCTTTGTTCTTTTACTTGCCATCAATCAAGGAAAATGCTTGTATCGACATAGGGTTCAGCCTTAAGGTTAGTCTCACCATTGTGAGATCAGTAGCAGACCTGTTCTACATCATTCAGATATATGTAAAGTTCATGACTGCTTACGTGGCGCCTTCTTCCCGTGTTTTTGGGAGAGGTGAGCTTGTTATAGATACCTCAAAGATAGCAAAAAGATATATAACAGGCGATCTTTGGATCGATTTCATTGCTGCCTTGCCTCTTCCTCAGGTTTATATTTGATAAAGATTGTCATAATTAAGCTTTTGTTCAATGGAACACTACCTTTTCATTTTATTGTTTTCTTGATGATTTTAGATGCTAATTTGGATAATTATACCAAGTTTGAATGGTTCAGCCATGACAAATACAAAAGACGTTCTGCGTTTCATCATCATTCTTCAATATGTCCCCAGACTTTATCTTATCTTCCCCCTCACTTCACAAATAGTCGGAGCTACCGGGGTCGTCACAGAAACAGCATGGGCTGGAGCGGCATATAACTTGATGTTATACATGTTGGCAAGCCATGTAAGCTACAAAGTTTCCATTGGAAGTGGCAATTAGTTGCAATCCATTTTTTTTAGATGAGGTCGATTTTGGATAAGGTTTTATCATTGATGGGCAAATGGTCAAAGTTTAAAATTTTGCCCAAAAATGAAAGAGATAAAAGAGTTGGCATGTCAACCTGACCCATTTTCACCCATTACCCAAACAGCCTGAACGGCCCATTTAAGTAAACCTCTTTGTCTTCTAATGATGGAGGAAACAAAAATAGTACTAATTGTCTTCTAATCTTACTTTTACAGTTTGTAGGAGCTTGTTGGTATCTTTTATCGATAGAAAGACAAGAAGCCTGCTGGAGAAGCATATGTCTCCATGAGGATCCAACTTGTGAGGACAATTTTTTCGACTGTGAAAGAAAGAATGAATCAGCTAGACAATCCTGGTACCGCACGAGCAATGTGACACATCAATGTGTCCCAACCAGTGGCTTTTATCCATTCGGTATCTATGGGGAAGCATTGGAATCGGAAGTTACTTCAGCCTTGTTCTTTAACAAGTACTTCTATTGTCTTTGGTTCGGTTTGAAGAATCTCAGGTAGAACACTCAACACATTCTGGTAAATATTCTTTTTTATCATCATTCATTGAACCTAAATGCAATGGTGTGGTTTGTTGCTTGGACTACGCAGTTCTTTGGGGCAAAATCTTTCAACGAGCACTTACGTTGGTGAAATCATGTTTGCGATTGTCGTTGCTGTTGTGGGACTAGTTCTTTTTGCATTGTTAATTGGAAATATGCAGGTAACTCATAAGTATTTCTTGTCTATTTGAGATAATTTGTTTTCGGATATCAGTATATGGTGACATGCTGTAAGTTTGTTGACAGACATATCTTCAATCAACTACAGTTCGACTAGAAGAATGGAGAATCAGGAGAACAGATACAGAACAGTGGATGCGACACCGCCAACTGCCACCAGAACTCCGCCAGTCCGTTCGGAGATATGATCAGTATAAATGGGTGGCCACTCGAGGGGTGGACGAAGAATCCCTTCTCAAAGGACTTCCATTAGATCTTCGTCGAGATATAAAGCGTCACCTATGTTATGATCTAGTTCGACGGGTAAGTTTAGTTACACGCTTTATGATCATAATTATAGGCCAGCCTATATAAACCCGCGCTAAAAATGAGTCTTTGACCCATTACCCAACTTGTCTCGACCCGTTTGTCCTAGAAAATATAAAATGACAAATTTTATTTTCATTGATAGGTCCCGCTATTTGATCAAATGGACGAGCGGATGTTAGATGCTATCTGCGAGAGACTAAAACCGGCTTTATGTACTCAAGGGACTTGTTTAGTCCGTGAGGGAGACCCTGTTAACGAAATGTTGTTTATCATTAGAGGAAACCTGGATTCTTACACTACCAATGGTGGTCGAACTGGTTTTTTCAATTCTTGCCGAATTGGGCCAGGTGACTTTTGTGGTGAAGAGCTACTGACATGGGCTTTAGACCCACGTCCAAGTGTCATCCTCCCATCCTCCACGCGTACAGTGAAGGCCATCTCAGAAGTTGAAGCCTTTGCACTTATTGCCGAAGACTTAAAATTTGTTGCATCACAGTTTAGAAGATTACATAGTAAGCAGTTACAACACAAGTTTCGGTTTTATAGCCACCAGTGGCGGACATGGGCTGCTTGTTTTGTTCAGGCGGCTTGGCGTAGGTACAAAAGGCGAAAGAGTGCTCAGGAACTCAAGGCTCGTGAGAGCTTCACCAGTGTTGATCATGAGTCAGAGTTTAGCTCACCATTGTATGGTCATGGTGGGAATAGCATGGCTTCTCCAGACCCTGGTTACGGTGTCTATGCTACAAGAATGGGCTCAAATAGAAGGCCCGGTGGCTCGAAGTCAGGTGGTGGTGGTGGATCATTGCAAAAGCCGGCTGAACCTGATTTTTCTGTAGTTGAGGAGTGAGTATTATTGTAAAGAAAGCCACATAAGTGTGGGAAAGTGATAAAAGAAATCGAAAAATACTATTCCTGAAATATCTGTGAATACGTAGACTTGTTATGTATTTTGAGTTTTTGACTTGAGATTCTTGAATTATACGTGGTCTAGTCTAAAGAAGATGGAAACAAAACGTTTGTTAATACGTGTCTAAGCTTTGTTTATCTAATTTGAGGTCACCATCATTGCACAGTGAAGGAAGTCCCTGTGACAAAAGACATACATATGTGTACTTTAAAAGAGAACCAATTAATGAAAATAAGATAGACATTGTGTATAAAAGTCTTCATTTAGGTGCTCCTCTGGCCAAGGTGGAGGCAACCCAGCAAAATCACACAAGAAAAAGAAACCAAAGATTACACCTCAGTCTAGCAATAAATTCTTATGCTGCTTTAAAATCTGCTATGCAGCCTCCAGTTTATCTTCAAAATCATTCTCATCATCATTGTCGTTAATAAACCTATCAATTACGACATCATGGTGATCATCCACCATCGTAACTAAAAAGAAAATTGCCTCCTTCATCACATAACCTGAAAGGGGCAATTCTAACAAAGGAACAGAACACCAATTCGTCCTCATAAGAGGTTCGCTGGTCCTCTGCATCTCAATCAGATACTCTATGGGATAGCATGCCCCATTCCTCCTTAGCTCGGCCAGTTTTTCACCACCAAGACAAACCGTCCCCTTTTTATCAGAATGCGTAACAGAAACCTTTTCCAACAATGGAAAATCAACCGCGCAATTTATCAACACCCAAATCCTAGCAAGCACATCAATAAGACAATGACATGCAAGTTCAGATATCTTCAAAAGTAACCGATCATTATTTCTTTCTTCCTGACCGACCAGTATTCACTCCTCTTCCTCTATATAACAAAAGTCCATTATTATCGTAAATTGATCTTGGAGACGGGAATACAAATGAATCGACTTTGTTTTTTCTGTACTTGACCTCCCACTTGAACAAAAAACTATCATCAACAATAGCCTTAACACAAGTAGGAAGCTGGATGCGTAGATTTCGGAGTTCACGAAAACTAGTACACATAGACATATATGCAGAGCGAAAAGACTTGATTTCAAAAGGATCAATGAACAGATCATCTCCACCCAAGAGGAACTTTAAGGGTTTCGATCAATCGCAATAACCTCAACAACGTACGGTTTCTTATATAATGGTTTCCGACACAAGAAACAAACAGTGTTGACATTTTTTACAATCCTATTGAAACGTCTCGACACCAGTTTGCAAAAGCATAGGCTTTTCAAATCTATTACTTTGCGCATTATTTCGAGTAAGATATCATCTGGCAAACGAGAACAAATATCAGTTGGTGTGTCTGCTGGATTCAACACTGTCTCCATTCTTTAGATGATTAATCAAAGGGTTAACTTTAGTTAATTATCAAACCCTTAACACCGAATGCAATGCCAATATACACCTTAAAAAATATATTCTACATATAAAGGAAAAAAAAACTATACAATTTTTTCTTTTCTTTTCATGATATAGATACACACCTATTTTGTTTACATATTTAATTTCCATATAAGTAATAAAATGATTTAACTAATAATATATAAACATAGTTTGATTAAATATCTTTAAATATTAATATATTATAGTTCAACTATATTAGGTAAAGATTATCGTCATATATTTAAAATAAAAATAACTATTATGTATAATATTATAATATAATATATTATATTTAAATGTTTATTTTTAAAATTAAAGACCTATGTCTTATATTAAATGTTTAATTTTAATTTTTTAAGGTTTTTTTCTTTGAGTTTTTACTATAGATATATTTGTTTGGTTTGACATCCTCATCATTTTTTTTTAATCTTTTATAGGTTTTGCAATATATTTTTTTCACTTCCCTTTGTTGGATATTCTGACCCAATCATTGGGCCGAGCCCACATATACTTTTTTGTCAAAGCAGTCCAACGGTTGTTTACGGGGTGAGTTTTTAAAATTTCATTTACCTTCTTTTTTATATCATTAACCAATGATGACATGCATCATATGACTATAAAGTAAAAGTAATAATACATACCTGCTTTTTCAGGGTAAGAAGGGTAGAGAAAATGCCCCGAGCCAATGTTCGAGTAAAGGAGAAAGGAATATGAGATTGTTAGACACTTAAGTTAGGTGAAAAACCCCCACATACATTTTTTTAAATCATAAAAATCATAAGGGCCAAATATTTGTTCAAAATATTAAAATATTGGTATGTGAAAGGTTTTTTTCACCCAAGTTAAATATATAACAGCCTCATACTCACTTTTTTCTACATATAACTAATACAAGGTTTAATAATACGTTTAATTGTCTAAAAATCTAATGCAACATGATATTTAAGACATAACTAAAATCTAGAGAAACAAATATATAAAATAATTGACTTTATCTCTCTACAATACAACCACTGTCATTATCAGATTTATAATCAAGCCTACCAAACTAGTAACATCTATCATTTTAATAAGTTTAATGTTTAGGAAATTCTAGATACGATTCAGTGCAGTTTCATGCTTAACAAATAATGTAATAAAGCTATGGTGATATTAAAAATCAAGTATGAATTGAAGCATATATCTTTCAATTCCGAGGTGCGAAATAATTGAGAATATATATATATATATGAAACAAACATAATTAAATGTTGTATCTAATTGTTTGTGACTTTGTGTATCATTAACTAAATAATTACTACTCGTCATTCTCTTTTCTTATATAATAAAAAACAATTGTTTCTAAAATCTTTTTTAGGCTAAAATCTTATGTGACAATTTCTTATTCTTTCCTACGAGTGTTTTAAAAATTCATGATATCATAAATCTTTTTGATTTTTTTATTTTGATCTTTATATAATTTAATCTAATCTAATATGGAAACCAAATTACTTTTTAAATTAATATATCTCTTACAAATAACAAATCAAGACCCCACAAATTTTATGTCAAATTTTCCTTTATACGAGTAGTTATTCACAATTATTAAATAATTATGCTAATGTTATTATTAATAATATAGAGTTATAGTATATTTTAATTTGTAGCTTAATTATTAGTTTCTTTTAAATTGTAACTTAACCGAAGGAATATAATTATAAAATTCTGTTTATTTTATGAAATTTTTAGCTTTTATAATGATTTTTCTTCTTAAACAGTATGAGTAAGTAATAATTTTCATAAAAAACTTCATTCTCTTTCACTTGAAGGTGTAGAGCAAATGAAAAGTTAATTGTCCGATATCCATTTAAAGGTTTTAATACATTATTATGCTTATAACTTTTTTTTTCTCATTTTCGTGTATTATTTTATCACGTGTACTCATTTATGTGACATATAGTTAATGCTAAAATATTCTATTATATCATATTCAATTACTATTGCATTATTTGATTCAGTATTTAACATATCAACTTATATATAATAATGAAACAAACCTGCAATTATTGTTTTAATAAACATTATTGATTAGCAAAATTTGTATTAAAATCCCGGGTTAAACTCGGGTTATTTAGCCAGTATATTAATAAACAAAATTGTTTTTAAAGTTATTTTTAAAAAAAGAATGAAATGACAAACCCTCATCCTTTGCCAGCACAATTTTTTAAAAATATGACATCATAATTTTTTGTATTTTTATTTTCTTATTTCTTACCATAAACTCAATATTTACTTTCCTTAAATATTTCAAACTTTCATCCTTTTTTTCTATCTCCATACAAATAATTTTTAAAAAATATATATATAATAATAATAATAATAATAATAATAATAATAATAAATGAATAGTCATCAACATTAACATTAAACCTTTTTTTTAATTAAAAATTTGAATTTTTAAGTATTTTTTTCTAATATTGATCCGAATTTTTTTTCCCGACATTAACGGAAAATGTTCGGATTAAAACTAATTTAACTTTAAAAACCCAGGTTGAAACCGAGTTTCATTAACTAGTATTCTAGTATAAGAAAATGACATTCAGGGCTAATTAAATAAATCTATCCTAGATTCTTTAGTGACGGTTCTCATGGCCAAGTTGATCCACCTATCAACTTGTTATTTGAAATACTTAAATATCTTAAATGTCTAATATTCAAATTACATTTAAACATGTTGGATGAAATTTTCAAAAGATAAATATTTTGTAATGTTTTAAATTCATAAGTATTCTATTTTATATGTTTATACTATATCTTAGACTCGTGTCCAACACTGAACACGAGACTTACAACATTATTAATACTAGATATTCATACATATAAATCAAAAAAGCTTTGAATTTCAAAGTGAAAAATATACATAAACAGTAACTGTAGAATTCAAATGTCAAGAATGTTATGAAATAAAAAGCAAAATAAGGAAATAAATAGATATTAGAACCATATATCATCCTTCATCATTTGCAGGATTTCTTTATAGACGCCATTTGTTTAAATTATGATTGTTTTCATATGCTTTGATAAAAGTTAGGACTCCTAATTTGAGTTACAATTGTAATTATAAATATTAATACACAAAACTAATAATAAAGGAGAAAATTACACCTTTTTGATAGAAAGATAGAATAAATCTTGATTAAAGTTCATATTGGTTAAGATTTAGGATAAGAATATAAAGTTTGAATTGTGTTATACACTTATATTAAATATTAATTATTTATATTTATAATCTATAATTATCTAATATGATATAATATTGTACATATTGTGTATAGAACCGATTATTAGCATTAGGATACATATTTGTAGTTATCTTTTTTTTTTTAAATGTGTTCTAGTAAGGTAATATTTATCTTAAAGCTTTTTAATTTTTAATTAAACCACATATTTATCATTATGACGTCGAGATTTATATATATATATATATATTTATATAATAATAATAAAAAGTCAATAAAAGTCAAAATTGAAAATTCTAAGAAATCGAGAGATGTGATTGGTTAATAAGCTATTAGAGTAACTATGCTTTAGTATAATAAAAGGAAAGATTCAATTGTTTTCCATTATTTGCATTCTCTAGTACGTTTTTGTTTCCATTCGTTATATTTATTCACGGACACAAACTTAACGAATGAACATGAAACAAAGCAATTTAACTCGGACACTTCTTGTTCATTTATACAATTGCATATGAACCATTCATTAAGTTAAACGAATAAACATGAACATGATCTCGTTTCTTGGTTCGATTGATAGTAATGACAGCAAAAATGAGAAGCGTCAATCATCAAGTATTGTAAAACGTATGTTGCAACATTCATATCAAACATCATTTACTATTTAATGATAAGTATTTCCTAATTTTATAAACTTTAGAAAAATCAAAGATTAGGGATTCAGAAACCAACATATATAAAGCCTTTTTAAATAATAATAATGCCAATCTACCAGTTTTGCTTAATTTCCTGAAAATACAAATTTCAACTTATATAAGATTTTCTTGATGCTACAATAAAATTTTATCGTAGTAAAAATTACAAAACTAGCCCACAAAATCATGAATCAACTGACCTCCAAACCGTTGTCTAAGCTGATGTTCATGTTGCTGCAACTGTTGCACATGTTCAGCGTTTTGCCTGAGTCCCAAAGTAAGTGAAACGGGTCCAACCCCACCTGCCTCAAACGTGGTTCGTGAGTAGGGGATAATGGATGTAAAGGTCCGGTCCAATGTGGCTGGAGGAATCTGATAGTCTTGTCTTGACCGTTGTTTGTCGTGGTCCCATAGTTGCTCATTCGGTGCATTCTGGCCATTTAATATGGTTAATGGTCCAGAATTCCTTGAAGATTCCGCTGCTTGTTTGTTTGCCACTGAGCTCGTGTCCATACGGGTTGTCTCTTGACAATCAGCTGGAGTACTATTGTTTGTATTCGAGTCAGCCAATCCTTTAGTTTCAAGGGAATGGATTTCTTCAACCATGGGTTTCCAAATGCGCACTCGGGCATTTATGAACCAGTTTGAGACCTGATTTAATAAAAACGTACCATCTAATTAGTATATTACTATGAGCAGATTATGGTCAAACCCAATTAAGTTGAGTTTGTAATCTCATTAATTATTCACAATAGATTATTTATAAAGAGATTGTAGTTCTTATTTGGTGAAGCTAGTGTAAATTAAGGAAGCATCACGTACAAATCCTTAGTTCTAACCTGATTTCTTGTTAAGCCTGTTTGAGTCGCCAACATATGCTTGTCAGCATCAGAGGGATACCTATAGGAAAAATAAAATAAAAAAAAAGAAAATCAAATTTAGAAGATCGAAGAAAACACATCGATGTAAATAAGAAATATGTGTGATGTGTAATATGCGTGTGTACGCAGGCAAAGAAATATATAGAGTACTATTGCGTACGGGTGAAGAAAATGATCAAAGAGCCAAGCCTTAAGAACCGAGACTGCACGTTCAGGAAGGCCTCGCTGAGGTCGCCAGACAGGTTGTTGGTTTCCAAACAAACCCGTTCCACCACTAGAACTCCCATGTCTTTGAAAGTGACGGTCCATTGACTTCAACTGAGACAATGAATCCGTTGTGTTACCATCAAAGGCTTTACTTGGAGAACACAAATCTTCAAAGGTTTTCTTCATTTGTGTGAGTTGCTCAGAAATGGCATTCTTGACAAAATGGAAATGGCGTGAAACCGACTTTAAAGCCAACGAAACGTAAGGAGTCGCTGTTGTAAGTCCGGCCACTGTTTCAAAAGAGGAAATCACCAATTGCATCTGCTGATGATACTGTTTGTACCTTCTGCATACCTTTTTCCAAAACAAAAACCATCAAATCATGAAGTTGTAATCCTAAACAACTGTCACTAAAAAATAAATAGCGACGGGTGGATCATATCAGTCGGATGTCTATCACTTTCGTGGGCTCGTTCTCACGAAAAGCTAGCTCGATGGGACACTAAATTAAAACAAACATGGCATGTGAAAACCTCTATCATGTTGTGATTAAGAACTTTAAAAGTGACATAATAGTGGGGTAACTACAGTTAAAAGTATGTTTAATTAGTCTTTAAGAAGAAAGTTTTCAAAGTTTAATCTTTCATGATTTTGGACCTTCCAAAATATTTACAAGTTTTTCTCCATTCAAAAAATAGTTTAGTGGGGCCGATACGTCGTGGTTATATCAAATCTTGATGTGGAAAACATATATCAATGAAAAGACATCAAACACATTAATGAATTACAATGAGGTGACCAAGAAAAAAAAAACAAAAAGAAAGTAACTCTTTTCATAATATTTTAGCATCATTGGGAGAAAAACACGGTATGTACTTTGGTAATCACAATTAAAAAAGTTGGTACATAGAGCCATGTTACAAATATTGACCATATTTATAGATAGTAAAACGTACTTTGTACGTGATAGAAGTGCTTCATACAAGACTTATGTGACTAACTTCTTCGCCAACATAAACTTTCATTTCTACCTTTCTTTTTTTTATAAAAAAAAAAAAAACATTTAAACGTTTTTTTACCTGTGGGACTAAAACTCAAAACCTATGGGGTCGATAGGTGTTACAACATAATTCAGATTTTAGAATCAGCTAATCACAAAGTATTTTATTGTTTTGCAAACTTGAAGAATCAATCTTCACTTGTCTTCAACTAGCATTTCAAAAGAATATAACAAAACATGTACCCAACACAAAATAAAGCTTGAAATCATGAAAATGACATAGATAAAAAGAGTAGAGAAAGATGAATCCAACAAAGTTAATCAACTCTTCACTTCATTTTCAGGAGCCATTTTTATTTGAAAATTAAATAAGCAAAAGATAGAGGATAATCATTTGTAAATCCATAAGCACACAAGTCATTATCAAAATCATGAAACAACATTAAGCTAGAAAAAAGTACTCGTAATAAAATAATCAGGATTATATATATATAGATAGATTAACATATACCTCCTCCTGCATATATAATAACTTGGCCTTCTTTTGATGAAACTCGGGCCGATATGATTCGGATAGAGAACTGCTTCGGCCGGTAAAATACTCATTCGAACCATAAATCGTAGATGACGAAGAAGCACCAGTAGACTCACCCGAAGTAACCCTACTCATTTCTTCATGAAGAATTTTGTGAGTATCATGATCATTATCCTGATCATGACATGCTGTTTGAACCAACGGATCCTGACCCCCAACATCACAATTATCATTCAACAATTCTTGCGCTGGCTTCAAATACTTTGAATTCTTAAGAATTGTAGCATAACCCGTAAATGGCCCAAGAGGCCCAATGTTCCTATACATCCCCATCAATTGTTTCGCATCCGAGTTATTCATCCCTAAAACATGATCCCCTCCTCCTTTCAAACCTTTTGAATGTAGGTTGTTTGGGTACTCGTTCTTAGCTCGAGGAACCGAGGAGGATAACGATAACGATAAGCCTTGTGTGATCATACGATTACTACTACCCTCATTATTATTATTATTATTTCTATGTGCTATAAACCCTAACTGCTGATGATGATCAGAAGTAGCATTATTATTCATCCAACAAGGAACTGCAGACTCATGATTATTATTACTCATCTCCAAAAAGTTTTTACTTGGGTGAACATTTCCAACTGTGACAACCTCTTGGAGACTAATATTTTGGTAATACGGCGAAGTACTAAACGTGGGTACTTCGCCGTAATTCTTTTGATGATCACCTAAATGACCATCATTATTATTATTATTATTAGAATTATGCAAATCTTGATTATGATGATGATCAACCACCATTATTTGAGAACAACCAACAACACCAACATTATTATTATTATTATTATTATTATTCCAATTACTATTATGTTCATCATTACTAACTTGAACTTGGTTTCGTGAACTACTACTAGTCACAACACTTTTCCAATTACTATTATCTCCGATCACTTTACACGACGGAAAACTCGCCGGAGATGCACCGGGACCGGAATCTTGATCATGAGAAATAGTAAATAAAGCATGGTTTTGAGGTAACAAAAGGTGTGGATTGCTAGCTATAGAATTAAGCATTTCAGGTGGAAACACACTTGGGTCATATGAAATGGATCCGTATCTACTTGGGTCATGTTGATGGGTCGGGTCATCTGAGCTATGTTGAAACCTTAACTTATGTCGCCGGTTTTTTTGAGCTACATGAGATTCCGTTCTCAAACTATTATTCATATCCATAAAATAATTTCTAAATATTATTAAGTACAAAGACTTTGACCGGCTTAACAATAGTCAAACATCCTGCATGAAAATAACAACACAAATTTAAAAACACTTAAAAAACCATGAATATCTTGAAATTTTGAAAAACCATGTAACAATCTCAACAAGATTCAAACTTTTTTGAAACCCATTTCAAGATTCATAAAATGAGAGAGATTGAGCTAAAAATATCACCTTAAAGATGCCACTAGCTTCCAGTGTTCAAAAACAGCCGCCGTGGCCGGCGGAGAGAATAGTGGCCGGTGACGTGAGATATAGAGAGAGAAAGCTAGAGAGAGAGAGATATAGAGAGAGTGTTAGGACAATGATTGCAAAGGTGATAATTCAAGTGCAGTTGGCTTTTTAGACTGGCAAAGACCTAGTAATAGCTAGGGGTGTTTAACGGCGTTAAAAGTTAACGGAGGACATATGTATTGCATGCGGCAAAGTTAACGGGAGTCTAATTAAGTTGGGATGGTAAAAAAAAAATGGAAAGAAGTTACCTTAGTCGGGTAGTTAAATTACGAAAATGTTGTTTTCATCTTGGTTAGTTTTCTTGCATGCCTTTTTGTTTGGGGGCCATATGGATTTGACATCCATTTATTGGGATGTTCCCGAATATCTCGTTTCATATGTTTCTCTCCTCAACCATACAAAATGTTGCACTACTTTGATATAACATTTATGTTTCATACATTTTTATATTCTTAAATTATTGTGTCCCAGTGCCCGTCTTTTTTGTAAAGGGCTCGATCCTCTATGGCAGAGATGTTCAAAATTCACCCTAATAAGTAATATATAACTCTTATATGAAAAAGAATTTTACTTAAGTATATATATTTGTCATGGGCTTTTTTAAGTCAATTTTGTTGCTAGCCTTAATGTTTTCAGTCCCATCAAATATAATCACTACAACAAAAATGTCATTTATTCACACTTAATTTAAAGAAGTGTGAAGAAATTTCTTAATTTGTTCACACTTAAAAATGTTTAAAAAGTATTCATATTTAAAAGTGTGAAGAAATTTAAAAAATCATAAATTTTTCACACTTATATATGTAAGAAAAAAAAAGTTCACACTTCCAAGTGTGTAAAACTATATCAATTGTTCACACTTAGAAGTGTGAGGAATAATTTGTAACACCAAATTTCTTCACACAAGGAAGGTGTGGAGAAATTAGGTGTTACAATTTGACTTTCACACTTTTAATTGTGAATATATTTGACATTTGTTCACACTTTTAGGTGTGAATTTTTTCTTTACACATACATAAGTGTGGAAAAATTATAATTTTTCAAAATTTTTCACACTTTTATGTGTGTATACTTTTTAAACATTTTTAAGCGTGAATAAATTAAGAAATTTTTCCACACTTCTTTTGAGGAAATGTAAATAAATGTAATTTTTTTTTAAGTGAATACACCAACTATTACAAAACTCTTATGAGTTTCATAGTTTGATTATTATGATATCAATCAATGAGAAGGGTGAATACAATAATACCTTTAAACCTATTGTCCAGGTTAACAGGTTTTCTTTCATTTCAATGAGAAGGGTGAATACAATTATCAAGGGCGAATTGGAAGTTGGAACATCTGATCCCTTTGAAAAGATATTCAACAAAGATGCATTTGGTTCCTACTACACGCAAAAGCAAGAGCATTTTTTCCTTTCAATTCAAATATATTGTTCAAATTTTGGTTCAATTGGTATGTATTTATGATCCATGTCGTTGATTAGATCGAGTAGGTGTTTAATTTGCCATTTGAAAAACAATTTAAGGTCGGGTATCTATTTAACCTTTACTCAAAGACAACCTTTGATACCAATTTTTAATTGGTGCGTTTTAAATAAACACTTTTATGTAACAAAGCACTTATTTAATAATTTTTAAGATAGATGTAATTCGTATTATACTGATATAGATTTACATAGTAAGTTCAATATCAACAAGAAATATACGAATTTGAATAGATCGTTAACATCATTCGATTTAAAAACCATCATATATCCAAATAGCTATTATTGGATTTCTTACACCATTACAATGGTTCATTCGAAATATCACAATTAATTAGGTGTTAATGATGGGTGAGATTATCTATGGATTAAAAAAACTGCAAATTCTATTCACATATCACATATGTCATCTGGTGGTACCAACACTACCAAGTGACTAAAAAAACAAAATGATATTATAAAACAACGACTACTAAAGTTTTTTTTGTTTTTTTTACCAAGTGTTTCTTCTAGCTGGATAGATCAACTTTCATGATTCAAATAGTTACTTAATGATACCATCATGCATTATGTATCATTGTATCCGTTTTAGTTATGTACTCTATAAAATTATAAATTAATTTAGTAGAGTGTACGACTAATTATCCATTAATCCACATGCATGTTACTTTTATTTAGGTAAAAATGGTCAGGTAATTATTAGGAATGGCCCTACATAAATTCATCATATCAATAATTAAATTAATGACAATGATGACTAGTTCAACTGGTCAGGGGCATTACAAGTTTTACCCAAGGTTTTGAGTTCGATATATCCTTATAAATGACAAGTCTTGGGGTTTATTTCTCCGAATACTTGTAACGGCCCATGATCAACATCTCGTTGTCTAGGGTACGTGCAAGGCTTCAACATTATATGGTGAAGTTTCCCTGATGTCACATACCGACTGAATGTTTAAAAAAATAATTACTCGTAAATTAATACTCCCTCCGTCCCATTTTAATTGTCCTATTTTGACTGATCAAGTCTTTTTCTTCCGACTTTGACCGTAAATATATTTGTTTGTGTTATATATTAGTTAATGAAAGTTATATCACTGAAAAGTACATTCAAGACTCAATCAATCCATATATGTTATATCAAGTGTTATATAACACAAACAAAAATATTTACGGTCAAAGTCGAAAAAAAAAGATTTAAAAAGTCAAACTTAGACACTTAATATGAGACGATAAACCTGATTGATATGTTCATAGGCATAAGAATATGACATAGTCTAGCTAACGGTCCTAACGGATAAAACAGTAACATACATTATCCTAAACTAGCATTGCTTTTTGATAAAATAAAGATTAATATTAAACATATTAATTAAATTTGGACCATTGGTTTTAGTACAAATATCAAAATCTTTTTAATTTAACCTATCAAGTTATTCACAACTTAGACATATTCTTATTATTTATGAGAAAAATAAATAAAAAAAAATAAGAAAAAAAAATTGGGTGGTTTGAAAAGAAATATCTCTGTGTTGGTTTTCATGAAAACAAATTTATACGAATCCCTAAAAACAAAAATGTTTTTTTCTCTATAGTTAAATTGATGGATGAAAAATACATAAAATAAAGGAGAATCCTTCACATTTCTGCCTGAAGCTAATGGACAAAGCAAAACAACACAAGACACTGAAACACACCATCTCGTATCTTTTGGCTCACCATAATGCTAACAAACAGGAAAACAATCAAAAGCATATACCGACAAGTAAAACTATTATTACATGTATTAGATTAAAAGAAATATATATAATTTTAAGAAATATATATAGTTTTTGTAAAAGGTGTTAATTATTCGCAAATATTGAAATGTTTAGTATGAGTTGTCTTAATCGAATCCGAATTAGAAAGTCACCCCTTCACAAAATAGATCATCAATTTAAACGCTTCGATTACAAACCTTGTCATCCATAGATTTAGAGGGAAGACTCACTGAGACCTATTATAAGTGAAATTAAATATTATGAAATTATGTGCATTCTCAAATATTTCTATGTCTACTCTTGTGACGAAACAGATTTTTTTATGATGAAAGAAATTCTAAAACTAAATATATCACACGTACAAAATACAACTATAATAAGAATTCTATTAAATCTCATCGAGAATTTTTTTTTTATTGTGATTTTTGGTATTCTGTTAAAAAACTAAGGCTAAATTGATATATGTTTGTAAAATATTGGGAATCCATTTTATTTCCTAAATTCTTTTTCTTTATTGTAACCAAATTTTTTTGATATTTTGATATATATTAAATAACTTTTTAATGTTATTTTCTTTTTAAGTATTATGCCATAGACGAGTAGCAAAGAGTTACCACCCCGTTCCACTTTAACTGGAACATTTACACAATTTTTTGTAAATTGGTCTTTGGGATTTAGCCCAACTGGACATTTAAAGTCCTTTATGTCTTTTAGCCAATTGTTTGTTACGGGTTCAAAACCTTTGAAAGGCATATTGGAAAGTCCTTGTTAATGAGGTGAGGCATGGGGTTTTTTCTCTAGCATTTAGCTTGTTTCTCCAAAACGGTAGTAAGACTTCCACCGTCACTTATGCCCTCGGATTGACTGTGTGGTGACGTGGTCGATCTGTACCGGACGATGAAAAGACAATGTCGTTGATTCTAATCACCATTGTTGTTCATAAAAAATGTTTTGTAAATTGTAATGGTTAATGAGAATCAATAATACTATCACAATTTGTAAGAAATTTACTATTTTTATGTATCATCTACTTTTATTTTTTAATTATAAATATAAATTTTACTATGTGATACATTAAAAAATATGCTAAAGTGACGAACAATATTTAAATAAGATTTTTAAACTTATAATCCACCAATGAAAATTAAAAAAAAAAAAAAAGAAACAAAAAACATATTTTAATATCATTGGACTAAATCATATATCTTTCTTTATATATAATAAAGAATGATTGTTTTTTAAACTATTTTTAGAAACAATTATAATGTGTTATGTTTACAAAATTTTTCAAAATGCTTTTATTCTATTTATGATGTCATATTTAGTTAATAATATTTTTAAAGATAAATTATTTTTAGAAACAATTATAATGTGTCATGTCTATAAATTTTTTCAAAATGTTTTTATTCTATTTATGACGTTATATTTAGTTAATAATCTTTTTAAAGATAAATAGCTCATTAAATATCTTCAAAATGTTTTATTTTATTTATGATGTCTACAAATTTATTATTTTATTAGAAACAAAGTGAATTCTTTTTAATATAATATCATGAAATGTATTCTTATATTTTGTTAATGCAATATGCACTACAAACAATACTGCATTTGTTCACACTTTTAATGAGTATGAACATATTAAAAATTTTGTCACGTTTTTTTGTGTGTAAAAATATATAGAAATAAAAGCATGTATAAATTTCTCCACACAAAAAAGTAAATAGCCCATTAAATATTTCAAAATGTTTTATTTTATTATGATGTCTACAAATTTATTCTTTTTATTAGAAACAAAGTAAATTCTTTTTAATATAATATCATGAAATGTCTTTTTATGTTTTGGTTATGCAATAGGCACTACAACCAATACTGCATTTATTCACACTTTTAATGAGTATGAACAAATTAAAAATTTTGTTACGTTTTTTTTGTGTGTAAAAATATATAGAAATAAAAGTGTGTATAAATTTCTCCACACAAAAAAGTGTGTAAAATTAAAATTTCACCCTTTTTAGTATGAACTTTGATAATTATTTTATAACACTTCATTTGTTCACGCTTTTGTAGTGAGGTACTAATATTTATATATTATTGTGTTAATCAATTTAATATTTCCAAACCGAGTTATAATATATCGATAACAAAAATTATATACACTTTTTAAGATTTTTTTGCTTTTAAATTTTAGTTAAAATGTCCGGGTTGAACCCGGGTTGATTAGCTAGTTAATTTATAATATAATATTTTGTTTGTAAATTATTTATAGATACATTTTTCAACTAAAAAGATGGTAAATACTAATGCTGTAGATGCGGAACAATATTAAACGGTTTGGAAAAAAAATAAAAAAGAAAAAAAAAAGAAGAAGATAAGCTATCCGAATCCTTCGATTTGATTGGATATGACAATGGGCCCCTCTCTTCAAAGACTACAATGAAATGACCCTCATTGGTTATTAACCTCCCGGTACTTGAGCCGGTCATGCTCTTTTCATTTACAAAGTCACCCCATTTTATTTAACTTTTACTATTTACTTACGCCTTTTTACTTATCTTCTAGAAAATGAGTTTTTCACGCATATTATCTTTTGTGTAGAAATTATGCACACAAAACACATAATATCTAATAGCAAATTTTAATATTTCTTATTCGGTTTATAAATTTTGGTACAAAGCACAAAACATTAATGCATGCTATAGACGATACATTACATGGTTGGGAAGTTGTGATGGATAAATATGTACGACTAGCGGTACAACTTGGCATTCTAAATATTATATTATCACAAATTAAGTGTATGATTAAAATAAATATTACCTAAGATAAAATTTATAGGTCTTCAAAGGTTAACTAGTGATACATATATAGTTTAAAAGTAGGACGCCTCTAGAGTAAATGAATTTGGCGTGAGCTTAGTAGTCATGGAGTATTGTAAAATACTACTGTAAAATATAAACCATATCATATTTACACACATCAGTTTGATAATATATAACTATGTTAGTATATTAGCATTTGAAATAAGATCTCATATATTTTTCTAAACAATCAAAACAACTAATCTAAGTAAAACCTACGAAAGCTGCCCAACTATTCAAATGAAATCAATTCCTTAAAACCTCAAGAAGTTAAATTCGAATCTAAATTGATTCCATCCTTGGTGATATACCAATATATCATTGGTGGTGGTTGTCTCAAAAGTACAAGGACTGTAGGGTAATTAATGTAATGTTAAAGATGATAAAGGTAGTGAAATGAAAAAAGGGGGTTGGGTGACAGGAATAAATGCAGGCGGGGGGGAACCCATGGAAAACGGGGGGGATATGAAAGTGATGGACAGATACTGATTATGCTTTTACTCAACCCCCCATGGCCTGAATTCTATACTAATTAAAGTAAAGCCTACTAAGGTAGGGGTATTTTATCTCCATTTTTTACAACCCAAAAGTTAGCTTCACCTATCCATTTCTCCGTCACAAGCAAATGTATGTCGATCAACTTAAATCATAAACTAACACTCCTAAAATGTACTACTAATTACAAAAATGTTTGTTTTTGTAAATGAGAAATAAAATAAACAATGATATTTTTTTGAAAATCAATATATAATAATCTTTTTATAACTTTATTATGATACTTGATAAATTTTATAATATAGTTACAAAATTTTTATTCCAAAAAGTTAAAATCGCAACCCTTTTTTTTTTATTTTCCATTTTCGATGACTTGCGATTTTGGCCCCTTTTTCGGTTTTTCAATATGGTTTACGATTTTATAAATGTTTAGTTAAAACTTAAAAAGACCTAAAATATTTTGATATATTTAGGATGGTTTATGATTTTTTTAAAACTCAAAAAGACCTAACATATTTTGATATATTTAGGATGGTTTATGATTTTGGGATTTTTAGGTTGTCTTCTATAGTTCTATATCTTTTATGATGTTCTTTATTCAACAAATGAAAATAAAATTCCAAATCTCGTCGAAATTACTAATCCTTTGACATATACGTAATTATGTACCAAGAAAGACCGGACGATGTTTATGTGAAATTGTGAATAATAGATGTTGAATTTTAAATGAAAAGGGGCCCATGGCTAATAAAACAGTGGGGGTTGGGTCTTGGGTACAACAACACATCAAAAGTATGATGGAACCATTCATGCCCGATCAAATCAAATCAACTATCCCAATCTATCTATCTGATATTTATAGTATTTTAATTAAATGCTAGTAACATAAATATATTATTTAATGTCAGTTCGAATTTGCACTGCAAGTAAAATCTCCTCAAAATACATTTTGGAATTTGTTATCATGACATCATTCCCTGTCCTCATTTTACCATTGGCATCCCGTATCTGCAAGTAAAATCTCCATGACTACTATGAAGTTTATCTCAATAATTGAACTTGTTCATCCTTTATACTAACTAGGGGTGAGCAAAAACCGAACCGAAAAAAAAAACCGAAAAAACTGAACCGAGAAAATCAAAAACTGAACCAAACCGATCGGTTTGGTTTTGGTTTTATAAAAACCGAATGGATCGGTTCGGTTTTCGGTTTCATACGAAAGACCGATGACCAAAACCGAACCGAACCGAAAACATATACTTATTATACTTTATCTTCATATCTATCTATATTAAATTTTGAAATATCATATATGTTATTTTTAATTTATCAATATATCAAATATGTCATTATTGAGCAATAAACTATCATATATGTTAAACCAATCTACCAATTATCAAATGTGTCGTTGTTAAACAAAAAGATTAAATATCTCCAAATAAAATATTAAATATCATATAATCTATTGTTAAATTTGAAATACACCAAATATGTCAATGAAATATATCAAGTATGTCCCATTAAACTAAAATAGTCAAAATAAAGCATAATTTTTTTTTTAAAAAAAGTATCAATGAAAAATATGATATTCATAGTTACACACGTTTTTTTCCGAACCGTGTAAATTTAATTCAATGTTACCGACATGATTAATTTGATTGATATTCTTAAATCTGTTATTCAATTCAATCATGGTATATAATAAGTGTTGCGATCATGGTTTGTAAGTGACTCGACCATATGTGATTCTTTTATTTTTGCTTAGTAATTAGTCTCCACAACATTTGATGCAAGAAAACTCATGAATTAAAAAAGCAGAGGATAAATTCGAATTTAAAATTTAATGATAAATTTAAAGTATTTGATATATTTCATTGACATGTTAGCTATATTTTGAAAATAATGACTACGTATAATATTTAGTAATGTATTTGGGGACATATGATTTTTTTTTACGAGATAATGACATATTTGATATTTGAGTGTATTATGAGTGACATATTTGATATCTAAGTGTATTAGAGTGACATATATGATGTTTCAAAATTAAATTAGGCAAATATGATATTGTGTGACTTATCAATGACATATATAAAATTTCCCCACTTAATTTCAATATATAAATACATAATACATATACTATTATATAATACCAAAAAAAGACCTGGAAAACAATGAAAATTATGTAATGTAATAACAATATACTAGATTATTGACCTGCGTAATATGCGAGTATACATATATAATTAATAACATATTATCATTTCATGACAATAAATTATTTGATATAAATAAAATAATAATAAATATTTGATTTTATATATAAATATTTAATATTTAATATAAGATGAACTATCTAATATTAAACAAGAAAAATCATATAAATAGTTGTTTTTGACATATTATTAATTCTTTTATTTCATATAAATATAATTTTTTTTATTACTTTCAATAACATCTCTTCTATGTTAAAATTTGTCATTATGTTTAAATATTGATTCAGTATAAAATTAATAAATTATAATTAAAAGATTAGTATATTTTATTAACTATTTTTAGTTTTCATAGAAAGATAAACTATCCTACTTATAATCTTAAACCATACGAATACATGGAACAAAACATATAACTCTCGAAAACCTCTCCTAACCCCCAAGCCCCGATAATTTACTCATACAAATGTAGGAAGTGAGACTCATATACTAATGAAACATCTCAACCTTGAAAAACTTACCAATATCCCATCAATGTCATTCCATTCATCTCATTGAAATATTAATTAAATTAAAGATAAAATATCTAAACATAGTAGAATTCAAGGTGTTTATATATATATATATATATGTGCAAATTATTTTAGGGCCACTCTTTATTGTAGGAACAATTAGGATATGTGAAAATTGTAACTTACACATTATCATAATCATCATCTCCGACCACCACCATGATTTTCCGGTGACGACCACCAACGGAAAATCATGTTTAAGTTAACTTACACATGGGTAAGTTATATACAACTTACTTAGAGTATGACCATTACGACCAAATCTCAACCATTCATTTTTATCTCTTAGATTATTGGTTTAGTGAAATTTAAAATTAATTTGCTTAAAATTAACTTAGCCTTACATTATATGTTATAAATACGTATATTATAACCATTTGGTCTTATATCAAGTGGCCACCTGGGGCCTTTTTTGGGGGTTTTGAGGAGATGATGTTGGCTTGGAGACCAGGAATCGAATCTCAATTCCCTATGATTTCTCGCATTTACCTCTTAAGATTCGAGCGGGTCGTGTTATCACACCCTTGGTCTCCAATGGTGTCTTCATGATCAGGTTCTAGTTTTTAGCATTTGTCCGCTTAGATGTCACTGCTAGGGTTTGAATCACTAACCAATTAACACATCGTTCTAAAAAGAAGATTTGTATAGTATAGTTTAAGTTGATATATGCATAACATAAAGTCAAAATTTACAAATTCAATTTTATATATAAATTTTACTCTTTTGAAACCTTCTCTAAATTTATATATATTTTTTTATTATCATACATTAATATTATTTGTACAAATAAAGTTATATTTTGTTTAAATATAAAGTAAAAAGACTAATGTTGTGTTTGACCAATTTTAAAGTCCATGATGAATCATCATTTTGATATGAACGTTGTAACTTAAAATTAAAACTCATCTAATGATCATTGTTATTTTAATAAATATTTATTAAAACTTTTATATATAGATGATGTCATCTGTTACTTAAGTTTTGAGTTAAGACGATTTTAAGTTTTTCATATTATGAAATATATGAACTATTTTACTCAAACCCTATCTTTAACTATCATTCAAAATTTGTGTGAAAAGTGTATTATGATTTATTAATAAAAGATCAACTTTTAGTTTTAGTATATTTTTTAAAAGTCCACTCTACAAATTTTTAATTTTTTTTATTATTTATAGATTATAATTTCTTAGCCCCAAACCAAAACAATCTTTACTGTGATTCCTAGTCATAATCGCTTATTCTTTTTTAAAAGCCATGGTTTGTTTATTTCCTTCAAGTTTTTTATTGGTATATATGTTTTTTTTGTATTGAATTTTAATAAGTTTAGCACATAATTTATGTGAATTTATATACAAATAAATTCTTTTTATTAGTTACTATTTTGAAAAACTTTACCATTTAAACAATAAATGTATAGAGATAAAATAAAATATAAATGATAATAGTAGATTGGAAAGAAATAATGCATGATAATAATAGGTTAGAAAAGAATTAGCACAAGAATATACATTAACAAATAGCAATTATTATTATTTTATCTTTTAAGTTTATATTTATATTTTATCTAAACTATAAAGTAAAATTACTAATGTTGTGTTTGACCAATTATAAAGTCAACGATGATAACATCATTTTGATCTAAGTGCAATAATTTACACCATTGATTTTTTATTTTATAAAATATCTTCACCATTTTTTAGATCAACTATCTTACATTTACATCAACCTATACCAATTGACACCGCCACCATTAACAATAGTTGCGACATCACCACCTGTCGCTAACACCACCAAACCGTCGTAACAATCACCACTGCCGCATTGCGCAAACACTGTACTTTAAAAATTGAAACTCATTAAATGGTTGTTGTTTTTCCATTGTATAATATAAGACTCTTATATATATATATATATATACTAGCTAATTAACCCGGGTTCAACCCGACCTTATTAATAAAAATTTAGAATATTAATTTACGTCGATATCTAAGAACTACGATATAGTTTAACCATACTCACAATCCTGGAATAATATACCTTATATATTTAATATATATAATTAGCTTATTAACCCGCATAATATGCGGATAATTTAAAAATCTATTATGATAAAACTATTTTGATAATGAAGATTTAAAAAACCATGTATAAAATATTAGAGTTTTCAAAATTAAAAAAAAAAAAATTTATATAAAAAAAGACATCATAAAGAACAAAAATAAAAATGAAATAAAATTGAAAAATGCTTATAATATCATAAGTAAATTAAACAAAAAGAAAAACTTAACTTTAAAAAGAATTTGAAGATGCCAAGTAAGCTATTTTATAAAATGATGATGCCATAACAATTGTCTTTTATTTAATATACCCAGGCTGACTGATAGTATTAAGACGAAAAGAGACGGTGATGCTATTTTTAGTCGTTTAAGAAAAACAAATTAGATAGTTACATTTTAAATTACATTGGACTTAGGCTTAAAAACAAATAAATCATAAATCATTTAGAAAATGATTTAAATTTTAAATAGGATGATGTCATAAATAAAAAAATAAAAAAGAACTAATTGATATAAATAAGCCTAATAATGACAAATAAGCATTATTTAGAAAATAATGATGTAATAAGAATCTTATTTTATTTATATAAGATATATATATATATATATGATCTTTCACTTCAGTTTGAGTTAAGTCAATTTTAAGTCTTTCATATCTATGAATTATATGAATTATTTTATTCAAACCCTTTCTTATTAACTATCATTCAAAATTTATGATTTCTTAATATATATATTTTTATTATATTAGCATAAATTGCAACACATAGTTTATGTGAATTTATATTCAAACTCTAAACTTTATGTTTAATATAAAATAGATAAATATTTTATATTTTAGTGTTAATTGTTAGATGCATAACATATAATAGTTAGAAATAGTCCTATATCCACTATGTGGACCTTAGAGGTGAGTTTTTCCCAAGGTTTCAGGTTTGAGTCTTGAGTTTTTCATCTCAAGGTTTTTTCTATGAGGGATTGGAGGTCCAACAATCGCTGGTTAAAATTGTCTCCAACACGTCTGAATCGAAACTAACTTTACAAAATAAATTTTAAAAAAAATAGTCAATTTGTTTATTTTAGCCAATTAAATTATTGATAGATAAAAATTATCATAAAAGTTCAATGCTATTATATATTTTTTTAATGACAAATTAAGGCTCAACGACATGTTTCTTCATAAATGAGAGTAGGGTAGTTCATTTTAGGGGTTGGAGGATGTATGTCGTAAATAACTTTATTAAGGGTATGTTTTATAGATATATTTAATGAATATATTTAAATTAACAAATAAAAAATATTGGTGATTTAGGTATTTGAAAGTTCAAAAGTTGATAAGAATAGTTTGTTTTACTTAAGAGTAAAAATATTAATATCGATTAAATATTTTTCTAGAAGACAGTGTAACTCAACTTTGGTTTCCATTTTCATGTACATAACTACATAAATAATAATCATTAAGCTAAAAAAATCTAATAAAGATTTCGAATGGTATGACATACATATAAAAAAACGTGTTAGTATACATCTAGACAAAGCTAACATGTTTTTTTAAGTTTAGAGAACAAAAATATTATTATAATACATTAATATTATTTAAAGACATAAGGTTATATTTAGTCTAAATATATAAATTAGAAAGACTAATGTTGTGTTATTTAATAATAAATTTGGTAATGATATAATTATTTTGATCTAAGGATTATAACTAAAAGTTTGAATTTATCTAACGGTCCTTACTTCTCCATAAAAGAATTTAAGACCTTGTTATATATATTGGTAGATAGCGAACAATAGCCATAATATGATTTTTGCTATTAAATATTTTATAACAAAGACTACAGAAGGAACAAACATTAAAGAGGGAGTGATGCAAACAGTATTTGACATCAAACATGATGATGTAATGAACTTTTGGTATAGCCTTAGCCCTTTCTATATCTCCAGTTTGCTGTTGGTTTGGTGTAGTTGAAGTAGTACCCTCGTACACTCATCACCTATACAAATTTTTTAAAATTAAAATAATTGATTGTAATTATTGCTAAACCCAAAACTACACTTTTCCCTTTTACAAAATTAAATAGACAATGATAAATCATCATAAAATTTTTTCTAATAATCCTCCTAACAATCTATCTATACCTCTATACCTCCTTATAAAGAGGATAACATTAAGACATTAAGCATTTTTCTGAATATTCTTAAACTACCCTCCTTAACGCAATATCTATCTATTAATTGTTGTTAATGACCAACTTATAATCGTCTTAATTTTTTGTTACTTTTTTTGTTTGATAGATTGATGGAATATATGGCATGATGTAACCGATACACTTAGACACGGGGACGAAAGCAAGTATAATTTAAACATCTTGCCGCTGCAACACGCAGACACTAGGCTAGTTTTAAAAGAAAATTATAAATCTTCTTAAATATTAACCTAAAAATCCTTCTTAAACTATAAGAATGTGACATGTGTTATCCACTAATTTTTTTTTCTAATCTTGCCACTTATTTTACCACATGTCTCCATTTTGAATTTTTAGGCCATTCTTTCAGGATGATTAATCATTTCCCTTAAAATATGACATGTTGTAACATTTGTGGTTTTGATCCGTTGACTAAATGTACAATCCAACTAACAATTTTAGCTAAGTAAATATAATTTGGAGTCATTTTGAAAAGTCTTTTATGTGCAATGTGTTTTTTTAAGTCAATTGGTAATTTTATTTAGTTTTACGGTATTGAATGGTGTTTAATTAAACTAGAAAGGTGGGTAGGTTATCAATGGCTTGACCCTGACTCATACCCATTACCCAACCTTATCTCCTCTCATTCTATCCATACATTCATTTCTCCCATCTCTTTCTCTCTAAAGTGCAAGAACTCTTGCACACACACACCTCTCACTCTCTCTCGAAAATTCTTGCACCAAGATTGTTGTTTCAAATAAGATTTGTGTAAAAATCATTGTTAGCATCATCATCATCTTCATCACATATCCAAAATTTAGGTATTTTCAAGTGCAAGAACTTCCATTTTAGCTCCAAAAATCGGATTTGAGGTTCCAGGTAAAATTGATAAGTGTTTCTTAGCTCAAAATCATCTTTATATGTTGTTAATCGTGTTTCTTGGTCACATCTAAACATCTTTGGTCATCTTGGTTGCTAAAGTTGGAGATTTGGTCAAGTTAGGGTTTTGGGTGAAATTGAGTATAAATTGGGCTTGGATTGTGAAATTAAAGAGTTTTTAATGATGGGTTTTGTTCAAATTGTGTTGGTAACATGACTAGTGGCTTCCAAATGGTTCCAAAACGGTCAAAACGATTTTTGGGTCGAATTAAGGTTTCCTAGGGTTTTGACTTGGGTCGAAAACGGATTTGCATAAGATTAGATGTTATATATCGAGTTTGTGTTGTAGGTTATGTTCGTTTATGTTTGGAAATGAGTTTGGAAGTGTGTCCTAATTCATTTTGAGGTCAAATTGAAGCTTGGGTGCATTTTGGGTCGAATTGGTGCATGGTTTAAGGGTCGTTAGTTTTGAGGACTGTTTCTAACAAACAGTTTAGAACCAAGCTGAACAAATTAGAACCAAGATCTGTTAGTTTTTAACGCCCATTAGTTACAGTCCAGATTCAAGATGAACTAATCATAACCAAGATGAGCCAGTCACAACCAAGATGAACTAATTGTTTCGGTCAAAAATTACCTAAGATAATTTTAGAAAGGATTTTAGACAACTAATGAACCAAAGATTTGTAAGTGGGGTTTGGTGTTCAAGGATCTTCAAATAAAAGGGAAAGTTTTCTTATCAAAAATAAATAAACTAAGAGTTTGTACTAAAAACGAGTTTGAAAAAATCTTTGAGATCGAAATACTTTGAGTAAATAAGAAAACGGTTGAAGATAATGTAAAGTAATGCAAAATAAATAAAGATCTTAATGAAACGCAAATAAAAGTAACAACACCAGAATTTTGTTGACGAGGAAAAACCCTTTATCCAGTTAAGTGATCTTAGGTAAAAAACCCCGGGAGGATACAATCGACCCTTCCTTTGTTCTTTTATTATGATATTTGTTTATGAACAGGTGATTACAACGAAAATGAAAGAATGAAGAACTGAATGAATATAAGATGTTATTTAACTAAGTTGTTGTTGTTGATGATTGCTGAATAAGTGTTGTAGAAGTGAGAGTGTGAATGTGTGTCTATGTCCCCTCCTGCAGATTGATTCTTCTTTCTATTTATAGAGCTGGACGTTGAACTGTATTTCCAAAATATCTGGGATCTCCCTTGAATAACTCTTCTCCGCTGAATTGACTTAAATGACCGTTGAGAAATATTTCCCTCAAGTAATTATGTTGTCAATCCCGATTCTTGTGGACGAAGAGGTAAACTAGCCGTTGTAACACGTTTTTATTATAATACACGTCTTTAACCTGATTCCTACAAGTAAAACCTAACATACTAGACGTATATTCGTTAGTTCAATCATAGATCTTGAAGATATCAAGATCCTCATATATCAGGATAATATAAATTGAACAATTAGTATAATTAATGCAAGATCAAGGATCCTTTAAATTCATACAATACCTCATATTTATTATAAAAGGACTGAACTGTAAAATTTATTCAAGATCCTAGTAGTGAAAATTCTACCCCAAACACTAATCACAACCAAGATGAACTAGTCACAACCAAGGTTGTAAATATCGGTTATCGGTTTATGATCGGCCGACCCCCGATAAGCGATAAATTAATAGGATATATCGGGGATATATCGGATACCCTAAAATGTAAAAGAATTTATCTAAATTTATATATATACTAACAAATAAACAATTTGTAATGCAATACATCAATAATTAGAATATAAAACTATAGAAAATAAAATAATTACAATTAAAGTTTCGAAATTTAAGTATCTATAGACTATATTCAAAAGGGAAAAACGATAGTAAAGAAAGTAATTACAATTTACAACTAGAAATTAAAAGATTAACTCAAAAATTAAAGAATTAATTAAAAATTAGTTAGAAAAAATTGAACCTAATAATTGATTAAAAAAAAATGGTCAACTTTTTTTTTGACCGATAAGTGCCGATATTGAACGATAAGTGCCGAGTTTGACCAAAATTTGACCAAAACGATATATTGCCCGATAAGTCATTTTTTTTTATCGGTGAAGGTCCGATAACCGATATATCAGCTGATAAATTCGATATTTACAACACCGGTCACAACCAAGATGAACAAATCAGAACAAAATGAACAAATCAGAACTAAAATGAACAAATCATAACCAAGCTAGTGCTAGTCTCTTTAGTCTTGTTGTGTACCACGTTATTTCTTGCTTTTCAAATTAACCACCACCAAGTAAAGAGTATTGTTTGAATCCTTTGCGTATTTTGATCGCGTTACACCATTCCAAGATGCTTAACATTAGGAATTGCATACTTTGACCAGGACGAGAGGAGCTTGCGGATTTCAACCAAGACGATTAATTTTAGTCTTCGATCTGTAATTTTGATCTCATTTAAAAAATGCAAAATTTCCTTCATTTGAAAGAAAAACAAAAGAAAATCAAATAGAATTTCTCCTTATCTTGTCACCATGTTATAAGAAGAAATATAAATGGACGGTAAAAGTTGGACGACATACATCTTGGTTGGCTTGGCCCCCTTTTAATAGTTTAACACCATTTCTAGCAAAAAACACAATTTCATGGTTTTGTTAAATCCGAAATTTTAGAGTAAAACAATATCGTTATTTTGTAAAACCCCTGCTCATATTTACTACTTTCAATGTAAAGGTTAAACACAAACATGATTTTGTCGTAACTTTTAACTCGCCAACGGTTGTAGTCAAGACACAATAAAAGGGTATACATTAATATAGCTGCCCTCCTAAAATAATTATCAATCATTATATACGTTTAGGTATATTTAGCATAAAAGCTTTGATCGAGTTGGGTCCGAGGGGCTGTGACTAGACATTTAGGAGATGAAGTTAGAAGTTGGAGCTTCAATTCAACCCATTTTAGACAAAATTTTATTTTAAATACCTTTTGAGACTTTTAGGAGCTTTTGAGTTGAGGCTTTTGATCTCAAGTGCATATGCAACCAATGCTACCGTTTTAGAAATGTAGTCTTTTTAAAAGCTGTGTGCTTTTAAACTTCTAAAACCCCCTTTTCAAACAAATCTATTAATAATAAACAGGTTTATTCTAGTAATATCTGGTATTAAAACAAGTTTAAAATTGTTAGAATTTAAATATACGAGTGGCATGGATCGATGAATGCATGATAAAATACAAGCGAACCATATTAGATACAGGTCACATGCTAGAAAATAGAAATGTTTAAAATCAAAGCAATATAGTGTAACACTGTATTTTCGAGTTTTTATTAAATAAAAAAAAAGAGAAGATTGGATAGGGAAAGAAAGGATAGAAAATTACATAAAAAAGAGGCATTCTCGAGTTGAAAGAAAAGAAAAGAAAGTTGATAGTTAAATGTATTCTTGAGTTAGAAGTGAAGGAAAAGAAAGGGTAAAAAGATACAATTTTACATTTATAGCCTTGTAGTAATTAAAATCTTTATATAAGTTTGAGGGGTATAATAATAATTTAACCACTTTTCCTTTCAAATTTTGCCAAGAGTAGCAAGAAAGTTGTGGGATCAAAACACTCTATTTTTCCCTTTCTTTCCCTTCTCTTTCTTTTAAAACAAAAACTCAAGAATACAAAAACTAAATATTTTTTACCCTTTCTTTTTTTATCTCCTCAAAATAAAACTCAAGAATGGAGCCTTAAAAAGCAAATCACATGCTAAGTGCAACCAGTATAAAATTCAAACAAGCTCACTAGCCTAAGTAAAGGGGACCATGCATATAGTCTAGACGTACAGGCCTTCTCAAAAACTTTTTAACGGACCTCGAAGAGACTACTATTGGATCGATCAAGCTTTAATTTCTTTGACAATACACCACGTATTATTTATTTATATTGATTTTAATTATATCGCATAGGACTTGAACCAACGACCTGTTTGGATTGATGAACTAATTTAAACATATCGCCGGGCTTGTAACTTTCGATCAAAATTTAGTTTAAAAAGTAATAAATTTCACAAATTTCAATGAATCCAGCTCAATACAATATGTCGATGTGTTTGTCATTTGGTCGAAATGGATATAAAAGAAAACCATGTTGATTATTATTGTTGTATACATCAGTAGATAACAAATTGAAGAAATTATCGAAGTGAGTGATTCATTTTGCTTTATGATGAGGGGCGTCAAATTGTCTCAAAAATCTCAAAAACGACGACTAAGAAATGACGAATTTCTTTACGTTTTGTACCTACAAATCTTGTTACTCGTGTCATCATAACACCAGGATATATATACAAAACAGAAAGATGAGTTAATGTGACCAACATTGGGTTAGACCTACATGTTTTATGTCATCTCCTTATTCGAGATCCGATGAATTATGCATATGCTTAATTGTAGGGATGTGCGTGGTTTGGTCGAAACCAATAAAACCAGCTAAACCAAACCAATTGTACGGTTTGGTCGGTTTGACATCAAAATTTTAAACCGATGGTTTTTTCTCCCAATAAACCATTCTTATGGTTTGGTTTGTGGTTTTAAAGATTGAATTAACCATTTAAACCAAACCGGATCATTAGATTAAAATATGTAGTTATAAACATAAGTTAATATTTCTACTCAAGTAATTATGTCATCGTATTAATTATATTATGGTATTGTTCTATATTACAAGTATACATATCAAATACTTAATAGTTGTGACATATGAAGAAAATATAATTTCATTATATCTTAGTATGTTAGCTATAAGCACATGATTTTATTTATATATTTATAAAAGATAAACCGGCCAAACCAAACCAGTTTAATTAGTTTTGGTTGGTTTGGTTTAAAACACTAATATGGACGGTTTGGTTTGAAAAAACATTAAACCGTTATTATTGGTTTGGACGAAATTCTTAGTTAAAACCATCCAATCTGGATCATGCACATCTCTACTTAATTGATTAGTTTTTTTTTTGGGCCCAATTCTTCTTCACGCTGTTAATATATGGTGTCCCTGGAGGGCTGGAACCAAGGGAAGTTTGGGTTATGGGCTATTATGGGACCAACTATATTGTTTTATGTTCGGCCCGGTGCTTGTTAACTTTTACAAGTGTAGCAAATGTAAAAATTAGTGATAATAGACTGATATTAACTAGAAATTTCATTAAAGCAAACGACCTTCTAAAAGGTTTAGATCGGTTTAGCAGGTTTGATAGAGTAAATCAACTCAAGGTTATCATCAGTTGACGAAAATTTTGGTTTCAAACTTGATATAAATTATTCAAAAACTGGTAGTTGATTAACAACTAATTTATTATTATTATTATTATATTAATACCAGTTGTCATATCTATAACCGAAGTTGAAAGCTCTTATACTTTGAAGAGTATTGTTTCATTTATTACAAAAATATATTATTAATGAACTAGTGAGGAGGTAAAGAGCACATAGCTATGAGAGAACATACAATTAAAATACAATTTGATTACTACTATAACATTTGTACCGTAACCGTACAAATAAAAAACAATACTTATATCAAGTTCTTTTGAGAAGGGGATATTTAATATGCAATGCAATCGTCTCTATGGGTTTTAACTCGATTCATTTTTGTGATAGGAAACGACATAAGTTGACGTGGGATGAATGGATTGTGCGTCCTTTTCTTCTAGGTTAGTTGATTGTGTTTATCAATGTTCTGGTCGTAGTTTGTGGCTACTTATCTTCATCAGCTCTACGCCTCTACCAATAGTTTCCCTCTATTTATTGTTATAATCTTGTTGCTAGTTAGCTATTATATGGGGTGTTGCCTCGAAACTTGTTTGGGATTGCATAAAAAACATTTATGAAGTGAAAACTGGTGACTCGGTCTTCGTAGATGATACTTTTTCTTGTGTCTCTTTATAATAATTGGCATAAGTTTTTTCAACCTTTTTGCGATCTTAACAGTTAAAGTTTTCAAGAGGGGTCTAGATGTGTAATTTGTGTATTGTAGATTGTATTCTTTTTTGTTGTACCTAGGCCTCTAACATCTTGCTAGATAGTCTTACTTTATGATTAATAATAATCTCTTCCATTCTAAAAATAAAATAAAATTTGTAATGCTATATTCATATAAGACATGAGAGAATTATCCATCTAAAGCGTTATCAAGATTCAGACTTGGCACGGACAAGTCAAAAATTAAAGCATACTACGAGTATTAAATAAATAAAAATAATAATCAATTCCTAGGGGTTCCTCTCTATCTAGCATCGGCAAAACCTGTTCAATAAGATCGGGGGAAGATTTGGTAAGGTCATCTTACCGTCGACAGCTCGCGATGATGACCATAACAAAGCAGGGGAAGGAGTGGCCATTTTGGTGGGGGATGGTAAAGAGGTTAGGGACGTCGTTGCATTGAACAAGAAATTCAGAGTGTGGGTTGTGGAGAAGATGTCAAATTGGTGTCCAAACTGTGTAGTCATCCGTAGTAACCGGTCACAGCAAGTGGGATCGGAAATTGGACACTCCAGTGGGTCTTCTGAACAGGTAAACGGAATCTCAAGAGACAAGGAGGTGGATGGTACAAAGGGGGCAACTGAAACGTTTGTGCATGGAAAGATGGAGTGGAAGATGCATGGGGAAGTGGAACATGGAGAAGCCCAAAATATTAATTATGGGAGGAGACAAAAAAGATTTTCAGTGGTTAATTCCAAATCACGTGAAAGAAAAAAAGGCAACTCAAAAGACAAAATAGAAACTCAATGGTACAACAATTTTAATGTCTCAACTTTGAGGCCCAAAAAACAACCCAGAGACTCAAACCCATCCGAGTTTGAAGATTTATTAAGCCCAACAGACCAAAACGTTTTGCCCAAATCTGACTCATTTATTAACGGGCCTAATAATAAATCTGTAACTCCTATTGAGGTAAATAACGAACCAAACGAAGTTTTAGACCTGGAAATTGAAAAGGAAAGGGAGAATAATCAGGAAATTGACAATAATTTCCCCCTAGTTGGAAAGGAGATAGAAGAGGGCGAGATATTAGGGCTTCCAATTAATAGCCAAATTTAAGAAGATGGTGAACCAGGACCACTGCACAAAGAGATTGAGATGGAGGTTGATGCTACAATTGATGTGGGAAAAATCTTCGGGGCCGATTTATCAAAAGCAAAGAAGCAGGTCTGGAAGATAATCGTGAATGAAGGTATTAATGTTTTTCCCCAATAAATTGTCTCTCAATTAATATTAGAGGGGTGGAGGGAGACAATAAAGCCAACTGGATTAAAGGGATTATTGTAAAAGAAAAAATTTCCTGCTTATTAATTCAAGAATCTCAAACGGGGGGTGTCACTGATAGTATAATCAAAAGATATTGGGGCAAGATGGACATGAATTTCGAGGTGGTTGAACCGGTCGGTAGGTCAGGGGGTCTTATTACCGTATGGGATCCGGGGGTTTTCAAAAAAATTGATTGTGTTAAAGCTAATAACTATATGATGATAAAAAGGGAGATAAAAGGGGAGATAAAAGGTTGTGATGGGTCGGTATATATCACTAACGTATATGCCCCTCAAAACAACAATGAGAAATTTTTTTTATGGAATTCGTTAAAGGACATGGTCAATAATTCAGAAAGTTTTGGTTCATAATGGGGGATTTTAACACGGTGAGGTCGGCAGAGGAAATGAAGGGGTGGAGATTCAAACAACATGCAGCAAGAGATTTCAATCTATTCATTGAGGCTGCTGAGCTCCACGAATTCAATATGAAAGGCAACAAGTTTACTTATTTGAAAGAAGGCGATAACAGGGTGAAGTTAAGCAAAATAGATAGATGTTTGGTGAACAGGGGTGTGATAGATATGTGGCCTGATGCAATTTTTAGAGCTTTGCCAAGAAGATTCTCCGATCACAGCCCCAATATGTTGACCATTAAGGAACTTAACTTGGGGCCAAAACCTTTCAGGCTTTTTAAATTCTTGGTTAGATAGACCTGATTGTGAGACGATAATTGATGAGGCCCTTGATTCTTTTGCTTTCGATGGCCCCCAGACATTAATTGATGAGGAAGTTTAAATGGGTCAGACATGCTCTAAAAAAGTGGAGAGATGATCTGACTAGCAGAGAAGGTGAAGAATATGAGATGTGCAAAAAGGAGTTGGAGGAACTCGACCTCCAACTGGAAATCGCTGATCTAAATGAAGAAGACGCATGGGTCAGAACGGAATGCAAGAGAAAGCTCGTTGAGTTGGAGGATAATAAGAGTAAAGACTTGAGGCAAAGATCAAGATGCATGTAGGACTTGGAAGGGGATGAGAACTCTCATTTCTTCCATGGTCTTATTAACAACAGAAAGAAAAGCAACTCCATACCTAGATTGATGAATGAAGACGATTGGGTTACAAAGCCAAAGCTTGTGAAGAAACAGATTTTTGAATTTTATAGAGATAGATTTCGAGAAGATTGGAATGTAAGGCCAACTCTTGACTGCCAGTTCGATAACAAACTCTCTAATCAAGAGGCTGCCGATTTGGTTTAATAAGTCATAATTAGATATATATTAAATGGTCTAAAAATTATTATATAGATTAATTTTCTATTGAATAGATCTACTTTGATATATATTTTGTAAATTTCAGGTTTAAATTAAAAAGGATAAAATATGGCTCATGACAAAAAGCACGCAGCTTGTTTTGGCAGATAACACTAGACATCAAAATGATCATCAGTTTTATTGCAATTAGAAGATATATTCTTATTTTGTTGATATAGCTGCGTACAAGACATTTTAAGTTTTGTGTTGTTTCTATATTCTCCATCAGCCCAAAGCTTATTTCTTCATTATTTTGAACGGGCTACACAAAAAATAAGGAAAGCCCATTGGTCTTATGTCGGTTAGTAGCAGCTCACGTGGGGATAAGAAATCAAAGGCTATATATATACAATTTATAATCTGGAGGGTGGCAGATAATTATTAGTCGAAGGGGTTCTTTAGTCGAATTCATATGATATCTTTCGGAGGGAAATTAGTTCGAGGGGTTTTTGGCTGCGGACGAATTAGGAGGCTGCGAACGAATTGAAGTGATCTTATTTACGAAACAGAAGCAGCTTATTCGACATCATCATGCAACAACTACTTTCTACATCAAACTTTGGTGATTCGAAGATGACTATGTCCGGCTATGGTTTTTGCAATCTCTCCCGATGAACAATTGTTAGTTAATTTTATTTGATGAACTTTACTTTCAGTCGCGTAAACATTGTTCTTTTTGGATTATAATTCATATGACTGATTGAGTATTTATTCACTATTATTTGATTTGAATTTCCGTAAGACAACTTATTGCGAGTTAATGATTTGTGCCGAGTACACCTAGTTTAGGGATTAAGACAGGTCATATAATTAACATAGGTTGTGCCTAAAACTATTATTGTCAAATAATACTAAAATTATGTCTATGTAATTTAGAATAAATACTCGGTAAAGTTTATTAGGTAAATTAACGCAACTTTTGGGATTCGGGAGGGATGCACTTCTTTATTATTGTTTACAAGTTCTCTTTTTAATTTTGTCTTGTTTTATTAGTTAAGTCTAGTTAATTAATTTTATCTTTGCTTTAGTTAATTAAAATTACTTTTAGTATTGTCTTTAAAATCTATTAAAATTGTTAAAACTTTACTATAACCACAGACGCTCCTCGTAGGAACGATACCCACTTACCCTATCTAGTATAAAATATTTAGGTTTATTTTTGATTGATACTTCGACGTCGATCAATTTCACCATTCACTAAAGAAGAGATTAAGAGAACTGTATTTTCATGTGGCGAAGAAAAAGCCCCGGGCCCAGACGGTTTTACGTTCAAATTCATAAAGGAGTTCTGGTCCAGATTTGAAGAAGACTTTATTTCTATCATTCAGAATTTCCATGACAGGGGCACAATAAATAGAGTTTGTGGGTCGGCTTTTATAACCTTGATTCCAAAGGTAAGGGATCCGGGCCAGTTAAATGATTACAGGCCCATTACTCTCAATGGGGTTATAAGTAAGGTTATCTCAAAAGTCCTGGCGAATATAATTAGAAGTGTGTTGGGCTCTCTCATAAGTAGTAATCAGACGGCTTTTCTGGAGAACAGGCTCATCACTGATGGACCTCTCATTCTTAACGAGGTCATATCTTGGATCAAAAAAAGTACCAGGAAGGCGTTTATATTTAAGGTTGATTTCAATAAAGTGTATGATAATGTTAACTGGTGTTTTTTGCTCGAGGTTATGGCACAGATGGGCTTCCCCGGTAAATGGTGTGATTGGATTCATGGTATGCTAGTTTCTGCTAGATCGGCTGTTTTGGTGAATGGTTCCCCTACCTTTGAATTCCAGTGCTCCAAAGGAATAAGGCAGGGTGACCCAATCTCACCTTTCCTTTTTACTATTGTGATGGAGGCGTTGTTTGCTATGATGAGAAAGGTGACTAGCAATTCGTTTAAAGGTATCTTCTTACCTAACCATGGCCCGGTTATCTCACATCTTCTCTACGCCGATGACTGTGCCTTTTTGGGGGAATGGTCATTCGACAACTTGAGATTGTTGGCCAGAATACTTCGTGTATTCTACATAAGTTCTGGCTTGAAAATAAACTTGGGGAAATCGTTGATGTTTGGGATCGGAAGTAGTGAAGAAGAGGTCAGAAGGGCAACCAATTTTGTGCGCTATAAACCAAGTAACGTTCGTTTCATTCACCTCGGTATTCGAATTGGCAGCAAAATGAACAGAGTTGCAAACTGGGACTTTTTATTTGATATTTTCAAGAAAAGATTGTCGAGTTGGAAGGCTTTTTGTCATCCTCTTGGGGGGTGGGTGACTCTTATTAAGGCGGTTCTTGAAAGCCTCCCAACCTATTATTTCTCTCTTTTAAAGGCCCCGTTGAAAGTTATTGAAGGTTTGGAAGGAATTATAAGGCGGTTTCTTTAGGGAGGGAGTGGGGATTCTAGAAAAATTAATTGGGTGGCATGGGATACGGTTACTTCACCGATTGATAAGGGAGGTTTAGGGCTGTGTAAATTATATGATGCGAATGTCGCCCTACTGTGAAAATGGTTTTGGCGATACCATAGGGATCCAGATGGGCTGTGGAGACGTGTTATTAAGGCAACCCATGAATCCAAAAGCTGTTGGGCTGCCATACCTTTCAACAAAAACGTTACTAGGGTATGATACAATATTGTCAGAACCATCTCCAAGGTAAAAGTGGCAGATGGGAGTCTTGGTAATCTCTTCAAAGGAATATGTGGTGATGGTTCACAAATAAGGTTTTGGCTCGATCCGTGGCTGTGCAATGTTCCACTCAAAGAGTAGTTCCCTGTTTTGTTCAAAAAAGAGAGAGAAAAAAAATGCTTAATAAAGGATAAGTATAGTTTAGATGTTGGTGAGTTTGTAATTTGCGAGAATGAAGATAGGGGTGAGACGTTAAATGGTGAAGCTAAGGAACGTTTTAGGCTGGCTACATTATTGGAGGGTCGGGGGCTATGTGATAGAAGGGACCAATGGGAATGGATGGGTGGCTCGAAAACAAGCTTCAATGTGAAGGCTGTTAAAGAACTTCTGAGAAGAGATGAAGATTACAGGGGAAGAATTATCTTTAAATGGTCTAAATGGATACCGATTAAATGCAACATTTTTATGTGGAGGTTGGCTTTGGATCGCTTACCTACACTGATGGCTCTCAAACAAAGGAAGTGCTACTTTAATTCTGGCATGTGTAGCTTATGTGAACAGTACGAGGAAACTAACGAGCATCTTTTCTGCTCATGTACGGTGTCGATCGAGATTTGGCAAAAGGTAAGCATCTGGTGTAAAATCCCTCCTATTTTCTTGTTCTTGGTAAAAGACTTGTTCGAATTTTATCAAACCGGGGGGTTTTGGAAAGGTGGAAAAAGAAACCATTAAATGCATCATGTTCGTGGCTTGTTGGTGTCTTTGGAAGGTACGGAATGAGAAGAGATTTAACAACGGCGGGGTCAATATGGAGAAGATTTGTCAAGACATACGATCGATAAGCTTCTTATGGTATAGAAATAGAAAGAAACATTGTACGATTAGTTGGGAAAACCGGTGTAACTTTGTTTTATACTGATATGGTTGTATAGTTTCGCCGAACCACTAGTTGGTGGCCTTGACCTTGTAAATAAAAGTTAATTTTCAAAAAAAAAAAATGTTGTACTACCCATTATTTATTTATTTAATTCGAGAGTTGACTTCTTTACATACACTAGTACAAGTTGGATTATATTTATGAGTCAAAGTTATATGAATCCTCTCTTTCTGTGAACGTTGTATGCGTTGAATCATATAAATAGTCAAACATCCAAATACATCGTTGAAAGTCTTTAGACAGATCAGAGTAGCATCTGAAAATAACATTGTTTCATACAACTTGGATAATTATGTTTATTTATTGTTTTCATCCGATTGCATCTCACTGAGATCTAAAAACCTTCACCAGTGATAATTAAAAGGATTTTGTTAAATTATCGAATATACATCTACGATATACCATTTGTATAGACTACGAGTATATATTAAAGTAAGGTTCATGTCAATTATCGTATTTATTTGTAATTCTAAGTCATATATCACTTATCTCCTTTCTTGTAAGTTTTGACTTCAATTGACGCTGATATTTTGTTCAAATACAACTTGGTATCTCGATATCTCTTTTTTTTTTTTTTTTTTTTGACTTATAATATGGAGCCATTATTTTGAATAATAATATTCTTTGATATAAAGTTATACGAGTAGTAGTTTTTTGTAAGCAAATGTGCGTTAGAAATAAGCAGACTTTTAATACATATACAAAGCTTATTCTCGTGTCAGCTCCACGTTATCAATACATATAAAAAAGTGAATAAATACAAGGCATTAAGCCAGATATCATATTCTACACGGGTGTGTCTGTCGAATGAATTTTCTATTTGGCGGAAGGGACTCCTGTCTTTTTCAATAAATTGTTTATTATAGTCGGTTAAACATCACTCTCTGTATCTCCTTCTCCTATAGCATCTTCTTTATTAAAACTATCAATTAAATATTTAAATCCTTTATATTCTATGCGTTTCGTTAATATATTTATTCTATTAGTCCTAATACCTGTACAAGATACGTTAGCTATATAAATTGTATCATAAAAAAAATTCAAATATGCCTAATACATGATTTGTGAGTATGAAATAAATTGTGGTTAAACTAAATCGATTATCGAAGCTAAATTTTAATAAACAGTAATGATAAATATAATATATATTTAGTTAAAGTTTTGGATTTATCTTAAATTTTTAGAACTAGATCAAAATCGAAACTTGTAAGCATAGTGGATGATGACAAATAGCTTTCTGATTTTGGACCATAAACTCAAAATTTTGGAAGTCTTCATATTAAAAATTTATTATAATGAATATAAGTAATAGGAGTTGAAGAATTGAGAAAAAGAGACAACTTATTAATAAGAAAACGATCAATCAAATAAGGTTATAATGTCTTTTATATTAATAAGTCAACAGTTAAAATTTAATTCTAATTCTAATTAGGAAATTGAAGTTATATACAATTAAAAAAAAGCCAATTTAACAAAATAAATAAATTAAAAAGACACGTGTCGATCAAGAATTACGTCACGTGTCGTTTCAAGAATATATCAATCATGTTTTAGTTTATTGGTAGATTCTGTATGTATATATATATACTCGTATATTGTTCTTTGACTTTATCATGCTATCAACTTCGTATATTTGTAGGATGCCACAAATTGAATTGGTATGATTTTAGACGACGGTGGAACGTAAAGATTATTAAATTTCATGAGTATTTGATTGATTCAGTATACTTACATTCAAACATACATAGTTGTTTATCTAACTTGGTTTATTTGATAACTATTGGTTTGCACTTATAATAAAAATATTTGAACGTTGATATATATACAACAAATCATAAATTATCTTCTATATAAAAAGTAATGAACCAGATACACAATAAATTTATCATTCTCAAAAACTTTTTTTTATATATATAAATAACTACTTTTAAAATAAAAAATATTTTATTTGTTTGTTTTTTTAAAACTTATTAATCATATGATTAACCAAAACGCTTGTTTTTAAATACTTTCTATACGATTTGCAAAAATCATACTCGTATATATATAGATACAGGTGTTCTTTTGACTTTTTATTTGTCTGCTCAAGCCATTCACACATTCAACTAATAAAGAAATGATTGTATATGATGCCGTGCATTGATTTTGGTATGGTTTCTTGTTGGAAGCATTTTGGTATGAATGAACATAGAGGATATTTGTGCTAAACTTGAAGAGTATTTGGATTAATTCAAGTATTCATTCAAAGTTGTTAATTGAATTTATTTGATAATAAACTTATATTATTGTATGGATAGTAATAATATCAACTCTATAACTAAAATATGATTAAAGAAAATTTTAAAATGTTAACATGGAAAATAAAAGGTTTGGGCAAATATTCAATCAGTTTGGTCCGTTTCCACTTTAGACAGATAGACGAGGAGCATGAGATATACACTAAACAAATAAGCCCACGCGCTACTCGCTTTCTATTCACCAAACTTATTTTCTTTCATACACAAATTAAGCAAGCGATGTTATCATCTGAGCCTGACTCGACTCCATTTAAATTTCTATGGTTTTAGTAATTCTTTAAATCCCCTTTCCCAACAAACAATCATATATGTGCAGAACAAAAATGGCTGTAAATGCATCTGAACCTCCTAAATTAACAAGAAGAACAAGGAGTTCCTCATCATCTACAACACCACAAACCACCACCACCACACAACCAATTCCAATGGCAACCACATCATCATCATCATCATCAACAAGCAATATCACAACCACTAGCCACAGTTCCGCCACCGTAACCGTCAGCGCTACCAACTCCGGCTCAGGTTACAGACTCAATGACTCAACAGCCACCGCAGACGCATCATTTTCCACCAGAGCTTCACTCCACAGTCTCCGCAATTCCTTACCTGAAAACACACACATCTACGATTTCGCCGAAATCCGCTCCGCAACTAACAATTTCCTAACCAAACGCTTTTCATCGGCTTCTTCTTCGGCGTCGCCGTCGTGGCGGTGTACTCTTCGCGGCAAAGAAGTTTTGTTGTTTCAGAGGAAGCTTCGCCGTCCGATACTTGATTCCGAATTACGTGAGAAGTTATCGGTGATATATAAAAGTCATCATATAAATATAATCAAGCTTCTAGGAGCTTCGATTTCAGGTGATTATATTTACTTAGCCTATGATTTTACTGCCGGTGCTAATTTAACTGATTGTTTACGTAACAAACGGAATCCGAATTTCACGGTATTGTCCACGTGGATGTCACGGATACAGATCGCAACTGATCTGGCTTCAGGATTAGACTACATACATAATAATGCTGGTTTGAATACTAATCTAGTTCATAAGTATGTTAAATCCAGTAGCGTTATTGTTACAGAACCGTCTTTTAATGCTAAGATTTGTCATTTTGGTACCGCCGAGTTGTGCGGTGAGACGGTTGTGAAGGCGGCTAAATCTGTGAAGAAAGTGGAGGAAAATAACACTGAGATTGTTGAAACTGTGTCACCTGTTGCTAAATTGGTGAGATCTGATAGTAGAGGGATGAGATTCGAAGGAATTAATGGTTATATGGCGCCTGAGTTTAACGGACTCGCCACACAAGAATCCGATATTTACGCTTTTGGTGTTGTGATTTTAGAGTTGTTATCAGGTGAAGAGCCGGTGAAGTATAAGTATGATAAGGAGAGTGGGAATCATTTGAAAATTTTGATTGTTGAGAGTGCGAGAAATGTGGTGAAAGATGAAGGGAGGTTGAGGCGGTGGGTGGATAGAAGGTTGAAGGATTCTTTTCCGGTGGTGGTGGCCGAGAAGTTGACCCGAATTGCGTTGAATTGTGTGGACGAGGATCCGAATAAAAGGCCTAACATGAGCCGTGTGGCGGGTAAGGTTTCCAAATTGTATTTGGATTCAAGAAAATGGGCAGATACTATTCAGGCTCCAACTGACTTTACGACTTCTTACGCCCCAAGGTGAAAGGTGATGGTTTTGTTCCTCCCACTACTAATTTTAGGATCCTGTTCACATTGGGTTTGTTTAAGTATATCTAAACTGACTGATGATAGGCTTATTTAAATATGTTTAAACTAATGCTAGGTTGTTAACTTACTTAATCAAAGATTATTCTATTGTAGGTTTACTTTTTCAAGTAAATTATTGTATTGATGTCCCCATAGAATCATATACAATTACAACTCTTAAGATTTATGCTTCAAGTGTAAACAAACACAACAATTATACAAAATGTAAAACTGTAAATCTTATTATACAATCAGAGCAACTATTTGATCAAGTTCTTTCATGTATAATGTTGATAGCACATCTTTTTCATATTAATACTTTGGTGTGTTAAAAGAAATTGCGGTTTGTTTCAATCGGTTTCAGTCTTTCAGACGACTATATAAAAATCAAGACAGAGACAGAAGAATCCGAAATGCTACGTAGTGTATGGGAATCATAAAGTATCAATGGCTGCTTTTGTAGAGAAAATGAGAAATGGTAATAAAACAGAACAAGCTATTATATGTAATAGGTAGAACGTTAATACAGAAATCATCCATTAATTGAAATGTTTAATCAGTCAACCTGATCAGGTTTAGTGGATTACAATCAGAATTATAATTAAACCAAACCATGTGGTTAACCAACTAAAGTTACTATCTATCAAGTTTGGATATTCTGTGGTTAATAATCGGTATCTAACTGTACTTGACCGAAAACAGACCTATGCAGTGTGGTGAAAGGCCAAAATGGTAATAGTGATCTTTAATCTAAAATCTTATAGTATTTTGAAAGGTTGGAACAAGAAAGGATCAGGTTGATGCCTGCAGTGACAAGATGTATCTGAAGAGGCACTTGACACAGTTTTAGACTCCTGGATATTCCTTCCTCTGTTCAAGTTTCCTTGGATAAGGATGAATCACTGAGAGCTCCCTTACCCGGCATAAGATATCTTCTGGTATCCGCTCATTCTATTAACACATGGAAGCATGTCAAACATAGAGCTTTTTGACTCTTAACAGTCAAATATACAAATATTGACTAATTAGTTCCCCTGACTTTAGAGTTCAAACTTACTGTTTCTTTGACACATGCTCGTTTGCACTTGCAGCATGATCTTAGAAGAGTTCGCCACTTATCCTGAAAATGTCCATAAACATGAATCAGATTCTGTAACTTCACAACTGAAATGACAACACAAACCTACCTTTAAACCTGATGCTGTCCGATGCGGACTTCCTGAGAAAAACTGTCTTTTCATCATCGTCCATCTCCCGACACCACATTCAGAGACTCCCTTAATCAAAGTTAAAACTTCAGGAAGCGACCACAACTTATGTTTTTTCCATTTTATTCTTTCAGACTCGGTTCTATCACTGAAATCATCATGCAACTCATTTTGATTCATTGATTTGCCTCCAAACCTCCTAGTCTTATGCCACCCTTTTCTCTCATCTAAGAGACTATTCTCACCTTTCAAATTTGACGAGTTGTATACAAGATTACTGACCTCCGAATAGGGTTTCAATTTATCATAATTTGCAGGTTTCCTTCTTTTCACATTTCTACATCTTGGTTTTGTTTTAAATCTGAAAATCCTAGCCAAATGGTTCAGTTCTCCCACAGTTTTATCAATCTTCTGCTTATGGGATATGCTCGTATCATCATTAACAATATCTAAAAACCAAAAGAAAATGGTATTAACATACAATGTCTTGAACTTTGCCTTAACAAAGAAATAAAAGGAAATGGATACCTAAAAGGTCAGCTTCACAAATATCTGAAAAATTATCCCCAACATCACAAAGTCCACTGGTAATTTGTTCGACAACATCTGTTACAAGGTTTCAATCACCATTTTTATAACAGACAATAGTCAATACTCATATTAAGGAGGTGTTTTGCTTATTATCTTATTATCAAGATGATCTAAATTTAACTTATGTTTGATAAGCCATGTTATTTGTGGCTTATTTTTGGACTTATAAAACTTATTTTGACATTAAAAGTTACGACAAGCTCACAAGTCTAAGAATAATCCAAAAAAGTGGCTTATAAAAGATAAGCCGAATACAAATAAGCCACAGTATGCTAAGCCAAACACCCCCTATATATGTACAATATGATTATATTAGTACGAGTATTATTTTAGCAGTGAAATAGTTACCATCAGCAGTAACATCAAGACATTTGTGTAAACTGTAAGTTTCATCAAAGCTGAGAATACCACCATTAACAACATCCCCAAACTTAGAGTCGGTGAGGAAATAATGATCCACTTGTAGTAGCTCATTATTATTCTCTAATAATGCTTGTGTAAATGTTGATTGGTATTCTTCAACCTAGTTAAATACAATCATAAAAAGATGGGGAAATTATATTACATAATCTCATCATCACATATGAGCAATGTACAACAACACTTATTTAGATAATAATAATAGCAGCAATTATGATTAGCAAAATGATGAATGCTTACACAGCTGCTTGTGATTATCGGATATTCCATTATTAATGTTGTTTTTGGAGGTTCATTAACGTACAGTCAGCTGCAGGTAAAGAAATAAGTAAATAATGTGCAAAGTTGTATGCGAAATATGGAGACAGTAATGTATTTACATTTACATTATTTGGGGGAAAACAATGAACGTTTACATTATTATATTTAGCACTATGCTAAGGAATTGCAGAATCTGATTTCGGGTTAAAGTGAAATAAATATTTGGAGATGTTTTTTCTTTTTTAATTGAAAAGGAGAATCATTCGGAAGATTCTGGAACGAGATGTTTGTTTGTTACGGACATGAGAGGTTTTATAAGGTGATTTTAAATACTAAAATTGACGTCCGCCCATCAGCCACCACCACCACCAAGGCACCAACAACTTATGCAGTGTGCTCATTTTCCCATTGGCCGTTGGTACAATTTGTCCGCTAGTTAGTAGTGTGACTATTGTTTAGGGTTGAGCACGGTTCGGTTTGGTTCGGTTTTTGACTAAAACCGAAACCGAACCGTTATAATTCGGTTTTTGAAAACTAAAACCATTGGGTTTCGGTTTTTTCGGTTTAGGTCTATTTCGGTTCGGTTTTAGTCGGTTTTTAACCACTTGTGGTTTGGGTCAAATTGAGTTTCAAAAGTTTATAAGTTTATACCTTATAATTATACCTTAATAAATTTCAACAAGTTTTCAAAACAATATTAGTAACAATAAAACTACAACAATGACAACAAATCCATAAAAGTAAGTTGTACAAACTTCAAACAAATATTATATATAACTATTAATATCTTTTACGCGTTGTTTAGTTATACCATTATTAAAACAAATTATAATTGTTGTGTATTCTTACTTAAAACATATAAATGATATTATTATATACACTTAAAAATGCAAATATAATAACATATTTATCAAAAATTAATAATAAAATGATATAAATATAAAATAAGGTAAAATTATATATTTTTGGTTCGGTTCGGTTTTTATGGTTCGGTTTTTCATTAAAAACCAAAACCGAACCACAACTTTCGGTTTTTAGAAAACCAAAACCAATGGTTTTTGGTTTTTTCGTTTTCGGTTTTTTCGGTTTTCATGGTTTTTTTCGGTTTTCGGTTCGGTTTTTGCTCACCCCTACTATTGTTTCTTTTATTCCTTTAAAACACTTTTATTTTTTTTTGTTCTTTGTGACTTGTGAGACAATCCAAAGTATAAACATAGACATGTGAATTAAAAAGAATAATAATAAAAAAATAGTTTTAATAAAAAGTTATCTATATTTGTAACTCTAGGACTAGGAGTGAGATGTCTGAAATTCTTTGATTTTGTGAAAAAGCAATGCATGTTGGGTTACCAAAGTTTAAACGTGGAGGGGAAAAATCCCAGCTGCATCATTACTTGGAGCAATATTCTCACCTAGTATTCATCATTTTGCTAATCAGGATGAGGAGTGATATATCTACAACAACTTTTAGTCATTCACAACAATGAATATTTTATACAGTCGTATATTATACAGTATAACATGTACATTTGTTGTGAATGATAGAAAACTGTTGGAATACTCTTCTATCATAATTGCTGCTATTATTATCTAAATAAGTGTTGTTGAACATTGCTCATATGTGATGAGATTATGTAATATAATTTCCCATCTTATTATGATTGTATTTAATTAGGTTGAAGCATACCAATCAACATTTACACAAGCATTATTAGAGAATAATAATGAGCTACTACAAATGGATCATTATTTCCTCACCGATTCTAATTTTGGGATGTTGTTAATATCCACTTACTTCTTTTGGTCTATGTACTCTATACACGAAGTTTTATAAAGGGTGATGTTAATGGTACCCACAAGTCAAATTTGTTTTTAATTTTTATTTTATATAGTTAGCTTTTCTGACAAACATAATTACTTTTAGCAAAAAGTTACTTTTTCAGAATTAAACTTTTTCTTTTTAATACCCATTGGCCAGTGTTATGTTTTTTAATTTCTATGTTTTATTTTTAAAGTTTTAAAAATTTTCAGCTTTGTAAATCAATTTATTAGTTATTACGTAGTAAAATAACAGAAACAGGAAATCAATTACAACAATTAAGGTCAAAAGAAATATGGTGAACACCATCAACACACACTTCCGGCTAACCACCACTTAACACCACCTGCCGGCCACCACCTCCGGCTAACCTCCGGCCAGCACCATCAAGAAACACATCACCTCCGGCCACCGGCAACCGTCGTAAATCGTCTCCGGCCATTGGCAACTAGTAATAGTCCAACACTCATCGGACATTTATAAATAGACCAAATCCGGCCACCAAAAACAAACCCAGATAATCGTACCGTTCACCACCTACAGCTCTGGCCATCACAGATATATATACCTGCCACCACTAGCTACCAATTTGAGATCTATAAACTGCCACCACCAGCCATCAGATCTGAGATATGAGAAGAGAGAGAGAAAGAGACGGGTGGTGATTGTTGAGAAAAGTGGCGGTGGTTGCGTGTGGCAGTGCGACTGAGACAGCTTGGGGCAAGGTCGGATAAGGGGGCGGAGGTATAAGTAAAAGAAGGGGGAAGCGACGGTTTAGAGAAGAGAGAGATGAGAGTGTTTTTGGTTTTGTAGAGAATAAATATATTGAAAATGGAGAGTGTTATTGGGTTTTGAGGTATATGGAGGGTTGGGCACTTCTTTTTATCAAATAACCTTTTTTTAATCAGTTAAAAAGAATATTTGGGGCATAATTATTATTGTTTTTGACTTATGGGTCCAAGAAACATTTATATTGGGTCTATTTATCAAGCTCCTTTATAAATTGGTCTCACTTAACTTAAATATCTGGTAATAAAATTAGAACCATACATATATTGACATCATAGTTGTCAATTTGTTGACTTGAATTTGGACATAACTGGTAAAAGTTATTAACTACTTTTTAATAATGAACCAAAATAAAATCTAAGAAAAAGAAAGAAAAGAAAATCTAAAAAATTACTTGAATTTACTATTACTATGTGAAAAAAAAAAACAAACTATTTTTTCTTAACCAACAACTCTCTCCAATCAACCTAAGTAAATTAACTTAAAAACTATTCTTTTTCAAGCCAACCACTCTCTCCATTCAACCTAAAGTAAATTAACTTAACCAAATAGAAAATCTAACTCAACCAAACAATTACAAATTCAAATTTGACAGATTTCATTCTTTGCCAAAATATTCCGTGAACCAATCATGCCCTTAACTAGTGGCCTATTGCCTAAATGCCTATACCTTTATTATCAAAACAAAAAACCATTGTTTTTTTTCTCTAACTTTCTCTCCATCCCCATCTCTCTCTTATTTTTCTTACCGGATCCCTCAAAAAGGTATGTACTTTGTATATTCTAATTTACGAGTCGTAAGAGTCCCTAGTGGACTTGGCTCATTCCTTGTCGCACATTGGCTCACCATTTATCCACGCGTCATAACTTCTGAAGAGTCGTCATACGAGTTGTCTCGTTTTCACTTTGTTTTGACTCGACTCGTACTACTTGACTCGTGATTCGTATTAGTCTAAAAATCTACATAATCAAACTTCAATTACAATTTCCAAGTAACTTAATCATAATAAATTACTAAATCATGTAATGGTTGGTTGTATGTATAATTGTATATATAAAATGTCAAATCAGCTCTCCACTGCCATTACCTGAAATTTGTAACAATGAATTCTACATGTACACATCTATTTCTATTTAATATATGAAGTTCAATGTACGTATATCAGGTTTCCTATTCAAACTGTACATAATCTCTTCCTATAATCAGAATTCTTGTTAAACATGAATTAGTCTTTGTAAAAAAGGGTCAGTTCGCATTAAAATACACAGACGCCTGTGGTCGTCAACCTCTGTTCCTTCTGATTACACTCGATCAGGAGGAGATCATTTTCCCATGATTTTTGTGTTTGACTTTTAGTTGACCTTAAGGCTTTCTCCTTAGATGGGTTAACTACACTTACTTCTTCTGGAAGGCCACTAACAAGAACAAAGCTATAATACGAAACACTAGACCAGCGACTAGTAGACGCGTCAAACAAAATTTCCAATCTCTGAGATCGTAACCTCTCTTGGCAATCGCTGCACATCTTGTTAGCAACCAAACCGCACGGTACCTGAATTTGGACTTGAAATATTTAGCATTTAGTAAGAAAAACATCAAACTATAATAGATTTTCACTGGTGCAATATTTACATATTCAAGAATCTCATTCTTGCAAGTGGCAAGAGTTCTTTTAGAGTTTTCACAAGAAAATTGGATGGTTAGCAAAGGAACTTAAGTATGAGATTTCAAAGTCAAAAATTCGGATTTGAAGAAAGTTGTTATGAAAAACACCTGAAATGGCGAAATCATGTCATACCTTTCGGCATTAGCTAGCAAAAATGCTTCCAAAGCCCATGAAGGGTAAGACAGTCTTTTGAGGAGAGCTAGGATTGTTCCCTTTTCACCGTCTTGGGTTGAAATAAGAGTCAACACAACTGGAAGCAGCACCGACCACTGGGTAACAAATTATATAAGAAAATATTAGTTTATCGATATTTTGTGGCAGTTAGTAATAGGCAAGAGGTAAATTTGGATTTAAATGACTCACTAGTTGGGCAGAACCAGGTTCAAGGTAGATGGCTAGTGCATAAGCGAATCCAGATACACAGTATAACAAGCAAAGTAAGACAATGTAATTATCAAAGACGGAAGACCTTGGGGGGTTGAAATAGTAAAATGTGCAGAGATAAACTGCAGGCTTTATGATGGTGTTGAAATGGTCAATCGTATCCTTTGAGAAGAAGTATGCGAAGCAACTCATTCCCGAATCCCGTTCTCGCCAAAATTGCAACTTATCTGATGTAAATGATCTCATAGCCGCAATCTTGCTGAGTAAAGCTGAAAGTCAACAATAAGTAATTGCCAAATGAGATATAATATGTATAAGTATACCTATCAGAAAACCGGTAATGGTTTCTAGAACCATAAAACTAACACACTTTTTGTCACGGTATTAGTCAGATATCTAATCTAAGTAATCTAATCGATGTAATCGATAATTGTTACATAGAATAATATATAATCTTCGACTCGAGCTTCACCACAAAAGGAAATGTTGCATCTTCTGATAGTAATTAGTCTATTCAGGCCTGATTGCATAGAATAATAACCAACTTTAGTCCCATCTATAATTTGGCAACTTATTTTCATCCCAGAAAAATAATAAAACTTAATGAAGATGCCTATATTCAAAAAATTCTGATTTGCAGTGATCTGACTCGATAATCCATCATAATGATGATGTGTGGCTTAACATGTCAGTAACTTCTGTCCATTGTCACATATTTTTCTTTCTTTCTTTCTTCCTTGACGTCTGGCCTCAAACCGGTTATTTTAGGCAATACAAGAAAAAATGGTTCTTGAAACGAAGATGACCAGATTTAGTTGACCTATTCACGCGTTGCAGCTAACACGTAGAGTTTCAGACTTACAAAATGCAATGATGGTGTAAGTATATCCAACTGCCCCAAAGTTTTCATCACTCACTTTAGCAAGTGTTCCTAGAGAGATCCCAGCTATCAACAAAAGCAGAAAATCTACAGCTTGGAGCCTAGCTTCTCGTATTCGTTGCTTTGCTACCCTGAAAGAAACAACTGTATGTCAGATACATGCTATAAAAAACTTGTTTTAGTTGAACAAAAATATCTAAACATTCTATATATCGAACAACTGAAATATCAAATTCAATGATTACCTCCCAAGAAAATATCTGTACTGTAGACATGCACCAGGTGTTATACGGTTCGATAAGTCTTTCCTCCTCGAGAAATAACTTAAAAAGTTGTCATTTTTCAGTGCAACAAATAGCTTAAACTCGTGCCATAATTCTCCAGCAAATGATCGCTCATCCGCCCCATCGGTAGACGTTGAGCCCTCACCCGAATCTTGTCCAGTTAAAGATTCTGCATTTAAGTCGAATTCTTTCATGTCTGGTGGTACAGGATAACCGTTATGGCGCATCCATTTGACAGGAAGCTCTTTGTAGTTGACTGATGAGGTTGTACTTGACTTTACAATTCCCTCTAGTATATCAATATAGTGATCAGGAGGATTGACACGCTCGGGTACATGGATACCAAGGCCCGAAAAATACTCTTCCACCTTCTTCACTGGTCCAAGATAGGCAACCAGACCACCCTTTGCTAGAAGTATCAAGTCATCAAACATCCTGAATAAGCTATAGCTGAAAACAGAATATAAAAGGTTTAATATGGGTCACGATTAATCTATGTAGATAAGTCAGGTCATGGGTGGGATCAACATCCGTTGTTAGAACAGATCTATAGCTGTCTGATCCAAATCTGACCCATGGACAAGCCAACACAGAGATCGCCCTATTTTATCTTCACTAGTTGGAAGAATGCGAGGTTTTTCTTTTTGTTCTCATTTTTCTTTTCTTACTAATTCACTATTTAGCGAGTTTGATGGTCTAAAAGATTACCCTATTTGACCTGACTAAGTTAAAACCCACAATTGGCTGAGTTTACCTTGGCTGGTGAACCACCATGCACACATTTACTGCTTCAAGAGCTTCACGACGAAGTGCTTTAAGAAGTAACTGAGATGAAGAACTGTCCAGACCAGAGGTCGGTTCATCTAAAATTAATAAAGAAGGTTCCATGACCATTTCCAAACCAACATTTACTCGTTTTCGCTGTCCCCCAGATATCCCTCGTTTCTCCACTGTCCCAACTAAAGAATTTCTGACATGTTGCAGCCCTAAAGACTCGATCACTCTTTCTACAACAAGAACCTTTTCAGCTCGAGAAAGTTTTGCAGGAAGCCTAAATAATAACATTTACTTAAGAGCGGGTATTTCAAACAAGTGGGTCACAAAAGCGTCGAATAGGTCAAACAGGTAGTAAGTTTCCCAAAGTATATCTAATTCTAAAAACCTCCTTCGCTTAGATAGATCGTTATTGCGATTATACAGCTTGTTCAATTATATCTGACACACTAAATGTTGATTAAAACCAAAAGTGCTCAGGGTCAACTCAACCCGTAACAAATATTACCAATTTTGACCTAAACATATATTGGCCTATTACCAAACCCGCCTGACCCTCCCATATGTTACCTCCAAATGCAAGTACCAAAGATATACCTGCACTTGGCACTGAACCAAAGATTCTCTTCCACAGTCAAGTCACCATGAACTATATCATCTTGGGGGACAAACCCGATGATTTTTTTGTAAGAGCTCATAGATTCATCTTTCCCGTTTATAAGAATCGATCCATTTACAGTGCATCCCCTTGCTTTTCCGGTTAGAGCAGAGAGAAATGTTGTTTTACCAGCTCCAGAAGGACCCATCACAGCAGATACACGTCCAGGTGAAATTTTTCCACTTACACACCTTAACAGATGTTTTTTTTTGCCCTTTAGAGTAAGAGTCAGATCTTTAAAAGAAACTTCAATTCTAGGCCTACTTCTGATATTTGGATCAGTAGCCATGGAAATAACCCCGGAGAATGTTAAATGTGAATTTTGCAGTTCCAAGGCTTTCTCCTTTTCTATCTGACCATATGCATACTTGAATATTTGGCTACGAGTGTGTAACTTTTTATGCTTCGTATCTTTTTTTGAGTTTTTGTCACCAATCTCTACATTGAAACCATCATGACTTTCAGGATCACTTTCCAGATCACGCATCATCATCGTAAGGTCCTTCTGGTCCTTTGCATCATCCCTGGATCCCGTGGCACCATGTCCAACATTGGATTGTTCCGGATCCTTAGACATATCCGACATAGAAGATTTCTTACGAGAAAATGTTCGTGTCAATGAATTTTGTAACCCAGCTGCTTTTTTCTTTGCACCTTCTTTTGTAGACCGCCATCTTTCTTGTGCCAATTCCTTTGCACTTTGTGCGGCAGCTTCTCTTGATTTTGCTTTCCGTTTTTCTCTAGTGGTGATCACCTGATCCGTGCAGTTATAAAAAATGAGCAGCAGAAGTGTCAAACCACCCTGCATATACATGCACAATAAGTCTATTGTTGAAATGCATCGTAACTTTTCATATACTTACATGGAGTAAGATACGCACTTACACAAATCATTAATCCGTATGCAGTGATATTCTGATTTGCCGCCCCTTTGTCACATTTAGCCAATTCATAACACTCTGCAAGTTCATCCTCATTCTAAGTAATCTAGAGCTAAATAATGCATAATGTCTGAAATCCGATAACTGAATATGTGATTATAAGAGATGTTACCTGTTTCAAATGTTGATCCAAGCCTGCAGAAATGTCTGAAATACATAAATGAAAATTAAGTTAATACCCAGGAAAGAAACAGTAAAAATATACTTTTATATGCTTTAAACTGCGAAGAAACTGTGGAAGCACCATGAAATATATAGTATGTACCCAGGTTCGCAAGTATATTTCTCAATGGAACTCGGACAGAAGGACCCTGCCGGACAAAATACCTCACGACTGGTGGTTACAGCTGACCACACATCTGCTCCGCCACAACTGTGGTTGGAAACTCCTGGCGGTGGTTGGTAGCGATATCTACATGTTGTTTAACACTGTGTTGAATCATTCTTGCAACTTTGTCATTGATCATTATTGATTTATAAGAGCAAATGAATATCAACTTACGGGTCACATATATTAGTATCAGTGTTGAGACGAGCAAGAGGACAGTATGAACCAGCGGGACAGGCTTTAACAAACATAAAGGTGCAAAATTAGAACATTTGGTTCCACAAACCCGCAGTCTATAAGGAATTGTGGACACGAGACTTACGTATCATACAGGTGAGGCCCGTTGGACAGAAGAAACCTTCACAACAAGGTTGACAGTTGGAAGTTCTAAAAGGCATGTCGTTTTTGTTTTTAAGATCAACCTCCACATCTTTCTCAACAGCACAAGCCCAACCAGGTTCGCATCCAGGAGCCCAAGAGGTAAGATTACAGTTTTGGTTACCTTTAACATAATTAGAACTCTTAAATCCTTGTTTTTCAGCTTCCGATATAGCAGTTACGTAGAACTTTATATCGGCTGCAGTGCACAAACGCTGAACAATATGACCTGTACAGTACTCTTAAACTCATCATCAGCTAATTAAGAAGTACCACAACAGAACAGGCATGATCAAAATATCTTAATCCGCATTGAGCCTATATATATATATATATACAGAAACACTGGCATTAGTATTGGTTACCATTGGTTTTCTTGATACAATTTGACAAGAATCTTGTATCATGTGAGAAATTAAAAGCTTCATTCCATTCAGCGGTTCTGTAAGATAATGATGGTATGATAAGAACATTAATCACTAAACTAGTCCATTTGAAAGGGGATGTGAATGAATATGTGATCCGTACACTCCTCACTTTTACAAACCGTTTGTTTTGACTTTTGACTTCCTATTTTTGCATATTGTTTTGTAAAAATGCTTGGTCTAACAAAAAACTCCACTAAAGTAACTTAAACCAAAATGATGGTTGTTAGATTAGCTAGAAGTACAACTTCTATTTTAGAGACATATAACTTATAAAAAAGAATAAGGGGTGCGTGATTTACCTCCCATTTAGAAACGATTTAAATTATCAAAGTAGCCCATTTTAAGAAGTATACACAACACGGAGTAATGCATTTGCATAGTTGATTGAGAAGTTAAAATCATGTGAAGACTACACGTATCTTTTTAATTCTTTAATTTAAAGCCTAGTCTCAAACTTATAAATAAGTACTTAATTCAACAGGTCCATGCAAATGTTACTTGGAATTGAACTTGGATTCAATAAATAATAGAGAACATATGAATGTACAAACCATGCACTTACATATTATACATGCAGAAGCTAAGATCATTTAGGGCATCTGCATCATCACGAAAAAGGAAGGACATAGAATTAAATCTAGTAAATATTGATTTCGTGACCTCGTCTAATTTAGCCGGGTTATTCTTAATGCTATCCATATCTGGATAGTTTTGACCGGTAACAAGATGACTCTTACGCTCCGGTGAAGGAATGCCTAGGATTATGATGATTATTATGGAGATGATGAAAACATGGCAAGTGTTGCTCATTATATTGTTGGTTTGATGGTTTGAATGGCCACCTGAATATGAATGTTTCTATATGATTGTTTATCATTAGAACGCGTTTGATCGTTGCTAGGGGCTTTTTTGATTCAAAAGAAGAAAAAAATGTGCTTAGTTTTTGGTTTTGCATATATGTTTGTTGGTGAAATTCTCATCCGAGAAAGAATGGCGGGGAGAAGATATAGGAATGAAAGTCATATAAGGATTTTACTTTGTTTCGACTAAAACAAAGTCTTCTAGCATGCATTCGACTTCTTTTTTTTTTCAACCGTGTTCTGCATTTTATCAAATGCAAAAAAATAAAATAAAAAATTGACGGCTCTATATTTTCTGTGAAAATTAGAAAACTGGTCAAGATACAGTGTGATCTGAATTTAACACAATGTGTTTTAATTATGTTTGTGTAATCTAAAAACACATTGTGTTAAGTTTTAAATCTCTATGTGTTTTTGATAACGCGTGAAAAACAGAAAATTGTTCAAAGACACTGTAATATGACCTTAACACAATGTGTTTTCTAAAAACATATGTTAAATTTAGATCACATTGTGTTTTGGCCAATTTTTTAGTTTTTAATAAAAAGTTTAGTTTTCAAATGATCACTGCTCATCCCCAAATAAATCGAATTATAAAACTTCATTCATTTAACAAAATCGATATCTACAATATAATTTAAGAGTGTTGATACAGAAGCTTACTATTTAAGCCTATAATTAAGGCTAACCAACAAAGTATTTCCACGTGTAAATCATTAGGAAACTAAATTCTTTTAATAGTGTTTTTTCCGTAAATGCCCTCATTAAATAACATAACAATTCTACAAATATATATATTCTTCCTTAATTCTTACTGCATATGTTCTCGCACACTCTGAATTATTATTTTTGAGATCCCATCTTCACTATGATAAAATCATATCAACGATATATTCTGTGATTTTTTTTTCTTTATGTGAGCTAAAAGGTTTAGGAGCCACAAAACATTTTGTAGAATACAAGAACATACTATTTGCAGTTATATAACTTCTAACTTCTAATCTAGTTAAACTTATTAATCAAAACTCATTAAAAACATTTTGTACAATACAATAACCATTAAAAACAGGTTTCATTTGATACATATATATTAATAATTAATAATTTCAAATACATAATTTTAATATACGTGGAACTGTTTAAGAAAAAGGGGTTAGATTTCATGGATTATTATTTATTTAATTAAAGGGAAAATTAACGACAGAAATTGACTTTTGAGTTATTAGTTAAGACAAGGGTATAATAGGAATGCCATGCAAATAGTTATTGGGCTAATTTTTAGGTCTTTACATTTAGGTCTCCAAATCATTTCTGATAATTTAAAGGGAGGTGGTATTTATATCACCTCTTTTAATTAATGGACAACACTCATTTAATTCTGACTTGTATTATAAAACTCATACATTGTGATATATTTATCATAAGTGGTGATATCACCTCCTTTATTTAAAACATTTTCACCTCATCCCACTCACTTTTTAACTAATCTTGAATTTTAATTTAAGAGACAATATCAACCATCCATTCTTTTGTTATCTATTTATTTATTTATTTATTTTTATCTCTTATCCCCCGCGATACATTTGATTATTTCTATCACACTCTCACACCTACACATGTGAACTAAATACTATCAAAAATCTCCAACAACCATCGACACGACAGCAGTCATAAATGTCGGCGATCGTTAACATCACCATTTCTGATAATTAACTTTGGCTTGCTTTAACTATTCTGTATCACAAATTATTGTCAAAACTGGTAGCTACATATACATACATTAAGTATATATATTAAACAGCATGATGCAAATCTGTTTATGTAGTTACTTGGATCGATCATGGCAGTCCCTGATCCTGATCATGCTACTTGGTCAATATCAGAAGAGAATACTTTTATTGGTATTATGGCTAAAGAGGTTAAGCAAGGTAAGCGAAAATCGACTACTTTTTCAAGGTCGAGTTGGTCGACTATCCAACTAGAGTTTTATGAGAAAACCAACAGGAGGTGTAACCACGCCCAGTTTAGGAACAAATACAACCAGTTAAGGATTTATTATTTATTATTCACCAAGCTCTTGCAGCAACCTGGCTTTACTTGGGACCCTCTCCTCGGAAATGCAGTTGCTAACGATCATGTTTGGGAATCGTATTTGAAGGTTACCCCCTCCCCTTTTTGCTAAAATTCCGAGCATTTTAAACCAAAAGTTATACGATTCATGTTTGTTATTGTTTAGACCTTTAGAATGAAATGCGGATAATTTTGGTTTAGATAGAGACCAGAGTGTTTGCTAGACTACTTTGTCCTCTCATGTATCTATCTGTAGTGGTTTCTGTGATTTCAGTATAGCTAATTGAATGTTAAGTAAGTCCAATAGTGTTATCCGTATCACAAAGGCAGCAACTTAGAGCCGTTTAGTTATATATGACTTGATAAATTTGGGTTATGTTTTATCTCAAACGGGTCAAAAGCAGCTCAAAATGCATGTTTATGAAAAATTTAGATTATTTTTGTTGTTTTTGAAATCATATTTAACCATTACTTCTTTTAAAGTTAATTTTAAAAGTAGGCAACCTGACCCAACTGATTACGACCCGTACTAAAGATCACCAGCTTGATGTGCTACCCAACCCACCCGACCTGCTAATTTTTTGCACTCTACCTCAGATATTTTTAAGTTCCTTTTTAGCAGGGGTAGTGGTGCATTGCAGAAATCAATGTGTACTTGTCAGATGATGTGTTTTTGGTTCAAATGTAGACAAACAAGAAAGCCAGGAGATTCAAGAAAAAAAGGGTGTCCCATGTACAACGACCTCGTGACCATATTTACCGATACGATCACAGATTATAGTGCATGTCCACTTGCTCAGTATCCTGCCTTTAGTGATGAAAAGGCTGATCAAGAAAATGAATCAACTAATGCAATCCCTCGAGCTTTTATAATTGAAACTGTTAACAATAGCAGTACTGAAAAAGATTCACCAAATGCTGGAAGATCAAGGCATCGGTCTCCAACCCCAGCATCCCATCTTCACAGGAACAGAGAGGCAAAGATAGAAATAGCTGATGATCAAAATATGAAAGAAACCTTTAGAACGACAGTTTCAAATAAACAAGGGTCTGACCCAGTTAGTGATAGGACCCAAACATTTAAGAAACTTGAAGGGTTTCATGAACCTAATTCTTTCTCAATCACCAATTGTGTCAAGTGTTTGGAGTCGATAAAAGATGTGGATGCTGCTACATACGTAAAAGCAATTAAAATGTTTAAAGATATGAACTGGAGAGAAATGTTCATGGCAATGTCTCCACATAGAAGATTGGATTGGTTGGCTAGCTTGGAATGACCTAAAACCTGAGTATGGACATCATCATCAAAATCTGTAGCTACATTCCAGTGTAACATACTTTAGTTTTTACCACGATTTGTATAGTTTAACTACTCTGATACTACACCATGTATAAACATATTGCATAATGTAGAAATATGTCTCGATGTTAGCTTTATATTTTAAGTGGTGTTTAATTGTAATTAGCTAGATATGGAAGGGGTATTAGTAAAAAATAGGATCAATGTATATATACCCCTTCCAATCCCATTTGTAAGTAGGGCTTACATATAACAAAATCTAATATATATACATTTACTGGTTTTCTCCCAAAACACACAAAAACACACATTACACACATTAATCCGAATTCACAATTGCATCAATCAAGAACAAATCTTTAAATAACAATTGGCATCAGAGACCATGGCGCCACATCCTACCTGTTTTCGTGTTTAATTTCATATTTCCGGCCGCCGTTTCTGCTTCTTTCCTTCAACTGCTACACTCAAATACCGGTTTTCCATTTTCTTTGATTTGTAGTTTTAATACCGGTTTTCATACCGGTATTCCTGCTGGTTTTCACTTCTTTTCTTCTTTGAATTTCAATTGAAATACCAGTATACCTACCGGTTTTCACCTTTCCCATTCAAATACCGGCTTTACTTTCACCATACAAAAACCGGCTTTCATTTTAATCTATACAAATACCGGCTTTCACCTTATTGACATCATAATACCTGGTTTACCCAAAACCGGTATTAGTTCTTTAATTCTTCATTTTACAGAACGAAACTCTGTCCGTTTGAAATCTCGAAAACCGGTATTACTTCTTCATTTTTCCAAAACCGGCATTAGTTCATTTGTTCCAAAACCGGTATTACTTCATCAAAACCCAAATCAAACCAATTCATTTGCAACACCTACCTTCATCGATCATCTTGAACCTTGGCTATTGAGTGTCGTTCTTTTTGTTCTTTTTAGTCTGCTGTTCGAGTCTTTTATTATTTTGTGCCATTGTGAAACAATAATATACAGAAAGAAAGTTGTGAATTATTGTGTCGATTGTTTAGAGGAAAAGATTAACAGAAAGATATAAAGAATTCGTGTATTCATATAAGAGTGAGAGAGATCTATTTTGATTGTATTGTGTGAGAGAAAATAAAAGAAAGCGTGTAAAGTGTCTCGAATACAGCATCAAACACGTTTTTCTTTGATAGTGCGTGACAGCTGTCACATTCTAAGTGGGCAAAAGGTTTTCAATAAAATAAAGTGTAACGTGTTTTTGTATACTCTGAACACGCGTGATCTTTTTGTTATTGCATAGTCACGTCAATTTTTTTTTATTATTGAGCTGTCATCTTAGCTGGCCTCCATAAATTGAATCATCTTGTTTTACTTTTTAAGTATTCACGTGATCACCTTCCTGATCAAAGTTAGTCATATTTTGTTTTATTTTATTTTTATTTGAGAATTTTATTCATATTTCTTTCTGATGTTGAATCTAGTTTTGGGCTAAAATTTTAGTTTGGGCTGAATTTGTGTCATTTGACAAATTGTTCATTTGTTATTATTTTTGGGCTAGATAATATTAATTGTTGGGCCTAGATTTTTTTTTAAACTAAGGCTGAATATTTGGACTGAATTTTAGTAAAGATGTCGACTCCTTCAGACATTTTCTCGGATGATCCCATTTTGAAAGAGTTATTTTCGAACATGACAATAGAACCTACTTGGGATCAAGAGTACCATCATAAAAATAGGGGGTGCACATGTTGTCAAACTACTTCCGTACAACCTCATACTTTTCCTTGTGCTGTAAAGATTTATTCTACAAAATTTTATGCTTTTAACAAGTTTCATGGGATCAAGACTGAGAATGACAAACTTAAAGAAGAGAATGACAAAATCAAATTATCAAATGATCTTTTCAAGAAAGAGAATGACAAACTCGAAGAAGATTTAGACAAACTCAAATTATCGAATGATCTTAGTTTGGAAAGCATTGAATATCTTGAAAAGGAAAATGATCATTGGTATTCAAAGGTTCGGAGTTTAACAAATAAATTGGAAAATTCTGAGACAAAGCTTAAAGAAAGCATCTCATCTTTGGAATCTAGTCTTGCAGAAAATACCACTCTTGTTTCAAAAATACAATCTCTTGAAGACGAGCTTGCAAAACTTCTGAAACAGTCAAGTGAATCTTCTGTTCCAAAGATTGAGAAACCCCAAAGCTCTCCGAAACCAACACCATCCAAACCAAAAGTGAATATTCCAAAACCCCTTGAAAGAAAATTTTCTCAATTCACTAACTATTCCTTGCAAAAAGATAGAAGGTATTCTCTGAAACCAAATTTTGATGGAACCAAGACTCCTATATCTTTCCTTTCATTTGAAGATAATTCACTGTTTATCTCCCGAGCAAAATCTCATTTGACAAAGTCAAAATGGAAGCCTATTCACAATCCCAAGTCATCTAAATCAAAGTCATTCAAATATTCGTTTTCGAAGCTGTTTGACCTTGCACCAAAACCAATGCAAAAAGTGAATGACTTTGTTTCACCACTGCTTCCACGAAAACTCTTCTCGTATTCAATTCCGAGTTTTCATCCTCCGTGGAATGCATATGCTATTCGTCGACTCGATGAAACTTTTCTCTGGACTGTCAAGCCAAAAACCGTTGGGCCGAAATCAAATGGGTTCCAAAGGTTGTTTGTAAGTGATTCGATGAAAATGGCTTATACATAACTCAATGTATAACCCGAGCTGCAGCTGTTTATGTAAAACATCAACTTCATAGTCAACCTATCCCCGTTTTCGACTTATCATTATGCATGATGAACGTGGTTCTACCATTCATCATGAGGGGGAGAGATAGAGATAAAATGATTGAAGATATTGTTCATAATGTTCATTCGAGGGGGAGCATGGGAGAGCACATAATTTTTTTTTTATATATATATATTTCTTTTTCCAAATAATTGCTCATTTAAGGGGGAGCACAATGAAAGTTTTGAAGTTTGATTCTTTGCTCCGAAGACTATGCTTAGATTGAGGGGGAGAAAAAGTCTTAAAGGTTGATTATCCTTTTGAGGGGGAGCACAATGCATAAGTTAATTCCTTGCTCCGAAGATTATGCTCAACTTGAGGGGGAGCTAAATGACAAATATTTTTAGATCTTTTAGTAAGTTTTTATTGTATATTTTGAAAGGAGTAATTGATTGAGGGGGAGCAAGATTTAGAGAAGTTTTTGTACATATGACAAGTTGAGGGAGAGCTAAAATGACAAATCATTTTCATACCAAATTTTCACTCAAAGCCAAGCCAAGCTTCCGCACTTTACACCAAGTCAAGCTTCCGCATTTTTCCAGAAACCCCGAGTCTTCGCTTCCACACTATGTTTAAGGATCCAACAAGTCAAAGTTTCAAGATCACTCAACATCAAAGATCCTCAAAATAAATGCCCACCAAATTTTAAAGATCGAAGACGATGCTGCATTTACAATTCAACACCAAAGGGGAGAATGTTAGCTTTATATTTTAAGTGGTGTTTAATTGTAATTAGCTAGATATGGAAGGGGTATTAGTAAAAAATAGGATCAATGTATATATACCCCCTTCCAATCCCATTTGTAAGTAGGGTTACATATAACAAAATCTAATATATATACATTTACCGGTTTTCTCCCAAAACACACAAAAACACACATTACACACATTAATCCGAATTCACAATTGCATCAATCAAGAACAAATCTTTAAATAACACTCGAGTTTGCAGCTCTCTTCGTTTGTAGTCCATTCTCCATCTTATCATAATGTGGGTCACAAAGCTAGATCTTTAATCTCAAAGATCCATGGTCTAATTAAACGATATTGGGGAGAAAGCCCCTGTATCTTCTAGGATTAATTTTGTTAACCTTTTTAAAGTATTAATTTTGGTTTGTTCTCTAATCTCTATCAATATCATTTTGCAGTTATTGTTAAACTGCCACCAGAATTGACAGATTTTTTTGTTAAACCTTAGGGTTATTTTACATCTAATTTTTACTAATGCATTTGTTTTTGCAGTTAATTGGCACACAACAGTGATGGTGATAAGTTAGATTGTGCCTGATGGTGCTACTTGGCCAAAAGGGGTTGATGCCATTCGATTACAGTTTCAAGGTCGAGTTGGTTGACTGTTGAACAAGACTTAAATGAAAAAACCATCAGGAGGCACAATCATGGTCAGTTAGGAAGCTATACAGCCAGTTAAGGATACATTATTTATTGTTCACCAAGCTGTTGAAGCAACCTGGATTTACTTGGGATCCTGTGCTTCAAAGGCTATTCCAGATGATGTATGAGCAGAATTATATATAAAGGTGCCCTTCCCCCTCTTATGATAACGATTTTAGCATTTATGCTATAATTGTGGTTTGTGTGGAACAAAAACTGAATATCTGAAGTATGGTGGTCATCTCATTAGGAAAGTTATTCACTATTCTTGTATCTAACTCTTGTTAGATTATAAAACCAATTTGCGACAAAAGGTATTGGTAACAGGCAACCAAAACAATCGGCTGTATATCCATAATGTGGGGGGCATACCTGACTCACTTAGCGGTTGTGGAATAACCGCTGAACGGGGCATCAGTCTCAAACCACAACACCAACAAAGAGCGATAATTAGGAATAGCATAGGATGAATATTACAAGGAAACCATCATAATGACAATGTCAAATAACTAAGAGTGTGACCTCGTGAGTGATAGGACGCAAACACTTTAAAGATGCGGGCTTGGATAGAAGTGTTCATGCCAATATCTGAATAAAGATTGTATTCGCTGGCTAACTATGGATAACCGGATGACCCACCCAAGTATGATGATCATCAGCAAGATTTGTAAGTATGCGATAGCAAATCATTTGCTTTTCAGTAGAATTGATCTTTTTTGTCACACCATACATTGCATATGTTACAGAAGCATAGTCATGACCTCTCTTCATTAACTAGAAGTGAAAAATGTTGTGGACAATTGAGTATTGACTACACCTGTGAGTTCAAGTTAACAAGAATCATAATCCAAAATTCAACATAAATTTTAGACCCAAAAAAGGTGAACGATCTCATAAAAATTAAACAACAATTCACATTCATTCATATACTTCTAGTAGTAATTTAACTTGTGGCCCCCTACAAAATGTTCTTAACTTCCAAATGGGACCACTAATCTCTAAGTCTAACTTAAAACTAAACAAAGTCAACATGAAGAAATTACATAGACTCTTCAATGGCCCACACCTCTAAAACTTTCGAAATTCCAAACATGCTCTTTCTCAATCTTAGCCTTGGTATAATCTTGCATCAACAAAGAGGTAAAAGACATATTGTTTGGAAACAAGTCCAACTCCGACAGACCCAATTGTTGGTTTTCCGGCACCACCGTCTGAGGACCACTACTTCCGACCAAAGATGGAGGAAACAATGATGGGTCAACATGGTGAAGCAGCCAGTCAATGGTTTGACCATCTGTCTTGTGACCAAGTTCTCTAGTGAGTTGAAATATACGAGCCGCACACATCGGCGGAACCCTGACTCTCCGGCCCCTTCCGTTCACCTTCACATGGCGGTCCCCTCCCCTCTTCTTCTTGACTTTGGTTTGTGGTTGGCCGATTTGGGCCGGAAGGAATTGATGGTGGCCGTTTTTAGTGGTGGAAATCGGCGGCTGAGGTGGAGGTGGTGGGGTTTGGTCAAATGTGTGATAGAAGAAGTTCTCTGGCTCCATGGTAGATTTTTGTTTTTATTTTTTTGGCTTTTGGTTCTAGACCTCTAGTAGGGCTTTTCTTAGGGTAAAAAAGGGGTAAATTTCTACTCCGTATTTACGATCAAATACGAAATTGTTTGTTTCAAAAATAACCTTAAAATGTGTCTGATTAAGAGAAATGAACACATGATAAAATTACTAGTTGGATTAAGAAGAAAAAAATGTTTAATCATATGTTATAATAAAGTAGGTATATTAAAGTAAAATGTAACTCCCAATACCGTTTTTTATGAGTTTTGAGTACCAAATACCGTATTTAACATTCTATTAGAGAAGTTGAGATGTAGACAGATTTACCCAATAAAGTAAATATATTATTAGGCATACTTTTAAAAAACATATATATGTACCAGAGTTATACACGTAATGTAACATCGATAGTAATGGCAGCGGCATATGGTGGTAACAATGATTGATAGTAGTGGTGTCGACTGGCGAGTCATATAAGTAATTGATGATTGATAGTAGTGGTGGCAATTGACGAGTCATATAAGTAATTGACGTAGAATTGATGTTATAAATATTTTAATAGTAGAAATATGGACAAAATGAAAATTTTCCTAAAGTAGAGATTGCCATTATTGGTATCTTTAATTTTGAAAGTGTGTACGTATACCCCACTTTGTTATTAACATTCCTTTGCTCTTTTACATTTCATACTTCAATCTAATTTATATTCCTGATGGCTGAAAATATAATAATCAAATTTTTTTTAAAAGACATCACAAATTTCCCTCCAAATACACATACAATACAAAAGACCAAAGCCACCTAAATAACTAACTAAAACACTCAGGATTCCCTCAAGTTTTCCCAACTTGACTAGTCAAGTTGGGAGGATCTTGACCATTAATTAAAAATCAAGGGCTAAGATTAAATAAATATCATTGAATTTTGACCTTTAATTTTCATTCAAGGGTCAAAATCCTCCCAACTTAACTAGTTAAGTTGGTGTCCTCCTTTAATGTTACAAAATGGCATGGGCACAATTTGCAGTTTCCAAAAAGTGAGAAAAACAACATAAAGCCCAGTAGCCCACTCAACTTGTTAGTGACTTATTTCAATGTGGCTCGCTAAGAAAGATTTATATAATGGGTCGATACTTGGGGGGTTTTTTTTTAAACCTCTTTTAGCCGAAGAAACTAACGCCGCCACTACAGAACGAACCCGGGTCACCCGCTTAATAGGCGGGAAGACTTACCACTAAATTACAATGACTCGGCAATAGCATTTAAGAACAGCATTTATGTTTATATTATGCAGTATCATACTTTTAATTGTTGTATATGTAAAAAGTAATTGTAAGTTTTAAGTTCATAGATGTTAACTTTTTAAAAAAAATTCAACTTAGAAATAACATCTAACAATTCACTTAAAAGTAACGAGAGGCGTACCCGCACAATGCTGCAGCTGGGCTGCGACGACGGGTGATGGTGACGTTAACGGTGTGGTTTTTAATGTAAAGATAGTTGACGTAAAAGGATACTATAGTTAATGAAAATGGACACTCATGAAATTAAAATATCATGGTATGATATTTCTTTACAAAATAAAAAACAGATTTATTGGGGTAATTTTGGTATAACAATAGTCATTTAATATAAGTAACTATAATTTTAAGGGTAAACATAATTATTTTGAAGGCTGAATGTTTAATGGCAAAGAAAAAGTCTTTTGCTTTATAAGATATTATAGATAATCAACTAAAAATTTCTTAAAATTATCCTCATTATTAGATGGAAAGTTCAGATTAATCAATATCTTGGATTAATTTCTAATATACCCATATGTATTAAAATCATGATGAACTACTGAAACTAAATTTCACTTAAACACATATCCTTTTGAGGTTCACTTAAAGAAAATGATAAATCATCTTGATACCACTAATTCTCCTGAAACATTAAAAAGATGACATGTGGTATCCACTAATTTTTTTTTCCTAATCTTGCCCCTTGATTTTTTCACATGACATCATCTTATAGTTAAAAAGATTATTAGGTTATTTGATTAGAAGAATTAATCATTTCAATTACCTAAATCATCTTGATACCATCGAAAGGACGTTTTAACATGGACTTTCAGCCATTAATTACACCATTCAAGACAAGCACTACATATATAAGCTTTGTTAAAACTTGTCTCATTCACCTCGGCTGCAATAATATATGTCCATTTTATACTGGTTTTTACAAATAACTTATGCATCAGAATTGAACCATAAGCTAATATTATAATAATAATAATAATAATAATAATAATAATAATAATAATAATAATAATAATAATAATAATAATAATAATAAATCGATCCAAGACGTAAGCAATGTAAACAAATATATGTTCACAACTGAGTATTATTTTTCAACCATTTCATCCGTATGTCCGAAATCAACTATCCAGATGTAAATATGTGTCCAAACTGTCACGTCAAACTCTATAGTCGCCCGGGGTGATGGGAGTTCGGGTATGGCCTGGGTATGGCTGTAGATGAAAGGTATATGGCACAAGGTAACACTACTAGGCAAAAATCAACCCGACCAAGATATTTGCGGCGACTTCGCCGCTACCAAATCTACTATTAAGGACATGGGGGCCCGCAGTATTAGCGGCGACGTCACCGCTAATACTACCTGGTCGGGGTTTGACTTTTTTTAGCCTGGTAGGCTTACGCTCCTCGTTCATGAATCTTATCTATAAAACTAGATTACATGTCACTTCAATAAGGCATCATACCATTAGTTTATGAAATATCACAATACAGAATATTCAATTTAGAATCTTTTAAAGTTTTAAATAAGATTTTGAGACGATAATTATTTTTGATAATAGAAGGAGTGAAGGACTGAATGAGTATATCTTTGTTATAGAAAATGATTAATCATTTTAAAAATTAGCCTAAATTTTTTTCTAAAATCATATAAATTGGATTTCACTTAATCTTTTTTTTAATCTTACCCTTTGATTTTCCGCATGACACACCATCTTATGATATTAGAGAATTTTTAGGCTCGTAAATTAAAACGATTAATCATTACTTGTTAAGTTAAATAGTGGTACGTCAACCAGATAACCACCCACGTACTTTACTCCAATTTCTTTCCCAAATTTATGTTACATTCGATAACAGACAAACTATATTCAAGCAACACATCTTGGTTTTTAGCTTTTAGCATAAACAGATTAGACAAAAAAATACCTCTTTTCAAATGGAAAAAAAAAAAAAAAACCAAATGCAAAGCACACTAAAATACGTAACCCATCTTGTATTAATGGCCAGAGAAAGGTTAGGAAATGGTCATGAGATAATCCAGTTAGACATATCTACGTGAAAAAGAAAAAACACACCTGAACAAGAGAAATCCTCTTTCTAACCCGTTTATCTATCTTTTTATATTTGTTTTACCATGTGTAGCTAACAAGTAGAATGTTTTTCTTTTTTAATAGATTCCTATAGTCCTATATATGTACATTCTACATACGTATGATTTGCAAGACCATAAACTAGTGACATCGATGTGAAGAAAATAAATAGAAGCTGCTTTCATAAGATTTAATCTTTGTAACTTAAATTTGTTTACCCGGAATTAACTTAATTGGTTCGTGGTGATAACCTAGCACAATAAATGGTTTAAAAGTACACGGTTTTATATTCATATATCCTCACATATAAACACGTGAATATTATTGGAGTTCACGGTCATAAAAACCGTGGTGAAAAGAGGCGTGACAAAATTAATTAATTAAATACAAAGTTCACGGTTTTTTATGTATACAATATTACAAAATCCTAACACTATTTGTGAACAAATGGGTATAATGCCAACAACAAGCAGCGTGAACAAATATCTGGAACCTTCACAAAAATTAGCGTGAACAAATATCTAGATATCTTCACACAAGTTAGCGTGGAAAACATTTGAAGCAGTGTGGACTCAATTTTAAACTTTTCACTGACATTACCGTGAACAAAATGTGACATACGTCAAATTTTCACTTTATTAATTTAACCTAATTATATGCAATTAGGGTTCTATTATATTAATTAGGGCATTTTAGGCTAAGATAGGGCATGATTAGGTGTATAAGTATGTAAAAGGTTTTCTTATTTGATTGTGTGATTAATCGAACTACTAGTGAACTATCTTAACAAGTTTAAAAACCTTGATGATGACCAACTAGAAAATAAAAAGTTCAAATCTCCTAAAAATTCGTAAAAACGCCTATTTTTCGCATAAGCTTTTCTTGTATGAACTTAAAACTTGGGAAAACATAATTTCTAGTATTTCTACACTCGATTATGATTTTTAATTCATAAAATAACACACTCGAAAAATCGAAAAATCTAAATAATTATAGTGAATAGTAAGGAGGTTAAAGATTTTTAACTAGTTATTTAAATTAGATATTTTGTTTTACCATGACTATTGAACACATCACCTCTTTTCTTTTACCACCACCACTTTTCTACCACATCACCACCCTAGTAAAAAGTTGATGAATCACCTCCCTTAGCCCCCTAAACCCACAGCCAAAACCACCACCATTTTACCTTTCATTTGCAAATTCTTTTACTATAAATAGCAAGCTTATGTCTTCATTCCAATTTGCTAATTCACACAATCAAAATTCTTCTTCTTAAATCCCTATCATTCCAAGATCCATACTTGTTCAAGTTCAAGCATATCTCTCACAACCTTTCATCATCCCAAGCTTTCGATTAAACCAAAGTTGTCTTGATTTCGTTGGTTTCGAAGTTGTAAACACGAAGTTGTTATCGGGAATTCTTACAAGATCATCATAAAGTCTAGTTATAATGGCCAATTGGAGTTAGGATTTATTCATATTCTTCAAGTAAACAAGTCCAAGTTATATTCAATTTTCTCAAGATCTTCTTCGGAGTTCATTCCTATATCGTTACTTTGATCATAGAATTTTTAATTCTCCGAACTTGTAAGTGTTTTTATAAAACCTTACTATACTTTTCTCTTTGATTTTAGAACTACATGTTATCTATTAAAATGCTTGTCAACTTATTTATACTCATTTTAATACATACTTTCATTTAAATACGTTGAATATGTCTTTTATACGCATAATAAATTGTAGGTACTTTTATAGAATTGAAGTACATGATATTTATACTTATATAAATCTCCTTATTTACTTCCAATGAAGTATAAATGAATATTTATATAATCGCTATTCACCATCTGTGAATTGTTTTCGTTTTCTCGAATTGTCGGATTTGTGGATAGAATATATCCTTGATAGCCTTTTAACCATACTATATTTCTAAACGTGATTGCCATTGATCTTGGGCATCTCTGGGGTATACCAACGGAGCAGATTGTAGTTCGCAAACGGTTTGCTTTCGCATTCTAAACGCAACTTGGTTCACCGTCAGGATATTACATGACCCACGTCAACCCTAACACAACTTGAAATATAATATTGGTTTTTCTTGCAATTTAAGGTATATCTTCATCCTATGATTAATACATTTTGTATTAATTATAGTCCTACTATTTAAAGTATCTCTTCGTTATATGTATATAAATATATACACACTCGTATTCGTCTTCGAATATATTTCATATCAATTCAAAGAAACACTTTCAAGTGTCTTCTTATTCTCATTCATATCTTAAGCTAATTGATAGCTTATAAATTGTATTTTTAACAAAAGCTTATGAAAGATTTTTATAAAGATAAAATGAGAAATCATTTATAAATATTTTTTTTAAAAAAATAAAGATTTTTAAAAGAACCCAAAGTTTCTTACGTTGACAAGCGTATTGATAAATAACATTATTAAGTTTAAACCTAGATTATAAATGAAATCGTATTTTCTATTAGGATAATTTGCTTGTTTGCCATCATCGTCATCTACAACCTTTTTACGTTACTAATCAATTCACCAATCTAAGGTGAATTTCATGGATCCCTATTTACTATTTTTGGGACTGAAAATACACAACTGTTTTGTTTTTATGGTCACAATTGTTTAAAATGATCCATGCTTATAATTTTATTATTACAATGCTCTGGCTCGAAATCCCCTATATGGAACTTGGACCGATTAAAATTTACAACGCGAATATTATAAATAGTACTATTGGGTTGACACCCCTATCCAGGTTAGTCGCACTAACACTTGCAATGGATAATTAATATTCGAAATATATCGTGATTGTGATAAGCATTTTAGCATCACAAGAGGGGTATTATTATTATATATACGTGAATCGTATGATGTTAAGGTATTTGGTTTCGAAGGTATAAGCATGTGATAAATATTATTGGTTTGTATAACCATGTTATCTTGATATTCGTAATGCATGCGATATCTTATATAAATCTTGTGATCCAAAGGTAAATTCTTATTATAAAAACTGTGAACTCACCAACTTTATGTTGACGTAATTTAAATGTGTATTCTCAGGTACTTGAGCTATTTGATGCATATACGTGATGCATGTTTTTGGAGTCACAACATATATTAGGAGAAAACATTTCGAGATGTCTTTAGCTTGTTAATATTCTCATGTTTTTAAAGAATCTCATTTGTACTTATTGTATGTTCATCCATCTTTTGTAAGAACAAATGGTTATTATTAATGAAAGTTTCTAAAACGTCTCATTATAAAGATCGTTTATTAGAATTTGTGTTGTGATTTCTTTTATTGTTCACTCCTTCTGTTTCCGCAAAATAAAATATTTTGGGGGTGTGACACAGAATATTAAAGGGTAACAAGAATTAACGTACGTAAAAAATTAATAAAATGGTCCAAAAAAATAAAAATGTCCATACATCATGATACAAAAACAAAATTGAAATTTGCTGGAAATAAAATTGTCACGACAAGATTTTAGAAACAATTCCATACATTCATTTAACATCTTTTACAACTATCTTACAAGATTTTAGAAACAATTCCATACTTTCATTTTAAAAAGCAACTACTAATACCATTCCTTATAATCCTTGAAGATCCACTAACACTACCTTCAAAAAGAAACAAAGTACATCATAATATAAAATTTGTAGAAAAAATAAGCATATATATATATATATACATACTGCACAAAAAATAGTGGCACAAACTTATATATTCAATCAGTATTAGAAAAAAAATCCATAATCATGTCATTTGAGCACCTTTTGTCATGTTCTCACTTGAGTAGTAGCACTGTTATACAAAGCATTCTAGTAGTAGCACTGTTATACAAAGGAAGCCCAAATCTTCTAATTCACTACACACTTGAGTGCCCTGCATCAATCTTAAGCTTTAGAATATAAGGCAGAACCAACTTAACATAACTTATTTCCTCCATTTCTATCTCATGTCAAGTATAACTAACCTATCTGCCACCAATCTACCATCTACTTAGAGAGATAACATATAACATATTTATAATGCTAAATAACTAAAAAGAAAATAGCTGATCTGAAAAGAATTTGAACCTTATGCGGATGTTGTCTTGCATCTTTAGAACAAAACTCATGCATGATCATGATATAATGCATGAGAAGATGTCTGGAAGGAGAAAAAAAGAGAAATTGTAGTAAGAAACATAAATACACCACTAACTACGTTCTTACAAATATATGTATAAATGGTTTAAGTTGTAACCTGTGGTGTTGTGGACATACGTGCCCCATATAAGTCAGAAAAAGCAGGCCTGAAGAGTCGAAGCTCTGCAGTACAATCATCGATCCATAATCAACATTTGCTTACTCTGACTTTTGATTTTCCTACTCTGAGTTTCAATTTGTTCCCTTTGAGATTCAATTTGCTTACTTTGAGTGTCAACTTTATCCAATAGGAATTTGTTTTCATTTGCTATATTTTTGCCTCTTAACTTTCTTAAATCAAAACTAAACTTAGTTACTTGTGATCTTTTCACTCCAGCTCCATAACTATAGATACAATTATAGAAACCTATAGATACAGAATATTGAAGCTGATATAGAATTATAGAAACCTATAGATACAAAAAGAGATAACAAAGTAGACCTATAGATACATAAATAGATATAAACATATATAGATAGATACAAACCAGAGAAAAAATTGCAGCAACGGCAATCGGAGTGACGGAAAAGGAAAGTACAATGGCGATGGGAGTAACAACGATTGGCGGCGATTGGAGTAACCACGGCGATCAGCAACGATTGGCGGCGATTGGAGTAATAGTGACGATCAGCTACAATTGACGGCAATCAACCGTGAATGGCGGTTACGATGAAGAAAACCTAGGTGAATAGAGTATTAATAAAATTAAAAAACTTTGATTATAAATTGGAGGAGGCGGTGATCGGAATTAATTGGTGGAGGCGATGATTTGATTATAATTGATAAAAGGGGGACGATGTCTATGCTCCAGGTGATTGAGGGCCTTTTTTATTTTATAAAATACTACTCGTATATATTAATTTGTATAAAATAATAAGTCAACATAATGAGAAAAGCTCACGGTTAAGGTATTAGACCCAAATTTCTTCACGGAATAACTTTAAATGAAATATTTGTTCACAATTTAATTGTGGGAAATACATTTTTTTTCATAGAATTTATCGTGTACTTGTTTAAAACTTTTATTCACGCACATCGATGTAAATATTCTTATAATGACCGTATACAATTTTACAACACAATAAACCGTGAATAACATTTGAAAAATCTACACGTTCAATAAAACCGTGAATAAATTAATAACCGTGACAAATCATAATTTTTTTTTTTAGTGCATGCACGACTTTGAAGATTCCATTAATTAACTTCTTTTGTCATGGATTAACTAAGGCTCACATATGTAATATGTAACTGCATACTCATTTTGTACAATGTTGTTTGAATTTACTTTATCACAATATTTCACAAAATATACGTTTTTATGACGCATTCACTTATTTTCAAAAGAAACGATATATGATTAAACAATCTGAAAGTTGAAACATCACATATAATTTGTCACATATATTTAGTCGCGTATTACCTTGATGACCATAATCTAGGCTTTATCTAAACAAACAGAAAGAGTATGGTGACATAGTTGGATGATCAATTATCAATTCATTGATGCATTATTACATATAAAAAAAATAACAAACAGAATATTCAATTTGGAATCCTCTGAGTGTGGTGACATCGTTGGAATTGATTATTAGGAGCATAATTTGTTCAACTCTTCTAATTAAATAAGCTTTTGAAACAATAATTACTTTCAATAATAGAAAGAGTAAATCTTTGTTAAATAGTGCTACGTCAACGCTCCACTCCACTCGTTCCTTTTCTTTCCCATTTCGATGTTACATTCGATGATTGATTCTTAAATAGTATACACGTGTTTATCTTATTCTATCTTCTTAACAGTACCAATTTATAATTAACAAGGTTTTTTCGGATATTAAATTTATTTTTTAAAAGTTTTAATATTGACATTGAAATCAATAATATATATGATGTTTAACATTTAAATGTAAAAAAAAAAAGAAATTTACTTGAACATATTTAGAAATTTAATAGTGTTGTGCTACTTGGATAATGAAAATTAGTTTAAATGAGATTGACAGTATCATGTGGCTGCATATTTGCTCTAAATATCGTATTTGATCAGGAATAATTGTAATTACAACCCATATTTTTATTAAAATTATTGCTACCCGTGAAAGAAATGAACTCGCATAACTCGTAACTTCAATGAATCAAATTGTGATATCATTATCTAGTTAGAAATATTTAAATTCCTATAATGAAACGATTTTGATAATATACGATTTGATTAAATGAATCCAAGATCAAAAAAGTTAGATAAAGAATATTGCCTTTACAGGGGAAAAAAAGATATATAGAAAATTTAAACTCATATTTAAGTTTATACGGTTTTAGTTTTCTTTTTTGCATATGGGATTTGTTTCTTAAATATAAGAGATTTGGTTTCTTAAGTTTGTATATAAATATCTTTTTTATTTAATATTTAATGGATAAATATTGTCAAAAAAATGTGATAATGACACATAGGATAAAAACCTATGTGGCAACTTTTAAAAATAGCTTTATATTGAGGAGGGTTTTTAAATGTTAGGATTCCTATTTTTTTAATAAATATATAGATAGATATTACTTTTTAGTTTCTTAAAAACTTAATATAAACGTTTATTTTAGCAATGTGAATATCTTAACTAAAAATATTCACCTTAACTAAAATTTTGCAATAAAAATATAATTTTTTACCCTATCTTTTTCACATATAATTTGATTTTTTATTTTTATTTTTGATACCGTGGTGTATCATTTACCAATATATATATAATAAGGTCCTAAATTCATTCATAAACGAATAGGAACCCTTGGATAAATTCCAACTTTGATTTATAACCATTAGATCAAATTTAATTATTTCAACTTTGTTAAATGACAATATTAATACCTATACTTAATATGATTAGACAAAAAATACCCTCTTAATGATTATAAATATTTAATGTATTATTTGTTTATATCCTTTTATATTTTTCTTTGTCGTGATGTTTTACTTTTGTTAACTTTCCATATACAAATTATAACACATTGAATCAACTTATACGTATTTTAAGCATTGGGTAGGACTCCTCCCACGCTCTTTCTTGTACACTCGATTGCTAGTCCTCTTACGATGTTAGTAAAGAACAGTTGAGAGTGAAAATTAGACAAGATTTTGGAATGATCATTGGCTTGATGGTAGAAATCTCGCAACTCGGTATAGAAGGTTGTATGTCTTGGCACCATCTAAATAATGTGTAATGTGTGATATTCTTTAGACCAATTGTAAAGGTCGGATAACAGCTTCGGTGATATATGCCATGTAATCGGTCAATTGTTACCAGACGTCAGTGAAATGGGTCGGTCAAGTTGTGCCGGTGATTTCATTCACTAAGTGAATTTTTTGCTTTGTGGGTCAGGGCCAATGAGTTGTCACTTGTCAAAATCTCTTTCTATTGTTTATGAAAAAAAGATTATTTGTGAGATAAAGTGTGTTTATATTTAACAATGTAAGTTGCAATATATATTATGTCATGAGCTCCTCTGCGAATAAGTATATAGTTTATTTTTTGAATTTATTGTCCAGTTCATACTTGAATAGATCTTTGATTTATTTATAAAAAGAACACTATTTTTAACTGTAAAGTTATATAATTAAAACATATTATATTTCTTATTTTTCTTAATTTGTTATGTCTTTTTTTTGTTACTTTAAATAAATATATTATTTTAAAATAAAAGATGTGCTTTTTATTATATAAGAATGAGGACCAAATGATAGGTGAATGATTAAGGAGAAAAGTATAAGGTGAAATAAATAAGAAGGTGATGCTGATGTGGCAGAAAAAAATGTAGGGGAAAAGGTTAACGGTTACGAATGATCTTATGATATGCCATGAAAATCCGAATGACATCGAGATACTTGTGATGGCATGGATAAGCAATAACTTTTGACATTGAATAATTTATTTTATCAGTAAGACTTAATGAGCAACACAATAAGTGTCTGTGAAATTATCAAGGTCAAAAAACAAATGTTAATAAAGTGAAATTGAATATTTTAATTTGTTAACTATTAATTAAGAAAATAGTACTTTAGATATATATAAGTATAAAAATATATTTACTCGCATATTACGCGGGACTAAAAATTATTAAACATTAAGCCTATAGAAAAAAAAAAAACACATGTTTGCCCATAGTTGGTTCCTCTTAGCTTCCGTGTTCTCTTTACATCAAAATTTTGATGAATTGTTATTATATAAACTAGATTATTACTTGTGTAATATGCGGGAAACATTAAAATTAATGACAAGTTAAAATTTTAGATACTTACCAGAAGTTGACAAATATTTAGTCAAGTAAGAATTAAACCACTAAAAAACATGAAGTTACATTATTGGCCGTTTAGATTCCGGTTAACAATAATCAAACAGTTGAAAAATAGATACATCATTTATTAGATATCTCACTAAGTAAGGTTTTCGTTTCTTTTGATGTTTTATATCTGCATTGTCATTGTACTTATGTTTTAATGTTTTGCTTGAATAAACTTACTATAGACTTCATATTTGTTTTTTAGTTCTTTATTAAGAAGGCCGGTTTGACATCCAGTCCGATTTTCACAACATTGATTTAATAAAAATGTTATATGATAAAAATGTTATACAAAAATATAATTAATTAAAAAAAAACGTATTGCATTTAAAAAGAAAATTTTATTGTAAAAAAATTAAAAATTAATTTTAAAGACAAAAATTGATATAAAATAATAAAATATCAGTTTTTATAGATATATCATTAAAAACATTAATTATTAATATCTACAAATTAAATAAGGAAATAATAATAATTTAAATTTATTAAAATTAAATTAAATCTCAAAAAGTTAAATAAGGTATATAACATCATCATTTGATCTAATGACTCTAATTAAAAGTTGAACTTTATTTAAAGATACATATTTTTCCAATTATGAATTAAGACTTTTCTTTTATATATATTTAGAGATTATTTAGCTTAAAATCATCATGTTTCCAAAATGACTAATGAGTCTGATCGAATAAATATACACACAAAGAATTTGTATGATTAATACAACCTTTTGTGAATAAATAAATAAATAAAGGATATAATCTTTATAATCATGTTTAATTTCGATGTGATTCACAACACATTACATGTAATATACTATTTCATTATTGTTCTAAATTAATAAGTAATAACATAAAATCATATATAGTAATATGTTATATTATTGTCTTTTACTCTGATTAACATATATACAATAATTATATATTTTTTAATTTGTTTGTTATTATTATGAACATGACTTTAACACATATGAGTTACCCCATCTGTCCAACTTTAAGTGTCCAATTTTGAATTTTTAAGTATTTTACTTTCAACATGATCGTAAATATCTTTATTTGTATTATATAGTTGATGAAAATTATATCAATGAATACATTTAAAACTCAATTCATTCATATAACTTATAAAAAGTATTATATAACACATGCGAAAATATTTACGGTCAAATTAAAGGAAAAAAAACCTTGAAAAGTCACAATAGGCTACTTAAAATGGGATGGGATAGAGTAATATTTAATGACTTACGTCAATGTAATTTCATGTTGCTTTATTGGCTAGGATTTGATATTTGTAAATATAGAAAATAATATATATTTAACTTTACTATATCATTATATATAAATATATAACACATATACTATTAACCATCCTTGATACACAATATTTATTAACTAATTACAACATCATATTCTAACATCTGCCGACAAGACACATGTTTAGAAGCATTAAATAAAATTAAAATTTCTTAAAAAAACAAAAACCTTAATCATAAAATGGTAAGTTTTATACTTTATTAATGACTATCAAATATTTTTTATTTAAAGAAAATTAATTTAATTATCCTAGATATGTGTCTTGTGGCCGTTGTGGGTTATGTTATTATAAAAGTTGAATATATTTATCTCGCGTATTACGTGGGAAAATAATCTAGTTTATAACACATTAATGTATTTTAAAAAATAATAATAATAATTGTTGCGTATACTTGATTATTTGTACAATCACATTCTGAATGATTGAATTTATAAAATGTGAAGTTGCTCGATCCTAAAGTGTGTACGTAGGTCGTAGGCTTCTTAAAATGTGATTCTTCTGAAATTTATTTAAGCACATATAAATATCATCTCAAGATCATTAATACGAAAGGTTAAAAACCTGTTAATAAAGAGCCAAATGCTAAGTTAAGAAAAACTTGTGCAAACAGTACGTACTTTGTGTCTCCATCAATGGATGCAAGTAGAGGCCATGGGGACCAACGTGAAAACAACCCTTTGGTTGACCTACACATTCAAGTTTAGCATATACAATTAATTAATTATGGTGTTAAATTAAGAAACGATGTCATGGACTTATGAGTTGGGTTAAGTTGACTTATAAAGGTTGCCATGAAAGAGAGACACTTAGTTTCGTATATACTCTTATGCAAAACTAGGGATGGCGGAAAAAAAAAACTCCGACCCAACGGGGAAACTCGATACCAGATCGAAAAACCCAATACCCAAACTCGTTCGGGTCAAGGAATGGGGCATGTCTATCCCGACCCAACCCGAAATATATATGTATAAATATTCCTTTAACAGATACTTCTATATCTATCCATTATATACATACACATTTATATTTATACTAGATCATGTTAAAAATATCATTAATATTATATTAATATGATATAGATATAGATTTGAGTTTTGATCAGTACCATTATGCTTCTGTGTGACTTCTCATTCTTTACAAAAAAAAATAATATCGTAATAGATAAACACTAATATATACATAAACACTAATATCTAATTGTATTTTTTTCACTTTATATACATAAACACTAATATATAATAGATAAATCTATCTACACATCATCATATAAACATATTTCGGGTCGGTTTCGAGTTAACGGATATCGGGTATCGAGTCGGTTTTGGGTGGACTTTTTTCTCCGATAGGGTGCCCCGATAAGATCGCCGATGGGTATCGGGTCGGGTTCGGGTATCATTTTTTTATCGGGTTCGGGTTTAGAACTACCCGCTCCGAACCCATCCCATTGTCATTTCTACGCAAAACTGAATATATAGATACATATTCTATATATTATAACTAAATATTGTACGTTGTTTTATTATTATGTGTGACTATTTTATAAACAAGGCTTTTAAACCAGCACTTTGTGTGACAAGATACAAAATAGTTCATAATTTTGAGAAACCAACAATACATAAGAATTACCACTTTTGGCGACCAAAACCATTCGCGACGGCAATAATTTCGTCGCCAAAAGCCACATTACGTCAAAATAATCGGCCTGATGACTTAGAAAGTCAAACTTGAAGATGTTGTCGCTAAAAGCATCACAATTCCAATTTTAATTTCGCATTAAATTTTGTCTCGGCCAACAAAAAAATAAAGCTACGCGCTAATGGCGTCGCTAAAGTTGTCGCAAAATAATTTTTATAATTTTTTTTACCGTTTATCCCTCCAACAAAAAACTTTCCCGACAATTTGTTTGAGACGCCATTGGCGATGACAAGGTCGTCTCAAATTTTTTTTTTTAAATTTGTATTAAATGAATTCACCTAAGAAAAAAAAACGTCGCTAAAGATTCGTCGCTAAAAGCGTCGCAAAAAAAAGTTAATTAAACTTTTTGTTTTTCGTATATCCTCCACCAAAAAAAACTTTCCCACTTCTTTTTGCGACGTCCTTGGCGACAACAAAGGCGTGGCAAAGTATTTTTTTTCGCAAAAACAAACTTTTGGCTTCCCTCCATAATCAAATTTGTCCTCCATATAATTTATGATGAAATTTGTGACGATTTTAGCGACGATAACAATTTTTTAAAAGTTTTTTACGCTTTTAAAGTATATATTACATTAATATATTGATTTAAAATATTTAAAATTGGTTTATAAAATGATATAGAATTTAAAAACTATATATAAGTTATAAATACTAATTTATATTATATTCATGAATGAAGTATAATATATTATATTATTTGTTAATATAAAATCTTGATATAAAATCCACAATTCAAATAATACATCTAATATACCTATAATACTCATAATGAAATAATTACATTATAGATCCTCCAATTTTTAAAATAACGACACTACCACAATACCACCTTTAACATCAATTACTTTTAGATTCACCAATATCGCTGCCCCTACCACCATCACCACCACCTCTGTCACCTGTCGTCACCACCAAGGCCGGTTATAGAGGTGGACAAAGTAGACGACGGGCCGAGGCCCGATTTTTTAGGGGACCTGATTTTTTTTTTTTTTGTATATATAATAATATATATGTAATTAACTTAGCTCATTACAAATTATAACAATTAACCAAAAACTAAACCATATAATTTAACTTACATAAAAAAGCCCACTTACACACCTTTTTACGAATGAAAAAAATTATATATTCCAATCTTGGAATGTAGTCACAAGCTATTCTAATATCCTTGTAGACCTAGACCACTCTTTAATAAAGTAACAATATAAAATGCTATTACATCTTTTGATTTAATGTATAGAGTGTATAAGTATATCCAACTTATATAATGAATGTATTGAACTGTAATATTTTTTTGTTCCGTTAAATATAATTTGTAAAATGATATATATTTTTAAACATTATCTTAATAATCCTCATAAAACTAGAAAGTGATGAAATATGGATTCTACTAAATCTCTTTTTTAATATTATTTTTAAATTTTTTCCATGTCATTGAAAATAACTTTTGTTATGTTTATTAATATACTATAACTTTTTTCATCATTTTATAAAAATAGTTTATGTAGATAGAACCTCTATAAATTCATACTCGACAACTTAATAACCTCAATAAAATTAGTAATATAAAGTCTAACTTAGGGGTCTTTTTCCTGGCTAGTCCGAGTTCTGTAAATTCTCAGGGACGACACTAGTCACCACCACCGCGACCTGTCACCTTCACTACTACTTCACCGCCGCCGCATTGTGTGTGCATAAGTCTAATAATAATAATAATAATAATAATAATAATAATAATAATAATAATAATAATAATAATAATAAACCTTTTCACTAAAATTATTTCTCTCATGTTAAGTTACAACCCCATCTATCTCTTTAAATAGTTTTTTAAAAATACCTTTATTAAAATAATTTACAAAATTTATCACCGGACTCAAAAAATAATCATTTTACATCAATAATCTACACTATTTGGTGCCTCCACGACTGTCGCCACGACCACCACCAGTCGTTGCCGGCTTGCCGCCATTATACCGCTTCTAGTAACAATTAAGTCAATTGTAATATCTAACTTATATATGTAGATAATCTATATGACATAACCTTTTAGCGTGCTAATAATATATATATGTTTTTGCTTGTGTCACTGAAAGCGAAGATCGAATGACCTTAATTTTATTGTTTGATCATTGCAAATTATATCCATTAAACTAATTCCAGAAAAACATACATCGATCTGTAATAGAAGTAGTGTCTCAAAAATCGTTTCGATGTCCAGTTAATTAATCGGTCTAACTGGGTTCGGTTTGTTTAGCATTCGTGGGCAGTTAAATTGATTGATTTTTCTTTTTATTCTGAATTCTTGATGTTGAAACGACGTGTTTTCCCTTTTTAAACTTTCATGAGCTAGTACATTGTTTTTGTGGCTCGTCATGGAGAACAAACTATTCAAAGGGCGATAAAAGATAGGATGCAAAATTGGAATGAATGAACAAATAAAATATAAATGCTTATTGAGTGATCGAGTTAACAATTGAAACTCATGAATCGAATAATACGTCCCACGTACCTTCTAAGAAGATGTGGACACAATTTCTTAAGTTTTGACATAATTTAGCAAGTTTTTCAAAATAATTAGGTGCTAAAGTTGAAAAACTTAGATTCGAATCTGGTTGAAAAATAAAATTTCTTATATTTGAAACAAGAAAAAGCATGCAGGCTGTGTGTGTGTGTTATATATCCTTAATTTGTCTTATCCTTTGAGATATATGACGAGACTAATTAATTATCAATTCATCAAGATGCGGCAAAACGGATTCTTAAAAGTTCCACAAACTTTTGGAATCACCACGTACCCACCCCAGATAACAATTCTTTACACCCTAATTTAAACTAATTAATCAAGTAATTAATTATACTCCGATTCATTTTATATATACATTTTTATCTCAACTTGTACATAAAAAAATCTATGTATGTATATAACTATATGCTTTATCTATTTGTATCGTACACCTCATCACTTGACTTCCAACATATATATATGCATGCTTTTGTAACTTTTTTCTATGTGTCTAATTGTCTATATAAAAGATATCCCAAAAACATTATAAACTGATCAAGCATAATTTCAATCGATCATTTCACTACTACATAAAAAATAAAAATAAATAAAATGCCTGAAGAGATTGACGGATCTACTCCGGGGAGTTCGATGCATGGAGTCACCGGACGGGAGCCGGTGCTCGCATTCTCGGTGGCGTCCCCATCCGATCCCACCGCAAAGTTTGACCTCCCGGTGGACTCAGAACACAAAGCCAAAGTGTTCAAGCTTTTCTCTTTCGCAAAACCTCACATGAGAACCTTCCATCTTTCATGGCTATCTTTCTTCACCACTTTTGTGTCGACTTTTGCCGCGGCTCCCCTGGTCCCCATCATCCGGGACAACCTTAATCTAACCAAATCCGATATCGGGAACGCTGGTGTTGCTTCTGTCTCTGGCAGTATTTTCTCAAGGCTTGTCATGGGCGCGGTTTGTGACATGTTGGGACCTCGCTATGGTTGCGCTTTCCTCATCATGCTGTCCGCTCCGACCGTGTTTTGTATGTCGTTTGTAGAAAACGCGAGCGGGTACGTTGCGGTTAGGTTCATGATCGGGTTCTCATTGGCGACTTTTGTGTCATGCCAGTACTGGATGAGCACCATGTTCAATAGTAAGATTATTGGGCTGGTGAATGGGACTGCGGCCGGATGGGGGAACATGGGTGGCGGTGCTACACAGCTGTTGATGCCCGTGTTGTTCGAGATCATCAAGAAGGCGGGTGCCTCTCCGTTCACCGCGTGGAGGATTGCATTTTTTATACCCGGATGGCTTAATGTTATCATGGGGATTTTAGTGTTGACTCTTGGTCAAGATCTGCCTGATGGTAATCTTGGTGCTCTTCAAAAAAAGGGAGATGTTGCCAAAGACAAATTTGGCAAGGTATACAAATTAATTACACATGTTATATATATATATATATGTACCTATATCTATATAACGTCTTAATTATTGGCAATAAAAAGTCAAAATATATATGTACTACCAAATTTTTTAGGATGAAAGTAAGTGTAAGTATGGGTTAAGTTGAATATATATATATATATATATATATAAAATTTGACTACTTCATATGATTGTTATTTCAGGTGTTATGGTATGCAGTGACGAACTATAGGACATGGATCTTTGTACTCCTCTATGGATACTCCATGGGTGTCGAGTTAACTATTGACAACGTCATTGCTGAGTACTTCTACGACAGGTTCGTTTTGATTTTACGTTTAATATTACTTCTGAGGACTTTAAAAGGATTAACCAAGTCAATTTATATCACCATATAAGATCTAGTTCATGAGAACAATTAACATTTAACTATACATTATTGTGATCACCAAGCTAGCTATAGCTAGAAAGAATGAAATTTAATTTGGGTCAATTTTGTTTTGTAATTATAGATTTGATCTAAAGCTTCATCTTGCTGGAATTGTTGCTGCCTCTTTCGGAATGGCAAACATATTGGCTCGACCATTCGGAGGATTCACATCCGATTTCATGGCCAAAAGGTTTGGAATGCGTGGACGCCTTTGGAACCTATGGCTTCTTCAAACCGCGGGAGGGATATTCTGCCTATGTCTTGGCTTGGTCAACTCCTTGCCTTTAGCCATTACCTTTATGATCCTCTTTTCGGTGGGAGCTCAGGCAGCATGTGGCGCCACATTCGGCATCATCCCCTTCGTTTCACGACGATCCCTCGGCATCATCTCGGGCATGACAGGAGCAGGTGGGAACTTTGGGTCAGGACTAACCCAATTAATATTCTTTGCAAACGCTTCATTTTCGACAGCTAAAGGGCTGTCTTACATGGGTATCATGATCATATGTTGTACGCTGCCCGTGAGTTTGGTTCACTTCCCGCAATGGGGGAGCATGTTCTTGCCGCCTAATAGGGACAGTGTGAAAGGTAGCGAAGAGCATTACTATGTTGCCGAGTGGACAGAGGAAGAGAAGGCAAAAGGGATGCACCAAGGAAGTCTCAAATTCGCCGAAAACAGCCGTTCGGAGCGTGGGGGAAAAGTGGCCGCGGTTTCTACGCCCAATACAACTCCCGACCATGTTTGATCGATCTCAAGTGATGGATCGATTTTGTAGTTCATTTCGGTTTTCATCTTTTAATATAGTATACAATTATACATGCAATATGTTTGCGGACTAGTTGTATGATAAATATATATAAAAAAAAGTTTATATTTTTTCAAGCTAAATTAAATGTATTATATATATCATGATCTTGATGTATAATTATTAATGAAGCTATAGTTTCTGTCTTTGATCTGTCGATCTCATTAATTCGTTTGTTAGCACGTGTATGAACTTGTTCCCCGGTTGATGGACACGACCGAATTGATTAATTAAACATCTTATTTCTCACAAACTATTCAAGTTAACAAAATATAGCGACTGTTTTTTTTTTTTTTTTGGATCAAATATATAGCGACTGTTGACTATTGACTAATAATATGTACTGTGACTAAATGTTAATTTCCTTTTCACTACAAATTTACATTCTCTTAGCTACTCACTAGTTCATAACTTCATACACAAACACACAAAATAGTTGAGTCCAAATTTACATTCAATATATCCAAGGTTCCTTTAATTTCTGGCTTACACGCACTCTCGTCAAGCTTTATTCTCCATCATAAGTTTTTGGTAATAAATTCATGTAGTAATAAGCTAGATTTAATTTTATTTACACATTTGAAATGAGTTTATGTTTTTAATATTCTATGCATGCATTTTAACTAACGAGAAAAAGTACCCGCGCGTAGCGACGGTAAGATGATGAGGGTGAGTAGCTCATAGAGTGTGATAGGTCATAGCATGTGATAGGCTATAGAGAGTGATGCTTTAGCCGTATGGACTACGCCATCGGATTTAAAAATTCGTCGAAAATATATCGAATGACATCTCTAATGAAAGAGAATAATGAAATTTTAAACACCCATATAATTCTTATAATTTATCGATATACGGTTTTTGAGATAAAAGATTTTGAATGATTAGAGAAATAAAATGATTTATGAAAGAGAGAGAAAAAAGATAATTGATTGAAATTTGGGAAGAAAAATGAAAATGAGTAGTTGAAATATTGAAAAGTTGAAAATTTTGAAGGGAACAAATGTTTCCCTCGTTTTCACATTTTTTTATAGTCTTAAACCATATATTAAAACTTTCAAGTACGTTTATTTTTTTTTTAAAATGTTAAATTAATCAATTATTGCAAGTGAGATAACAGCAATACATTCACACGAACACAAACACAGTTGACATTATTAGTGTCAATGAAGTCCAAAATCTCGGCATTTATAAATTGAACTAAAACATACTCTTTCCGTCCCAATTAAACCTGGGAAGGAATTCTCTCAAGTTGTTTTCAACTTGATAGATCAAGTTGGAAACATCTTGGCCCTTGAATGAAAATTAAGGGTTAAGATTCAAAGTTAATCTTTGAATCTTGACCAGAGGGAATCATCTCCCATTAAACCTTCACCCTCCCCCTTTTTATTCCTTATTGATTTTGTGACATTCCCAAGTTGGCAACATGCATGGTGCCTTGCTCTATCAACCATTTGGTTTGACCATTTTGATTAATCAATAACTATTAATATTGATTTAGGCTAGCTAGCTATATATAGCTTAGCTTAGACAAATATTCTATTTAATTTATATAGCTCTAAATTATAAGGGTAATTATAACTGATAAGCAAGATATATTGGATCTTAAAATGCATACATGAGAAAAGATTTTGATGAAGCTATGATAAAAGCAGATAAGGTTTTTGGATAAAAAGGTATTCACCCTAGTTCATGTTAAAAGATAAGGTTTAGTACTTCACAGATATAAAAAGACCTGCATCTTATTATGTAATGTGTACGTGATGTGTTTCAAGAACTTTAAATAGTTCAATCATATTTTAGAAAGTACTAAGATGAATGGTCCTTTGATATGGTCGATGAATAGAAATACATATATACATAGGGAAAACTACACAAAATAGAAAGCAACTTTGGTCCAATTCACACAATAATCAGTCATCTTTAAAACTTGTCGATATTAGAAATGACCTTTCAAAAATTACTCAATATAGCAATATTTTGTCACGTCCGCGTGTGATCACATGGCCTTTCTAGTGACATGGCAGTCCACCTCCTCTTCCACCCCACCCAATTCATTTCGCCTTTCCTTTGTTCTTTCTCATCGCCATCAAACTCACATTGATTCGTACAAATCTTACATATCATAATTTCCTTCTGTTTATTATTATTATTGTTATTGTTATTATTAGGGAAATGCTAAATACAGCCCTAAGGGCTGTATTTAACGTGCATAAAAAAAACTTGTACTTTTCATATTAAAAGCTCGCCCCCTGATTTTCATGGTAAATGTACAAACAATTTATGCATCTTAAACACAGCCCTAAGGGCCTTATTTAGCAAACCCCTTATTATTATTATTTGGTCATGGAAAAATAACTTAAACAAAAACATGAGTCACTTGCAACAACTTCTTCCGGTTACTTTCAATCAAAACCACCGTTTTCGTCTTCACAAAGATCACCGGAAAATTCTCCCGTATCATCTATGTCAGCTCTCTCATCTCTTAGCCATGGCTTCTCACCTGATAGAGATGAACTTAAACCCGATTCGAAACCAAACCCAGAACCGGAACCACATGGATCTTCGCCATTAAACCTATTAACTGATTTGACCGGAGCTAGGTTTCCATCGTTGTTGCCATGTCCGGTGCCTGTGGTGAACCGATATGTTAGAAATGAAACTTTGCCCATGAAGAAAATGGACTATGGCTCACATGAGTGTTCTGTTGGACGGCCGCATGAGGTAGTTACGACCGGACGGCGGAGGTGGAGGTCACCCGAAGAAAGAAGGGATGTTGAAAAAGATGGTATTGGGTTTTTGGGTATTTGAGTTTTGGTTTCGTTATCGGTTATGGCTACGAATAAGCATCAAGGATGGGCCCTTGATTCATATTATCATACTATCGATATAAGGAGTTTCGGTAAGTGTCTTTTTTTTTTTTGTTTCTGAATGAATGTTTATGATTGTTCTTTGTAAATACATATGAATGTATATATGTATATGTGGATTGATGTATATGAATATTGCAGGTATTCTTTGACAGCGAATTGGATTTGGTGGAGAGGAGGTGAATTGCCATGTCACCAAAAATGCCATGTCACATGCTGACGGGGTAAAATATTGCTATATTGAGTAAATTTTGAAAGGTCGTTTCTAATATCGACAAGTTTTAAAGGTCACTGCTAATTGAGTGAATTGGACCAAAGTTGCTTTCCATTTTGTGCAGTTTTCCCTATATACATATCTACTAATAAACTAAAACAGGATTGAGATGTTCTTAAAACGACACATGGCGTAATCTTTGATCGACACGTGTCCTTTTAATTTATTTATTTAAATTAGTTATCTTTTTTAGTTGTATATTGATTCAAATTTATTATTAGAATTAGAATAAACTACAAATCTTGACTTATAAATACAAAACAGATTATAACCTTATTAATTTGATTCATTGTGTTTACATTAATAAAATTGTATCTTTTTCTTAGCTCTTTAACTCTTATTTACTTATATTAGATATACTAAGTTATTAACATGAAAACTTAAAAAAAATGGAGTTTACAATCCGAAATCACTAGACTATTTGCCGTAATCAACTATGGTTACAAGTTTCAATTTTGACGTGATTGTAAATTTTAAGGTAAATTCAAAATTCTAACTAAACATATATTATATTTATCATTATTGTTTATTATAATCCGTTTACATTATGTACAATTGATTTCATACCCAGGAATCATGTATAAGGTATGTTCAAATTTCTTTATAATACAATTCATATAGCTACCGTATATCGTACGGATATTAGAACTAGTTAAGTTATAAAATCTCATATTGAAATCCGTTGATAAAAACATACTGGGTAATATAGATATTTGGCCTCTGATGATTAACATCAAATTAGCATCACGATATCGCGTCTTATATTCCACTTGCTTCAAAGAGATGCATGACAGTTGATTTGAAATGATGAGATGATCGATACTAGGGCTGTCAATCTCGACCCAACCCGAAACTCAACTTGAAAAAAGTCAGGTTAGGGTTGGGGATTTTCGACCCACCAACCCACTGACCCGCCAACCTGAATTTTTTCGGGTTGGGTCTGGGTTGGGTTGTTGGGTTGTCAGGTCGACCTGCCAACCCGATATCTTAAAAATATTTGATTTACATATAATATTGTATACTCCACAATCTACTTATCTATACGCCGCAATCTCATTTTCTATATATTTAATCTAACCTAACTTCACAACTAAAATAAGAGGGTGATTCAAAAATTTTGTGAGATGCTAACTGATGTTGGGTGAGACACTAAGTTTATTAACTTTGTGCCAAGTTCTAATAATACCATCGAATTTCGTTTTCTTGGTACTTTTTGTTTTCGGCGTACACATCAATAATAGAGCTTTATATTGGTTGATTTATTCCGTTATATATTTATATATATTTGCTTATCAGGTCATATGGGTTGGGTCATGGGTTGACGGGTTGTGGGTTAGGGTTGAAATTTCTGACCTGAAATTTTTAACGGGGTGGGTTAGGGTCAGAGTTTTTCAACCCATTAACCCGCCAACCCAAACCTGCCAACCCATTGAGAGCCCTAATCGATACCACATACTCCTTCAACTTTTTGGTAACATCCTTTTAGATCATCACAGAGATAAATGCAAACCTCAAAGATCTCTTGTTGGTCTCCTTTTGTAAATAATTAATTTACACCAACCCAAAGTCAGATATATAAAAATGACCCCAAATGCTCTGATGAATTAAATTAAAAAATCCTTTAAAGACAATTGGACTTGAGATCAAACTGTGCTAGCTTTGAAGATACCATATGATTCGTTGACTGCAAAGTAAACGGATCTCAATATGAATGTATATTGTGACGACTGATGAGCAAATAAAAAAAGTTACTAAGAAATAAAAATATCCTGCATCGTATCAATCTATATGACTATTATTTCAAATTTAATTTCAAGAATAAAAAAACTGATCAAAACAATACATTTTGTAGTAACTTATGTTCTCTTTTAACATTTTTTAGACAATTGATATATAGTTTAAAGCTATCTTGAAAACATCTTTTAAGGTTTTTAAATTTGTATTACATATGTATATACCCGAAAAGTTAATGGATTTTCGTAAGTAAAAGTAAAGGTAGTGACTTGTTAGAGAAGATGGTAACAGGGAGGGATATATGGCTTTGCTATAGTTTGACTTTAAAGTTTGCATGACTGGAACTCACGGGCAAAAAAGACAACTAATTAATCAATTGCATGCGCTTTATTAACTTGTACTCTGACTATGTATTATGAGCTGTACAATATCTATCTGCCTCAGAAAGCTCACGAGTCTCCCCTTGTGTTCTCAACATTTATTTCCCTCTCCCCCCCTTATAAAAACCATATTTTCATTTCAAATCACAACACAAGAAAAATAAAAAGATTATGTCAACTAGTACTCCTATCCTTCACATTACTTTGATTTTTCTACTTGTTATTTTGTCTATGAAAAATGTATCATCGGCCGGCCGTGGACATGGGCACGTAAGTGCACCTTCTATTTCTACCAAAACCATGTCATTAGAGCCAAGAGATCAAGACTTTGTGCCAAGAAAAGGTCCGGTATTTAGTGGGAAAGAAGTGAGTGGTTGTTTGCCAAAAGGGCGTAGGCGCTCTTCGGCTCCTAGCCGTTATGTTAACAGCCAACCATTGTTCCGTTGGCTTGGATGTTCTACCGCCATTAGACCTTAAGTCGTGTGTTTGTAAGCGATATATACAAGTACATTTTCAATGAGTATGGATAGAGTTGTGGTTTATATACGTATAGTACGTGTTATATTCTTTGTATCTCGATCGAGTAAGTGTATCATATATTTTACTATATATATTACGAGTATTAATTTTTGAACGATATGAGTTTATATTCCTAGCTAGCTAATCGTGTGTTGAGCTTTTTTATCATCGGGTAAAATTACACTACTTAATTATGATTGAAACAAGTGATGGCTGCAATCAACATCGTTCCCATGCATGTATTCAACTTGAATATTTCATTAATTTGTTTATAACTTTGTGTTCTTTTAGAGAGATTTATATTGATTTACCTCCAATACCTTAGAAAAATAAACGTCCCAGCACAATAATATATATCTCTACTGACCCGGAGGACGTAGGAGGAGTTATAACAAACGTGTGATACATTGGCACATATTGACATATCACATTATATTGTTGAAAGTTAATTTCTAATTAAAGTGTGATATCACATACATACATCTTTTAAAATAGCATTTGATATCACATTCGATCAAAAATGTCCCTTTTTTTTAATTATGAATAGGGAAAAGTTGTAACAATATATAGATGCATCCAATGTGCCCATTTAAGCTATTGACAAACTAATAATTAAAAATAAATTTATACAAACTCGTATATGACTAATTAATAATATATATGAAGGGATATAATGAATAATTAAGTGCTCTTATATGTGATTGGTCCTTTAATTTGCCACATCGAATTGTAGATATTTTTTGTAATTGGTTTGTAACTTTTGTATTTCTTTATTTTATATATCTTTTATTTATTGAGCATTCTATTAGTATAACAATAAACCCTTGGCAAAAAAAATCAGCAAGTCAACAACAAAAAAATGAACATAATAAGATTTTATTCACTTTCAAATTTTAGCACATGCATATGTGTGATGACCCATAACTAATATGTTGTGACTTCAATTTCCATTGTTAACATTTGGAAATATGTATGGAATTTGTGAGATTTATTTACATATTATTTAAAAGTGAAAAAGTAGACAAATTTAAAAGTGAAAAAGTAGACAAATATGATAGAGAATTAATATTCGTATCACAAAAACTTGATATATTTATCACAGTATAATTATAAGAATGTATATATTGTACACGTCACTAAAACATATTTGTGGTAATTAAATCAAAAGCTATAGTACGAATATCACCCCTTTTCGAATAATACATTAGGTAAATACGTAAATATACTGCCTCTTATTATTCCCTTCGGTTTTGGCAGAATCTAAATTTGAACTTTGTGCAATAAAGACTCGTAGCCCAGAACCATATTAAATTGTTAGAATAAGTTTAAATGTTTGTATTTCAGTTATGGGCCTGGGCCAACAACGAGTGTAAGCATGACCCTATTAAATACAGATATCAGCAGTAGTAGCAGTCATCTGGACATGCATCTGCATATTCTGCGATATCTACAAATAATTAACAGAAGTTTTGAAAGCTGTACAGAAATTTATATGCTTGGAATTTTAATATGAGACACACATGATTCATGAAACTCACTTTATGAGTCTCTGCAACCATCCTGACCATATTAATAAATTAACTAAAAACACCAGAAACCAAACATCTTCTACATGAGTAGTATCAAACAAGTTTATGTGTTACTGTTTTTCTTACAAGTTACAAGTGTACATCAATATATAATTCATATAATAAGATATAAATGAGTAGAACTAGAAACAGCTATTCAATTAATTTATAGCATGCCAATTAGGAGCAGCTCCACCTGCAGAGGACATAAAAAGGGTCAGATTTAACAGCAGCAGTAGTATTCTCTGATGCTTGCTTTTGGAGAGTGGAGACATAATTTAGACCAACATCAAATCATTGCACATCACAAGTTGGTACTTGGGTTCGACTGATAGTGTATGCCGAACACACGTTATACTAGCTAGTAAAAGCTGTTTTTGATCCGACAAAAAAAAAAAAATAAAAAAAATAGCCGGTATAGTACTATTTGGGGTTTTTTTTTTTTTTTTTTTATCAAAAAGTACTATACCATTTTTTTTTAAAGTCGAATTTCACTGAAAACTTCGTGTCGCGATTCGAAAGCGCGATATATAGCATACATTATCTTAACCGGATCCGCGCTAGAGAGCTCTCTCGAAGTAGAAATGCCTATTTCAAATCTCCGGCGGGAAAACCCCTAATAATCTACCCAAAGGCACGACGATTAATAGGGGTAAACCTTGCCCCCTCAGAATTGAACCTGAGTATACCCAAGTCACGCCCTCATAAAAGGACTTAATTCTTATGTCCTTCCCAAAGCTTGAACACAAAACCTTTTGCAAGGGGATGATCTTTCAACCATTGAGCTAAATCTGAAACACATGTGTATATAGAGACATATTTATTACGGAAAAAACATATTCATTGAGATTATAGTTAATTTTATCAAATGATAATTTGTCGCCAGTGTATTATTAAAGAGAAATGATTAATCCTCTTAACTAAGTATCCTGAAGATCCTCCTTATTATAAGATGAAGACATGTGAAAAAATCAGGAGACAAGATTAAGAAAAAGATTTAGTAGATAAAATCACATTCTTAGGGGGTGTTTGGTATGAGTGAATCAAAAGAGGATGAGTATTTAGAAAGAGAATCGATTCCATCGTTTGGTACAAGCAGAGAATGAATATATAAAAAATACTAAATTTTAAATAATAATCAAATTTAATACATATAACATCACTAAAACAAAAACAAAAATTAAAAATTTCTATTCCCATCAATTCTCTACATTTCATAGAGAATTGAGGGAATAGAATCGATTCCCTATTCTCGATTCTCTTTCTCATTCTCCATTACAACCAAACATGAGAAGCGTTTCTCATTTCATTTCCACCATTTTCATTCCATTGTACCAAACACCTCCTTATAGTTTTAAGAGGATTTTTAAGCTATTCTTTAAGACATTATATTCAACTTTCAGGCATTAAGATACGTTTCATCGCGGATGATTATATTATCATTTTCCATTATTAAATTCTAATTCAATCATGAAATATTATAGGTTGTGTTTCATTAATCCATTCAATAATGTCTTGAGTGGGTTATGATCAAATGCCTTCTTCTAATAATTTTACTTAGCTATAGTAGCATGCAACCATCATAGCCATATATCGTAAAAGATGATTAGACCAATCATCCACAACCATGGAAGACAAAGCAATGATTAACCACAAGCTCACTCCACTAGATTTTGAACGATTTTACTTTGTCCGCTTTAAAGCCTCTAATCACGCAATCAAAGAGGTTTGTTTTTCAAAAGATTATTAAGAACGCATTCACATGAAAACATACGAGAATTGGTCAAAAAATATATGTTGCTTTTACTTTTCTTTTCTTTCTTAACTTGATAGAGTTTCGTATATAGATGGTTCTTTAATCCAATTGTAATTACAAGCTCATTTGTGCAATCAATGACATCTTGAAGAAACATAAACACGAAATGATAGTGAATATATTTAAACACGTATTGCCTAAGATCTCGTCGAAGATCACGATATCTATCTCTTTGTCATACCAGTTATGAATATGCCCAAGACTAGCTTCCTCAAAGATTGGTTTGATGGTCATAATACTGTATGTGTGAACGGTACTTGTTGAGTACATATTTTGATCGACAAACATATAATGCATTATTGTGCAATGAGAATTTGTTTATGGTCTAAGCTCTAGTCAAGCTCTTGATCATGATCAATTTACCCCAAAACACATCAAAGGCTCATTATAACTTTTTTTTTTTTTATTTCTTGTAGGATCTTATTGAAAAACTATATATATATTTTTTTTCCCCTTCCGGTAGTCCGAAAGACTATTGTTAAAAGTAGACTGTTTCGAATAAATCTCGTCAGTTGGATAATAGTCATGCAGGCATTTGATATTGTCGACCCAAAATGCACTCGGAACTTCCAAGACTTTGAAAGAATTTGTTGTTATATACATTTTATTTTTGTTATTAAAAAAAATTTAAAAGATTTCTTTTTGAACTTTTACCAATGGAGCAATGGTTATATAAAAATACTTTCTGAAAAACTTTTACAGTAATAAATAACTTGACCATTAAAAATATTGTTATTTTAAGTTTTTTTTTTATAAGATTGTTGTAATTCTTAATTTATATGAGAAAATAATATATGTTCTTAAAAGCATGTTCTCACACCATCTAGGTTCTTCAATTTGACACATGATCAAAAGGATACCTAACCTCTTTGAATGTGATGTTTAAATTAAATGATATCAACATTATTTAAGCTAACCTCATCTATATTATCTTAAGGCATCTCCAATCACAGATTGATGAAAAGTTTTTTTAGACAATAAAGTCTTTGAATAACTTATTACCATTGTAATGAATAATTTTTCTCTTTAAAAGGTTGATAATCCTCAATCTATTTAATCAATGACTTTTTTCTATACACTTACACTAACTTTTAAATTTCATTTATTAAAATACTTTTTATACCTTTAAGCATGATTTAATATCATAAATTAATAGCAGGGACAGTGGCGGAGCCAGGATTTTTATTCTGGGGTCGCCAAACAGCTTTCATGATACTAATAAGTGTAAAGTTAAACTACAAATTTCAAATACTTTAATCAGGGATTGCCAATTACCTTAAAATTGATCAAATATTTAGAAATAGCACTAGAAATATAGAGTTTTATAGAATTTGTGTGGTTGCCATGGCCACCACATAGCTACTCCACTGAGTAGGGATATTAAAAAATAAGTCTTTGATAGGTTGATATCATTGTGAATTGAATAGCCCTAATGTTGATAGTTGCATTGGAAAATATATAAAATACTTTTAATAATTATATTATACCACTCGATGCCGCTTTACCGACAACAGTTGTTTCCCACTACCACACTGTCGTCACCACGAATACCGCCGCATTGCGCGAGTACCGTGCTAGTTTATATTTTACGATAGAACTCATGACTAGTCACGCATTCCGATGCTGACATAATCAAAGAAGTCATTAAGCAAGAAAATAAGCCATGCCAATTGCCAAATACAAAATAAGTTTCCGTTGGTGCTCTAATTTCGTCATTTGTTTTTGTTTTTGTCTTGTATATATCTTCAAGTCCCCCACTTCACTTCATTTCACTCCAGTGTCACTCTCATCAAGATTTCAGGTCAGTCTATGTTCTTCACACTTCAAGCATTCACATTAATATAATAAAAATATAAATCTTGTAATATAATGGTCCTTGGTTTGTAAAATAATTTTGGTGATTGGTTTTGCTGGTAAGTATTTTAGTTAGGGTTCTGGGTCATTGGTCCTTTTAATGTATTCTTTAACTTCTGACCAATGTGTATTGATTTTTTCTCTCTTAAGTTGATGTGCATTCAGGTAGATGTTAATAGTTTTTATAATCCTCACAAACTTTTATATATATTTTTTTAGAACAGCTACTGTTTCTAATTCTACTCTAAATTATTCCAATATTACTAAGATGCACCAATGCTTCAGTAAGCTAGAATGGACTAATCCTCACAATTCACAGATTTCTTTTGGATTTTTAAGGTGAAAGATTTTTAAAACTCGAATGGTGTTTTTTGTAACATCAGAGTGGCATTTTGATAAGAAAACTGATGTTTGAAAGAAATAATACAACCGATATCTATTTCAAATTACGAAAGTCACTTCCAAAATGTATATCTAAACTTGTCAAGTTAACTAACAATGTTATCAATTTTCAAAAAAAAAAAAAACTAACAATGTTATCAATCTTTGGATTCTTTCATTAGTGATTTGATGCATAAAAGAAGTTATATTTGTGTAGGTGGTTGTGTAATGAAAGATCAATAGAAATGGAAGAAATACAGTCTCAATTGGATAATTACAGATCTTCATCATCTGCAGCTAGCAGTCCCGCTAGTAGATTACCCTCGAGTAACTATTACTACTTAAGAAAGCCAGGTTCTTTAAGAAAACCGATTTCGTTTGAGGATTCGCCTGATTGGGATGATACGGATGTTGAGGTTAAAGTGGAGGACAGTAAGGACAACAATATCGCTGTCACTACGACCGTCTCTCATAGTGGTTCCCTGTCGCCCCCGGAAACACCCAAGGTGGAATTGGCAACAAGAAATATCTCAGGGGTTTCAATTGCATGGAAGGACTTGACGGTCACTATAAAGGGTAAACGAAAGTATTCTGATAGGGTCATAAAAACCTCAAATGGTTATGCTTTACCTGGAACGATAACAGTGATCATGGGCCCCGGGAAATCAGGAAAATCTACCCTTTTGAGGGCCCTAGCAGGTACTCGTAATTAACAACTTTTTTCTTCTACTCAATATTGATCCAACTTTAATATATTGTTTCTGTATTGTTTAGGAAGATTGGATGATTCAGGGAAAATGCATGGTGAGGTGTTTGTGAACGGTACAAAGTCATCCTTGCACTATGGATCCTATGTAAGTCTTAAGGATTTGTTCATTGTGAATCGTGACTTGGTGGTGATATGGCTTGTTAAAGAGTGATTTATTTTTCAATGAACATTTTTATTGTCACCAATAAAAAGATAACCATCTTTCGGTATGACATGGAGCTTATGTGATGCCCAGAAACCAGCTACTTCTTGACAAAGTTGCAGATTACCAATGAATTGGAATTTTTGAAAGTTGTTACCTTTGTCCAGGTGAAAACAAAGAAGGGGCACCCAAAACAGAAATCAAACCAAAGTTGGTTATCTTTTAATGCAATAATACCTTAAGTGAAAGCTCTTGAGATCATCACACAAAATGAGGTGTGAAGTACGCCCCCGTTTCTTTTTGACTATATGAAATCAACCCTTTGGAACGTGAGATTCCGTTACGTATGAATACATCTGCAAGAGCGTAGTCTGTTTTCTGTTTAAGTACATTATCAAATGCTTTTCCATACTTTCTGCATTCTGTTGTAACTATTTCTGTGATTGTGGTCTGTTTTACTTGATTATGAAAAGTCAAATGGGGCCTACATAATGAATGACATAGAATCTAAGTAGTTAAGGACCAAAATTTTGGTGTTTCGGTCAAGGACTGATATTTGAAATATCGGTTATTTCAGTGGTATTTCGGTAATCGTAATATTATGAAAAATGTTATATAAAATTATATATATACCAAAAAGATTGTAATTATACACACAAAAAGCAAGTATATTAAGTTAATACTCAATCTAAATATCAAAATCAAGCTTAAAAGTGTCAATATTTGATAGAATAGTGTTAATACTTCAAAGTTTTAGTGCTTCTTATGTTGTTTTTTAGTTTGGACAAAAATAATTTAATAAAAAAAAATCTGAAAAACTGGTATACCACCGAAATTTGACCGATTTCGGTGAGATTTCGGCAAATTTCACCGAAAATCTCGGTACCGAAATTGTAGACAAAAATCTATACCGGTATACCAGTGGAGGACCGAAAACCGAAATACCACTGGTATACCACCGAAATCGACTACATAGCATAGAATGGAGGGTTATTTTTTTTGAACGGCAACATAGAATGGAGGTAAATAGTGTAAACATATAGCATCAAAGTGTTACCTCTTTCTTTAACCATATCCCTGTTTGCCATTGATAGGGATTTATTGGGAGGAAAAGCACACTTATAGGCTCGCTAACTGTGCGAGAATATCTATATTACTCGGCACTACTTCAACTTCCTGGCTTCTTATGTGATAAAAAGAGTGTGGTTGAGGATGTCTTAATTGCAATGTCATTAGGTGACTGGGCAAACAAGCTCATAGGCGGCCATTGTTGTAAAAACGGTCTTTCTAGTGGTGAAAAAAGACGTGTCAGCATAGCTAGGGAGCTTGTGATGAGGCCACATCTCTTGTTTATAGACGAGCCTCTATATCACCTAGACAGGTACAGGTTACTTTCCCTAACAGCAATGAGACCTTTTTCTTTTTGTATCTAAGTTGTAATCTTTAAGGGGTGTTTAGATGTGCGTTTAAACTGAGTTGCAAAATAATTATAGTTTTTTGTGTTTGGTAAAAGTAATTACTAAAACCCAAATCTAAATAACCCTTGAGGTCAAAATAGTTAGATTCAGGATAGCCAACAAGAAGTAGTTATGAGAAAACTGACTATTGAGATAATGTAAAAGGAACGACTTATGCGATAATTTACCTAAAAAAATTTCTATCCATAATTCAGCGTTTCTGCATTACTGATGATGGTGACCCTGAAGAAGCTAGCGAGCACGGGCTGCACCATTATTTTCACTATTTACCAAAGTAGCACAGAAGTCTTTGGCCTCTTTGACCGTATATGTCTACTTTCAAATGGAAAAACACTGTTTTTTGGAGAGACATTGGCTTGCTTGCAGGTAAGAGTCCTTTAAGATTTAAAATTGCACATAATTTTCCCCCTTAAACTCTCTATGTTATAAATGCTCTATGCTGTATGCAGCACTTCTCAAATGCCGGATTTCCTTGTCCAATTATGCAAAGTCCTTCTGATCACTTTCTTCGTGCCATAAACACAGATTTTGACCGGATTATTTCAGTATGCAAAAACTGGCAGGTACTTGTTTATATATTTTACGTTGTTCTCATTGGTGCCATATATTTTAGGTTTTTTATTATGTTTTTTTCTTCTTATAATGTATGCTTGCTTTTGCTTGCATAAACTTTGGCAGGATGACCATGGTGATCTTTCATCGGTTAATATGGACACTGGTGCCGCAATCCGTACTCTTGAAGAAACGTATAGATTGTCTGCTGATGCTGCAGCAGTTAAGACATTGATACTAAGGCTAACTGAACAGGTACCATAGTTGTACTACCTTTTTAAGTCACAATTAGGAAGCAACTTTTTCCTAAATTTGTGTTTGAAATATTTGAATAAATCAGAGTTAGATAGTCATTTGTAACAACTAACAAAAGGGGTTGCAGAATATAAAGTTTGGATGCGTATTGTATTGCAACTTAAGTTATTAATCAGACAGTATTGTGCTATCAAAACCCATAGATGCAGATATTGATGGACCATATTAAATTGGGTTCTGTTTTTTATAATCTGTACTTGTCATTTTGGGTGTGCATTATTAATCCCAACAAACTTATGGAGTTATGGATACAGGAAGGCCCATCTCTCAAGAGCATGGGAAAAGCAAGTAGTGCAACAAAAATTGTAGTGTTGACTTGGAGATCCATATTGATCATGTCTAGGGAGTGGAAATATTACTGGCTTCGGTTGGTTCTGTATATGCTGCTTGCGCTATTTATTGGCACTCTATTTTCAGGGTTAAGCCATTCACTAACGTCTGTCAAGGTGAATTGAAATTTTTTCTCTTTTCTAAATATATACGGAGTATGATGTTTGAAGGTATGGGGTGGTAATGCCTTCCGTAACTCATTAACTAATCCTAATTATCATGACTTGTAGTTTCAACTTGTTAACTTGTTTGGAGAAATTAGTTATGCATCTAATGATCTAATAATTTGAACGGCCTAATTATCAGTTTTGGAATTTATTCAAACTAGCGACAATAAAACTAATTATCAGGGTAAAGTAAACTTACCTAACTGCCTCTTCATTAATTCAGTTAGAGACTTTTCTTCTCATGTTACAGCATATGATTCTTTTCATCACTACAATCAACAATGTCTTTGATCATTTTATGTATTAATTAGTTCTCTAATAGTTAGAATTCTGTAAATTCAATTTCCTGACACCTCCCTTAGTCATATCATGCCACAAGTGAAAAAGTATGTTACTAATTGATTGTGATGCAATTTTGCAGGAAAGAGTTGCTGCAATCTTTATGTTCATATCTTTCACTTCACTTTTAAGCATTGTAGGGGTACCTGAACAGCTAAACGAGTTCAAGGTAATTGTGATCTTTTTATTGCTATTCATTTACACGAGTTACCTCCTTCCGTGGGTTGTATATCACTTTTACTTGTATCTCATTATATTTTCATGTATTTAATGTAGGTTTATGCTTGTGAAGATTCAAATAGACATTCAGGAAAATTTGTATTTTTAGTAGGGCAGTTCTTTGCGAGCATTCCATTCTTGTTTCTCAACTCCATTTCATCAAGTCTACTCTTCTGCTTCCTTATTGGGCTTCGAAACGAGTTCTCTTTTTTGATATACTTTGTGCTCAACTTTTTCATGTGCCTTTTGATTAATGAAGGGCTAGTGTTGGTTGTTGCCAGCATTTTCCAAGATATGTTTTGGAGCATTTCAATGTTGGTGCTTATGCATGTAAGTTTCCCTTCTGTTGATTGTATGGAAAAGGATAAAAATGGCTGAATAAACGGGCCAAATCAGGCTCCATCACCGCGTATAATTTTGTGTGGTTCTAGAAGTAAATAATACTCAGAATCAACCCATCTATAGTCAAATGGATTGGATTTGCCACATCTTGAAAAAGATGACCGCTTTCCCCTATCTTGTTTAATTGTTGAGCTTTCGCCCGTTTGAAGTGCATATACCTTGTTAAATTGTTGAACTTTGGTCCGTTTGAAGTGCATATACCTTATGGAGTTATGGGGTTGTTAGCTGATGTCAAACGCTTTTCTCAAATGCCCAGATATGTAAAAGTCAAGTTTTGGATTTTTGGATTAATGATTAACCAGTTTGGCAGATTCAGACTTCTATATACTCTGTGTTTCTCTAATTTGCAGGTAATGATGATGCTTTCAGCTGGCTATTTTCAAATTCGTAGTGCTTTGCCTGGACCAGTATGGATGTATCCTGTATCCTACATTGCTTTCCATACGTTCTCACTTCAGGTAGGTTTTTCATAATTCTCAGTTTTGTTACATAAATATTAACTCTCAAGATTTTGAATATCAAAGTTTGATACAAAAGTATTTAGAACTTCAAGAAACACTTAACGAGAATCTTGAACTGGCTGAGCTATTTAAATATGAATAACCTATTTTAAGTTCTTATCAGAAAACCCATATAAATTTGAATAGAGGATTTCATGGACGTGAATTCAAAAGTCAAGAGGTATTGCCTTTCCGCAAAAAAAGCAAAACGGATTAACTTAGTGGTTCTTAATTGAACATTTGAACCTAAAAAGTCATTGGTGTTAATTTCTTATTTAAATGTTACCCTCTATTAAAGAACATATCAGTTATTTTGAAATTGCCATATCGTTAGTGTTCTGACGAATCCGTCACCATGTTTTCCTCGTTTAGGGGATCTTGGAGAGCGAATACAATGGAGTGTCATTTGAAGTGGGGCAGCTCAGGACCATATCAGGGTATCAAGCTCTTCAAAATGTATACGATGTTTCTCCAGACAAAAACTCAAAGTGGAAAAATCTACTAATACTCGCAGTTATGGCTCTTGGCTATCGAGTTCTTGTGTTCCTATTGCTACAAATTCGTGTCAAGAAGAACCGTTCTTTAGTTAGCAGACTTATGTGTTGTATACCCTAGTGATAAAAGATAACCTAACATCTGTTTTCTCGCCGATTTGAGCTTTTAGTAAAAAGGGCATCGTTTCACGTGTATATTGGTTCAATTTTCATTCTTTCTTGTGGTGTGGAATGTATACATTGCATAGTAAAAGTCCATATGTGCATCATACAAGATCCCACAATATTCAAATACAATTAAACTTTGAAGTTCTGAATTATTGTGAAGATATTTATCTAAAACTCATGACAACAAATGTACAAAATGGTTGACCAAAACAGTGGATAAAGTGCATAAACTGCTATTGATAAACAGTCATGTCCATTTCTTCATGTTTGTATGTTCCCCGAGGAGTAAAAGTAGAGAATAGGACTTGACCTTAAAATAAGACACCTCTCCTCCACTTGGTTCCTATAATGCATGTATTAATTGCTTAGATATTTTGAAACGCATATATATATATTTTTTTAAAAGGTGAACTTGGAAACTTCGTGTCGCGATTCGACGGCGAGAGGTCTAACATACGTTGTGTTAACCGGGTCCGCGCTAGAGAGCTCCCTCGAAGTAGAAACGCCTATTTCAAATACCCGATGGGGGAAAACCCCCTACTAATCCGCCCAAAAACACAACGCATATATATTTATCTAGTTATTACGGAGTATTTATTAATTTGGTCAAAAGAGACGATTTTTCAGAAGATGTTTTAGTTGCAACGTTCGAAACACGGCAACTAACACATGGTTAGTCGATTTATGCCTTTTCTCTTCTACTTGTCACATCGATAATGACCATATTTTTTTTTGGAAATTCTAAGGTCACCAGTTTGTTTCTCTAAAATTCAGGGTCGGAGTTAGAATAGTTTTTTTTACGAATCTTCTTTTAAGTAAATTTTAGTTTAAAGACTTTTAGGCCTTATTCATATGATGATAACATTCTTTTTTCAAAAAAAATCAAAATTGCAAGCTATACCTTTTGATGGATATATCGTGAGAACTCGAAATTTTTGGTTAAAATGTCTTTGTTTCGTTTTTTTAGCGTTTTGGATATTCAAAGTTATTTTCTCTTATTGATATATGCTATCAGCTATCTTGATGTATGATAAGAGTATATAGTTAGACCACAAGGATATCTACATGACTACATGCACATAAAGTAGGTTTGTGGACCTAAGTTATATTAGATTTTTTTTAGTAAAAATGTAAATTATATTTGGACACATATTATACAAGTTTTTAGACCTTTAGACCTTGATAAATTATAAAACAAGTATTTTGGAGATTTTGAAATGGATGAATTATTACTATGCGCACATGATTTTTATCATGTTATAAGTCGATAGTATTAGCATATTTTATTTTACAACTGTAAGAATTTCCTTATTAATGGTGAACCGCCCATATTGACCATATATTATTTTGACAAATATAGTATTTACTTGTACCAAATATACTAAAATACGTTAATTATCAAAAATTAAACTTTGATTTCTATCACAACGAAAGTCTCGAACAATTTATGGTCACATGGGGAGTTCTTTGTAGTTTGTAGTTTTAACTAATAGTACAATTTGTACTCTTGATAATAACGTGTAAAAGTGTAACACAACAATAATTGTGTTTTGAAACGTGAACGTATATGGTGGGCTGAACTTATAACATGGGCCCAATCTGACAAAGATTGAGGGAGTTTTCACTTCAGGCTTTTCATATGGTTATGGATATCCACTCAACACAATTTAGTCATATACAAGACATGCTTCATGCATTTATATACTGTGTAGTAAAATATATACATTGTTATATACGAAAAAAAAAATGTTATAAGGATATCACCTCCCTTTCCATATAAATATATAATTGTCATGATTCATAATGAAAAATACTGCACCCAACTCCTTTCATCAAAACAAAAGTAAACAAACTTATACATACAGATTGATAGATTGAATTCCGGCATGTTCTTCCGGTGATCCCAACCTACGAGCCCTTTCCAACATGTCTTTATTCCGATCATTGGATTTTTCCGGCCAAAAACCACATTTATTTTGGCCCTGATGATGATTTGATTGATTTTTGAGCTTCTATCCGATTTCAAGATGGATACATCTGATTTTGATGATGATGATGATGATGATACAGATTCAGGATTAGTTTTAAAGATACTTCGTACTTTGACTAGGTAAAATCAAAAGATGACAACTTTCATAACCTTGACAAATTGTGCAATTATGAATTACGTAAACTTGTAACCAAAGGTATATAAGCCTCATTTATATATTATTATTATTATATGTATAGAGACCAGTTATTTTAAAACAAATATTAAAGTGAAACAAATAGGATAAAACTTTGACCATTGGATCATGATAAAATTGATGCACGAAGATTCATGAAGCATACGATATTTGATGCATATTCCAGTTAAAGGAAAATGATGCTTTTATTTTACTATTTGTTTTATTTTTAACTAAAATCTATTATATATATAAAGTTGTTATTTTTATAAAAAAAAGTGTTGTTATTTTTATAGAATTTATTGTGTTTGTTTTTAGTTTAGATGTTATGAGAAAGTGATTGAGATATTAATTAAAGATAATGATAAATCAACCTAAAGATATGCCTAATAGTAAGATGATGACATGTGAAAAAATCAGGTGACATGATTAAGAAAGAGAATTAGTAGAATACACATGTCAAATTTTTAAGGTTTTAGGTTGATTTTTTGGCATTTAAGTTAGGTTGATTAATCATTTTTCATTAATTAATGGTAGTAATATTTATAAACTAGATTATTTTCCCGCGTAATACGCGAGATAAATATATTAATTTTTCATAATAACGTATTAATAGTGATTAGTAAGACGCTAAAATATGATAATATTGTTATTCATAAAATTTTCAAGAGTATCTATATATCTTTATATAATAATGATTAAATTAATTAGAAATAATTCTTGTTGAAAAATGATAATATATTTATAGTAAATCATATTTATATCAAATTAAATCATTACTAACTTTAAAATATTTATTTATCTAATAAAACAACCTTACATTACAATGATCAAGGTAATTAAATATTTTACATGTCACATATAAGTGTTCATAATAAATATAGCACACAATTATAAAAGACTAAAATTATTTTATACATATTTCATATTTGTCTAATGACAACTTTACCATCAGTTTTTTATAGATCTTTAACATGTCTTTTATCTTTTAAATTTGACAGACATATGTCTTCATTTGTTTAGATTCTTTTTTAATATGTCTTTTTATAGATAGTTGAAAATTTATTATGATATTTTTTAGATCTAATAACATCAAGAATAAAACTCAATTCCTCCAAACGGAGTATGGGAGAAGTAATACGTAAACAGTCTTATTTCTACTCAGGGGTAAAAATGCTACTATAAAAGGGAGGAGATTCCCTCAAGTAATACGTAAACAATCTTGGCCTTTAAATGAAAATCAAAGGCCAAGATTCAAATATCATCTTAGAATCTTGGCCCTTGATTTTTAATCAAGGGTTAAGATTTCCTCAACTTGAGTCAAGTTGGAGAAATAACTTAAGGGAATCCTCTCCTACTATAAAAACCTTCCACCAAAGAGTAAAAAGCATGGGAGCGTAATGAGTTTAAGAACTATACCTTCCATCCATTAATTGTAGAAAAGGGCAAGATGTAACTCAGATCCATTTATCACAAATTTTAAATACATTATTAATACATTAAAAAATTTAATAAAACCAATAAAACAAAAAAAACTAAAAGGACCAGACTCGATAAACCGAAAATACCATTTTTTTTTCAACCCCACTGCGCCGCAGTGAGTTGAGAACTCCCCACTGCGCCGCAGTGGGAATCCTCGGCCTAAGACTGCACATGCTTCACTGCGCCGCAGTGGGTTTAACATATCCCCCATTGCGCCGCAGTGGGAGGAACCAGATTTATGTCCGTGGAAACCCACTGCGCCGCAATGGGAAAAGCCACCCCCACTGCGCCGCAGTGGGATACCTGTTCAGCAACCAAAAATCATTTCGACACATGAATCATCTTACAATCTTTACATTTCACAAGAACTTCATCAAAACACTTCCCAAAGATTTCCAAGACACATATAGACACGTTTGAAACCAATTTACAACATCAACATGTTCACAAATCATAGATACCATAAAACGGGTCATTTACCCATTTTGACACTGTTTTGACCAAATATGCGACTTCACAACGGATTGAAAACTCTACACCTGATCATGAACACAAGTTTAACAAGAGTATGACCATCAACGCAAAATGTACCAAGAGCCAAAAGGTATGAGACTTCTAAGCATCTACCAAAAGATCGTCATTCATCCGCAAATGACCTATTTACCTTAAGTCTTGCAAAATACTTCACTTCAAACACTTCAATCTCTATATCAACACTAGTTCCTTCTTCCGGAACTACCTATAAAAGGGTAAACAACTAAAATATAAGCAAAGGCTTAGTGAATATACTTGCATACATTTACGAATACGAAGGAGGGCAAAGTACAAGGACTTTCACATGTAACCTATGGCATCGTCATGTCACATTTACATATTCACCTTGCACACTAACATCACATATATGGATCCATATAAGCTAAACAACATAATCATGATCATTTATCGGGTTCTTAAGCCACCGGAGGTTCTTAGGCCTCAATAGATCAACTATCGGGGTTCTTAGGCCTCAACAAATACTATGCCCCCACATGGGCTAATGCCACATCAATTACCACACATGGACAAATAAACTTCAACATGAAATGGTCAAAACCACCATGGACAAAAGGCTTCAACATGATGTGGTCAATTAATCCAACATAAAGGTATGCAAATATACTCACCTCCTCCGCAACAAAGACAATAACGCTAAACAACAAGCACAAGCAAACTTCAACCTAAAATCATATCGTAAAATGCATAAGCTTACATTCACAACTTGACTAGTTCAACCTAGCCATTCTCAATCACTAGCCTTTTGCTAAACCCAAAACCCAACCCATTTGTCATTGAGTTACTTTCATCTTTAACAATGACATTAGGTAGTTCAACCTACCATTTTCATTCACATATCAATAACTAGTAATATTCATCTTTTCTTACAAACTTAATTTATCACATGAACTTATCAATTTCATAATCAAACACATCATATAACTCAATGACAACTAGGTTAACTAAGGAATTGGAGAAAATTAACCATAATTCATTTCCTAGTAAAAACCCCCAAATTGGTTCACTTCATGAACCCTAATTCCAAAAAGAAAATGAAAGCTAGGTTAGGGAAATCAATACCTCACAACAATAGCAAATTCAAAAATTAAATGAAAAATTCTTCCTCTTCCCTTTTTCCTCTTGAAAATCGGCCACCACCACCAAAACCCACAATCCCTAACTTTTAATTCTTGAAAGGAGATTAAAGATGGTGATGATTATTAAGGATGATGTTTATCTTTTAATTGGATGAATTATCCTTTGATTTTGAAAGAATAAGAGAGGGGATGCATGAAGGGAAGAAGAAAAATAGGAGTGGGAGATGACTCATAATTAAATGGATGGCTGGCACTTTGTGAGGATGCCACGACCCATCCCACTTTTGTGGATATTTTTACCCGCTATCCGCTAAAGTTCCAACTAAATTAACCCCATATCCAAAAATAAAATACTATGAAATTAATTTAATGTCAAAACTATGAAAAGAGGTTAATTTCTTTTACCTTAAAATCTTTGGGGTGTTACAAAAACTATAAATGTTAAGCTAAACAAAAAATTTCAATCAAGTATACTCTTGTCATGGAAAATTAAATAGCTACAACCAAAATCAAAATTTCGGTATAAGTATTACGATAATAGTAATGGTAGGTTAGACCAGATATGACACATTTTAATGTTGTACTTAGCCCTTTTTTTTTCTTATCAATACATTTAATTATTAAAAACTTAATATATTCAGTCAAATTCTTTTTTTCTTAACTTAATAAATAAAGTCATCATCAATTAACTATTTTTACTTAGAACATATTGACATTTTTTTTATACATTTGGTCATTTAATACACTCAATATATAATGACTAAAAATGGAAACATGCCCTCAAACTCAAATAACAAGAATATGGCTTTATATTTGATATAAGCAAAAAATCATATGTTTATTTTCCAATTATTAATTGCAATAACTATTAATTATCTATTTTTACTTAATATATATCAACATTATCTATACATTTGACTATTTAATAGACTCAACATTCAACACTCAAATACTCAATGGCTAAAAATAAAAGCGGGCTCTCGAACTCAAATACGAAGAATATGGTTTTCCGCTTGATATAAGGAAAAAATCATATATTTACTTTTTCAAATATGAAGGAGAAAACAAACTCAAGCCCGTCTTAGGTTGAAGTTGAATATCAATTGACACATTTAAGATTTTGTTAAATATGACCCTAATGATTGTAGTTAAGGTATATTAATTTGTTTCCATTTAACATAGATTTCAAGGGTGAGTTTTTGATATAAAATATACAAAATTTTTATATGCATTTTTTTTTAAAATTTAATCACATATAATATATGATAGCAAATAATTTAAAAAAGTTTAATTTATGTAAACATTATTTTATATTAGTGCTATCATTTTCTTATAAAATAAATTTCATTATTATAATTAAAAGTAGTGATATAAAATTTCATCTATATTAAAAAATCCCTAAGGTTTTTCAACAATGACTTAACGATTTTAATAATATATTATTTATTAGTAGTATATTTTTAATAATTTATACTATATTATAAAGTAAATTCATTTTTCAACTTTTCAACAGTCAATAATGTACACATGATAGTACATAATGTACCATACGTCAATGTCTACAATTTTCTCTGTCCTTCATAAATTTTTTATTCATCTAATTATTTCAAAATCGTTTTATCTCAAAAACTGTACACCGATAATATATAAAAATTATATGGGTATTCTTAAAATTTTATGCTCTTTCATTAGAGATGTCATTCGATATACTTTCGACGGATTTTTAAATCCGAGGGCGGAGCCCGTACTTTTAAGGCATTTGGCTATGACACTCTATAATATATACGGAGTAGCCTTCTATGACCTATCACACTCTATGACCTATCATCCTCATCATCTCACCGTCGCAACGCGCGGGTACTTGCTCTCATATATTATTATATTTTGGATATAATAAGATTATGAATTAAGTTATAGGTAAAGTATGTATAGGTAGCAAAATATTAGTTAACTATTTATATTATTATAATTAAATTATAATTATAATAATGATATGAGTTAACGTATTAACGATGATAGGTTTAAAAAAATGAAAAAAAACAAGTTTCAATTTGCACTTACATTGGATATAATTTAAGAACAATCGATTCATTGAGGAATATAGATTTCAAAATGGAGTATGTTGGGCTGTATATTTTAGCTTTTAGGTAAGAATTCTATTTAAATTGGATACGGAATAAAAAGTTACTAAAACATATCAATTCACAATTGTAAAACTATAGGTAAGAATTCTACTTAAATTGGATACGAACCAAAAAGGTATTAAAACATATCAATCCATAATTGTAAAACTAAATACATAAGGTTAATTATATAAAGTAGAAGGACTAATATCGTTTTTATTTAATAATAAATTTGGTAACAATACTATTATTTTGATCTAAGGGTTGTTATTGAAAATTGAAATTCATCTAACGGTTCTTATTTTTTCATAAAGGAATTTAAGACTTTATTATATATAAATTGGTAGATAGTTATTATTATAAATATTTATATATGGATTCGTCAAAAGGCATTTTTTTTTCCGTCTTAACTTAGGTACATAATTCTTAGGTTACCACTGTTGTACCACTTTTTTTTTATGATTTGAACATCTATACTCCCTTATAAAGCAAATTAACTTTAAGTCATTAAGAACCTGATAAGTCTAAAATGCCCCTTACTTTAATATATCTTTCTATACTCACCTCTACAGTTGGACTAAACTACCCCCGAATCTATCTCATTCTTAAAACAAAATTCCGCCGTAATGCGCGGGTATTATGCTCGTATATAGCAAAACTATTTCAAATGAGTGATACAATCATTAGGAGGCTTCTTTAGTTCCAACCAAGACTCCATCTATGTATGTTTTCCAAATACGTACTCTAATTTATCGTTAAGATACAAAGTCTCATCCCCACGCTAAAACAAGAAAACCAGTCCACTTAATTGCCTTATCTACCCGTCGGCCCCCAACTTTCATGCCAACCCAAAACTATTTTATTTGCCATTAGTCATCGGCCCTATTCTTGTCCCCATTCTATTCTACAAGATATAATACTTGTACGTTGCGACGTTCAGATGATGGGGGTGATAGGTCAAGTCATAGAGTATGATAGCCAAATGCCTTAACCGTATGGGCTCCGCCTTCGGATTTAAAAATTCGTCGAAGGTATACCGAATGACCTCTCTAATGAAAGAGCATGAAATTTTAAGAACACCCATACAATTTTTATAATTAATCGATATATGATTTTTTAAAATAAAAGATTTTGAATGAATTAGTGGAATAAAATGATTTATAGAAGAGAGAAAAAAATAAGTGGTTGAGATTTGAGGAGAGAAATAAAAATAAATGGTTGAGATTTAAGGGTATTATAGGTATATTAGGTAGAGATGTCTAAATTAGTGAATAAAAAAAGGTAATTTAAATAGTTCAATTACTTAATTGATATTTGAAAAAAGAACAAAATGCTTCATAAGATAATATTAGAAGTATTAGATATATGTACATCCTTTTGCAGATTAATTCTCTCTCTCACTTGAATTGTACTGTATGTTCATGTACTCGATTCGTATTATTATTTAACAAAAAAAACATCTCTATATATATATAATTCTCTATCTTCAAGTGCATACGTGACATGGTTCTTTGCTCGTCACATCATTTTTGTCCTACGTGGCGATCTCACGTCGTTAGTCTCTTAAACGTTGACACGTAAGCATCCACATGTGCATGTTGTACTTATACCATCTTTACTCTATTAATAATTAATAATATAAAGAAAAGCATCAATTAGGACTTGAACTCACGCCGCTCACTTATGTCGACAACCACATAACCAATTGATCAAATATGGTTTTTATTTATATTGTTTCAAACTATAAATAATATTCTCCAAAGTTTCGAACAGATATTTATAAATTCACACTAATTAAGTTCACATATTTTTTTTACTCCCTTAATCTTCAATTTTAACATTATCATTGTTTTCATTATTATTATTTTTCATTTATAATTTCAATATCATTTACTTCTTTAGTGGCAATCAACTTTGTTTAAAAGCTACAACTACGTTTTCCAAACATATCATATATCTTATTACTTTTTTGTTATTATTAGTTGGTGTTTTAACAAATTTAATAATATCTGATATTATTAATAATATTTCAAAATCAACATGTGATTTTTGGTTTTTGAGCAAAATATACCAAAATATTAGGATATGAGAAGATATTTCGTCCAACTTAGATGTGTGATAGCAAATTATATTAAAAAATTATGAATCAAAGGGATATTTCGTCCAACTTAAGTGTGAAATAATAACATCCTCATTTTCCCTTTTGTTAAGGGGGGAAGAAAAGGTAGTGCTGTTAAGTTGGGTGACACATCTTAATTTTCTAACAATTTTAAAATCAAATGCATGTGTTTTTGGTTTTTGAGCAAAATATATTAAAAAAAATTAAGATATGTGAAGATATTTCATTAAACTTAGGTGTGAGATAGCAACACCCTCACTATTTTCTTTTGTTAAAGGGAAATAAAGTTGGTGTTGTTACATATGTAAGTTCGGTAAAAATTCACTCACATTTTAGTTTTCTAGAAATTTTCAAAATCAACATGTCACTTTGGATTTTAAGCAAAGTATTGAAAAATTAAGATATGAGGGGATATTTCAACCAATCTAGGTGTGAGACGGTAGCACCCTCAGTTTTCCCTTTTGTTAATGGGAAAGTGAAGGTGGTGCTATTCCACGTCTACGTTGGGTGACATGTTTTAATATACTAATAAGTTTTAAAATCAAATGTGATTTTTGGTTTTGGAGCAAAATATGTTAAAAAATTAGGATTTGGAGGAATATTTAATCCAACTTAGTTGTAAGATAGGAGCATTCTTACTCTCTTTTGTTAAAAGGAAAGTGAATATAGTATGTTATATATTTAAGTTGGGTGAAAACCCACTCACATCTAAATAAAGTTTATTATTATAAACGTACTTACACTTTTGGTACTCTTGGTAACAAAGTTACAAAAATAGTTCTCAAGTGGCTGAACTTAACAGCCCAATAGACGGTCCCCAATCTTAGGTACCGTACGATTAGGATTTTGAAACCTTTTGGTATGGTCCGAAAAGATATTTAAAAGTAGCAAAAAGATAATCTGGGGTTATTTCAGGTGCAATCGGTGTATTTTATTCTTTATATTATGATATATAATTATTTACCTCAAGTTCTACGAGTTTTATTATATTTGGGAGAAAGTACCCGCGCGTTGCGACAGTGAGATGATGGATGTGATAAGTCATAAGATGTGATATATCATAGAGTGTGATTGCTAAATGCTTTACCTGTACGGGTTTCCCTCTCGGATTTAAAAATTCGTCGAAAGTATATTGAATGACATCTTTAAGGAAAGAGCATGAAATTTTAAGAACACCTATATAATTGTTATAATTTATCGATGTAAAGTTTTGGGACAAAAAACTTTGAATAAATTAGCGGAAGAAAAATGATTTATAGAGGAAAGAGAAAAATGAGTGGTTGAGATTTACATATAAGTTATGAAGAATCAATAAAAAAATAGGGTATAAACATGTAACGCACGGGACTAAGATAGTATATATACAATGTACTCTGTTTTCTAATTGACACATGTGTGACCACTTATATGATTCCCAATAATATTGTGTTATTATATCTTTATTCAATTTCAAAACACGGAATGAACACTGTTGTTAAGTTTGCATTATGTTTTCCATAGGTTTACCGGCCAGGAGCTGTTTTCCTGGCTCTGTATGCTTTTGGTCCAGTTAACTCGCTCGAAACTAATTAAATGCTTCTTTGGGTTTCTTTTAATAAAAGGTTCCATATTTTAAATTTTTAACTTTGACTTGTGTTTAAACATAAATCTACATCTGTTTAGGTATAACATTTATCCTTAAGTACTGGGAGTTAATCCTAAATCTATAAGGCGTATTTGGGGAGATAATGTTGTTGCTACTTTGATTGGCGGTTCCCAATTAGTGACTACAAGATATGACCCCACAAGCCAAAGTATGTTAATTATGTGAGAGAGAGGAGAGAGAGAGAAGTGAGAGAAGTCTTTTGGCTTGGTGCCCTTTGTCTTTTATTTATAGAGAGTAGATTCTAGGGTTTGATGATTTTGGGTCATGTGCTTTTCATGCGTCGGCCTAAATCAAGCTCATGACTTAACAAGGCTCGGCTGATGTTCAGGTCTGAAGAATTAGTCAGGAGCCTTCATGGCTTAAGTCTGGAGGCTACGTCAGGAGCCTTCATGGAGCATGGTCCGGAGGCTGCATCAGAGGAACCTCCATGAAGCATGGTCCGGAGGCTGCATCAGGAGCCTCCATGAAACATTCATGCTCATATACGGAGCCTACATCAAGGCTGAAGCCTAATAGCCTCTAGATGGTAGATGAGGTATTATCATTCCTAAGCTATTAAATCATCTAACTTGTGTATTGAGTTGATGATTACATTAATTTTCTATTAACAATTGTTGAAAACTTTAGATAGATGAAATTCGGTGAATAATGGGCTCAAACATTTGGACAAATGGTAAGAAATATAGTCGTGTTCGAATAAAATTTAGGTAAGCAATTAAGCATCCAGAATAAATGTCTAATTTACAAACTTAAATGGTCTTAAAGAAAAACATAACTATTACGTACGTGTTATTTTCTTTCTTCTTTTTTTTTTTTTTCCTCAGATGATAATTTTGTTGTGAACTTTTTTTTTTTCAAACAGTGGATGCATGATATGATAAAGTTAATTAATCAAATATAGTAACAGGTACAATTATTTTGAGTCGGTAAATTATATGACTAATTAGTCCGAGTTATATTGATACACAAGATTTGAAAATATATTAACTACATTGATATTTTTTGGAGTTTGTTACTCATACTAAATAGATTTTAGACCCGTGTCAAATACACGGGTTTGACAATATTATCAATATAAGAATTACTATATAAAACAAAAAAATACTTATACTTTAAGTGTAAAAATATACTTAAAAAGAAATTGGGGTATTCAAATGTAATCATATAAAGGTTGGATGATGTAGCAAGGTTTCTTTTATGCAAACTCATCCAGAAAAGCAATATATTAGCTTTGATTACACACTTGACCGAATTCTTATTGATGTCTTACAAAAAATTAATTTTATTTTCGTTAGCCATGGTTGTTGGAAACGATAAAAGTAGCAACAGTGAGGTTTTCAATGATTTCATGTGTTGTGATTTTATTTGTAGAGTTCAGGTTATATAAGAAGAAATATGTATCTTATGTATAATTTGATTCTAATTACTTATAATAAAACAATATTACAATTAGTTTGATTACAACTAATAGTATTAAATAAAATATTAATATAAATATCGTATTAATAATGTTGTAACCTCTTTAGCTTTTAATTATATTTTGTTATTAGAGATAGACATTATACAATTAAACATTAGTTATTTTTAAAATATATTATATTGATACACAAAATTTGAAAATATATTAACTACATTGATAATTTTTGGAGTTTGTTACTCATATTGAACAACAAAAATTGAAAGACCTACATTGATATAACGTATATGGCGTATATATAACTTACACCCAAATATATAATGAGTGTATATTCGTCACCAATATATTTTCCATTAAAAGGGAAATAGAGGTGAAAATGTATAAACTGTCAAGCTGATCGTTATTATCTAATCTATATTACGGAAGTGGTCTTCAGTGAATGATCTTGACAAGTGCTATATAAGTCAGTGTATCGGGCCTCGGTTTTAGAGCGGCCCCTCAATTTTAAAAAACTGTTAGTTATATATTAATATAAAATAAACATTTGTTATAAAATCATTTTTTTAGGAATTTATAGATATTAGAAATAAGCTTATATGCAATTTCTTAAAAAAGACTAATATTCAACGAAAAATTAAAAAACGATAAGCTCTAATTACTTTTTTCATAAGAACATTTCTTTTTTGTTTAATGAATTACTATAAGCAATTATTATTCTTTTTTTACACTTATAACAATTATCGTATAATATATGTATGTATATATATCTTTTGCATGCGGACCTCAAAATTTACTTGACGCCCCTAGTGTTCCCTTAGCCGCCTCTAAATTTTGGGTTAAACCGGATGAAATTGAGATATACACTTTCAATTTGGATATAAGTAAGAAAGTATTGTAAATTTGTTGAAATTTTAATATTGGCAGATGTGACTACACATAAAACATGACCCTTCATGGCTTATTTAGTTATTTCAGTCTTTATTTGCATGCACATGCAAGTGTTATTATACTAACACACACACACATGATAAGTGTATAATCTCAGCTTCTATAAAAGGATGTAAACCTGGTGAACAAGTATATCGCACCAAAAAAGAGCAAACTGTTTGATAAAAAAAAAAAAAAAGAGAATTCCTAACTAAAATGGGAAAGCTAAAACGAGAAAGTCTTGCCAAGAAAAGCAATGGAATTTTGAAGCTTAATGTGGTGGTAGAGAAGCTGCAAAAGAGTCTTTTGCAAGCCAAGAAATGGGGACCAAGGAATAACAATAACATTGGGGGGACGGGCCAAGAAACAGTCCCAGACGATGTGAAAGAAGGGCATTTCGCTGTGATTGCAGCCGATGATGAAGAAGAAAAAAGATTTGTGGTTCCTTTAGAGTGTCTTGGTCAACCGTCATTTCAAAGATTGTTGGAGAGAGCAGCCGAGGAGTATGGCTTCGACCACGAGGGTGCACTTATGGTTCCTTGTAGGCCAAGTGAGCTCGAGTGGGTGTTAACCGAGACAAGAGCTGCTGATTCAGGAGATGATGATGTACACCGTTGGAGTTCTTATAAAAACATAGTCGAAAGTTATTGAGCCTTCGTACGTGTTCTTTCTTAATTTGATTGATTGATTAATTACGTAGATGTTGAAATGCCCAAATTTCTTTTTGCTTAATTTTTCCATATCTTGGAAAATTCTTTAACCATAGCTTAAGGATAATATGGTGGTCTAATTCATTTATTTTCTTTCATCAAATAGAAGGGAATTGTTGTACTTAAATGTGTAATTAGATCATCAAATAAGGATACCAATGGATCAGGAGGTTCTACACTAGCCATGATTATTAGCTACATATGAGACCATCTACCTAGGCCATTAGGCCAAGGTAGCTAATCAATCATTAATCCAAATGAATATCCCTCTAAATCACTAAAGCGTGATTAATTAAAGTCACATATTACTGTGGTGTCTCAAATGCTAAATATTAACTACTAACTCAGTGTTTAAAAAAACACAATATGGAAGATATATAGTAGGAGGCGGGGGAGGATATGAGACTTTCCTTCCTCCCGTTTCTAATTCTCCACCACCTCAACCATAAGTGCTAAGTTTCACTACTATACATACGAACGTAAGATTAGTCTAATCCATATCTATATCAATATCTATATCTATATAATATAGTAAGTAACACTCAATGATGTTTTTTATGGTTTTTAATTTGGTCTCAATATCTCGATTGTGTATGGAGAGGATTAAGATATAAACAGTTTTACCTCTACCAAAGTAGAAACTAGAAAGGCTCACTCCAGATTCTATCTACACCATTACACCATACATTCCTCAACCATCAAAATGAATACACTATCCCTTTTTAAATCAATTACTGAATAACAACACCGTCACCGCCCGTCACTGTACCGTCGCATTGTGCGGAGCTAAGACTAGTAGACAAAAGTCCGCCAGGATGGGGTGATCTAGTAACTTGTTGAAAACTCTGGCCTCTAGCCCACTGTCATTTGACACTGTTACAAGCATTTTCCGGCTCATTGTTAAAGCCCACTTGTGTTCTAGCCATTAAGCCATGCAGGTTACAGCATTGAAACAATGAGCATATATACAAAGGGTGAAACAATGAGCATATATACAAAGAGTGATATTTATACAACAAAATTTAGCCATCTATAACAAAGATAAAAACTATATCACGTAGTGTACAACTTTATAATGCAGGATTTGTTGTAGATTGCTAAAATTTGTTGTAGCAATATCACTTCCCTATATACAATTAAAATGTCTATTCATGAGCGTTGAGCCAAACATTAAGAAGTTGGTTTAAAATGGTACTAAATATAAATTAAATATTTAGGGTTATTTACTAAAAATTATTAATTGAAAATAAAAAGCTATAAATTAGTGAGACATTTTTAACAAATATTAATATAAATACTAGTATCTCTAAATATAAATAAAATAGAAATCTTAATTCTAAAATTGAGAAGTTTGGTACATTGGATAAAACTTAACTTTTAATTAAAGTCATTAGATCGAATGATGATGTCATATACCTTTTATAATTTTTTAGATTTAATTTAATAAATTTAAATATGGTCATTAATTATGAAAAATAATTTTCTACACTTTATAATTATAAAAAGTATCTAATTTAATGATATAATTATGAAAAATAATTCATAAACTTTATATTATGTTTTAAAAACATTTTTTTTTATTTTTGGTTTTTTTAAATATATGTTTTAATCATTAAACGTAATAAATATTGGTTATAATTATAAGGATTTAACATATTTTTGATATGTATATAGTGTCTAGAATAATCAAAAAATAAAAAGTTATAAAAATAACAACATCACCAGTTTTCAACATTTTTATTTATATTTGTTAATTTAATCAAATGATGCACATATAATATGAAGATTAAATATATGGATATAATATATATATATATATATATATACACATCAATTTAATCTCTTATCTAGAGGATGGTAATATAAGGTTGTTAGGTACCTAAGCTTAGGTGTGTAAAACACTCACATATAGATTTTTAATCTATAAAATTCATGAGGGCACAAACATTTATTAATTAATCAAAAAATATCAAAAAAATTATTATGTAAGTGGTTACACACTTAAGCTTAGGTGTCATACAACATTATATTCACTTTTCCCATATATCTAAATCATGTAATTGTTTTTCCACAAATATTTAAACTCATTTAATAATATGTGAGTATGACATTATTGTTTTCATCACCTTTTATTTACAATTTGTAAATATACAATATCATGAATTATTAGTATTTTATCAGTTATATATGTCTATCTGCGTATTACGCGGGATATAATATAGTAATGATATATTTAGATAATAATTATTAGGAATTTTAATTTTTATAATTAAACTAAATGGTGACATAAGCGAGAGTCATTTTGATGAAATCAAACGATATGATTGATCAATAAGTCATTACCTCAATTGTTTTTTAGTATAGATTAAGGTCTGATTCTTTTTCCGAGTCATTAAGTGTTGAATGTCTTAAGTGACTGAATGCATAAATAATGTCTATATATATATAATAAACATAAATAATTGACCGTTATTTTTATTTATTAAGTTAAAAAACAATGATTTAATAACTAAATTATTAATTATTATGTTTATTGTAAAAATAAAACAGGACCTGAGATTAAGATGTGCACACTTCATGAATTATTTTGACATCTCTTATTTTATTTTCATATGTCCTATAAGAGGATATTTAAGTATGTTAAGTATATCATTATTCGTCCATTTACTACATGTTTTCTTATTCTGAAGTCGGTATAATATTTTCGAATCACCGAATAACTAATGAGGAAACATTGATCAACAGCCTAAAAAGAATTCAACCTCGATCAGTCTAGAAATTAAGAAACGCTTGAGATAAAAATAAGTGTCAGAAATAGAGTTTTTTGCACCAATTTCATCACTCACTATATGGACAAAGAAAGAAATTTTTTTCTTACCAAATTGGTTTCACCCCTTAAGACTTTCCTATATTGGAACATAGGTTTTTCCTAAAATAAAATTTAGCCGTTAGAAACCTCAAGATAAAAACCAAATCTTCCATTAGATTTCATCAAACTTAAGACTAGATTTTCATTCATTCATTTTGAAGATCTTCATCTCATACCATATCATATATATTTCTCAACTTCGATAAAATGACCACTACTACTCGATGTGCGGCTTGCAAGTATTTTAGAAGAAGATGTTCTTCAGATTGCATTTTTGCACCGTATTTTCCTGCCAATAACCCTCAACGATTCGTTTGTGTTCATAGAATATACGGCGCCAACAACATTGGGAAAATGTTTGAGGTAAGTCGTGTTTCCATTCTTAAAGTTGATGCATGGTTATTAATTACTCGTACTAGACATGAAAAGTAAAGCATTTTTTCTGCTTTTTTATTAATTGACATCATTGTGTATAGGGATTTCCGGAACAACTACGAGGGAATGCAATAGAATGCTTGTGTTATGAGGCCAAATGTAGAATACAAGATCCTGTATACGGGTGCGTTAGCATAATATCATGGTTACATCGCGAAATTCATTTAGCCCAAACCCAACTAGCAAAAGCTCAAGCACAAATTGCTTTACTTGATCCTGGTGTTGAAGTAGCGATAACGACACCAAGATAGGGTAAGTCGGTGCTTTAGTAAAATGGCATTGATCATGGCCTAGATGACCCTTGTAGAAATGCTTGGTTCTAATAGAAATCGTTGTTAGTATTACCATTCTTAACTCTACTAAAAAGTGTTCAGTTTTATGATTTATTACATTTTGTGCTCGGTCATAAGAACTTTTGTAACGTACAGCTGATAACTTTTTGCCAAGCAAAATTATTTTGGTTATCATATGCAAATTTGATTACCATCTTGAAAATGCAACTAATCCAAAAGTAAAAAACAACCAATTCATGGAGCCAACACGACAAACCTTGCTAGCCACAATATGAAGTTCAAAAAAAAAAACACACCCACTTTTAGGCCTTATAACCCCGTCCTACGCATCTAATAAATAAGGACAACAAAAATGATAACGAGCTCTCGAAGCAAAATAATGGTACAGAGGGTGAATTTACTGTTAAGAAAGTGTGGGAGGATTTTAAAGAAAGTGTTAATGAGGTGCAATGGGGTAAAATTGTTTGGTTTACTCCTAGTCACATGTTCAAATTATGGTTAACTGTGCATGAAAAATTACAAAACAAGGGACAGAATATCGATGTGTAATAAAGATGCCACTATGGAGTGCCACTTCTGCAAGTCTTGTATGGAGACACATGAGCACACATGAGCATTTGTTCTTCAATTGCAGCTTTACAAAGATTGTTTGAGAAGAATTGCTGAAGGTATCTATAACAGGGATTTCAAGTGATTGGACTGATTATTTCTAGTTTCTACCATGTCCTAACTAAAGTGCAAGAATAATGTTGTAGCTAATATGGTAGGAAGGCTTGTTCTTGGAGCTACTGTGTACTGTGTATGACAGGAAGGAAACGGAAGATTGTTTAATGGAGAAAGGAATGAGAAAGCTGTAAAAGAAATCATTATGGAATTGAAGCTTACGAAAACTACTAATGTCATTAAAGAGTTTAAGATGTGGGCAATACAGCTTGATTTTGAGGATAGGGATTAGACTTGGCTTTAATGTGGTTTGTAAGTGCTTGCGAGTAGGATCAAAGAGCTATGAAAGATGAGGATCCTTGGTCCTCAAGCACTCACTAAATTTGACTAATCCGTAGGTGATGTTTCCATGATATGGTTTACTTGAAGTAAGATTGGGCGGACTGGTTGTATTGTTAGATGAATTTGCAATTAGACTATCGTATTAGCTTGTTCTGCAAATAAGAACAAAGGCACAAAGCTACCATACCCTGAAAAAACAACTGAACATTTTAACAATGACTCCTATTCAAGCACATAGAAATGAATACAAAATCCAAATTTAGCTTTAGAAGTAAGTCATTACACTCTTGAATAAAAATTGTAGCAATCATAAGTAGAGGGGCCGAAGGCATATATGTTTGTTGCTGGTAAACTAAATTCAAAATATAGTGCACAAAAACAAACCTAAATTTAAAAGAGAAAAAAAGAAGTCCACAAAGAGAAATGAAAAAGGTTCAAAAGCACCTAAAAATTTACCAAAGGTAATAGTGCCCATCATTCTCTTGCAACTCCTTTTTGGCTTATAATCATGGTCCCACCTCAGCATGTAACCATGTATGACAGACCATTCACTTGACTCGATCCCCATCCCAAGTACCATAATGATATGGCTCTTGAGCTTGGTATAATATGGAGCCTATAATAGTAAAGCCACCCTGACTGACATACTAACCAGACAGACCAGACTTGGTCCTCAAGTGCTCCTTGAAACCCATAATATCACCATTCCATCGCGTTATAGCTTGATTTTCACACACCCAAATCTCACGAGCCACCTGGTTTATGAGACGAAAGTCGTGACTAACAAGTACCATTCCACCATCCCATTCATTCAGAGCCTCAGCTAGCGAGTCAATTGTCTCAATATCCAAATGATTAGTCGGCTCATCCAAAAGCAGCATCTGAGGTTGTCTATAAGCTAACCAAGCAAATATCACACGGCTCTTTTGACCATCTGATAAGTTCTTCATAGGCATCGTTTGTGCTTTTCCAGTAAGTCCAAATCTACCAATAGCAGCCCGCATCTTTTCCTCTTCATTACCAGGATACTCTCTCATCATATATAACAACGCCGACAATTCCAAATCAAGCTTCTCAGCCAAATGTTGGTGGTACTGAGCTATTTTCAAGTGGTTGTGACGCTTCACCATGCCATCAAGGGGAGTCAGCTCCCCCGTCATTAGCTTCAGAAGTGTACTCTTACCAGCTCCATTGGGTCCCACCAGTGCAACACGGGAATCCAAGTCAACTCCAAAGTCAAGACACTTGTAGATGAGGTTATCAGGTGTGTAACCAAAAGAAACCTCGACAAACTGAAGAACAGGTGGTGGAAGCTTACCCACGTCAGTAAACCGGAACACAAGAACGCTGTCACGAGACACCTTCTCAGTCAGACCACCACGTTCCATTTTGGCTAGAGTTTTCTCTTTGCTCTGCGCCTGACGAGCCAGTTTAGCAGACCCGTGTCCGAAACGGGCTATGTACTCCTTCATGTTAGCAATCTGGTCCTGCTCCCATTTGTATTGTTTCATCTGATTCTCTTCAAGTTCTGACCGGGTCTGAACATATTGGTCAAAATTACCTGTATACAACTTCAATTTCTTGCTTTGCATATGTATTATGTTGGTGCAGACACCATTCAAGAAATCTTGAGAGTGTGATACTACAACGAGTATTCGTTCAAACTTCTGCAGGGTTTCTTCCAACCACACACAAGCTTCGAGGTCTGCAATGAATCATAATTAGATTTATATATTTTCTATAGATGGCAGCTTTTTGCACACCACAAATAACACAACATGAAAAAAGGAACAACCGGCCTACAATTGGGTCAAAAACAGCTTGCACGTCACTGAACAGGTTTGTATGTATTACAGTTTGAAGTCAAACAGATTGACCAGAAACTAACCATATTACCAGATATGAACCGTGTATATTCCTATTAACAAAATGCTGAGTCTCAGAATGTGTTTGCTAACAAATGAACGGGAATCCATTTACTTAAACGTATTGCTAAGCTGTATTCAGGTTCTAAAATCAAGTATGGGTCTTGTTCAGGTTAAAACAGAATGACCAATAAAAGACTCTGGCTCGCATTGATCGCAATCTGATGATCACTCTTTTTTTCTCCTAAATGTTGAAAAGAAACAATAACCTACCAAGATGATTTGTGGGTTCATCAAGCAACAAGATGGTCGGGTTCATGAACAGTGCACGTGCCAAAGCGATACGCATTCTCCAACCACCAGAAAAGTCTCGTGTTTTCTTTGCTTGCATTTGCTTGTTAAACCCTAGACCATTTAAGATCTCAGCAGCACGTTTTTCTGCAGTGGATGCATCCAAGGCATCTAGACGTTCATAAATAAGATCAAGTGCTTCACCACCCCCAGCATCCTAAATACAAGACCAAGAGCAAATGAAATAAGATAAAATTCATCCTACTCGATATATCTAAACAATAAGTTATGTAAGTACCTGTGCAGCCAAACGCTCAGCTTCTGCTTCTAATCTTATCCTTTCATCATCACAGTTCATGACAGCTTCGAGTGAAGACATATCAGAAGCTTCAATTTCTCTAGTGAGATGGAATATATCCATTTGCTCAGGAATTGGAAGCTCTCGCAATCCAATTGAAGTAAGAAGAGTTGATTTCCCACAGCCATTCAATCCAAGTAAACCGTACCGTCTATATAACAGAAACATAATCAAAAAACGTTGATGTATTTCGGAAAAAAAGATGCACCAAAAAAAGAATGGCACAAACCTTCCATAGTTAAGCTCCAGCTCAGAATCAACAATGAGATCATGCCCATGGAAAGTAAGTGACAGAGACTCTATCTGCAATAACAATCTAAAGGTCAGATTAAAGACTGGCGCTAGGGACACCAAAGATTGAGTAGATAGCTCCCATAGACAATGAAACCTATTTAGCAAAATTTCAAGATTACAATAATAGCGTGCAGTAAATGCTTGAGACATGCTTTTAGGGTTTGTAACTCTCTACTACTAAACTACAAACATTAGCAACAAAAAATCTATAAAAGCTATTACGTTAAACTAACCTAAAGATTCCCTCTACACATAGAATAAAGTGCAGTCTAGTACAAATAAATATGCAAACAAACAGGTAAGTTATTAAAACAATAGCACCAAAAAATCAAGGACAACACAAGCTTGACGCCATACGGTCACTACAAAAGCAACATGCTCAATTATTTTCTTAATAAACAGACATATAATGCCTTGGTTACTTAAAACATGATACAACAAACTAAATAATCCCAATCTAGAATTATAGAATTTTTTAGTGTCATTCACTAAATAGCCAAAAACTATCAAACCAACCGAAAGACGCCTAAAATCTATGCTGATACCAAATTCTACAGTATTTGACCTAATACAAATATGCTACATGCATTAAATTAACACGCAACACATGTAAACTGTTAAACAAAATAATCATCAACTAAATTAGGATACATGAACCCCTAAATTTTATACAATTAATAAGGATCCAAATTTGACCTATATATACAGGCATATATGTATGCATATATATAATAAAAATAAAAATAAATAAATCATACCCTAATATCCCTAGATAAGGGATGAGAACAAAGAACACCAGTACAAGTCCGATCAGAAATAACGAGATTCCCCATCCCGTTTGACAAATTATCGGAGCTGGAGCTGCCGTTCATCGTACCGACAGCAGCCGCCTTGGCGGAGGTGGCGGCGGCGGCGGCTTTACCTCCTCTCTTGGCAGCGGCGGCTGCCTTCTTCTGGAGAGCCTTCTTTTTACTCGCATCTGACACCATCTGTAATTATCATCCATCCAAACACAAATTAAACAATAATTAATAAAGAAGAGAAAAAATAGAGGGAGATTAAATTAGACGAGATCGGTTACCTTGAGATCGGAAAATGGAAGGGGATCTAGGGCTTTTTGATTGACGGCGTTGGTGGACGAAAAAAAGGCGCCGTTTGGTAGGTGTGTGATATGAGAGGCCCTCAAAACACAGATATATGAGGGTTTCAAGAAGAAGAGGAGGATTGGAAAGTGAGGTTTCCGATATTTATATTCTATTTTTTCTATTTTATTTAGATATTTAATTTATTATTATATTAAATACGTTAGTGCGGGGTGTTTGGAATCAGAGATTACACGTGTTGAAATTCAGTTTCACCATCTTGGATGTTTTTTGTTTTTTTTTTTTTAAATTTAAACAAATTCCCTAGGGCTTCATTTAAAATGCATAAATTTTTTTATACATTTCCATATTAAAAGGTTACTCCGTAAGTATACAATTAATTGATGCAGCTTGACAAAAGCGTTTACGGCTTTGTTTAGCAAAACCTTTTTTTTTCTTCAAAGACACGAGAAAAAGGTACCTGCGCGTTGCGGCAGTGGTGGTGACGGGATGATCTACCTGACGGGCTCCACCCTTAGCCGTACGGTCTCCGCCCTCGGATTTAAAAATTCATCAAAATTATATCAAATGACCTCTCTAATGAAAAAATAAATAAATTTTAAGAACACCATATAACTTTAGAAAATGACATTTTTTGTATCTCAAGTTGGTAGCTTTTGCACTTTTAGTCTCCAACTCAAAAAATTGCAGCTTTCATACTAGTTTTGTGTTTTTTTCAGTTTTGGTACCACGTTCATACGGCGTTAATTTTTGCCGTTGACACCCACACGTAACGAACACGTGAGGGGTATTTTAGTCTTTTGACCCCCTCCTTTTGAGAAAATTACACTTTTGATACCTCAAGTTGTCAATTTTTTCACTTTTGGTACCTCAAGTAGACAACATATTTTTATTACACTCTCCAATTTTCATCTCACACATTAGCATCTATCAAATAACACACACTCAAAATCAACACACATTGCGATCATCCATATATCCATGTATACCTATATCTCTATACCATACCAAATCCAATACATAACACATGCGTAAATAAATTCAAATTTCTTATATGAATCATACACCACCAGAATGGGTTGTCAACTATCTCCCTCCCACCAGGCACCACGACCTCCACCTTAGCTAGAGATTCAAATCTAATTTCGTTTATAGCAAATATATTCATTTGTAACATATTCCGTTCAGATCTCGTTTGTAGTAGATTCCAATCAATTTTTGTTTGTAGCATATTCCGATCGAAGAATAGGGTAATTTAGGGGTAAGATGGTTCTCAATAATATGAAGAAAATAGATCAATGGTGGGTGCGTATTCCGGCGAGATAAGTTTTTCCGGCCATCGATCCACCAATGCATTCAGTTCCTCCACCACCACCTGTAATTATACCGACACCATATAATATTTCAAGAATGGATACACACCATTAAGTGTTTTTTTAAAAGCTGTAAAAAAAAAGTAAAAATAAATCATGTGTGTTGATTTTTGAGTGTGTGTTGTTTGATTGATGCTAACATGTGAAATAGAAATTAGAGAGTGTAATAAAAACATGTTTGTCAAAAGTTAAAAAATTGACAACTTGATGTACCAAAAGTGAAAAAAAATGACAACTTGAGGTATCAAAGGTGTAATTTTCTCAAAAATAGAGGGACCAAAAGACTAAAATACCCCTCACGTGTTTGTCACGTGAGGGCGTTAACGGCAAAAATTAACGTCGTATGAACTTGGTACCAAAATTAAAAAAAATACAAAACTTTAGGTATGAAAGCTGCCAACTTGAGGTACCAAAAGTGTATTTTCTCTATAATTTATCGATGTACGATTTTTGAGAAAAAAGATTCCGAATGAATTAGACGAATAAAATGATTTTTGTATGAGGGAAAAAAAAATAAGTGGTTGAAATTTGAGAAGAGAGAAAATGTATTATAGTTATTTGGGTAAATTACAAATATGGTACCTGGCGAATTCACTAGATTTCACCATTCATACCTAATTGCAAAAAATTACCCGAGACCTACCCATGGTTTGCAAATTTTCACAATTGACATACCTACGGCTAACGGAGCATAACGGATCGCTAAATATGGTCATGTGCCTAACATGTGAATATGTAAATGACTGTTTTACCCCAAACTATCCCCCTATCTTCTTCTTCCACTTTTGTTTTCCCAGATTCAACATCCAAAAATATTAAACAACCCAATGCTTCTTCATCAACATTCCAGAACTTCAAGCAACAAGATCCAAAACCCGAGATCCAAAAAGAACAAATATAGCCTCTCATTATATTTTCACTTTTATATAACAAGAAGTCTGGATCTATATCAACGATCATCTAAGAAAAGTAAAGAAAAAAAAATTGAATCTTATACCTATGAAATTCAACCGACCGCTTTCAATATAAAATCAATAAATCCAAACCCAAATACAATTCATACCGTAAAAAAACAATCACATATACAAAACATACATATATATAAAACACGTACACAATGAATATACTTTGTTGCCACAACCGGAAGAAGCGGACATTTTTTCCGACGATCTAGATCACAACAACTGTTGGGTAGGGTTTAAGCAGAATTCAATTCAGAGTAGTTTGGTGAAAATTTCAAGTCTTAATTCATAAAAACAACAAAGTTATCATCATTTTAATCCTTTCGGCGAACGGGCATAGTCTCAATCTGCTTTATTTTTGCTGAGGGTTTGTTCGCGGTGTGATTGAGAGTGTTTTGGTAGTGGTTTCGAGTTCTAATTCGAAGTACCGAAAGAGTTATCGGTTTTTGACGTTTTCCAACGAGTTTTTTTTGCAGATTCCGGCGAGGTTATTATTATCATCTAACTGGAAGAAGAACGTACCTTTGATTTGATGAGATTATTTTTGTTTGGACGACTGGTTGGCTGAATGGTTTATCAATCAAAAGCCCAAAGTTTTTAAATATCTCCCCAACTTTCATCTTTCAATAATTATTATGTTTTGTTATTAATATTCAATTTACTGCATTCTACAAAAAAAAAAATAGAAAAATCAAAATATGAGATGTTGATATTTAGATACAGATATAAATGAGAAAGAGAAAAAGAAAGGGTAGATAAGGGGTAAAATAGTAATCTACCTTGTCATGTGAGCGACACATGACCATATTTAACGATCCATCATGCTCCGTTAGCCGTAGGTATGTCAATTGTGCAAATTTGCAAACCATGGGTATGTCTCGGGTAATTTTTTGCAATTAGGTATGAATGGTGAAATCTGGTGTATTCGCCAGGTACCATCCTTGTAATTTACCCTAGTTATTTTAGATAAATATAAACTAGATAAAAAGGACATTTTCGAAATGTAAATGACTTAAAATTTAAACATGGGCTATTTGTTTTATAATATAGTATAGATATGAAATAACTCAACTCGTACATGCATTTCTATTTTCTCATATTCTACTTTTTAAAGTGATGAGTTTGAAAATACTGTATTTTCCCATAATCATTTGTTATGGTTCATTGTGTACATCTTGTAGTATAAAATATATATAAGGTTTTATCATTATATGATAATCTGTTCTTTGATGTTTACCAATTGACTGTTAAAAATACATATTTTTATAGGCTAAGTTTCCATCGACAATCTTATTTCAACTTTATTCTATTTTTGTTATGGAAAACAGATTTATTAAATTGAGTAATGTATATCAGTAACAAAACGTAATCACAGGACGCAAACAAAAGTCAACGTGGGTTTGCAATAAATATATATTTGATATGGCAAATTTTTACCTAACTATCCACAAAATAATGATTTGTAATTAGAAATTGAAGATTCAATGCAAGTATATGAAATTAACGCAACCTTTCAACACGACAATTGAGCGAACTAAATCTTTAATGCAATAGTAAGTTTTATAAATATTTTAATATGACATTTAATTCGTTACAACTTTCAATTTAATAATAATTAATAATAAATAATACTTCAGTAAATTTTGCTTTATTTAGAATTTACTTCATTTTTAGTTTAAATTTATTCTGTAGAACGAAATTTCACCAATAAGAATAAGAATTAAATAATTATATAATAATTATAAATAAATAAGGATCGGTTAATTCAATAAGAAATTGAAGTTAGCACATGATTTTGTTAGTATCACCCAACCGAAATCCAATTTAATTGTTTACTTATTTGTAGTCTTGGTCTTTTACAAAGCATGTCTCGGTCTACTTCAAACTTTGAAGTTCCTTTTCTAGACTTTCAAGATCAACTGAGGTTCGGCCTTGTTCAAGATTGGATCAGTCTTTTTTGTGTAACTTGAATTTGTTTTTTAATTACTGTACGCATGATCAAACAGTGCATTGTACATACTAAAACACATAACTTTGGTGGTGAATTACAACATTGTAAACTTGTGGTGGGCGATAAAACTAAGAACTCTAAAAATAAATGCCGAAAGTGAAAAAGTCCATAAGTATTGCATCAAAAACTTCAAAAACACAAAACTTTGATGTTAAAATACCAAATGAAAACATTAATGAGGATAAAAATAAAAAGCTAAACACTCGGTGGTCAAAATAGAAAGGCCCGAAACTTTAACAAAATAAATTTTAAAACACAAAACATTAGTAAAAGAAAAAGAAAAGCTAAAATAGCATTATCATTATCATTACTTCTTATTAAAACAAACCACCTTTCCTGGGGTTTTTTTATTTATTTATAACTTTTGATCTTTAAAATACCTACAATACTCTTACGAATATAATTAATACCATTTATGAGCCTATCAGATATCTTATATACTCTTAATAACAATAATCAACAACATATACCACTTTAATTAATAATACTAGCACGGTACCCGCACAAATGCGGCGGTGGTCATGGAGGCGACAGTGTGGTGGTGGGGAGACTGTTAATGGAGATATTTTAAAAATTAAAGGACTGATTGTGTAATTTAATCATTAAGGGTGTTTTAGACAATTCATCATGTAACTTTCAACATGAGGGCTACTCTTTTTCTATACTAATAATATTAATTATCACACTCGCTCTCTCATAAAAGTGTTAGATGCAAAAATACGATTTTACCCTTAATAAATTAATTTACATGATCAATCCTCTATCTTCTAAATTATTTCCACTAGCCCTTTACATCAATTATATTAAATCAATTATTTACACATACCCACCACCAACAGCTCGTCACCACCATGACCGACGTCACCACCATCAGTCGTCGTCACCACTAAACCGTCGTCGCATCGCGCGGGTACAATGTTAGTATAATATAGTATAGAATGTATAAAATTATAGATAATTACACTACCCTTTTACGTTAATAACATATAGTTCTACACAGTCTTCGTCATCGCCGACATCACGCTGTCGTCGTCACCATCGTCATCGTAATGTACAGGCAACTAGTCGAGTTGATGGCATTTTATTTTAAACAGTGAGTTGATGGCATAACAAAGACACATCTTTCCAAATTAATTGGCTAATTACATTATTTCATTTAGTTTAGACAGTTTTTTTTATTTTTTAAATTGACTTTTATTCACCAAAAGACCACCCACCAAAACAGTGGGAAGGTCACCAAATATGTACAAATTTATACAATGTCAAAACAACACCATTTGTCCCATGTAATCACATCCTTTTTCTTCTTAACTCTATACCATAAGAAGCTAAGATCTTTGATGTTCTGTACAATCTTCTCAATGTTTGGTTTTTCTTTGTTGAACACAGTATCATTCCTAGTCTTCCAAAGAATCCACCAGGTTATGGACACAATTCCTTTAAAGGTCGACCTCCTTTCCTTGCAAAAACCAGTCATCTTATGAAGCTCAAAGATGTCTTTAATGTCGAACAGGAACACCGATGGCGACTTGCACCACACCCCTACATGATACCACACGTCCATGGCCATCGTGCACGAACAGAAAAGATGTTCCACGGTCTCTTCTTCGTTGTTGCACAAGCCGCACATCAACGAGCCGAAGTTGCAGTTGCGAATCTTTAGAGCCATGCAAGTGGGAAGACGATCCAACTCGACCCTCCACATGAAAATGTTGCATTTTTTTGCTACCCACTTAGACCACTTGAACACAAAGTTGTTGTTGGTATTCTGCTCGCTTCTAATGATACCTTTAACCGTCTTCACTGAAAACTCAGATTTCTTTTCCCCGTTCCAAACCCATCACAGATAGCCTGACAAACTTTGCTGCTAATTTATGGACTCCAATTTTTGATATATTTGGTGCATTCACAAATACGAGAGTAAGTACCCGTGTGTTACGGCGGTGAGATGGTGGGGTGATAGCTAGGTCATAGAGTGTGATATGTCATAGAGTGTGATAGGTCATAGGAGTTGATATGTCATAGAGTATGATAGTCAAATGCCTTAGCTGTACGGGTTCCGCCTCGGATTTTAAAATTCGTTGAAAGTATATCGAATGACATCTCTATTGAAAGATCATGATATTTTAAGAACACCCATATAATTTTTATAATTTATCGATGTACGATTTTTGAGATAAAAGATTTTGAATGAATTGGAGGTATAAATGATTTATGGAGAAAGAAAAAAAATGATTGATTGAGATTTGAGTAGAGAGAAAGGATATTATAGTTATTTTAAGTAAATATAGAATATATAGGAGAGACATTTTGAGAAAATACTTAAAATCAATATTAAAAATTTAAATTCAATGTTGAAAATCTAGAGGTTTTTACTTTATAATATAGTAAGTATAAATATATATTTATGCACACAAACTGTTTGATAAAATGTATGATATCCCATACGTTACTGTGCAGCTTTTTAATCTTCTAATTTGAAAAGTCTTTTGTTTTATGTGTTTCTTGTATTTGCAGTGAACCACCATAGGATGACGGTTTTGAAGAGATACATTTTGAGGTTGTTCATGTCGTTAAAGTACATCACATCAAATGTTGTCGACAGGCACAATGGACGGATTGTTGCCATAGCTTCAACAGTGGAGCATTCTATTAAGAATTCTCTCAAGTGTGGTCGAACATGCAATGCCAAGGCTGCTACGATAGTGGGTGAGGTATTTAGCTATGCGGCTTAAAGTAGAGAGTCTTGGAATGGAACCAGGAAGAGCCATCCATGTGGATGTTAACCAAGAGATCGAGAACAAGGAGTTTAGAAACCGAACAAAAGTATGGGCTATTATCAATTCTCTGAGGAACAATGGAGTCAAACTCATAATTGATGAAAATGACACCACTTCTCGGCCTGGTTAAAGGTAATTTTAGAGGCGTCAAATTGATCGTGTAAATTGGGTGGGATAACATGATAATATTTGGTATAGGTTTCGACAAGAAGGGTTGGATGAGTTTGACAACAACTTTTGTCCAAAGTTCTAACTTGTTAATATATATAACCGACATGTGCCACATGATTACGATGATTATATTATGTAGTTAATAATCTTATGGAAAATGTTATGATTATAGCTTTCATATTAAAAATAATTTCTTCAATTTATGATAAATGTACAACTAAACCATTGGGTGATAGCCTAGTGACCATCAACCGTCATTTTATGATAAATGTTTATAGATTTTTTGCCAAAGACAAACTTGAGATAATCAGAGGATTATTAAATGGTTGAGATGCACCTGAACACTGAACACTAGTTTAACTAGGGGATTACTAGATACCAAGTGATACATGGGATCAAGAGGTTTCTAATTATTTATTTTTTTTTTTATAATTGTAAAACCATATTATGCCCTTTAACCATAGTTCTAAAGGTTGTAATAATATAATAAAGCCATAATCTTTTTTTGTAATAAATGTTTTATTGGGTTTTATGAATTAATAATCCACTTTGGTGTGTTTGCCTCAATGGGGATAAAACAAAACCTTTCATCTCCGAATCGAGCCATTCATAACTAAATGAGTAGAAAATTGTCAAGCTATTCGGTCCTAAGGCTACAATAAGTTTGTTTTTTGTTTGAATTTTAACCGTGAAACTGGATGTATGAAATCAAGACTCAAACAGGATGAGTAATTTAAGATGGACGAGGATACATGTTTGATTACACCTATTGGTTGGTACTTGGTACTATATAATTGTACTTTATACACTATCTTGGCATCAAAAGCCGGTGCATCTGCCACATATTTGTTCCAGTGAAATGGTTGTAACCGATCTCATAAAAATTACTGTATATGCGTACATGGCTATTGAAAAAGAAAGATAAGTGAAAGCCCCCAGAAATTCCGTTTGAATTATTGGATTTCATGATTTTGTCCTTAACATGACACATGTCAGTCATGTGATAGTACCATATACAGTAGAAAACTAGATAACTCTTTCTTTGTAATCTCACGCGTAAACGAAAGGGCTTTTTAGTTACCTTTCCAATACATTGGTCATGTTTTTTCTTGGAAGGTATGTGGTTTCACTTGATATGGTTTTTGGAAGAAAAACAAACAAGTTAACTTCAGTGTCCATCTATCAAATGTGCGGTTCTACAATTAGAAGCTAACCAATGTTAGATACTAGCTAGCCATGAACCATCTCATGTAACCAATGTGTAGAAGCCATGAATTTTTGTTCGTAATCCTATCATAATTAGGATATTTTGTAATATTAAATTTGAATCTTAATGTTTATTATCATACGTTTGTTCAAAAGTGTTACTGAGTAGTTGTTTGTTTATGAACAAAATTAAACGAACATGAACAAATTAATTCTTTTTTAAAAAACAAACATGTACACAACTTTATATTCGTTTATTCATTCATCATGCATTAAATTAAACAAACAAACAAACATAAACAAAATCCCGGTTGTGTTTGTGCTCATACTAGGGCTCCCTGTTACATCTTATTTGTAAGATGCATTACGATTCACATCGCCCATCATCTGGAGTAAAAGCACGACTGTCAAACACACACTCCCAAGTTAATAACAAAGACAATGAGATTTAAAAGTTCACTTCTTTTCAACTAGTGGAGTGGAAAAAAGTTAAAAAGACTACATGATAATAATTTTATAAAAGATAAAAGTGTAACACTTTACCTTTTCTTTTCTTTTTAATTTTAAGGAAAGTGAGAGACATTTTGATTTGTAAAGTCAACTTCCATCGAAAACGAGTCGTTGTTTGGAGGCATGCTTCACTACTCTTTTTAAAGAATTTTCCTAGCAGCCACCATAAAACACTCCACATTTTCTCTAATTAATCTTCAAAATTATGCCAATCATCTCCAATTTAATCTAACAACTTTAACTTTATTGATGATTTCAAACAACCATTATAAATAAATTCAACAACTACCCAAAGTCATTCACAATTCACATACAAGCATTTCACATATATCTATTTATCTCTATCAACTATAAGCATAGTGTTTTTAATTACACCTTTCCATCAATGGCAAAAATGAATCAGAGTAACAACAATGAGAAGCCTCCAAAGGGCGGTGACAGGAAAAACAACGATGATGGTACGATGACCGTTGTGGTTCTCAAAATCGACTTGCATTGCGAAGGTTGTGCAGGAAAAATTGCTAAAGTTGTTCGCACTCTCAACGGTACGTAATTCCTTTTTCTAAAGTAGCAGCACCAACTATCATACACTTATCCGTCTGTTTACAGATAATTTGTGTCCCGGCACATGATAATCTGCATTTAATTAAGTGTAATATTTTCACATTCTATACTTAAAAAACACTAGATATTAGATTAATCTAACGTTACATCAAATTAAGACATTTATTCATATTTCTGAAAAACGTTAAGTTTTATTATTTGACTTGGGACAAATATTAGCAAAACCGAAATTGAACATATATATATATATGTATAGGTGTGGAGTCAGTGAAGAAAGGGGACAATGAGTTAAAAAAAATAAAAGTGATCGGTAAAGTTGATCCGGTGGAACTCCGGCAAAAAGTTGAGGAAAAGATCAAGAAAAAAGTGGAACTGATATCTCCGGTAACCAAAAAGCAAAATGATGCTGGTAATGGAGAACAACCACCCAAGGAACCTAAACAGCAAACTGCCACCGCGAAAGACAAGAATAAACCTAAAAAGGTTAGTTGCTTACTTTACTTCCTCTGTAAAATCACTTTTTATATGTAAATAAATCATAATTAGATATTTTGTGTAAAACAGTTTCCGGTAACGACGACAGTATTCAAGATCTCATTGGACTGCCAAGGATGCATTGACAACATTCAAAAGTTAATCAGGAAAACCGATGGTAATAACTCTAGGATTATTTTTTTTTACAGATAATTAATTAAATCTATGTATAAGATTTTACTTCGTGTTAAACATTATGATTAAGATTAGCAAAATTCTTTTTTCAAGCCCGGGATTTGAAAAACGAAGAATATACTTGCAACAATAAACATGTTGAACATTTATTTTATTTTTTTTCACAAAAATAGCTTATTTTTTTCATAAAAATAGTTTATTTTTTTTCAGAGGACATATGCTGAAAAGTATCATAAAGTTATTATTTTTTCCCCCCTACACATGAAAATTTGTGAAGTGGAGCTGTCCCAATGTGGCAATGGTTTTAGCCTCACGGGTCTTGATTTTGGACAGGGTTTATTGAAATGTCAATAGAACGGAAGAAAGATTTGGTGACAGTTAAAGGAGGTATAGACGTTGACAAGTTGGTGGCAGCGCTCAAGGATAAACTGAAGAAGAAAGTCGAGATTGTTCGAGCGAAAGATGGCAGTGAGAAAAAGGGCAAGGATGGTGAAGGAGATGGGAAGGGTAGTGGCGGTGGGAAAAAAGGAAAGGGTGGTGAAGGAGATGGGAAGGAAAGTGGCGAGGATCCACAAGTGGAGCAGTATCAGTATTTTGTTAGTCAAAGTCAATACATATATCCTCAGTATGTAAATGTGCCGGAATATCCGTATGGTTACATGCATCCTCATGCTCCTTCGATGTTTAGCGACGAAAACCCAAATGCAGCTTGTGTTGTTATGTAGATGAACGAAAATGATGAGAGGATGAAATTGCAAGTTATAAACAAGTATAAAGAAGAGGAGAAACAGGGCTATTCAAGCAGTTTAGTAGAACATGTTTATCTCTTGTATTCATTTAGTTTGTTTCAATGAATGAATGAATGAATAATGATAGTACAATTATATGATTATAAACATGTATGCTTGTGATGGTCTACAGGTTGTGAAGAATATATACTATAATCCTTTGTACTTCTAGGATGTGGCTTTTCTGATGAACAATGTATATATATTCCAACTAATCCATTATCAGGTTTCCAATCACTAGTCTTACAACCAACATCAGTAGCATTATGATTAAAAGGGCATGGGGCCAAAATCTGCACCTTAAAACCCCAATCACTAGTGTCTGCGGATGTAATGAACATGCTTTAGAGCAAAATAGAAGTTAATTACATGCTCTAAACACCCGAATACATCATTACATAACATAAACAATCGGGCATAGTTCATTACATCCGAGTACATCACTGGCTATTACCATACTATCTATGAATATCATAACATGTTAAACATAGATAGTATTATGGTAAGTAATACCTTAAAAAACAATTTACTCATTTTGACAAAGTAATTATAGGACACACATGACACAACCACCAATTTTACTACTTAGGTACCATATGGGCTAAAAGTTAAGTGAATTCCAAATAAGGATCTATAGCTTTCACTGCATGAAGTTCAAGCAGATATTTCATAGTTTCTCTGCATACCAAAAATCAGAAAAGCAGACACAATAAACTCTTGTAGCTAAAGTGTGACATCCTTGATTATTTAAGAAATAAATACTATTACAGGAACTGCATAACAAGCACAAGAGATATAAATTTCATCATGCATTATAATATTTATATTCTTACATTTTTGATCGGACTTTTTCTATAAGTTCACGCCTTAAAAGTTTCCCTGAAGCCGACTTTGGAACACTGTTTACAAACGTCACCCGCTTCAATCTTTTAAAGGGTGCAACCTATATCATTTACAGTCCAATGAGTATTGCATGTTGGGTAAAATGACAAGATGATCATGAAAAAAAACAAATATGTACCTGATCGGCAATAAATTTCTTCACATCTTCTTCAGTCAATGAACTGTTTGCAGATCGGACAACAAATGCAATTGGGACCTCCCCAGCTTCCGCATCAGGAAATCTGGTAGAGGAAGAGTGTTTCTTTTTTATCATGATATATCAAATACTCGTATGTGATTATGGACTGGATTTCAAATGGTGTAAACGAGTAGCAAGTTTCGAGAGAGAAAAATATGCATTTTTGGGCTTACGGGATTACTGCAGCATCCAATATTTCAGAATGGGAAAGTAGAAGTGCTTCAATCTCAGCTGGTGCAACCTGTAAAAGTAAGCACGTAGATCAGATATCATAGACTCTTTTGTCACGCAAGAAACGCTTTGAAGTTGGTAAACTTTTTGCCCATTTACATATGACTCAGAACATGTTATAATGGTGATACAGACCCAATTGGGTTATTGGCCCAGCAGTTGGCAGGTCCGATCCAGCTACTGTTGGACTATCCATTTTAGGTGACAAAAAGGAAGTGGAAAACGAAAGGGGGCAGTTACAGCCTAGTAAATCAGGAGCAAAACTTTAGGGCTGAATTAGAGGGGGTTTAAATAAAAGGGTTAAAGTTAAAATTAGTGACTGCTCTATTTTAGTAGTATTTAAATTTCTCATATCCTGTTTTAGTTGGCCAAGTCTGGTTATATTTTTGACTATCAATATCAATGTTCTTGTATTCGAGACTAGCCCCTCTCGAATCGGGCTGCCTATCTTAAGCGTTTTATAATAATATTATGAATTTTCACATTCTATCATATAGTTTATGTTAACTAGTCAAACAGGTAACCATAAACTGGCTAAAAAGAAAAGGGATCAAACAAGTCAGAAGGGCTGAAAACTGAAAGTCATTGAGTGCAGATTTTTAGTGCATAAAACATAATAAATCCTTTAAAAAAGAAAAAAAAAGAGATTAGTATATATATACATTTTGAGATCTTATTTGGCACAATAACTGTGTATACGACTTTCAACTTTTCTGAAAACATTGTTTTAGTTGCACCTAACCAATTCCAACAACTGACCCTTTTGACCTCAATTAATATTGTTACGTCTTGCCACCACTAGAAAGAACCCATCAAAATAGAGATATGTATGACTGAAACATGTTCTACCTGAAAACCCTTGTACTTAATGAGTTCTTTGATTCTATCAACGACGAACAATTGACCCTCATCATCAATATATCCAAGATCCCCGGTATGCACAAAACGCATTTTATCTATTGTAAGCCGTGTAGCCTCAGGATTTCTGAAATAACCTGAAAAATTAACGAACAAGCTAGATTAAATGTCATGAATATTACCCCCTCTGTCCAATAAAGATTCCACATCCGCCTTCAAGTTTCAAATGAATAATCAAACTAGAGGCGGAACTTCAGCTCATTTAGCTTATGATGGATCGTTAGGCGGATAAAAGACAATGGTTGAATATAAAGTGACTCAAACGGATCAGTTTAAGGAGGCCCAAAATGTACTTTTGAATGCTTAAAACCTGCAAATTCTTTTGTCATATTATTACATGATTATTGAAATAACAAAAGAACTGTAATCACACTTAACACACTACTTAAGTAGTTACTGTATATGAGTATATCCGAAGAAGATTTCTTAAGATAAAACTGTTTCCGGTTAACCAGTCCCAATAAAATTAATCATTTTAACGGAACCCGCCTATTTTGCTACCTCTGAATCAAATGATTTAGACATGTCATGATAATAGAAGGAGCATACCTTGCATCATGTTAGCTCCTCGAACCCATATTTCGCCCATCTGGTTAGGAGGAAGAGCCTTGCCCGTATCCACACTGACTATTTGGGCCTCGACTCCTGGGATAAGCCTTCCAGCTGAACCTGAGTTTCGGGGACCCATATATAGACTCTCAATTGTTACAACCCCAGTCGTTTCGGTCATACCATATCCCTGTTGTACATATAGTTGCAATCAAAACCTCATAATAAATAACATGCTATAGATTTCTGGTTTTTACCACTTATATCAAGATTGAGAATTTGAGATAGTGCAACCTCATATGTCAACCATATTTCAAGATTCACAACTACAAAAAACACACAGGCCATATCAAAATTATACTAAAAAAAACTCTAACATGCTAAATTGAATGTTGGTCAAAAATTTAATTTGTCTCCTTATCATATAATTGAAGATTCATGTATAAATCACAACTTTAATGTGTGGTCTAGTGTCTACCCTACCAAACAAATATGATCCAAAAGCAGCACATGTGCATATACAAAACTACCATCAATCATCAAGCAACATTTTCAAATTTCACAATACAAAATCTAAGAAACAAAATCATAAATTCTACCTGAAGAATGGGAATATGAGGGAACTTCTTAGTACACTCCTCCATTAGTTCCTTCCCCAACGGTGCAGCACCCGACCCGATTTGTTTCAACGACGATAAATCAAAATTCTTAACTACATCCTGTTTAGCTAAAGCAAGTATAACAGGTGGAACAACCCACAAATGTGTAGCTCTATATTTCTCAACATTTTTCAACATCCCCACAAAATCGAATTTCGCCATCGATACAACAGTATTCCCTTCTTGTAACTGTGAATACAACACAACCCCAAGCCCAAATATATGAAACATTGGCAAAAAACACAAAAACACATAATCTTTCTCACCCATAAATCTTTGATCAGAAGTGATCATTTGTGAAACTGCTATGAAATTCCAATGACTCAAAATCACACCTTTACTTACACCAGTTGTCCCAGAAGAGTACAACAATGCTGCAGTGTCATCTCCTCGAATCGAAACTTTAGGCAATTCTGAAACTGACCCAGATTTCAAAATCAAATCTTTTAATGAAAAGCATCCTTTTCTTGAACACCCAGATCCAAAAAACACAACTGGCAGTCCAAAGCTTTCAACTTTATGATACAAATCTTCAACTGTGACTATAACTTTTGGGCAAGAATCTTTGATTTGTTTCGATAACTCGCCAACAGTATATTGTGGATTGACAGTGGTGGCGATGGCTCCAAGAGCGATGATCGAGTATAAACAAACTGGGTAATGGATTGAATTAGGGGCGAATATTAAAACGACGTCGTTTTTGGTGATACCCAGTTGGGTGTTTAAGGCGTGTGACAGTTTAGCGACGGTTGTTTTGAAGTCGGAAAAAGTAAGTGTTTCTCCGGTATCGGAATCAATTAAGGCCGGTTTGTTTGGATATGATGACACGTTGCGAAACAGGAATGAAACCATTGATGTGTTGGGTTCCGCCGGAATGACCAACGGTGGTCGGAGTGATCGGAATATTCCGTCGCGGCCATATCCTGATTTCTCCATTGACTCTGTGTGTGGTTTTTGGTTTACTTGCTTAGCTAAGTGAATACTACGAGTATATTGATAAACCCACTTGCAACAATAATTTATATTTTGTTTAATTTAAATGTAAATAATGATGACGATAATCATGATACTTATGTTTTTGTTCGTAAAAGAATGATACTTATGTTTATGTTTATCCATATATACAAATTTTCGTCACACGCGTCACTTGTTTAAAAAGAACGAGGGTGAGAATTGGTAGACTTTTCTTCCAAGAGTTTGAAATTCATTAGATATGCATGAAAGTGACTATAGCTTGCGTAAATTTGAGCCACAGGAGTCGTTATTATTAGGTAACTTGAACATCGCAAGTATTCAAACAATCGAGAAGCCAAAATTTGTGAACCAAAATTTGTGAACCTAGCTTGCTGCTAGTCACTATTATCTTTTAATATATATACTAGTATTCAAAATGGACAATTAATCTTAAAATATATTAATTAAAGCTAAAAATTAGAATTCAAGTATATTAAATTTCTATGACCAATATCATAATTTAATCAATACGCAAACTAAAAAAGAAAAAATATGAAAATTAACTCCATATAAATATTGATTTCAGTTTACTTTTTTTTTTCCAACTTTATGGTTAACATGTGTTAACTTAAGATATTCAAGATGAAAATTAATTATTTTTAAGTGTAAATTGGTGATGGAAAATCAAAAAGTATAATTAATTATTTTTAATTAGGGTTAAAGTGTAAATTGGTGGTGGAAAATCAAAAAGTGTAAGTTAATTATTTTTAATTGGGCTAAAGTGTAAATTGGTGTATGGGAAACCAAAAAATGTAAATTAATAATTTTAGATTGGGGTTAAAGTGTAAATAGGTGATGAAAAACCAAAAAGTGTAAATTAATTTAGATTAATATTAAAAAATAGATGATTAATAAGGAGGGAGGATTAGGGTCTAGGAGGGGGATTAGGGGTGCCAAGTCCTCTTTTAGTTATATTACTAGATTTTAGACCCGTGTCTAACACTGGACACGGGGTTTACGATATAATCAATATTACATCGTTATACATTTAGTTCATAATAGCTTATAATTTTGAGATATAAGATCCTAAGTGTTATACTTTGTAAATTGTAGTACAATAATCACATATAAAATGTAAATATACTTGTGATCCTGTACTTAACATTCAAGGATATGTATTTGATCATGATGCAGGACATAACATGAATAGGTCTATTTTCAATCACTTGTCCTATGATAATTAGATAACAATTAGGATTGTTTTTCATATTCTTTGATAACAATTAGAACTCTTGATTTGAGTGACGATTATAACTTTAAAAAACTAAATATATAAATATTGTAATTCTAAAATAAAATTATCATGTTGATTATTAAAATTAAATATATATACAAAAAAACTTCTCAAGTTGATGGTTAAAAATATATATAAGTTGAATTTTCAGGGCTCAAAAGTATAAATTATTGATGGAAAACAAAAAAATGTAAATTAATGAGACTTTTTTTTTACAAATTAATATAAATATTAATATAATAGTATATTTGGATAATGATTATTAGGATTTTTTAATTTATAGTTAATCTAAATGATGACATAAGCGAGAGTCAATTTGATAAAATTAAGCAATTTGATTGGTTAATAAGTCATTAGTTCAACCGTCTTATAGTATATATTAAGATAAGATTAAGATAGATAGATACAAGATTAATTTTATATTATGTTTTTCTGTTGGGCTATATAACTATTTATCAAATCAAATCACAAAGCACCTAAAAAGTGCTTCGAAAGGTGTCAGCAGGTGCGCGGAGCCCGGCATGTTCGCCCGCTGGGCCGAGTGTTCGCCCACTTCAGAGTCTTCGCCTTTAGATAACAAAAAGTGTCCGCCCCTTAGGTCGCCAAACTACGACGAGAGTTTCGCCTTTTGAAGCGCCAGTCGCGTAGATGACTCAAGGTTCATATTAGGGAAAGGACAAGATCTATACAGTTTAATTAATTAACCAAAGTATAGAATATGTACCTTATATTGGAGAGATTAAAACAAGAACAAGGTTTAAATTAACCTCTCTACGATTGCACACACAACGTTGGAACGTACGTATGCTAGTACTTGATCACGAACAAACAACCCTTTGTTAATACCCTTTCACACGAACCAAACAAAACCCGAAACCCTTTGTTTTTGTGTGGAACGACCGAAGCCAAGAGAGAGAGAGGAGGAGAGAATTTTAGGGTTTTAGAAAACCTTAATAATTGTGTGTGTGAAAAACTTAAGAAAAGGGTTTGTATTTATAGCCAAACTTTATCTTGAAAAACAAGTTTAGGGTTTTCTAAAAACCCTTCAAAGTGGCCGTCCCCCCCCCCCCCTCTAGGAATATTCTAGAGGGTTTCTTAAATTTTCATTTAATCACAATTGTCTCCTCCGTTAAATCCGTCAGTTAAGTACCGTTAGCTATTAACATTTAACAGACGACCGTTAGTTTTTCGTGATCAAATTAATTAATAAATTACATTTAATATATTAATTAATTATAGTTACATTCACGTTGAGGTGTGACCCCGTAGGCTTAAATACTGTTCGGACATACGTTCATTTTACGTGATCATATTCTAACAGCTCCCACTTGAGCTCGTAACGAATGAAGGTAATAACATTGGTTAGCGTATAGCAACACGCCAATGCTCCCGAAAAGATTTAAGTATTGTTTTAAACGGTTAAGTCATTTATTATCCCTTTGTTCAGATACCTTAGTTAAATATGAATATGGATCGAGGTCATTTCATAATTTAACGATTATGTTTCTCATTCTATAACTAATTAATGATTACCAAATATAATCGAGAACCATCTGGATTTATTTGGGCACGGTCATGCAAACATCTTTAATTAGTCCTAATGAGGGCGCCAAACGGTATCATGCTTCAATTTCAAATTGAAGGAACAAATCTAATATTGACTACACGTGTCAGTCATCATACTTCACGACACTTTCTGAAAATAGCCCTTTATGTACCCCCTTATTCAGGTGAGTTAGAACTACATCTACTAAGTGCGATTCATACATGCTGACCTACTTGTATCTCAAGTCAAAGGATCAATAAAAGTAACCATTTACGAATTTCACTTAATGACGATGATCCATAAAGTGATAATTCGTTAGTGGGGTAGTCCGATATGCATCCGCTATGGATATCATGTGAGTTTGGTGGGAACCATCCATTACATATTCCAAGAATATAACCAATCACTCACATTTGTCTTTGTTTAATTATATTCCCATATAATTAATCAACAATGGACAATTTAGAATATTTAATAATAAAATTTTCAAGAATTAAACATGCAAATATAGGACACAATTTAATATTGAGAGAAATCAAACATATCAAGTACTTTATTTCATTATAGAAAATATAAATTGTTTAACATCCCTTATCCAAATACTGAAACAACAGATTTACATGAAATAACTAGCTAATTTAAGTCCTATGCCATCGACATGCCTTTCAAGCTTGGGCCTAGACAAAGCTTTTGTGGAAGGATTAGCTAAGTTAAAATCTGTGTGAACTTTGAGTAAATTGATCTCCCCTAGTTCGATCTACTCATGAACATAGTGATATCGTGTAGCATAATGTCTGGCACCTTTCTGAACTCCGGGTTCGTTGGCAATGATTAATGCACCGGTATTATCACAGTACAAATCAGTGGGTAATTCATTTTAGGGGATCACGTCAAGCCCGCTAATGAACTTCCTTATCCAGACTGCTTCCATTGCGGCTTCTGAGGCGGCAATGTACTCTAACTCTGTTGCAGACATGGCAGCTGTGGTTTGCTTCTTGCTTTTCCAGTCCACAGCTCCTCCGTTCAGAACGAAGACGAATCCTGATTGAGACTTCGTGTCATCTTTATCAGTTTGAAATCCAGCATCACAGTATCCGGTCACTTTGAGCTTTAAGTCTGGATTTCCTCCATACACCAAAAATATATCTTTAGTAGCTCGTAGGTACTTCAGAATATTTTTAACAGCAATCCAAAGACTTTCACCAGGATTCTGTTGATATCGGCTAATGAAGTTTTGCGCGAACGCCACATCGGGTCTAGTGCATCTAACAGCATACATAATAGATCCCACAGCCGAAGCATAAGGAATTCTACTCATACGCTCCACCTCACTAGGCGTAGTAGCACCTTGTTTGACAGATAAACTAAGTCCTTCTTGCATAGGTATAGACCCACGCTTAGAGTTCTCCATCTTGAATCGCTTCAAGATCTTATCAATATAAGCACTTTGACTTAGTCCAATTAATCGCCTTGATCTATCTCGGTAGATCTTGATTCCAAGAATAAATGCCGCTTAACCTAAATCTTTCATGGCAAAACACTTTCCAAGATGGGATTTAACATCTTGCAACATTGGAACGTGTTTTCCTATGATTAATATGTCATCGACATATAAGACAAGGAAAGTAACATTACTCCCACTAGCTTTGCGATATACACATGGCTCATAGGGATTTTGAACAAAACCAAACTTTTTGATTTCTTCATCAAACCATTTATTCCAACTTCTTAATGCTTGCTTTAGTCCATAAATGGACCTTTGAAGCTTGCATACTTTGTTAGGATGTTTTGGATCAATAAAACCTTCCGGTTGATCCATATAGACTTCTTCAACCAAGTAACCATTTAAGAAGGCAGTCTTAATATCCATTTGTCATATCTCAAAGTCATAGTACGCTGCTATGGCTAAGAGAATCCTAATAGCTCTAATGTTCGCAACTGGAGAAAAGGTTTCATCATAATCAACACCGAAACGTTGAGTATAACCTTTCGCCACGTGTTAAAACACGTCGGATCGTTCAAATCGTGATCAATTCGACTATGAAAGTGCGGAATCCATTCATAATCGACTTTGAGGTTTCTGTATAATTAATGGACATATAAACACGAATTACATGAAGAATAAGAGATAAATACAGATGTAAAACTCATGAATATCATTAATCATATGAATATTACACCAAATCAGTATACATTTGACTAGCACGGGGTATAGATCTCTACCCCGTGCAAGATGAATAGTTTCTGTCTAGACCTAAACCATTTTTTCTCCAAATTGTAACCTAATTCTAGTATATATATAGGTTGCTTCACGGGCTGGGCTTCTATCTTGTTCATGGGCTTCGACTTCCTTCACACGAACCAAATGCCTCGTGTTGACGTCATCATTACCTCGTGATGACGTCATCACGACCTTGAAGACATCCTTTATTCTTCATAATCAACCTATAGAATTGCATTGCGACGGACAACAATAGATGCTCATAAATTGCATCTACAGACTCCCCCTTTTCCGTTGCAATCAATTCTAGATGAACTCCGATAATCAATAGCTACTGAAAAACCTGAATCCACTGGCTCCCCCTTAGCTGATGACATCGAGTCTTCTTGTTGAAACTCGATCTTCTAACATTGCATCCTGATCTTCAAACTGCAAAATCCCTGTCCCTCTATGACAACCAACTAACCCAACACATCTCATTGTAGTTCTCCCCCTCAACAGTTAACCACCTCCGAATTAAGCATTGCCACCTTCCACTTAGGATTGTCGCTCTCCTTGCCTAATCGACATATAATAGAGAAGTTGAATTTCCAACAATCAGCATCAAATCAACCAGCTATCACAAAGATAAGAAACTCTACAACCTGCATCACAAAAATGTAATACCATAGACCCTGTCTCAACTATAGCAGCATCAAAACTCCGTTTTGTATCTCCACGACTCTACTAATCACCTGAAGTCTTTCTTATCGGATCTTCCCTTCAGTTATATAAACCGCCAATCACATAAAGACCTTAATCTCGCAATGAAACTTATATATCGCCTGATTATTATCCTTACATCATGGAATATAGATAGGTTCAATCTTCAAATACTCAAACAACAAATAACCAGCTTCATCATTTCAATACTTCAACAAAGTTTCAGCTATGTCCCGTATCTTCATTGCTCCAATACTTCGACAAAAGCTTCCATAACTGCTATATAGAAGATCATTTATTGAACAGTGTTAATCAAGACTGAAAACACTATGATCTTCATTACTCGAGTATTTTAAAAATGACACTATCAATTTGTTAAGCCGAACAGAATAACTCTTTGATCACTAATCTGAGCTGAGTAACACTTTGAGTAACACCCTTGCTGCTAATATAACTCGAGTAATTGCAGAATTATTCTGAGAAATTCGAAAGAATCGTTATATTCCCCCTTATTTCTGCGTAAATTCTACAACCTGCAGAGTTTTGCTGAGAAAACCGAAGAAATCTCATCGAAGAACAACCTTGAAATTTTTATTCCACCGAAGAACAACCTTTTTTATTCCCCCCTTTTCTCTGCAAATACTCTGAAAATCAGCCTATCATAGGTTACTGTATCTCTCATTCTTGAGGTTCTTAAAAAATGCTTAGAGCTCACGACGTTTAGAGCTCTTCGCCAAACAGGGTATACCCGTTTTCCCTCCAAATTTTCATGGGAAAACACATTTACGTGAAACATTGGTATTCACGTAAATTTTTATTAATAAGACTGTGGGAAAATTTTGATAATTGCCGAAAATTTTCATCCAAAACGTGCCGAAAACGCACAAATGAACCGAAAATTTTTCGAACGCTACCAAACTTCAAATCTCCATGAATCATACCATTTTAAGACCATGGGCAAAAATTATTTTTCCTGTTTTTTATTTATTTTTTTTGGTGTTTCTACTACCTTGTTTTGTGTGCTTCTTTGAATATGGATGCACACAACTTAGAACCTCTTTACTCGATCTGTTTCTTGTTATAAGATTCAAACAAGAAAGTAGACATCTTCGTGTTAATGCAAGCACGTGGGACAAACCTCTACGTGATGGCATAAGCGCGAACTTGCTTCAGATCGACATATCATCTTCAACATGACGTCAGCGCGAAGTAAGGAATACTAAGGCATGGCGTAAGCACGAACTTGATATGAATTATGTGATTATCTTCGTGTGATGTCAGCATGAGGGAAAGTCCTCTTTGTGATGACGTATACACGAACTTGATCATAAAAATGTGATTATCTTCGTGGTGACGTCAGCACGAGGGAAAGTCCTCTTCGTGATGACGTATACACGAACTTAATCAAAATTCATGATATCTTGTCCATGAACTCGTGGTGACATTATCGTGAACTTGATCCACTTCGTGCTGATGTAAGCACGAAGTCGTGAAATACACGTGAAGAACAGAGTTCGTGCTGATGTAAGCACGATGCAAAACTCTCTTCGTGCTGATGTAAGCACGAAGTTACACACGAATTTCATCATCTTCAGGAATTAAGCCACGAATTCAGCAGAAAATCTTCAATAAAGATCGCAATTGAAAGCAAAATCGTTTCCCCCGCTCTGATACCACTTGTAAGGTGCCCTATTGTTGCGTAGATCGTAATAAGATGCGATTCGTCATGTCAAGAGTGCGGAATCCTCTTGAGATAACTAGATTGCTATTGCCTTTTGTTAATTAATAAGTAATTAATCAACCCAAGGAGATGCACAAGGCTTGTGGTTCGTGTAGAAGAACACATGAAGGAACAAATAACCTTAGATCGTAAATTCGTGAATAACTATCAAGAATTCGTCAATCATTCACCTAATTTCGTAGATTAGGTCTTGTATTTATACTAGTTACGTATTGGGTTGTGTGGGCTTCTGCCTTAATCGTGTAATTAGGCCTGAATTAACAATAAGTCAATTCACCTCGTGCTGACGTCAGCACGAGGGTAATCCTTCATGCTGATGACGTCAGCACGAGGGACGTGCCTTTGACTCTTTGTTTGACTTCGTTTGGCTCGTACATAACATCCAATCATCGTTTAAGTGTTCTACGACACTTATAAACCTTGATTCTATGTTCTTGTACCTGCAAAACAATATATAACACACAAACACAATACAAAACATAAATAGATATAATATTGAAGTTCAAACGTAATCATTAAATATCAACACAAGTTCTTATTTAAATGATTACAAACAAGTTCCTAAAACATAAACGATAATCAAATCTATATTGCGATTGTCACAATGAATCTGCATCTACAACACCTCTAGTAATAGAAGGTGCATAATGACAATTGTCTAGAACAATAATTAAACCGGAAGGAAGAACTAAATGAAATTCTCTAATCGCTTCAACAACTGCTGGTAGACCATTGCCCACTATCAACTGCAAAGCTTCGGGCTTCAGTTTCCTCCGTTTCATAAGCCCCTGTAATTCATTACAGATGTGAGTTCCACAACCAATGTCATAAACCCACGATTTACGCTTAGTTAAGGAAAATAATTCAATGGTGAAGATACCTGAAGTACTAGCGCCGCTAGTATTCTTCTTCTTCGAGTTCAACTCGGCAAGATACTTAGGACAGTTCCTCTTCTAGTGCCCGACTTCATTACAATAATGACAGCTCTGATCTTTAGCCGGTATACCCTTTTTCGTTAGAGGCATTTCATTGCCGTTGGCGATTGGTAGTTTTCTTTTCTGGACTTTTCCCCCTTGTTTGCAAGAACTTGGGGTGTTGGAACTTTCTTTGGAAGTTGTTTTTCATACTCAATTATCATGGCATGGAGTTCAGTAACGGTATCACCCGTCCCATGTAAATGATAGTTGCTCACAAAACTCTCAAAATCCTTAGAAAGTGACTTGAGAATTATTCCAATCATAAATGGAGGAGCATAAGCATTATTCAGCTTTTTCAATTTCTCAAAATACATTTTCAATTTCAGTATATGAGGTCCAACTGGTGTTCCTTGCTCGTGTTGTAGGCTAAAAACTGCTTTATGCAATTCATATAAACATTGCCTTCCAAACGCGGTATCGGTTGCACTCAACTCATTAGTTGCAGCACCAATTCTTGGAACAACTGATCTCTCCTCATCAAGGACTTCATAGTCATTTAGAACTATTCTCGGTCTATGAATGAGATCATTTGAGTTTTGTCCAGAAAGAACTTTTCTTTTAAACTTTTGCCGAAAAGTATTGGTGTTTGTGGAGGGATTCATTGCCATCTACAAAACAGATTAAGTTCAAAAATCAGTATTTTCGATAATCAATCCTTAAGAAATTAATTACCCAATGTTTATAAAATAAACAATTAATTTCATTAAGTCTAGGATCCCAATGACATGCAACCATTTCATCAGTTGATCTGCTAGAAATGATTACACTCAAAAGGTAAGTGACGATCAATAATTGCATTACAAGTGCAATTCCTAGAAAGTATGGGACCTACGTAAGACACTCGATTCATCAAGTGTTCTTTTGTAGTCATGTTTTGTCCCATCTTTTGCCACGGGTCAAGGTCTCACCGCTTAACTCGCTTTAAGTCGTCCAACTAAGAACGTGCAAAATTGACCACCACTGTGTACCAGTGAATGGGTTTCGCCATGCAATTGTCATTTCACCACTGTGTACCAGTGAGTAAAACAACGACCCCATGTGTCCTTGACAAATTGGATGGCAAATGACTTAAGTTTATTGGATCATTCAATTTGATATGTGATCAAAAGTTATATTTCGAAGATTCATGCATATCTTCTAAACATAATATTTAATAAAATCATTTGTATAGTCTTAGCAACACAAGAGAGCTCGGTAGCTCCATTTGAACGCACAAAGAAGCGCAAGGGCAAAGGTTTGCAATGAACGCAATTAAAAACCCGCTCTTTTAGAAGGCTAGCGCACTCCGACTTATACCTCTCTTAGAGTTTGTTCAAATGGGTGAGTCGGTGTATCTCAAGGTTGTAAGACTCCAATTTTATTAAAAAATCTCTATTTCGATATAACTTAGTCAAGTTTATATTTTCCAAAAACTATTTTGCATCACAATTTATATCTCAATAAATATGCAAAATAATAAACTTACTAAAAATACAACTTAACAATTAAGGTAAGTTACTAAATATACAACTTAACATTTAAGGTAACTTACTAAATTTCAACTTAACAATTAAGGTAATCAACCTAATTATGGTCACTATGGTATAAGATTTGGCTCCTCTTTCATAAGGAAAGAGACCACATACATCAAGTTTCCTTGATTGCGTAAGCCAAAAATATAATAACAAATTTATCTACCATAATTACAAGATGCTGATCTGGAAAATCCAGCAGCTTGTCGACCAATTCTAGCCCTGAAGAAGGCCGAACTGGGCTTAGCACAAAACACGAAAGTTGTAGCCCTATGAGTCATGCATCTACTGTCCAAAATTAGACTTCCAACTCATTACGGTTGATTAGTTATGCTCGTTTTAGTGAACTGGTGTCAAACAGAAAATCACACAAAGCATAATCACATTGTCACACAATTAATTCTTCAATTATCTAGCATAATAAACCCTAATGATCAAGATTTCATATCAATATATCTAAGTAAGAATCATGAATAATTTGCAATTTATCTAAGTAAGATTTCATATCAAAATTCATGATTTTTACTTCTTTTTAACCATTAAAAATAAAGGTACAACATATAAACATGCAATTTATCACATAAACATGTTTAATTAATCAAAACTTGGATTAGAAACCCTAAAAAACAATTTTTTTTATTTTCTGGAAAATTTCGATCCATATATATATATATATGTATATATTAAAACTTTTTTTCATATTTAAATAATGTAATTAAATTACAAAATCAATTTAACAATATATATATATATAATCGAAATTTTTTAAATCAAGAACCCTAACCCCCCTTCAAGTTTTGATTTATTGGTAATCAAAAAACATACATAGTAGGCTCGTGATACCATTGTTAGGTTATATAACTATTTATCAAATCAAATCACAAAGCACGCAACGGAAGACAAGATCTATGCAGTTTTATTAATTAACCAAAGTATAGAATATGTACCTCATATTGGAGAGATTAAAACAAGAACAAGGTTTAAATTAACCTCTCTACGATTGCACACACAACGTTGGAACGTACGTATGCTAGTACTTGATCACGAACAAACAACCCTTTGTTAATACCCTTTCACACGAACCAAACAAAACCCAAAACCCTTTGTTTTTGTGTGGAACAGCCGAAGCCAAGAGAGAGAGGGGAGGAGAGAATTTTAGGGTTTTAGAAAACCTTAATAATTGTGTGTGTGAAAAACTTAAAAAAAGGGTTTGTATTTATAGCCAAACTTTAGCTTGAAAAACAAGTTTAGGGTTTTCTAAGAACCCTTCAAAGTGGCCGTCCCCCCCCCCCCCCCTCTAGGAATATTCTAGAGGGTTTCTTAAATTTTCATTTAATCACAATTGTCTCCTCCGTTAAGTCCGCCAGTTAAGTACCGTTAACTATTAACATTTAACAGACGACCGTTAGTTTTTCGTGATCAAATTAATTAATAAATTACATTTAATATATTAATTAGTTATAGTTACATTCACGTTGAGGTGTGACCCCGTAGGCTTAAATACTTTTCGGACATACGTTCATTTTACGTGATCATATTCTAACATTTTTTACCTCTAAATTACCCAAAGATAGAAACTATTTGATTTATACGTAACAATCGTGAAAAAACGAAAATAGCAAGACATGCTGCCCGTAATGTTAATGCTTGATACCATGTGTAAACACTAATTAAACAGACGTTGGGTATATAGCTATCGGACTTTTGATTCCTAAAATTAGGTTCTAACTTTAATTACGATCAACTTTTGCAATGTATCTCAAGGATAAAACTTTTCAAAAGGGTTTTAGGCCATATGCTTTTGTATGTACAAATATAGAAGCTTGTTTTGAAACCAATAAAAAGGGCCAACTTTATATAAAATTGGGTGGTTTTTTTATTGGGTCATGTTATAGGAAATCCCCAAATTAATAATAAACAGTACTCATCGTATACCCTATATGATAGCATACAGCCCGTATAGTCCAATATGAATGACACATGACATTTACATTTTTCTCACAAATCAGATGTCTTCACAACTCATGCGACCTTCACATAATGGTTATAATAGTCTTATTCTATCATTCTGATATCATCATATGTCATATCGGTTTGTAATAGTTTGTTTGTAAATACGATAATTTGTAAGCATAATATCTCTTAAACTTTAATCTCCTTTTCCTTTATTTTGTATTAGGCCGTTTCGTAAAACATCTTTTATTCATGAATTTACTATATGAAGACATGTTTTTCATGCAAACGTTGCCCGTACATTTTCCCAATATTCTTAGCTATTGAAAAAATAATATATCTTTAAAAATATAGTTCTCAGAAACTCCCTCTTTCCTTATTTTGAGAATAATTTTTTATTGTAAGAATTATGAGAACTCTTAAATAATATATTTGTTCATATATTTTTTTTTTTCATTCACATGTGAAATGATATAAAAAAGTATGTTGTAAAAGAAACTTTTTTAAAAACCTTCATAATAGCCTTTTGTGAACTTGTGAATGAATATGCTCATGTTTTCATTCACATGTTAACAAATGATATATATATATATAAGGTTTTGAAAAAAAACTTTATTATCACTTAACAAAATTAAACAACAAACGGCATGATGTGCTAACATCGTGAATACCTTGATTATTGCAGTGTTCTATCCATACATATAAAATCATTTTAGGAAATTTAAAAAAATTCATATTTAATTAGTACTTACGTACATGCAATTAATATTAGATTTTCGAACGCATTTTGTCCTTGAGTTCACGTCTGAGAAGTTTTCCAGAAGCCGACTTTGGAACACTGTTTACAAACGTTACCTGCCTCAATCTTTTATAAGGTGCAACCTACATCGATCATATCATTTGTGTTATGGTGATCATTGAATACAAAGCCCAGAGAAAATCGCTAGCAAGTGAATAACAACTTAATTAACAAGCTAATTAAGAGTAAAAATACCTGCTCATCAACAAATTTCTTAACATCTTCTTGTGTCAACGAACTATCTGGAGATCGCACCACAAATGCAATTGGAACCTCACCAGCTTCAGCATCAGGAAACCTAATATATCAGAATACGTGATCAGTTTTGAGAAGGATCTGCGTGATCAGTTTTGAGAAGGATTGCATCAGATTTAGTTAGCTTACGGGATTACTGCAGCATCTAATATATCAGAATGCGAAAGCAGAAGTGCTTCAAGCTCTGCGGGCGCAACCTGAAAAATAATAAAATGCAAAAAACTTACAGATTCAAATGACAAAAATAACAAGAAACATATATATGGCTAGAACATGTCTAAATAATTAGTTAGAACCTGAAAACCTTTGTACTTGATAAGCTCTTTAATTCGGTCAACAACAAATAGTTGACCTTGGTCATCAAAATGTCCAAGATCCCCAGTATGCAACCACCCCTGTTTATCTATTGTCAACTTTGTAGCCTGGGTGTTATTCAAATAACCTGAATATTCACAACTAATTGATTAAGTAACATTAAAAGGGGCAAATATTACTTTACAACAATAATTGACTTTAATTAATTACCTTGCATTACGTTAGCTCCTCGAACCCAAATTTCACCCATTTGGTTAGGAGGAAGAGGTTTACCCGTATTCACACTCACTATCTGAGCCTCAATTCCTGGGACAAGCCTCCCAGTTGAACCGGAGAGGCGTGGTCCCATGAGTGGGCTTTCCACTGCTATAACGCCGCCCGTTTCAGTCATGCCATATCCCTGTGTTGTAAATATATATATATGTATAGGTGCTGATATTAGAAGTTGTCATTGTAGAAGTTGTTCTTATATCATGTAGTATATACTCATGATATAAGGAGTATAAAGTACGTCTTATAAAATGGATATTGAAAAATCGCGGTTATATATTGTTAATTGTTGATTTCTCATACATGAATTGTTGATTTAACATATGTGATGCAATTCACTCATGACGTACATCTTCAAGATTCAAATAATTAAATGTCCCTAGAGATGTTAATTGGCTAAAATGCAATTCATCGATGATCATAGTTACCTGAAGAAGCAAAACATTAGGGAACTTCTTGGTACATTCGTCCATCAGTTCTTTACCCAATGGTGCAGCACCTGCACCGATATGCCTCAACGAAGACAGATCAAACTTGCTGACCACATCGTACCGCTTAACCAAAGCAAGAAGAATGGGTGGAACACATTTCAAATTTGTCACTCTATATTTCTCAATGTTCTTCAACATCCCTTCAAAATCATACTTACCCATCGACACAACGGTAAACCCTTCTTGTAACTGAGCATATAGTAAAATCCCAAGCCCAAATATATGAAACATTGGCAAGAAACACAACAACACATGATCCTTCTCATCTAACAATCTCAGATCAAAAGTTGCCATTTGTGAAGCAGTAATAAAATTCCAATGGCTCAAAACCACACCTTTACTTACACCAGTTGTCCCAGAAGAGTACAACAATGCTGCAGTGTCATCACCTCGAATCGATACTTTAGGCAATTCTGAAACTGACCCAGATTTCAAAATCAAATCTTGATATGAATAACATCCTTTTCTTGCACTTTCTGATCCTAAAAACAGAACACGGATCCCAAAGGTTTCAACTTTTTGGTACAATTCTTGAATGGTGATGATAAGTTTGGGGTTAGAGTCTTTGATTTGTTTGGATAGTTCTTGGACAGTATGCTGAGGGTTGACAGTAGTGGCTATGGCGCCAAGAGCGATAACTGAGAACAAGCAAACAGGGTATTGGATTGAATTCGGGGCTAGTACTAAAACAACATCATCTTTGGTGATGCCTAGTTGGGTGTTTAACGCGTGAGACAGCTTAGCAACGGTGGTTTTGAAGGCAGAGAAAGTGAGGGTTTCACCAGAATCGGCGTCGACTAAGGCAGGTTTGTCAGGATAGGATGAAACGTTGCGAAAAAGGAAGGAAACCATCGACGTGTCACGCTCTGCTGGGACGTGTAGTTGCCAGAGTGATCGGAATATTCCATCACGGCCATACCCGGATTTTTCCATGGACATTGATTGTGATTTGTTTGTTTAATTATTGCTGTACTTAGCTAGATGATAGCAAGGTACTTGCTTTTAAATGATAACAAGTAGCTAGCATCAGATATGTTCGGCATGCATCTTGATTTCTTCACCACATTATATTCTACTAAATCATCTCATATATATATATATATATATATATATGTTTTTATATGATTGTTACACAACAATCAAAATATTTATAAAAGATATATTATATCCCAAATGGGAAACTTTCTAGTTCTAGAAATATATATATATGTGTGTACAATTTGTCCCAAAACTAAATGTTAGCTTTAGGTAAGACGCAAGCAATCATGCCAGATAATTTTTCTTTTGTAAGTATTTACCACAGACTTAAAATAAATTGATAGATTCGGGTTACATACAATAAGGGCCAAAACTCAAAAAATGTGTGTGACTTAGCCTGCCCTTTTTGTTTATAAAACTAATTTCTTAATAAAGTATATCTTGTTTACATTCATTGTTTTTGACAGCTACACTAAAAGAAAAATGCCCTTAGGACAAAAACACATATTTAGATTAATAGTTACCATTAAAGATATAGAAAGTAGGCATATAAAGACGACGTTGATTGGTGACAAAGACATGTTCTGTCGTAATTAAAAAGAGTATGATGTTGGTTTTAAAAAAAATTCGGGCATATAAAGAGTGTGTGAAATAATTTATGTCATGAATCAATGATCAATTTGCATGTAGCTTAGAGTTTTTTATAGAATATTTGTTGACAAAGTAGCTAAAGTTAGCTTGTAGTTTATAAACGTTAAAAATATAACCTTTAAATGGTAAAATATAATTAGTTACAGGGTATTTATGCTGTTTAGATTTCCATTGGCAACAAGCTACATTCAGAACCTAAATAGCTAATTCTTTTAAAGTTTATGAAAACCATAAAGTTATTAAAAAAAAGTTAATAGTCAAACCATTGACTCACAGACGCTTTGGGCCTGCCTCTAGCCCACAGGCTGTGGGTGCAAATGCAATAGCCAATAGTTGGGCTCCCAAAACATATTAGTAGACCACTACAGTCAATGAGTCAAATATAACACTTCTTTAAATACTATATGTTTATTTTTAGAAAACGTTTAAGCCTCAAAATTTGGTGTTAGTCGTATATCTAATGTTCAACAAATCAATCGCTGGTCCATTATCGTTCTCCATAAGTACTAACCTGTTTCATGAAAATCATGAGATGATATATAATTATAGAAATCCTTAATTAGCATGAGCTATATTAGTCCTAACTTTTAGTATCTCCTGCAAAATCCGGGCCGTATATCAGTTGAAACCTATGAGTATTAGAAGCCTGGTCGAACTCGGTCCTTACTGGGCCTGTTCATATGGTTTCCTTTTTCTTAAGCCCGTTCATATGGTTTCCCTTTTTACTCACAAGCCCACCCTTAAATTTCAAAATAAGAGTACAACTGTTTTAATTTTTAAACAAGATAACTATAAGTCTATAACTCCTAAACTGAAATTAGCAAAACCTTAAGGAAAATATATCAAAAAGTCTTCTATGGGAAAGGTTTATATATGGTAATTTAATTAAAAGTCAAGCAGTACAAATCGTAAAATTTAAATTTTCCGATATCCATTGACTTTTTCTTAGTACACATTCAAATGTTGAATTTCCTCTGACCGTGGGTAAACTTGAATCTCTTTTATATGAAATGCTATTCATTACCCTGACGTCTATGAAGCCGTGTTGTTGCTTTATCCTGCATAAACAATAGTTTTGCTGATGGTAATTGTTTGTGACGCACGAAGATGAACCGATGTTAAAGTTTCAAATGTCATTTATCTACATGCCAATATGAAAATACAATAAAAGGACTTGGATTAAGAAAGAGGTTTAATGAGGTGACTGTAAGATCTAAAAAAGACTTCCATCTAGTTAGATGATACGAGTAAATTTAGTATTTTATTGACTTTTCAAAAAGTAGATAACTTTGGTTTTCAAAAATTTCAAAACTATACGCTATTTAGATTCTGATGTAGCTTGTGGCCAATGGAAAATATAGGCTATGTTTGTCACAAACTTTTTAAGAGCTTTTCAGGAGCCTTGTCTTTTCATTTTAAGCTAAAAGTTCCTAAATATTAGCTTTGTTCGGATGCAATTAGATTTAGCTTTTATTTGAAAGAAAATGCCCCAAAATAAAACGCTAGTTGAAGTAAAGTTTCAGAAGCTTTAGCTTTTCGCTGAAGCTTTACTCTTTAAAAGTTACACAAATTCATCTTAAAGTTGCAGCTACAACTATCATCTCAAACACTTTTAAAAATTAAGAGCTACAACTTACAGCTCCAAATAAATGCTATAACTTACAGCTGCTACAAGCTCCAGCTACCAGCTACAACTAATTTTGCCAAACATACCCATAAATTACATAGGAGGCGGTGTAGCAGGCGACTTGGGGCATCTTACTGTTCTTTTTCAAAAACATAAGTTAAATAAATTTTTGTATGCATTAATCAACTAATGTAAATCTGTGTCAATTTTACTCTACGGCCTGCAAATTTTTCAGATTAACTTTTTTTCCCCCCTAAATTGGTTTACTACAAAACGATAACAGACCTTATTCATTGAATCGAAAGGCTAGTTATAGTACAAAAGTATGGAATACCAATTGATTCATGTTCCCTTCATTGATATTCTAGTACTATATATGAAGGTTTTGAGACAAGGTTTTAAGGAACAAAGTACCAAGAAAGATCCGAATTCATAGAAATACCATATTGGGAAATCTGGGATTGGATGGAATACCTAATATATGTTGTACTATAGTATAATAAGTATCTTAACCATTGTACTCTTAACATATAAACTTAATAGGCATGCAGTGAAGTAGTGAACAAGAAATAATACCTACTATATGTATTGTGCTATTTAGAGTTAGTATGCTATATGTACTTGGTAAATATGCTAGGTCCGATGATGGAGAACTTTATATATAGCCAGCGGCGGAACTTGAACGACAATACCGGAGGGGTCAATTTTTTTTGAGGTTTTAGGTTTTCTCTTTTTTCTACATTTATGTTTTGTTTCTGAGGGGTAAAAACACATAAAAACTTTTATTTATTCTTTAAATAATATATAATTGCTAAATATGATTCAAAATTTTGGAGGGACCATAACCCCTTTTGGTCCTTCTTATCTTCCGTATATAGCTTTCATTTGATATGGTAACGTAAACCTTGTAATTATAACAACTCTACAAAACAACGATGGGCTTATAGAAAACAGAGTAGATAGAGTAATTCCATTTACATTTTTTCTTTGTTTTTGGGCTAGATTATCCACATGTGGCGAATGAAAATGCAGGCGTGATCCACAAATGAAAGACCGGGACAGATGAACATGAGATATTTATAAGTTTAAGAGTTCTTTCTTAATTGGTTGAAAACAAATATTTTTTAGTATGGGTCAAAACGGGCTGGTTACCCTTTAACCATTCTACATTTTCCAAATCGAAGAGTAACTTGATATTTAGTGTAATAGTTTTGTTCATGAAAAACATTATTAATAGAGTCATGAGATACTCTGGTCAAGCCGCATATATCCGAGTCAAAATGACTCGTGATTCTGGGGGTAACTTAACAAGATAAACGTCCCATGTATACCCATTTTCTTGAGGAGTACCTAGTGCTACTTTTACATTGTTAATATTCATGAAAGTTGAAGTTGATTAGAGAATATGTTCATTGTGTTACAAAATTCAAAATAGACCAGAAAAGATCATGGTCCTGGAAGAAATATCTCGTACCATCTGTCAATGAGAGAACCTTGATCTGATGGTTTGATAGATAAGCAAAATTAAATTTTAGGCACACACATTATTTCTTTTCTCTCTGCCAATTTCCAAAACTTTATGTGACAACTACTAATAGTTTATTATTAGTGGGTTGTGATTCCTGAGGTGAAGCGTTCATGAATTTTATGTTAAAATATATGGGACTTGTTTGTCAGACCATGCCTTTTGACCTTAAAATAAAGGCTTCAATGGAAAAGACTTTCATGCCATACCCCCCTCATATGTCATACCTCAGTTTTACTACTAAAAAACTACGAGTTATATATTGTAATATTATTATATTATAATTAAAAGGGATGAGTACATGTGTTTTGCAAGTAAAATGAACCTAGTTGAATTAATGTTCGTTCTGGTTTCTATATAGTATATGTTATGTTAAGCCTTGTATGGATCCACATTGACTAGTTGACATGGACGCAAATGTCAACGATATACAATCCATCGATCTATGAAAGGAGTATGAGGGATGGGAGATGCAATGGATGAGTCTTTAATTACTTCTATATGCGGGTTGAGAGACTGTCAGATTGACTAGTTAACATTATTTGTATCATTATTTCCATGATCATATATATTAAAGGTATTTATTATTGTAAAAACTATATTTATTAATTTACTTTTAGAATATCAGAGAAAAACAAAAATGATAAAATTAAACCTCAGCTCCCTCTGATGGTACGAAATTAGGCTGACAAGGGAACAAGTAGGGGTAATATGATGTTAAGGAAGATCTTGTGAAATATCATGTTATTTTGGACCACATCCAGGTTGCTTCCCAAAAGGGATTCCTCCCCAGGTATTAGATTCATTTCACTAGTCCTTTCTCTAATTTGCCATTTCCATTTAATTTGTTAAATTAGATATATATATATATTACTCATTACTTCAAGTCCACCACTTGACACATCATTACAATCTCTTACGACTTTTTACTTACTATCTACACTGATTTTCCGGTACTGAAATTAATATTTGTAACTTTATTACCTAGTCTTGCAAACAAAAAAAAATGATATTTTTAATTAAATATACAAGGGTTAAGCATACCGAAATGTAAGTAACTAAGCATGAAATGTTATAATGTTCATGAAATTTTAAAAACTTTGTTGTATGTACAAACTTAGTAAAAAAAAAAAAATTCAAATTATGTAATTAACTATGTACAATGTTATTTGATTTAAACATTTTTATTAAGTTTGTACATACAATAAATTTTATGCTTATTTACTTATATTTCGGTGTATTTATCCCAAATTCCCAATATACAATATTATGTAATAAATAGGACTTTCTCATGACAGAAATAGTAGTCAAGGCCTAAAAAACAAGAAGATATAGGAACCATCTCAATCATCACCATTTGGCATACTAGTGATCGTTGTAAAGTATGGCTCCATATATATTAATTATTACTAAACTTTAAAGTCGTTTCATAACAAAAAAAAGATAAAATAACATACATTGCTCGAGTTATAAGAAATCACAATAAACATAATAAGCCGAATACTGGTGAGGTAGTACTTATAAATGACTACTAGTGCTAAAAGAAGTCATTGGGTTGATAGTCTCGTGGCACAAAAATCCTTTCAATAAAAGTTTGTTCTCAGAAGACCCAGATTCAAGATCAAAGAAAGCAAGAGGTTTTACTTTTATTAATCGTTGTGTCTTTTGGCAGATTAATATAGGGTTTTTCCTTCTATAAGGTATTGGGTGAGAGAGCTCGATCTTTAACATAGACCCAGATAAGACAACATAATTTAGACCATCGTTTTAATGTTCAATCCACATCTGTAAAAAAATAATAATAATAAATAAAAAAAATGCAGGAACAACATATTTGACCTTTTGATGAATATACCTTAATGTCTATAGCAATATAGCATCGTTGATGTTGGTGACCGAAAGCAATCCATGGAAAATAATACTCAAAATTATTTTGCTATCTGCAGCTTATAACAAGGATATCATTAAATCATTCTAATAACCTCAATTATCTGTAGCGGTGATCGATGACTTCAAATATATGTCACCCTGTTTTATGGCTAAGTGCCTAAGTTGCATACAACCATGTGAAAAATTAATGAGCCCAAGATAACTCAAACAAAAAATACATTTTCCATATACACTTTTTTTAACAGCCCATATACGTTTTAATTTTACTCGTATTTTATCTTGAAAATAATACAATAAACAAAAATTGTATACTTCTTAAATATATTAATGTGGTTGAAATTGCTTCAAATCACTTTTCTTTTTCTTTTTTTATAAGTAAATAGAGCTAACTATTATCTAGTACGAGTAGTAAGTAAGAAAAATTGTGAACATATAATAATTAATTTTGTTACAAATAAGATAAAGATGCAGAAATTGGTCAATGAGTAACCAATCAATCGATGATGGGACCATCTGATTGTCGCTCAAAAGGCAATGCCGTGACCAATTAGAACTTATAGCGTGATAGGCGTCTTTTAAGAGAACCCACTTCAACCCAGTTTCATTTATAATAGAACTACGATTATGTCATCTAAATATTTTTTATGCAATTTTTTAAACAGAAGTGGTTCAGAAAATCAACATTTGATCAAAATCTTCATTAAGATCTTAGACAATTTATTAATTAAAGAGTTATTATTCAACTTATAAGTAGAATCTTGTCGTAAAATATATATAGATCGTACATAGTAGATAGATAATAAATATAGAAGTGTTCAAAGATGTATATATCATGTATGTTTGCAACATTATCATGGAGAAATTTATTTCATATGTATAATGTTAATTTAATCATTATAATAACAATCTATATACTAGTTTCTTTCATCAATCATCCCTCTTCCCTCAATATAACTAAGAGGGGATATAAAAATACTTATGTGACACCCTCATTTAGTATAGGAAAAATTACATAAAAAGGTATTTAACTTTGTTTATAAGTAAATAAAAGATATCTAACTTTTTCTTGATCAATAAAAGGTATTCAACTTTCTAAAAATTAAAAATAAAACCTTTTTTATTGAATTTCAAACTATCACTTGACACAATAATTTGAAGTGTTACTAATTGTTTATAGAAACATAAAATCATGAAATTTTATGTTTTTTTTTCTATATAAAGACATACATTAACAACAAAATACTAATTAATTTATAACTTTGGCACCATGATACTAGTTAATCTATTTTCAACATCTTTTATATATGGTTGTCAATGTATGATATTGTGAAACGATAACTTGTCACTAATTAAGTAATTAAATATGTTATCTCGCGTATTACGCAGGACAATAATCTAGTATATTATATAAAAATCTAGTATATTATATAAAACAGAGTATATAAATATAAATATAAATCTATATCTATATCTATATCTATCTATATCTATATACATAATAAAACAATGGTTATTATGACTTTTTAAAGTCATCCACCTCAAATTAAAATTATCTCTAAACATGCCACATAGGATTTATCCTACGTGACACCTCCATATTTTTTTCACACTAATAGATTTTCATTAAATAATATAATATATATATACATATATTTTAAATATGGCATATAGAAAAAGCATATATATATATAATTTATATTTAAATAAATCAAACATATATAAAAAATCACGACTAACATTGCATGACATTTTTTAACTTTTTTATTTTAACTATAAACACTTCATAATTCATGACTCATAATCCATGATATTTTATTATCTATTCTTTCTTCTTTTTTTTTTCATTTTCTATTTACTATATACACTTCATAATCAAACTATACATATATTATGTTTCACAGTTTTTTTCGTTGTTAATTTATCATAATTATGGAGTATTTTTCAATTGGTTTTTAATTTATAAAGTTATTCTTAATAATCTATCTATACATATATTATGTTTCACAGTTTTCTTTGTTGTTAATTTATCATAATCATGAAGTATTTTTTAATTGGTTTTTAATTTATAAAGTTATTCTTCTGTCGTATACCAATCTATATATATATATATATATATATATATTAAAACAGTAAAAATCATAGCCTTTTAAACCCTTCTTTCAGCCTAAAGCTAGCTTTAAACATTGCCACATAGGATTGTATCCTACGTGGCATCTCCATACTTTGTTTACAATATTTATCTTATAACCTCTATTTATTCTCAAACCAATATAATTTATTTTATTAAATATAACATAAAATATTAAATCAAAACTATATACACAAAATTAAAAAAAAAAACTCAAAACCCATATTAAGATATAAGAAGCCGTCCAATACATCTATTAATTTGGCAATGATATTTGACATAAATAATATTATTTATTAAAATATATACAACTTTGAAGACTATATCAAATTTTAAAATTTATTTAAAAATATTATTAGGTTATACACGACCAAACAATTTTGTTGTTTCTCCTTCGTTCTCTTGGCTGAAACCTTAACCAAAATAGGTTATTCTAGCCACAAAAAAATGTCTATTTTATAATGATAAAAGTAGTTATTTTGAGTTTTACGAATGAATTTCTTGATTGTTAGAGATAAAATACTTTATTTCCTAATTGTATTTAGGATTACTTTTTCCCGTCACTACATAAGGTTTTTTCTTCATCTTTTCAGCATAACTGAAAGCAAAAACTATAATGATTTTCTCTTATTTATCTTATTAATTTTTTACTTATTCGTATTGTATTTATGTGTATTTTATATGACTAAATTTTTGTCATGTTTAGTTTTTTTACTTTGTATATTTTATTTCGTTTGATGAATATATATATATCATGCTACATTATCGATTTACGTTTGATTTGTTGATGATATCAAAATATCTTAGGTTAAATGTTGGTGTGTAATCACTATAGTAGGTTTACTGTGATATCGACATGTCATAAAAGACAAAAGATGACCATAGTAATCCAGAAATTAATCATTAACTATAACATAATCAATTTCAACATAATAAGCCTATAGAATAGCTATTTATTAATACATAAAATAACCTTTTTAACTAGCCGCGCATCAGGCGGGGTAAAATATCTAGTATAATATATATGTTTATGTTTTTACTATATAAGGTTACATTTTCAAACCTCCTAATAAAGAAGCACCATCAAGCCCACCAAATAAGTAACCCGATAAAACAAAAAAAAGAAACATTAATTAATGCTCGCAAAGTAAAATATATGTGAATCCTTTCTTGGTCCCATGCAACTATACAATATAACTCATGCATAAATTTTCCAAAATTTGACAAATATACTTTTGTCATACATGATTTTGTACATATTCTCAAGCTACCTATAAATAATTAATGCACCCTTGACCATCTAGAAGTGAAGATGACACTTTAACGGGTAAGAAAAAGTCAACATAAGCAAGAACATACATTAAAATCCAACTAAGATAACATTAATTTCCTAATTTTTGTGTTTCTTTTAGTTAATTATACTCACTCTAGCCGCCTTGACTTATTGCAACATTATTTCAATATCAACGCATGATGCAATATATAATTGACAGACACATATATATAGTAGCACAAATAACGTGATCGATCGAAAGGATGCATTCTTTAGGTACAACTAGCAGCTAGTAACATGATGATAATATAATCATACTATAAAAATAAGAGCCACGTTAAAAGTTACACAAGAAAATGTGTAAAACCAAACACAATGTTAGAAAACAACTTTAATTTGCATTGGTTTATAATTAAGTAACCATCAAGTACAGATAGATCAACAATACAAACACCAATAAACTGCTCTCAAAAGTCTGATCACTCTTGAACTTCCACTAGCTAGAATTAATTGAATTAAAACCAAAAGCACCCTGCCTGCCTGCCTGCCTGCCTTTTCAAATCATAATTACCTATAGCTAGCTAGCTAGCTCGTCATCATGATCATGCTGCATCTAGCAGCTTGTCTTAATTAATTACATCAAATTTTGAATAATCTATAGCTAGCTAGCTAGCTAATCAGTAATAGTAGGAACACATTCCTTTCTGAAAGTGTGTTGTCTTGGTTTCATCAGTAGTAGTAGTAGTACCATCATGATTGAACAAGTAGTAGCTGCTGCTCAAGTTCATCATCAGTTGCTTATTCACTTCCATTGCAAGCAGATCATTATTAGCACTATTATTATTACTATTTAATATTATGGGACCTACATTGTGGTGGTTATTCTTGATCATGTACTCATGATTTTGCTTGTGATAATCCATCATGAAACTAGTAGCTGCAGGGGTATGATGATCATCTCCAAGAACATGATGATGATGATCAAGAAGGGTAGTAGTTATCAGGTCATGATTCTCTTGCTTGATCTGATTTGGCTGGTGATGAAGACCTTCAGAGGAAGTAGAGCAACTTGTACTGGGAGTTCCAAACATGAGCATTCCTTCTAACTTCATGTTATGATACTGTTCTGTTTGCATTGGACTATGATGATTATTATATAGGGAGTTATGATCATCATTAACACTACCTATGTTGTTGTTGTTGTTGGTCATCATCAAACTGTTAATTACATGATGAGATGATGAATGTGGTGATGAAAGATCATTGATGATCACATTGTTAACATGATGATCATCATCATGAACTAAAATCGAGTTGGCATTACTAGTAGTGTTGTGATCAACATTCATGAAGTTGTTAGTGGGGGAGAAAGTAGTAGTAGTAGTAGTGTAAAATGATGATGATGATGATGAAGTGTTCAAGAATTGATGATGAGGAGATGATGTATTATTATTATTGAGATCATCATATTGATGTGGTAATAATAATGGTGGTTGTAAGGAGGACATAGTAGATGGAAAGAAATTAGTTTGATGTTTTTCTTGAACAAGAGTTGTGGATGGAAACATAGTCAAGAGCTTCTTCTTGAGCTTGGTGTTCCAGTAATTCTTGATATCATTGTCAGTCCTTCCTGGTAGCTGAGCTGCTATTACTGACCATCTGCACCGTAATACTACATTTTAGGTAACACTTGAAATTTACATCTAATTACTTAATTAGTAACTAACCTTTCCATAAATAATACCGTAAAACATCCAATTGGCTGGCTCAATAAATAAATAAAGGGGTTTGCTAAATACAGCCCTTAGGCCTGTGTTTAAGGTGCATAAATTATTTGTACATTTACCATGAAAATCAAGGGTGGACTTTTAATACGGAAGGTACAAATTGTTTTATGCACGTTAAATACAGCCCTTAGGGCTGTATTTAGCATTCCCATAAATAAATACTCCATTATATATACATACACCATATATAGTTGTCAAGACTTTGTCGAATCTTTTTAATTAATTACCAAAGTTGTATTAATCAATCATTTTCTATTAGCTGGCACAATCTTACTATCTTTTCTTTCTCTATCGATCTTAATTTCTCTACGTCTATCACATAAACACATGTTCGTATATAATCTTCAAATTTTACACATTGTGTTTGACCTACATATATCAGTAATATATATATAATTGATGATTGACGTACCGGCTACCAATGGTAGCATACAAGCTGCAAATGATCCTATCTTCATCATCAGAAAATTCACCATGTCGAATATTGGGCCTCAGATAGTTTAGCCATCTTAACCTGCAACTCTTCCCACACCTTTTAAGACCTGCAGTACGTAGCTAGTAATTCACATATACATATATATATATATATATAGTTGTTGTTTTCCTTATTTTTGTAAATTATTAATATACAAAAGTTGTTGTCACACTAGCTACATGAAACAATGAAGAAGCTAGAAGGTTAAATTAAAATACCAGCTTTTTGAGGGAGAGCAATCCAGTTACCACCAGTACCAAACTTGTCAATGAATTCTTTAAGCTTTGCGTCTTCCTCAGGAGACCATGGCCCTTTCTTCACATTTGCTTTGTCACAACAAGGGGCTCTTCCCATGTCTCTCTTATAATTATTAATGCTAGCTTAACTATATATGTATCTCACTGCTTATTTTTATTTGGATTCTTTTTTTTTTTCTTTCTTTCCAGAAGAAGTAGTCTCTCTCTATCTATCTATCTATATATATATCTCTCTCTTTGGACAAAATATGTTTGGTGGGTATGCTAGTTGGCTTTTTATGGAGGGAGAGACTTTCTTTTGGTTTATCAAAATATTGTATAATACTATACACAGGGAACACAAGTCAAACTCAAACAGAGAGATTGGCTTATTAAACTTTTGAGTATATTATATTATTAATTAATATACGAGTAACAATAATTACATTTATATTTCATTTCCAATAAAGCTCAACAAATGATTTCTGTACTCCAGTTACGTTTGCTTATTGCGACATCTTTCCCTAACTTTATTCATCCATCTGGTCATTTTTCTTAATTTTTCAAACTTAATTGTAGACTTCTTTACTTCCGTACTGTTACATTTATCCTACTCTTAAATTTTTTTGAAAAATAAAAAACACATACGAGTATTTATCATTTCTTCCATAGTTCCACGTAATAATGATTTTCTTTCTTATACCAAAATGAACAATATAATGCCATTTACTTTAATAGACAAAGTATCATTAAATGCCAACTCGCGCGTCATTTATTACTCTCATTCCTAAAATTAATGACCCACTTTTGATTAAAGATTTTCGACCCATAAGTCTCATCGGGTGTCAATACAAAATTATCGCCAAAGTCCTTGCAGATAGGTTACAAAGTGTCATTTCCTCGATTACTAGTGAAGCTCAAACTGCCTATATCAAAGATAGACAAATCATTGACGGTTCTCTTATGGTCAATGAGATTTTTCGATACCATTGATTGGAACTTTATTATCTCTATTATGGAACAAATGGGGTTCTCAAAAAAAAAAAAAAATGGCTAAATTGGATTGAGGGTTGTCTTCATTCGGGTTAAACGGGGTCTTCATCAAGGCGACCCCTTTCCCCGTTTCTCTTTATCATTGGTATGGAAGCATTAAATGTGGTTTTTATGGAAGCAAAAAATAAAAACATTTTTCCTGGTATCTCGGTTGGTAAAAACTTGTATCTTAATCACCTTGTAAAATCATTTTCTAGCATCTTGCTAGTTGTTAATGAATATCTGTTGTTAAAAAAAAAAAGAGTATCATTAAATGCACGTATAATGTCTCAGTATTTCTAGGATTTGAACCTATAAATAGTGGGTTCAAGTTTTATGACGAAGAATGTAATAAACTATGAGTGAAAATATGTGTAATAATTTTCCTTCTAACATAAATATCACCCATTATTAGAAGACATACCATGCTAGAACAATTGATTGACCGATCAATACAAAAGCGATCGACTAGAAAGTGCTATATGTATTAAAATAAAATTCTTAAGCGAGAGATGATGTACGTACGTGAACCTAATAACCGTTATATACTAGCTAGCTAGAATTGTGTTAACGACAACTCATAAGGTTGTTAGTCAAAATTAATATGGCGTATTAATATTTATACCTGCTTGTTGTTAAAAAATTCAAGGATAACTTTTAATATATATATAATATATTAGTTTTTTATATGTAATAAGTTGTTAGTAACAATTTATAATTTAGACTGTCATTAGTAACAACCTTCATATATATATATATATATATATATATTATAGAAAAGTATTAATAATAAAACATTAGCAAGGAGCTAGAACACAAAGTACAAAGAATAAGCAAAAGCTATTACTATATAGAAATACTAACATAATCACATCCTAGAAATAAACGTATCATATGTTCATGTGATGAGAGAAAGATATTCACGTGTTGCGGCGTTGATGGAGGTGGTGGCGGCGGTGGTATTGTAATGGCAACGGCGTTGGTGGTGGCGAGCGGTGGTAGCGGCAGTTGTAGCGGCGGAGATTGGTGGTGGTGGTGGCGCTGATGAGTAACGGAAGTTATTGATCTAATGTGACTATGATGTATAGTACATCATGCATTATAATGTGTATATTGTTGAAACTTAAAGTCAATAATGAAAATCAAAACTTGTTTTGCTTTATAATATTATAATAATGTGATCATTAATAGTTTATAAATTTTCATTAAAATTCAGTTCTAAATTAAAAAGATTGTTTTTCTTTAAACATTATAAGAAAAAAAAAAGTATGGCAGTGATAATATCAGGTTAATAAAGTATGGAAACTTCTAATTACATATTTAATACTATTCCTTGTTGTATACGATTTCTATCTTAATTTAAAAAACCACAAAATAAATTGTGATTGACTTTAACACGAATATATAATGTTTGTGGTGGTTAACAGAAATTTTCCTATGTGTAATTTCCAAGCCATATATCTACCTTCGAATAACTTCTTCCTAAAGAACACAAAGTCTAAGTGACTAAGCCATCAAATAACAACTTGATGGCTATACAATAGACACATCTCTCAATTGTCGCACTTTCTAGAACATATGCTAATTATATTGCTTAACAAAATACAAAAGGTTATTTTTAATGTATAGCATATATAGCGTCTTACTGGAGGCTTGATATTATGGGGACGAATCTTAAGGAATTTATAAAGGTGATATATATATAAAACACTACATAATGTTCATATATAATTTAAACTTTAGATATGAAATGGGACTTGAACCCGCACCCATCAAATTACGATAATATAAACTTTAGAAGAAAAAACATAGGGCTCAAATGATTAATTCGTTTTTAGGAAAAAAAATCATTAAAATATTATTATGTGAGAGATTCTCCATCTGAACTTAGCAGGGGTCAACCTTATATATATTTACTATATATTAGGCATGTGGACGGATCAAAACCCGCTCCGTTCTAGCAACACAACAAAATCGAATCCGTGACCCAGCCCGTTATGTGAATAGATTCGTTCACATATATACGAATAAATCAGGTTATACTTAATAATAACTATATTCATATGTGAAAAGTTTTCACGTATATATAGACAATGTATCCTGAAATTTTGAAAAACAGAGTGCAGCTTCATATATGGTAATGTATCTCTTTTATTTAACTTTGAACAATGAGACTCTACATTATGAAGCATATTACTATCTAAGAGCGAGACCTTACAATTACATTCTTTTCCATATAAGTAGCAAGCATTTCAGAAAAAGAAAAACTCATAAACTCATTATTTTAAATAGTTAAAACTCTAAACCTGTAATCTATATCTATAATACCTAATAAAGCAAATGTCAATTTTTTCTTTTAAACTTTTAAGCCTTTGAATTACCAATTATGTTCTCAGAGCCGGTTCAAGCTTTTTTGTGGCCTTAAACGAGATCGATTTTAGAGGCCTAGTTTATTTATTGGTATATAAAGTAAAACAAACAAAGAAAAAAAAAGATAACTGTTACAGTGAAGGACCACATACTCGTCTACTGGTCACCTAGTCTGCTAACTGCTGCCTCTTACTAGTCACCAAAACACTTGCTTGACCCACTAATACAATAAAGCCGGCTTTGTATGTCCTAACTCTAATAACTATCGGCTATCACTATCCATTAATTCATTGAATGTCCCAAAATACCCTTATCCCTAACTTAGCATTATCTCACACACACAACATAAAACACAAACATTCTCTACAGTTTTCACCATCATACATTCACCTACACAACCATCCTCTTCACTCAACCGACGACAGTTCATTTAACTGTCACTTTTAAAAGATGTCGTCACAACATGCAGGTATTCTTCTAATAAAACTAAAAATACATCAACCAGGACATCATTTGTAATTTATAATATTCTAATTACGAGGAACGGCGTCATTGTATACACAATCAACAAAGATATACTATGTATTAAAAAATGGGGCGGCATAATAAAGAAACCAACCTCTATAATTGAGAGAATCTCATAATATAAACTTGAATTTGTTTATTCTTATGCTATATATAAAATTAATTTTCTCCAATTTGTTTATTGAAAACGATTGATCTTCTAAAATAATAATTTAAAAATTCTTTTAACTATTAGATAAAAACATATAAATAAAATTAGAGCGAAGGAAATTAGTAAAATTCACGTATTACATTTAATAATTTTAAAAGAATTTTTAAGCTAACTTTTATAAAAATAAATCATTTTCTTTTGTTTATTATTCAATATTAACTATGCATACTATAACTGTTTTGCACGGTAAATTAGTGTATATGAGAAAAAGGTGGAAATAAAAACCCACTTAATAGTCAGCATCGTGAATAATGTTGCTGAGTATGAAGTTAATAGTATAATATAACATCAAGTCGGATATTTAACAAAAGGATAATTTAGTATCTTGTTATATTATCATTTCGTGTTACTAATTGTTCTTGAGTACGGGATAAATGAAAAAATTGGAATGTGCATCTGATATCTAAAGCCAACTAAGAGATAATCATGACGGGGTATCGGGAGTCGGGACAATTTAGAGGAATTTTATCAGATTTGGGGTTATAGATAGGAGTGTGCTTATCCAGACCCGAACCGAACTGAAATAATTTTATAATTAAAAGTATTATTATACGTTGGTTTATTAATGGGGATCAGATCAGATTTGGGTAATAATTTATTCCAAAGGGTTTCACGATAAGATATTCCATGTGATTTGGGTCGGGTTCGGGTGATAGTTTTGTTATTGGGTTTGAGTTTTTTAGTATCTGCCTCAAATACGATTCGATTATTACCATTCTTATTTTAGAGCCGACTAAGAAAAGATCATTAAGCTTATTTTTCATTTTATGAATGTACTTCTTAATATCAATCTAGTTACATCTATATAATTTTAAAAAGTAAGAACAAACTATTTTGCTAGCTTATATCACAATTTATACTCGTAACTTGAATGAACTCGAGAAGAATATAACCTTAGAGGATGATTTTATCTCATAGATTCATTGTATTTTTACATCTATTTTTTCAGTTCATAGATTAGGTCTAGGAATCATTAGACACAATTTAAAAATCCAAGATTTGATTGACCATTTACCATCATCGTATACGGAGTATTAATCCGTAAAACTTAAAAGTTTGGCACACAACACTTTGGACTTTGAGAATGATTCAGGAAAAGGAAACATAGACTATTCAACTTAAAAGCACCCAGCCAGCCAGAGGGTTGAACGTGTCTTTGGATGATAGTACTCAAGAAATTAGGAACACACGAATATATTTTTATGAAAATATATTTGTACAGTTTTTATATTTTTTCCAAGACATCATCTCTCTTTCACATTATCATATTAGTTTTTCTCTCTCTTAAATCACCTCTTTCTCACGAACTACCAACCTCACCTCTTTCTCAATTTAAAATAAAACATCCTCTCTCTAATGGTTCCACATTTTTTCTCTCTCTTCCCGTCTTCACTCATCCACCCATGGAAGAGTTTCGTTGATGAGCCCATGGAAGAGCTTCGTGCCAACCCTTTCCTCATCGAAGAGGTGGTTGATGAAGGGTCGACGTATGCGTTGGCAGAGGCATTACAAGAGAATGGTACAAAACTACAAACAATATTACACACCCAAATTAAGTAATTAAGTCTTAAGATATTGTATGATATATATATATATATGGGGAAGAAAAGAGAGAGAGAAAAACGAAAGACAAAAACAATGCACACATTAATAATGAACGAGAGAAAGGTACTCGCGCGTTACGGCGGTGATAGCTGGGTGGTGATGTAATGGCGGCAAAGTTGATGGGGTGATTTACTTGACGGACTCCGCCTTTAGCCGTATGGGCTCCGCCATCGAATTTAAAAGTTCGTCAAAAGTATATCGAATGACCTTTTTAATGAAAGAGCATGAAATTTTAATAACACCCATATAATTTATCGATGTACGGTTTTTGAGATAAAAGATTTTGAATGAATTAGAGGAATAAAATGATTTATGGAGGATAGAAAAAAAAATGAGTGGTTGAGATTTGAGTAGAGAGACATGGTATTATAGTTATTTTAGGTAAATCTATACTATATTATAAAGCAAATTCTTCATTTCGAAATTTTAAGTTTCAATATTTACTTTCCCAAAATGTCCTATATATATTCTATATTTACCTAAAATAACTATAATACTCTTTCTCTTTCCTTAAATCTCAACCAATAATATTTTTTTTCTCTCTTCCATAAATCATTTATTCTTTCAATTCATTAAAAATCTTTTATCTTAAAAATTGTATCTTGATAAATTATAAAAATTATATGGGTGTTCTTAAAACTTCATGCTCTTTCTTTAGATATGTCATTCGATATATTTTCGACGAATTACTAAATCCAAGGGCGAGCCCGTACGGCTATGACATTTTGACCTGTCACACTTTATGACCTATCACCCCACCATCTTACCGTCGCAACGCGCGGATACTTACTCTCGTATATAATAAATAGGAGAGACATTTTAAAGAAGTAAATGTTGAAATTTAAAATATTAAACAAAGGCTATTTATTTTATAATATACTCGTAGTATAGATATAGATAAAAAGTTTGATATGTATAATATAGAATTTAATAGTGAGATACACACAAATTAACGCAAAGCTGCAGTTTTACTACATTTTCATGGATGCTTCAAAACTCAAACAAGTGTATAAGTATACTACATAGTTGCCTGAAAACCATATTAAAAACCGCATTTTTGACCAACATATATAATTCATAAAAAAGAAAAACTTGTCAAATAACGATCTTTTATTATACTAAAACACAGTTGTTCTAATAATTTATCAACTAATCACAATCCTTGATTTTTTAATGTTGACTTTTGTTTTCAATTTTGACTTTAATTTACATTTTTTTGTTTTTCCATTATAAACTTACACTTTTTACCCAATAATTTTAATATAAATAAAAATATAATACTCAGCTAATATATATTCAATAGAATAATAGTTAATATTTATCCAATAAAATAATAACTAATATATATATCAATATTAATAACATGTAAACCTCATGTATTAAACACGTGCCTAAAATCTAGTATTGAACTATTAGCAACTGGACCCATGATAAGGCGATTTTGAATATAAGCTAGGTAGTTCCAATTAATAGACGTATCTAACTAGAAGTATAGAAACAATAGTTTGCTTGAATAGGATAATGTACGTACGTAATGGTTGAATATAAGGCATCTATATCCCATATAACACGAGTGAGTGACAAGATAGTTTGGGAGGACATAGATTACAATGATGACGTGAGCAAGCCATGTATTGCGTATACAGAGTTAGAGGCAGCTGACTGGTCGAAACGTGTCCACAAACACCCAACTTTTTTAAGTAGTCCGCTTCATCACGTCACAAAGGACCCAGAGGGATTAGCTCCTTCAATTCTTCTTTTTATTTTTTTATTAATATAATAATATATAGTATATATGAAAATGCAAAGCAAGATTCAGACGCAGGCGGCTCATGGTTCTGGCTGAGTGGCTAGTATCATAGGGGTGTATGGTCTAATGGACCCTCGCTCTTGATGAACCTGGTCCTCTTAATTATAATTTGTCCCATCTTTATCCATACATTGACATTACTCCATTTTCCCTTTTACGGAACCCACACGTACAATTTCTCCATTATTTACTACATCTTATTCTATTTTGGCTTCCAAAACATTTTTTTCTTTCTAGGAAAATATACTGTTATTTTTATACATTGTATCGTCTTTAGGCTATAGGTTATTTATGGCTAGATAGTGACAAATAATTAGGTTATTAATTAGTCTTGAGTTTATGTGCTTCTTTTATGTTATCAACTTTATTAGTTTTTAATTAATACCTCTGTGTGCTACTCGATTTTTATCATACTGGCACCATTAGTCAAGGCTGTAGTTCTTCCTTTATTACTCTAATCCCCAAATCATCCTCTGCCAAGTCACTCAACGATTTCCGCCCCTTAACCCTCATCGATTCCATCAAAAAAGTCATATACAAAGTTCTTGCAAACCGTCTTAAGAAAATAATCCATAAGATCATCTCTCCAACCCAATCCGTCTTTCTTTCAGATAGGAACATTCTCGATGGGCCACTCATGTTGAATGAAATTATTGCATGGCTAAAAAAATGCAAAAGGGAAGCATTATGCTTCAAAATTGATTTTGAAAAAGCCTTTGATTCACTGAATTGGAACTTCATTATTTCAGTCATGCAACAGATGGGCTTCCCTGGAAGATGGCTTAAATGGATTCGAGGAATCCTCTCCTCAACTAGATTCGTTGTACTCGTAAATGGATCGCCGACTTCTGAATTTAATTGTGAGCGTGGCGTCCCGCAAGGAGACCCACTTTCTCCCTTTATTATCATCGCCATGGAGGCCTTCTCAAGTGTCATCCAACAGGCCTCGATTCTGGGCCTGATTGCATGCATCAAACTCCCAAATTTCGGGCCCACCATCACACATCTGCTCTATGCAGATGACGCGATTCTAAGTGGAACCTGGTCCCAAACTCACCTCCGGATTAAAGATCAACCTCCACAAATCATGTTTTTATGGCATTGGCTTGAAACAACCAGAAATCAACCTATCCACCAACATACTCAATTGCCAAAGCGGTCATTTCCCCATTACCTATCTTGGTCTTATGGTTGGTGCCAACATGAACCGAGCATGTAACTAGTCCACCGTGATTCAAACCTTTGAAAGCCGTTTATCCATTTGAAAAGTCGCTACCCTCTCGATTGGCGGGAGAATCACCATCATCCGTTCGGTGCTTGATGGTCTTCCATCCTATTATTTCTTGTTGTATAAGGCCCCGGTATGTGTACTTGAAAAACTTGAAAAAATCCGTAATCCTTTTTTTGGGGTGGCGCTAGTATGTCAAAAAAGATTTCCTGGGTCTCTTGGCAAAGGGTTATTGCTCCAATTGATTCGGGTGGGCTTGGGTTGAGTAACCTTCGTTACAAAAACTTGGCCTTACTCACAAAATGGTGGTGGCGTTTTAAAATTGAACCACACAACTTATGGCGACGCACCATCTCTGCAATTCACCACTCAAACCGAGAATGCTCACCTGTTCTGTATAAGTCCAATTTGGTGGGAGCTTGGCAGAATATTGCCAAGTTAAACTCCCACCTCGAATGCATTGATATTTCTTTGCACAACTTATTTGCAGGTTCTATTGGGAATGGAGCATCTATCAGATTTTGGATTGACAGATGGATTGGCGACAACCCACTTTGTAACACTTTCCCGGATTTATTCAAGCTTGAAAGAAGGAAGGACTGCTATATTAAAGACCGGTGCACCGGGAATGGCTTGTTCTCACAATGGGAATGGGACGGGACTTCGTCACCAGTAACCCCAACTGAACTACATCAACTCCAAGAGCTGCTCACGCAGATCCAAAGCTGTAGACTTACGGGAACCGACGACACCTGGAGATGGACTTGCAAGCCATCAGGAATCTTCACAACCAAGTCCATGAAGAACACCCTCATTAAAGCCACGCATGGACCTAACCACTGGATTTTTCCATGGAATCGCCTCGCCCCGATCAAAATCAATATCTTTGGTTGGAAGCTTGAGATGAACAACCTACCTACAACCGACCTTCTTCTACAACGCAACATCACAATCCCTAGCTCCACTTGTCTTATTTGCAATGCCGGTGAGGAACCTTCTCAGCACCTCCTCTTGGATTGTCCTTTTACAGACATGTTATGGAGTTTTCTCCTATCATGGTGCAAACTGCCACTGCGAAAACATACCGTGATCAAAGAACTGTTGAGCTTCATAAAGACCCGCTATTCCCCCTGATAAAGCCAAACTCATCAACCTAATCATCCTCTCATATTGTTGGACAGTTTGGAAGGCTCGCAACAATCGCGTCTTCTCAAATAAAACCACAACATACTGTCTCACTACCAAAGAAATCAAGACTACAAGTTTTCGTTGGCTTACCAATAGAACAAATTCCGATCTTGAATGGCAAAAATGGTGTTCTTTCAATTTTTAGCATCACCTTGCTCTCATGTGTATAATTATCAGTGTACCTACTAGCTCCTTGCTAGTCTTTTATCCAGTTTAATGAAAGTTGAATGTTAAAAAAAAAAAATGGTTATTGTCATCATATTTCTTTTAGCATAGGGTTAATACGATGTAACCAGTAACCATATGAAAATTTGATTTGAATAATTAAGTGGATATCAGCTTCTTTTATATTGTACGTTTATAACTTCTTATGAAAAGTACTTATGAAAATACACACAAAAATACCTGTACTCGTGAAAATTAATGATATCATATGCACTTTATAATTAAAAAAAAAAAGAAAGGAAAAAAACAGAGAGAAATATGGTGGGCTGTCACATCTATGATATTGAGCCAAAAGTTCTATTCTACATATTGGGCTAGTTACTTAATTTGAAGATCAAAGTTTACAAGCTTAGATAAGATTTTTGTGGGCTTGTGGGTAATTGTTCATGGGCTCGTGGCTATTTGTTACATGATAAAAAGTTAAAACTAAAAAAGTAAGAACGAAAAAGATACCATGGCTCTCTATATTTTATCTATATATATATATATATATATTTAACAAATTCATTTGACAAAAACGTGTTTTGATTCTAATCTCGAAGATCTAGAGATGTTAAGCACATTGGATGATTCAGATGATGATAAGTCTGTTTAATTACTTTTTTCTTCAACCGATTTATTACCAACAATGAAGGTCAATGAACAACGTCAACCTCAAGAAGTTGAAACCTCAATACAACAAACATTGATTGCATAGAAAATAGGCAAGTAGTCCAGTTGCATTAAGAGATCACAACATAACAAGGATTAAAGGGGAGGGAATGGTACCCAAAGAGTTAAACTTACCCAAATCATCCTTCAATCAAACCTTCCAACTCATAACTACCCAAATTTACCCAATTCTTACCCAAATCCTAGGCATAACATACCCAATTCATTAAACTTACCCAATTTCTTTTTTTTTTTCCATTTAAATTTAATACATATAATTAAAACCATATAAACATAAAACATAATAAAACATAATTCCATTAAAATTAAAAAAACATAATGCATTAATAATACTAAAATACACATAATAAATAGTAAAACACATAAATAATACTAAAAAATACATAATAAAAACATTTCATAAAATACTAAAATACATAACTAACACTCGGAATAGTCCGAGTCCACAGTACTGTCACCGTCATTGTGGTGAATGTAGCGGTAGGGCTCAGGAGACCCGACAGCGTCGCCGGGTTGAAGAGATACTTACTCCTCCCATGGGTCGCTATAGTAATCTACATATTGACTACCACCGACACTCTCTTGCCAAAATAACTCGTGGTCTAGCGCCCCACTCAACGTCGTATAAGCGGTGGTAAGCTGAAAAATAACTTGATTCAGCCAATCGATTTTCTATCAAAGATATACAAGGTACTCATTTTCCGCCCGTGGTACGAACCAGATTGGGAGCTTCAAGTCGGTTGATTTCTGATTGGTAAGCCGCTTTGTTGTCAAAAACGCTCTGAATGACTTTGTTTACTTCAGAGCGGTGTCTGGAGTCGTTATTCAGGTGAGCTTGGATCGCCATTTTACAATCCTGAAGCTTCATTGTAGTGGATGAAAGTGTGTGTGAAATAAGATGTGTGGAAGAAGATGATGTAAGATATTGAAGAAGATGGTAAAAATTAATAAGTTGTGTGTGAAATAAGATGTGGTTGTGTAGATAAAAGGGGGTAAAAGTCTTTCTTTTTATTTTAAATTACATTCATGTAGCCATTTAGGGGGGTCCACATTTTCCAACATTCAAATCATATACCGGGAGTTTGGTTTCACAAATAGTACCCGATAGGTGGCATTGGTGTTACCGATCGGCTTCGTCGAACCCAAATGGAACCCAACTAGTATCCCCCAAGTGATTATAGATATGTGACAATCATAACAAAATAATTGCTTGAAAGGTTAAAGAGCATTCATTAATAATACGTATTTAAGCATATCTTATGATTCACAAGGCAATATGTCAAATATTATACTAACTACATGTAGTTTCATTAGAAGAAAAGCTTACATTCTTACCACATATAATATAAAGGTTTAAAATTCAATTCATAAAAATCCTATAATCATAACCACTAAATCATACATCATGTTATAAACATTACAAAAAAAAAAATTCATTTATTCACATTTTCTCTAAAGAAGTATGAAAATTTTTTTTAATTTATTCACGCTTAAAAATGTTTAAAAAGTATACACACATAAAAGTGTGAAAATTTTTAAAAAATTATAATTTTTTTACACTTATATATGTGAAAAGAAAAAATTCACATCTAAAAGTGTAAACAAATGTCAAATATATTCACAATTAAAAGTGTGAAAGTCAAATATATTCACACGAAAAAGGTGTTGAGAAATTTGGTGTTATAAATTATTTCTTACACTTTTAAGTGTGAACAAACGATATTGTTTTACACACTTGGAAGTGTGATTTTTTTCCCTCACATATATAAATGTGAAAAATTTATGATTTTTCAAATTTTTTCACACTTTTAAATATGAATACTTTTTAAACATTTTTAAGTGTGAACAAATTAAGAAATTTCTTACACACTTGTAGTGAGATAGAGAGTCAACCATTGACTGATTTGATTCGCCGATAATCAAACCATTTGCACAATTTCATCAAATAATAAAATTATGGGTCAATTTTGAACTAATTTAATTCGTCGATAGTTAAACTTTTATAAAAAGTTATCAAAGATCAAAATTATCAGACAGGTACTCGTACGTTGCAGAGACAAGTTACTTTTGGTAAATCATGAGTATTGAATGTCAGAAATGTAAAATGTATAGAAGTATTTCAAAGGCTTAATAAATTTTAAAGAGAAAAAAGAGACATTTGTTATATTAAACGAGCAATAGTACTCGTGTAATGCGGCCGTAAGATGGTGGGAGTGATAGGTCATAAGAGGTGATAAGTTATAGAGTGTGATAGCCAAATGCCTTAGTTGGACGGGCTCCGTACTCGGATTTAAAATTTGTCGAAAGTATATCGAATGACATCTTTAATGAAAGAACATGAAATTTTAAAAACATCCATACAATTTTTATAATTTATCGATATACGATTTTTGAGATAGAAGATTTTGAATAAATTAGAATAATAAAATGATTTATGTAGGAGTGAGAAAAAAATGAGTGATTGAGATTTGAGGAGAGAAAAAAAATGAGTGGTTAGGATTTAAAGGTATTATAGATATATTATGTATAGATATTTAAATTAGTGAATAAAGAAGGAAGGTAATTTAGGTAGTTCAGTTCATATTTTGAGATTTATTAATGAAACTTGCTAAAAAGTCAATTATCAACCGATTTGATTAGTCTATAATAAATCTTTTTTGCACAAAATTTCTCAAACATCAAGATTATCCTATACCAAAATTTGTTTAGACGTCAAGACATGCTAAACTGAGTAGCCACTTGTTACTATATTTGGTCAAACATCAGTCATTCCAAAAGCCACAACGACAACAATGAAGATGAAGAATCTTCTCCTCAATCCGATTACCCGACCCATTTCAAGAAACCCGTTAATCCTAACCATAATCTTCACCTTGTATCAAACAACCATTATAACATCTTTTCCAAAACCCCCACCAATTCCAATCTTACCCATACCCACTTCAAACCAGCTTTCTTGGCAACTTTCAGAAATGGCCCTCTTTCTCCATTTTGGGCCCAACACTTTTACTGACACAGAGTGGGGATCGGGTCATGCCGACCCATCAGTGTTCAACCCGAGTTCATTAGATGCAACCCAATGGGTCAATGTTGCTAAAGAAAATGGGTTTTCTCGGGTCATCCTGACTGCAAAACATCACGATGGGTTTTGTTTATGGCCATCTGATTACACAGATTACAGTGTGAAATCCAGTCCTTGGAGAGATGGGAATGGTGACGTGGTGGGTGAGCTGGCAGAAGCTGCTGCAAAAGAGGGGATACAATTGGGGTTGTATCTATCTCCATGGGACAGACATGAAGTTACTTATGGGAAAACACAAGAGTATAATGAGTATTATTTGGCTCAAATGACTGAATTGCTCACTAGGTAATAATCAACTTCTGTTTTTTTTCTCAATTTGTTCGGTTTTGCATTTCGAAATTGATTAAAATTATCGTAGATAGTTTGTGTTTATTGTGCGTGAAATGTATCCGACTCATTATATACAACAACAATAACAACAGGACCTAATCCCTGAGCGGGGTACGAGGGAGGTAAGTTGTAGACAGTCTTACCTGTACCCAAAGGTAGAGAGATTTCTTCCATAAGGACCTCCGGCCAAAGAGATAAAAGTAGGAAAGTGCGAAATGTTTAGTTACCATACCTATCGGCTGAAAATAGTCTAGGAAGATATACCTGTCTGCCGAGTATCCATCGGCTACATTAAGAGAAGAGAAGAATAGCAAACATACGACCTAACATACTTTAGCACAAGTCGACAATACATAAACACTAGCAACCATATTGTATCCAACTTTTTATATAATGTTATATATTCTTGGTATATTTGACCTCTTATAACCTGTAAACCTGTAGGTAGTGATGGTTTGTATATATGGTTGCTATGTCTGGAAAAAAAAAGTTACAGAAGTTTGAAATTTATGGGTTTCTTGCTTAAGAGGTCACAAGATAGATGCATTCATACCATATGGAAATTTAAGGTCTGATAGACATAAAACATGTTTAGGGACTTCGGAAGTATGATAAGTGCAATAGAAATGATAAGGTTGTTACATTTTCATGTACATCATACAATGTATCACATAACGATTAGTTTATTGTTTAGGAGTCATAAATAGCGACATAAGTAGCAGTTATTATTTGATGATTCGAGGTTTGTTGTACGTGCAAATTTTTTTTTAAAAATTTCCAAACGAACAACTAATTTTCTGATTATGATAATGCTCAAACTGTGACAAAACAGGTCCGCCTTACATAGTGTTCATTTTACATGTAACTTTGTTAATAATGAAATAATTACACTTTTCAAATACTGAAATAACCGAGATTCACAACTGATTATCGAACAGTAGAAGCACATCTAAACATGGTCTTATGCAGCCTATGTGTACTGATCATTTTGTATTGCATAACCACTTTCAAAAGAAAATGCCAAAACCCCTAATTTAAGTTGATTGTAACAGGTACGGGAATGTAAAGGAAGTATGGCTAGATGGTGCTAAAGGGGAAGGAGAGAAAGACATGGAGTATTTCTTTGAGAATTGGTTTAGCCTGATCCACCAGCTGCAGCCTGGTTCAGTCATATTCTCTGACGCTGGTCCAGATGTCAGATGGGTCGGGGACGAGGGTGGTTATGCAAGCACCACCTGTTGGTCACTTTTCAATCGGAGCAATGCTGCCATTGGTGACACAGATCCTAAATACTCTCAAGGTGGAGATCTGCTAGGACATGATTGGGTACCAGCTGAATGTGATGTTTCCATCAGGCCCGGCTGGTTTTGGCATCCATCCGAACTTCCTAGATCTGCCACAAACCTCCTTGAATTGTATTATAATTCGGTAGGGCGAAACTGTCTTTTACTACTAAACGTGCCACCAAATTCTTCAGGTTTGATATCCGAAGAAGACATTAAAGTCCTTGGAGAGTTTTCTAACCTCAAAAGATCCATATTTTCAAATAATCTAGCCAAAACTGCCACCGTCTCTGCTAGCAGCACTCGTGGTGGTTATAATGATACACGCTTCACCTCTCGTTCTATCTTGGAAGAAGGTATTTTTACTTATTGGGCTCCTATTAAGAATCAATCTCACTGGGTAATATATCTAGATTTTCAAGAATCTATGAGTTTTAATGTTGTACAAATACAAGAACCCATTCAAATGGGTCAGAGAATTGTTAAGTTTCATGTGGATGTTGTCAATGAAGACGGTGAATGGTATAGAGTTTTTAATGGGACCACGGTAGGTTACCGGAGGATACTACGCTTCCAAACTGTGAAAACTAAGAGCCTACGGCTTGTTATTGACCAGTCTAGGGCAGACCCGTTGGTCGCTTATTTGGGAGTTCACATTGATACAGTTTCTATAATTGGGAGCAATAAGAGTAACACTACCACAAGTTTTAATGGCAGTCATCTTCAGCAAAAGATTGTATATAATCACACACATATTTCTTCAATGTAGTTTTTTTGTGAACTGTCATGTGTTCTTTGTAAGAGAAGGAACAAAACTGTAACATTTTCAATATACATTACCATTCTTTGTTTAAAAAGAAAATACCATGAATCAAGTTATCTTGAAGTCTTGGAAAAGGCAAGCAACCATAGAGACTTATCTATCAATTTCCATTTGGAGATGAAGATCTGTATGTGAAGTCTTTAATGGTATGGTGTAAAGTTGTATGCTTCAATGTACTTTTAGATTTATTATCTTTTATTTTAAAATTTTCATATTATTGCTACATGCTACAATAACCAAATAGGCTGTGAGAAAGGTACTTATGCCAGTGGGACAAATGGTAAATTACAATGTAAAGTTGTGTATTTGGATGTTGGGTATGCTTAGTTTTTAAAATGGTATTATGTAATAAATTGTCTATCGGAAATTTAGTAATTTGAACTACCCGTGTTTTACAAATTGGTCAGACTGCATGTGTTTTCCTTCTAAAAAGAGACATCAATCACTATCTTTCCCAGCAGCAACAATGGAGATCAAGAGATCTGAAGAGCATTATCATATTCCCAGCCTAATTACTCGACCCGTATCAAGAAACCCATTGATCATCATCATCTTCACTCTCTACCCCTCCACTATTACCAATCCCTTCCCAGAACCTCCACCGACTCCAATCTTACCCTTCCAGGCTCTCAGGGTTGGCAATGTTCCTTCACTTTGGACCCATCACATTCACAGGTGAAGAATGGGACTCTATACATGTTAACCCAGCGGGCAACGGTCTTTAACCTGATTGCGCTTAACGTGACCGGTGACCCATCGGGCATCGGGTCACTGTAATGAAGGAAACAGGTTTTCTAGGGTCATACTAACAGCAAAACACCATTATGGGTTTTGTTTGTGAATTGTGGCCATGGAGAAATGGGAAGGGCGATGTGGCAAGTGAATTGGCTAAAGCTGCTGAAAAAGCAGGAATTTAGTTGGGTATTTATCTTTCTCTGTGAGATAGACATGAACTAGTTGCTCCATGGGAAGGCGTAACATTGTGTTGACATTTGGGTAGCAATTATAGTTTAACATTTTGCTATTGAAAATTTCCTTTGTGTCATCTTAAACTGTAACAAATACAGGGAAGTAAAGGAAGTATTTGAAGATGCTGGTAAAGGAAAAGAAGCTGAGGACATGCGATATTTCTATTAAAACTGGGTTAGCCTGATCCACTAGTTGCAGCCTTGTTCGGTTATGCTCTCCTGTTATGGTCCAGACATCAGATGGGTCGGCAATGAGGAAGGTTACGTGAGTAGCACATGTTGCCCGCTTTTAATCGGACATGGCTGCTATGGCCGCCACTGGTCCTGGCATTGATCTCAAGTCAGTCTGGTTTATGTCAAAACGAAGATGCAGACTTGACTTTGGTATTTGAAGCGTTTAATTAATTGTAACATATGCATCCTAACAGGTACTTGCAAGTTGGAGATCTGCTAGGACATGATTGGGGACACCTAAATGTGATGTTTCCATCAGGCCCCGTAGGTTTTAACAGCCATCTGAGTTTCCTGAATCCACCAAAAACCTCCTTGAACTGTACTACAATTCAGTAGGGTGAAACCGTCTTTTACTAAATGTCTAAATGTGCCACCATCTCTTCAGGTTTGATAACTAAAGAAGATGCTAACATCCTCGAAGATTTTTCTAACCTGAAAAAATCAACCTTTTCCCATAATTTAGTGAAAACGGGCATTATTTCTGCTAGCGGTAAGCAAGGTGGTTATAATTACACGTGGTTTGGCGCCAGTTCCATCGTTTAATCGAGTCAAAACAAATTATTTAAGTATATAACAAAATCTTGGAGCGATCCTACTCAAACTGGGCCGAGTGCCAGGTGCTGCTGCACTTGACTCATCCAATATGTGGTTCTACCACTTCTCCGTGAAGAAGGCATCTACACTAGTGGGCTCCTAATAAGAATCTATATCACTGGGAAATCTATCTGTAATTTAAAGAACCCGTGAGTTTCAATGTTATACAAGTGCAAGTACCAATTTAAATGGGTTAGAGAAGTTTTGAGCGGGACCAAGGTCGCTAACAGACGACTATTATGGTTCCTGAGGGTAGAAAGTTAACTCGTGATCGACAAGTCTAGGTCAGACCCACTGGTTGCTTATTTGCCTATATGGGACTATATGTTGATACAGTGTCTATAATTGGGAATTTAAAGAATCCGTGAGTATCAGTGTTATACAAGTGCAGACTATTATGGTTCCTGAGGGTAGAAAGTTAACTCATGATCGACAAGTCTAGGTCAGACCCACTGGTTGCTTATTTGCATATTTGGGACTATATGTTGATACAGTGTCTATAATTGGGAATTTCAAGAATCCGTGAGTATCAGTGTTATACAGTGCAAGTATGCTAACAGACGACTATTATGGTTCCTGAGGGTAGAAAGTTTATTGACAAGTAGTCAGACCCACTGGTTGCTTATTTGCCTATTTGGGATTTTATGTTGATACAGTGCCTATAATTGGGAATTTGAAGAATCCTTGAGTTTCAGTTTTATACAAGAGCAAGTACCAATTCAAATGGGTCAGAGAAGTTTTGAGCAGGACCACGGTTGATAACAGATGACTATTATGGTTCCTGAGGGTAGAAAGTTAACTCGTGATCAACAAGTCTAGGTCAGACCCACTGGTTGCTTATTTGCCTATTCTGGACTTTATGTTGATATAGTGTCTATAATTGGGAACACACAGTGACCTCAAACTCTCTTTTTAACTTAAAGGGTAGCCTCTATTCAAGTTCTGCACCAGATCATGTATCATTGCACTCATGTTTCCTCAATAGAATAAATCCCATTATCTTATGATTAGAGTAAACAAGAAGTAATACATTTTGTCGAATTCGTTCACAAACCATGTTTCAAGCTGCAGGAATCAAGTTATCTTGATGTCATGAAGAAGCCGGGCAGCCATGGACCCATATCTTCGTGCCTCCCAATCACTGAGATCTTTGGGTTCTGTTGGTAATGTATTATCAACTTCATATTCGATTTTGCTATCGGTATCATCTTCGGTTTTTTCAGCTGCGCCAATTTCGATGAGGGGATCTAGATTTATGTTCCCTTCTGGACTCTTTAAGGTCATGATGTAAAGTTGTATACTTGGATGTTTGTACTTGATGTCCATCTATGGAATAGAATACAGTCTTGAGGACGACCAACATCTAATGATCTAAAAATCAATGTAATTAATGTAGTTGTAAAATCATATTTACCTTTGATTTGGGCACCATTTTCACTTCAAAGTGCTTCTTCCATAACTGTATCATTTGTTCATGAACATTTGTTGAACGAATTTCATGACCAATCTACAGAAAAAGAACAGGTAAGAGTCATGTGTGCATAACATTGGATGAGTAAGAGATTAGTTTTGTTGAACAATTACCACAATTGTGGTTTTAGGTCCCGACAACGCAAGCATTGTTTGCAGTAGTGGTTCCAGGAGATGCTCGGCATAGACCTTGTAATAACAATGAAAGAATTAAAATCACATTCTTCCGATTTACAAAGATTGAATAGACCAAGTCTGGTTTTAGGTGAACATACAACATCAGTGCCAATAATGTAGTCAAAAGGTGGATCAAGTTCCCTTATATGGTCGTTGTTACCCCAGCTGAGCTCTGCAGCAGTAATGGATCCAATAGAATCTATAATAGCATAGCCTTCATAGTGTTAGCTCAGGAATTGAACCAAGTCTTAATTGGAAGCAAGAGACGGGAATCACAACATCGAGTTCACCCAGCCCAGATTGTTTTGATCGATACTAAAGAAAGACACGTTTTGTCCTGTTACCAAACTCGCCCAACCCACTCATCTTGGTATTCGGTCATAAAGGAAACAAAACAATCAAAGATTGACAAACCTGCATCAGGATTCATCTGCATGATTCTAGAAAAATTGCGCTCAACATTTCGCCCTAAAAGTGGAAGAACCTCAACTTGGTCAGTTGAAACAACATCACATCCAAGCATTGCCATGCCTAAGAAAGAAAGGAACTTCAAATCCTATAAGGCCATAAAATAGAATTGGACTAACAAGATTTTTTTTTTTTTGAACAGCAGTGGTGATTGGACTCAGCGGCATTGCCTGTGCCTCTTCATCGTCCGGTAGAGATCGACCACGTCACCAGCACAGTCAATCCGAGGGCATGACTGGCGGTGGAAGTCCCACTACCGTTCTGGAGAAAACCAGCTAAATGCTAGAGAAACCCCCATGCCCCACCTCATTGGCAAGGACTTCCCAATATGCATTTCAAAGGTTTCGAATCCATGACAAGATTTGAACCACCTATTTGGCCACAACATATTTGCTTAATTGAATCCACAAAATTCCTTTATCTATATTATAAATTCGAAATTATCAAAGACTAACTTGTCAGTTCTCACCAAAACCTGCAACCCCACAACCTGCCCCGAGTTCAATAACACGTTTGCCTTTTAGTTTAGAAGGACAAAACCTTCCCTTCCTGCAATTTCTCTCCTACGGTATAAGAAGAAAAAAGATCAAGCCATCAGCATTTGTTCATAAGCTATCATGTTGTAAATAGCTCTTAAAAGGAACGATAAACGTTACCAGATACTTGACCAATACCATAGAAGCATCCCAAACAGTTGTCCCTAAATGCTTAGAATTCGGATCCTAACAACACAAAGTCTTAAATTAAAAAAACACATTTCTAAACATCGAAATAGTTATGTAATGGAATCATGACAAAACCTGAGAAAACTGCAGCTGATAGCCGAAAACTTCAAACGAAACAGCCGAAGTTTGTGGTGAATTTAACCTAAAACACAAAACTATCACTATTATACGCATTTTTTTAAATAAAACAACCAAAGGCATTTCTGGAAGCAGTCTCTTGACATTCCCAAAAGCAAAGAAAAAATATGTAAAAACAAGTGTTTACCTGTCAGCCTCCATTTTGGTTATAAGAATACTGATAATCAGTATACAATTTCACTGCAGTAAAAACCCAGATGAGTAAATATTTGAAAGATTATATATAGATATATGATAATAATGAATTCGAGATATATGAAAGATTACACATGTATGATAAAAATGAATTCTCTACATAAAAAGTAGAAAAATTTACCTGAAAGTTATAAATTAGAATCAGGGGGGAAGTAATTTCCAGATGGGGGTTTGAAGTATTCCAAAAAAAAGAAGGTTCGTTGGTGGTTTTATCAGTTAATAAAAGTGTATTTGTTTGTGAAGAAAAATAAAAAGTGCATGCGGTGAACGTGGATCGAACACGTGACCTTCAGATCTTCAGTCTGACGCTCTCCCAACTGAGCTATCCCCGCTTCATGTATTTCTTCTTCAGCTAGATATACAAACTGGTTAAAGCCGAGAAATAGATGTTTTTTTTCCTAGCTCCAAAGTAAACATAACATTCATCTGAAAAAAAACTGACATAACTAATGCAGTTATTAATGTTTCTCTTAACTGAAACTATTCCGTATTTTGGAACGGATGGAGTATTATGATACCCGGCTTGTAAAGCCCACGCTGTAAGTTTGTAGACGGTGTTCATGTTTTGTTTATCTAGATATACAGACAAGTATTAATTGGTTAGGGCCAGAATAAAACCTAATGATACCCGTTATAAGTTTTCATTAGGCAACGATATGTAAGCCACCTTTTTTAGCGAGACAATATATACTAAGTTATGTTTTGGTGTACTGATTGTTTTGAGTTCCGTTTATACGACCTTCAAATGTATTTACTCGACTCTATTACATTTACACCATTAGTGCATCACTGTTAATACGTTATAAGAGGGTAACAAATGAAAAGTCATGTTTCTTTGCAAATTTCTTGACAAGTATAGTAATGTATACAAGTACTTCAAATGGGAATTGGCAAATTGATGTTTACTTACAAGTAAATCTTTCTTTAAAAGTAACAATATGCATTAAAACATCAAATACTTTGAACAGTTACATGTTTAAAACTTTACTGTCATTCTCTATGATCATGGAAGAATAGTCTTTCCATTTTTGTTTTGAGTAAGTTTGCCTGTTGTCCAAAGCTGTAGCATCTGTAATGCAGCAATCGGTTGATCCATAGGAACCATATGTCCAGCATTATGAACCTTAAGAAATGTAAGTGGCCCATGACTCTTCATAATTCCGGCTTCTTTTCCACCTACTACAAATGAAACGTTCGAAGCTGCCACAAACTGGTTCTGACCAGACCATGACATTGCATTGACCCAATTATAATTCCCTGCAAATTTCCCAATATTTTCAATAAAATGACATTTCTAGTGGTTTCTTTTTCGGGTTATTGCATATATAGTAACATAATTTTGTGTAACACAATTTGCTTTTTGCCCTCAAAAGACTAAGGGGTCATTTGTTAAAAGATTCTATTACTAAGGGAATTTGGATTTCCTTCCTTGTCATAGGAAATTCCTAATACCTTTCCATCAAATCCCATTAAAAGCTTTGAACCGAACGGTCCCTAAGGATTTTAAAATGTTTTCAGTTCGATAATCTTGTAAAATAGCCCGATCTCAAACACAACATCGGTGCAGGTAAGGGAAATAGCCTACATAGTCAAAGTTATTGACATGTCAGCTACCACGTCGTTAGTTTGGCCAGGTAATTCGGGCAGGTTGCTCTAAACGCAAAATGTTGGTAAGCTTGAGCCTTTCTAAGGCTAAATTTAAGGCGATATATTATTCTTTATCTTAGCAATTTTCAAGTCAAGAACTTACCAATCCAATTGCAAATAAGATCATATTCTCCCGCATATATGAGCATCTCAATTCCTTGCTCCAAAAGTGCCGGAATCCCGACCTCAAGATCTCTCATCCAATCATCAAGCATGGCGTCATACACTGATCTACTACACGAAACAAAATCTATGTCGCTTGGAACACCTAAAGCTGTTTTCACCGATGATTCACTTAGAAAGTTTTCCATGTTTGAGAAATCATAGCACAAAGATCCCTTGCATGGTATTCTAATATCATAATACTACAAAAAGAGAACATATGAAGAGTCAGACAGTTAGATTTTAATACTTCTATGTATAAATATTACAATTTCAGGCAAGTAATATAGTTTCTTACATTTATATTTCCTGCGATATCCAGGATATCCTCGAAAATTTGCTCACATATTGCCAGCGCCATTTCACATGAGGTTGTACCTGTTGTACCTGAAGCCATAATCCATAACAACATCACGATATGGTTAAATTAGAGGTTCCAGTTAATGACTCATTTATCTTAATGCTCCTAGGCCAATGAATCACCTCGCATACAAGCTTCTAATTAGTTGGTTGAAAGATTTAGATAATTATTGTAATTATAATGGGCGTGTTAAATACTTAAATGTTTATGACTGACTTTTAGTATAATTAATGGACACAAGTTTTTATTTTTCTGGTTGCCTGACCCAACCCATACTGAAACCAGAATATTTTATCCCAACCCTTTTTGGCTCATGGCGCAACCCGCCCTACCTGCCTGTCTTGTCAGGTATTCAAAAGATGAATCTTTGCTAAAAGGTTGGAAAGAAACACAAGTCAAATATATGAAGAATGCTTACCACATTCTTTGATTGCCGCTTCACAATCTGGGATTTGTTGGTTTATTTGAGAGTAATCTGATTGTGATATCAAGCTGTTAGCTAAAGCATAATCAGTGTAAGCTTTATACTGTATCGCAGGATCGGTAAGCCCATTTCCAATTCCAAAACCCTTCAAGTTTATATGAATGCCTTCTTTTTTCTGATTTCCTTGGTTAACTCGAGAAGCAAAAGCTGGAATGTAGTGCCCGGCATATGATTCCCCGGTGATGTAGAAGTCATTGTTTACATAATCAGGATGCGCCTTAAAAAATGCCTAGATACATGGAATGATTTCAAGATTTATGCATTACTAGAAAACTGTAATCAGAAACATCCTAAATTTTAGTTTAGTACTACAGAGTTTAGATTGTTGGACTAAGTAAAAGACTAATTAGGATGACAGCCACAAACCTGCAAAAAGAAGTAGAGATCATTGCTGACTCCAGTTTCATCGTGGCGGGTGTCTTGGTCGCTAGAACTATAACTGAATCCAGTTCCTGTGGGTTGATCAACATATATCAAGTTTGAAACCTGTTTCATGAAAAGTAGCTCGTGAGCAATTTTGATACATTCGAAGGTTGAATAAAATTAGCTCGGTTTACAACTTATATCTAACTGGTCAAATGGATAAAGTACATCCAAAGTTAAGCTTTTGAGGCAAACGGGCCAAACAGATCGATGAAAATAAAGTTTATGCATAAAAATCATTTTATCGAAAATTATAATTATATACCTTAAAAGTTATATAACTTTTTTTGCAATCATGCTATACGAGTATACACACTAATTATTTACAAAAGAAACCAAATTCTGGACATCAAGTGTTTCACACGGGCCGTTTTGACTAGTGCAAAGATTCCATTTGACCCGCGTATTTCAACCTCTAATTCAAAGAATCAAAGAATGTTTTTCAAGCCAAACAAACCTTATCCCAACCATAGTCATTCCAAACAAGAGACAAGTTGTTGGTAAGTTTAAAAGGACCATTTTCATAAAAGAGAGCCAATTCACTGCTGCATCCTGGTCCTCCAGTAAGCCATATGACTACTGGATCACTTTTGGCCTTTCTTGATTCAAAGAAAAAATAGAACATCCTGTACAAGAAAGTTCATGTTCAAGTAAATGCGGTAATAAATATATTTTATCTTTATTACCCATCTTAGAACTTTTACAACACAAAACCTCCCGACATGGGTGGGATATGAGAAGGTCCGATGTAGACAATTATACCTCTATCCGAAGATAGAGAGACTTCAAAAGAGTGTGGAATTAGAACTCTTAGCTTTCTTTAAAAATGCCAACCACTTTAATATTCCAATCATTGAAAGTTTACAAGAAAATCTACATATATAGAATAAAAGGACTAGACAACTTTCCCACCCAATATTCCTAACATGTTCCTAACTTCCTTATTTTCAAAGGATTGGTGTTATTTTTTCTTCTTAAAAGTTCATATCCTTATATCATTACCATAGAACCTATATAAACATATCATAAAAGATTAGTGTCAATCTTTCTTGAATTTAATGCACGCATAACGAAAGTCTAAACTGCATAGATAAAGACTGCATTTTTCACACCAAATATGATCTTGAATTCACAAAGTTTAAGGTAAAATATGTAGTCACATTAACAAGTATCAAGAAAACACTAGTACAAACCGGGCATCAACCGTATGTTCAATACGATAATATCCAGCATGTTGGGCAAGATCATGAACTGTGGCACCCGAGTCACCAAGAACCGATAAAGACAACCGTTTTTCAACGATCCCTCCTCGTGTAACCTTTAGTTCTTGATCAAGAGATGAAGTATGGTTGTAGGACTTGGCTATATTAATATCAAGTTTTGGATGCAAGTTGAGGTCTTTGATAAGTTGATGGCCTGTTTTTTTCAAAGATTTTGAATGATGAAATGAATAAGGATTATTAATGTTTCTTGGAAATGATGATGGAATGAAAACAAGAACAAGAAATGGAATGAGATAGAGTATTTGAGGATGAAAAGAAGTAGCCATATTGATTGTGAAGAGAAGATAGAAGCTAGAAAGAAAAAGTGTGTGGGGAGTTTGATGGATATATGTATATGTATGGAATATATATAGTGTTTGATAGTGAGTTTGTGATTCTTGGATTAGTGTGTGAAAGAGCTGTGATTCATTCACATTATGTAAGGGAGTGCATGAAAATGAAAGGGAGCTCAACCTAACTATGGGGATGTTCCTGTGATTTGTCCTTTGATATGATTCCATAGTTGCATTCTTTATCACAAAACACTCATTTGACTCTTTCTTCAACCTTTTTTTCTTTTTGAATTTTTTATGGTTAACTTTGACTAACATAATTACTACTCACATTAATATCTATACTCCTATATAAAGGTTATCACCCCTTCCATTTTTAGAAATAATTACTCAAATGTTACAGGGAAATTTACCAAATTGCCCCTTAATAAAAACCCACTATGAAAAGTGTTTTATAAATTACCAACTTTGCCCTTAATTAATTAATTTACACCATAAACCCTTATTTTAATACTTAACACTTTAAACCCTTATCTTCTAAAACTTTTCACTATCACAATTACATCAACCTATACCACTTGACACCGCCACCACTACCAACAGTACCATCACCGCCACCACTAGACCGTCTTCTACACCACCGCCGCCGCATTGCGCGGGTATCATGCTCGTGATAATTAATGGAAGATATATGTTCATTATATGGAATTAATCCATCCATATGCCTAATAAAATTAATGCTCAAAGATTCATGTATGTTGTTCAATGTTTCACTTATATACATAGAACTTCTTTAAATAGTTGATCTTTTCGATTTGTTTGTTGGTAATTCTTGCAAAGATAATAGAGAGATTGTTTCAGTTTGAAACTTGACTAAGAAATAGGTCAAAAGTATCAAAGTATTTTCAAATCCGAAATAAATTATTGGGTTTTGATATAAAATGAATTTATCTTTTAACTACTTTTAAAAAGCTTTTACAACTAATTGTTTGTTGCAAAATTTGTAATTTTCTTGTTAGAAAAATAATGTTTACATATGAATATATGATAACCAATTAATATTAGGGCTATTATTATCAAAATTCTATGTAAAACCTAAATAGATTATCGACAGTAAAATGAGCATGCCTTCATCTATATGATTGATTCACGTAAAACAAAATCTTTTGTTTATAATGTTGATGTGGTTTGTGAATTGTGATTTTCTTGATACGGAAGTTGTTTTTCATGTTGATCTCGTTCATCATGTTATTCTTAGGTATCTTTAGCGAGTGTTTTGGATTACGTTTTCAAATTAAATTTTGCGTTTTTAATATTGTGTTTTAAAAATATATGTCTCTATCTGCTTTATCAAAACTGTGATTTCATTCTAAATGGAACATGCTATTGAAACCCCCATTTACTAAGTAAACCCTATAGCATTAATTTTTAGTCAAATTTTTTGTTCATTTATATTTCTAATGTGTTATTTAAACAAATTTTATATCAAACATTAACATTAAATTACATCATATTAAATATGCTCAAACATTGCATTTAATACATCAAATTAAAATTAGTTACAAGAAATTATTAGTATTATTGTTGTTGTTATTATTATTATTATTTTAAGTCATGTGAAAAATTACTGGATTGAATACAAAGCTAAGACCAAAGCTTCCAATTTAAGAGTCTGTTGGTGTGAAATTTATATACATATGTATGTATAGGTGACTAAAAGTTTTGAAAAAATTAATTGTGTTAATAAAAAAAGGACCTACTATAAGTACTCTCATATACTAAGATGCGTTAGTTTGTAAGTTTATTTTTTTTTTCGCTTATACAACGTTTAGATTTATATGATCAACTTTTTCTGCATGAAAGAGTTTTAGTCTATATATTAGATATTTTAATGTTATTGTATTTGGTATTGTTTTTTAAATATTTCTTTATGATTTATGTTATTTTTGGATCTTTATGAAAAAAGAAAATTTATTAATAATATCACTAACACAATTTAATATAAAGATAAAAATATATATATAAACTATTAAATAAAAAGTTTATTAAAAGATATATATATATTTAAAAAAATTATTTTATGAAATAATCGTTAGAAAGAGAAAAGGATAATTAATGTAGTTTATTTAATATGATATCTAATGATTAGGAAAGAAAAAAAAATATTTAATGACATAATTAGTTAAATTAATGATTATATAGGAGTGTATTGGAGGTTTCTTTAAACACTCTCTTCTAAATATTTAATAGCCAAACACTTTTTCTAATTATTTGTATTTTCAAAAACAACAATTAATATAATCAATTAAAATGCAATTTCAAACACCTTATAAATTTCACAACATGGTTGGAAAATTTAATTAGGTCGTTGATAATTTGAGAGCAAAATATAATTTTTTAAGCATGTAGGTAATTCTGTATCAAGACCTAAGATTATTTTAGAAATGTAAATTTTATTTCTTATATATTACACTAGACCTGTTTTTTGAATTTTGAAATACAAAGAATATCATAAAAATAAAACAACATAAAAATAAAAAATTATCAAATTTATCATAACTATCTAGTTAAAATTTTTATCATCATGCATACACCAAGGGCAATATATCTTTGTTTTATTTCTTGTTTTTAAAAGTTTTCAAAAAAAAATTTATTACATGCAAATTCAAGAGTGTATTCTTTTTTTTAAAAAAACACATTCAGTCAATATACGACATCAGAGAAACCTCACCGTATAATAATGAAACCTTGCACGAATCCTAGACAACAAGATGTTGATCATGGGTCGTTACAAGTATTCAGAGGGAAAAATCTCCAGGCTCGTCTTTCCAATAGGATCGAACTTAAGACTTTGGATAAAACCGAAAGTGTCTCTGAGGATGATCACCCAAAGAAAAGTTCAAGAGTATATGTGCAAAAATAACTATCGTATCTCTTGCAATCATCTTCTTCCCTTTATTATCGCGAACTAACATAGTATTTTTCCAATTATTGTTTTTTTTTTAAATAACTCATAAAAAGGTAACCGTTAAATCCAATTAGACCATTTATTATCATGTTTAAAAAGTTACATATATTTTGTACAAGTTTAAGTGAACGAATAATAAAAAAAAAATAAAATAGATAGACATAAAAAATTTAAATAAAAAAAAAAGGAACCCTTGTCTGGTCAAAAATCATTGTACACATGTTGTGTTCTTTATACAAAAAAGGTTGTTATATTGCAACCTATAGAAAACGATCGAATTAGAAGGTTGATAAACTTAGCTACTCAATTTTCATGCTCAAAATTGGTAATAAATTTTTTAATTTCACGTTATATTTATTTTTAAACTTGGTTTTTAATATTCTGTCGCAACCAAACACTATTTTTATTCGACGTGTGCTAATAATTTTGTTTCAGTGTATTGAAAATTTGAAATTTGAAATAATAATGTCCTTGATGTGTTGTTTTCATGAGTTTTATATATACTCTATTTTGATTTTACCGATAGGACAAAATAAACTTAAAACAAACATATTAAGACCCATATCATCTCATATAAAATACGGAGTATTCATTAAATTTTTTTTTGAAAGGCAGTAACGGATAAATGGCTAACACCTCCCACGCGGATGCGTCCACGCCGGTTCATCTCCTGGCAATGCCTTAAAGGTTTTGCTCCTCATGTGTTAGATGAGTATAGCATTGCTAAGGCCCTCTCACCACATTTGCATGTGGCAGGATTTGAACCTGAGACCCCCCAGAAGGAAACCTCTTTGTGGAAAACCCCCTGACCACTGGGCTAACACCCCAATGGCGAGTATTCATTAATTAATCAAACAATATATTCGTATTCTGAATTTAAGCTAGCTAATTGAATTTAAGCTAGCTAATCAAACAATATGACTTTTTTTAGTGGAAAAAAACTATACAATACTATCAATGTTATTGTATTCAAGAAGTAAACTACATAATCTCAAACTCGCAAGTCAACTCTTTATGTTCTTGGTTTCTCCAACATGTTGTCGATAATCTGGTTCACAGTCCGACCCGATGTGTATCGAAATTTAACCAAATCTGTACCAAATTAGACTCTAGTTTAATTAACGCACCATACAAGTTAAAGGACTGTCATTAACAAAACCCTTATTATTATTCATTATTTTATTTTTTATTTTATTTTATTTTCTTGAATATAACCAAATACATTATTCACAGAAAGTCATTACATTACAATGGCAGGTACCCCCTTTTGAATACCAAACCCAATTCTACTAAATACTATGTTTTGGGCCTTTAAGAGTCGAGGAAAGTGCTTATGTGGTATTTACCATAAAATCATTAGTAAAAGTTTTCTTATGTAAACAAAATATTGTGGTGTATATAAAAATTCGTAATCTATATCGATACCTATGGTTGGGTACAGTGGCGGATAAGGACCAAAGGGTTATGGTCCCTCCAAAATTTTGGATCATATTTAGTAATTATATATTATTTAAGAATAAATAAAAGATTTTATGTGTTTTTACCCCCTCAAAAACAAAACATAGATGTAGAAAAGAGAAAATCTAAAACTTCAAAAATATTTGACCCCTCCTGGTATGTTGTTCAAGTCCGCCGCTGGTTGGGTAAGACATACATAGATACAAAGATTAAAGTTAAAGTTATGGATGTTAGCAATGTTTAAAGATTCCACGTTGTTTACTTTGAAGAAGACATACAAATAATGGTCTAATAGTGATCATAGTCCAGGTGTTTTAATTTGGTGAAATCCATGGATTCTTATTTTATTTCATAGTCAACAATGTAACGGTTAATCAATCTCATGTAATAAAAACTATCTGCTCCTCTACGGCGATTACATCATATTCAATAGTAATCTATTTTTTTTTAGCAGCAGTGGTGATTGGACTCAGCGACGTGTCTCTTCATCGTCCGTTATTTAATAGTAATCTTGGTTTGTCCAAACTCCAAAATAATAATCTTGAATTGCTAAATTTCCTGAATAGAAGTTGAAGCACTTTCCAATGCCGATTTGATTAGTTGTTTAAGTAGTGTTTAGCCAATTTGGAGGTAATTGAATATTTGGGTATAGAAGTTTCTTGGCTTTCCAAAAAGTAGAAAAAGAAACGGAACCACCTTCCATGTTTAACTGTCTTTGGATTCATTTGGTCTATAAGTTAGGCCAATGAAACGAAACGATGGATGAAAACAAATCAGATATTCAGAACCAACCAAATGTTTATCGCTACTGACTAGACGTGGCTGGCTCAGTTCACCATTGGTTTGCCATTATCACAGAGAATCTGGTTGTCTCTTGCTATCCCTTAGATTTGCTAGGTTTCCTTTAAATAGACCTGGTGGTATCCGAAACAGATAACCCAACTAGCTTACATGTGGTGTGTTGTTAAGCATGAATATTCATTATGTTCAACTAATTGGATGCAAGTATGCAACCCTTCGCCTTTAAAGCAAGAAAGCATCTAAAGTGAAGGAAAAATGTTATATTTATACTCTTATCAAAAACAAGTTTACACCCACATATTACATCCCAATATACATCACATTAATTGGCATGTTTCATTACTTAAAACACAACCACCACCAGAGGGATGCGATGAACATAGAAAGATAAATAAATAATACATCAGTAGCAAGACAATTTCCTGTTTACACGATGATTTACATATGCTGCAAATATTTTTTATCACATAATAAATGTGTGATTGCAGCCATAAATATCCGTCTTTCAAAAATTAACATGAGGGACACATAATATTACATTATATAGGGAGTAACAATTTTCTGATTACAGTAAACAGATGTTTTTCATACCCTAAAGATGCTATATATTGGATAAAGGGGTATATAGTTGCAGACTTGCAGCCACATCTCGAAAATAGTATATACCGTCTCATACGTTAATGCAGATGATACAAAAGCCTGATCACGACCTTACTTTGGCAAGGCGGGCCCTTATTTCTTCTAATTCTTCCTCATCATCGACACCCTCATCCTACATATTCACATCCACAATTAGAGGTACAAAAACAGACATGGGTAACTTTTGGTAAATGTTGCTAGTTGGGATGGGGTAGAATGTAACACCTTTTGTCCAAAAAAAATCGAACATTTTCTTAATGATTAGTTTTTCAACAATGATTAGAACACTTTTAAAATTTCATAAGTTTCTTTTTTTTTGACAAGTTTAAAAATAATATAAAAAATAAATTGTGGGGCAGCTTTCAACCACACTTTTAAATTTGCTCACTCGGCCCATTACAGATTAAATATAACCCAAATCGACCCATTTAAAAGTAAACAAGTCAAAATTGTCATGTTATCTGGTGATGTCTACTAGGGATGTGCATGGTTTGGTTGAAACCAATAAAACCAGTTAAACCAAACCAATTGTACGGTTTGGTCGGTTTGAAATCAAAAATTTAAACCGACGGTTTTTTCTCCTCATAAACCGTTATTACGGTTTGGTTTGCGGTTTTAAAGATTAAACCAACCATTTAAACCAAACCGGACCATTAGATTAACATATGTAATTATTAATATAAGTTTATATTTCTACTCAAGTAATTATGTCATTGTATTAATTATATCATGGTAATTGTGACATATGAAGAATATAATCTCACTATATCTTAGTATGTTAGCTATAACCATATGATTTTTATAGGGGTTGGATATTGTAAAACAAGTATTAAAGTAAAACAAATAAGACAGGATCTTGACCCTTAGATCATGATTAAATTGATGCACGAAGATTCACGAAGCAATTGATGCACGATGATTTTCAATGAAGCGAGACCTATTGTTTTATTTGTTTTACTTTAATAGTTGTTTTATTTTACCTAAAACCGATTTATATATATATATATATATATATAAAAGATAAACCGGCCAAACCAAACCGGTTTAATTGGTTTTGGTTGGTTTGGTTTAAGACACTGATCTGGACGGTTTGGTTTGAAAAAACATTAAACCGTTATTATTGGTTTGGACTAAATTCTTAGTTAAAACCGTTCAATCCGGACCATGCATAATCCTAATGTCTACAATAAACTTTTGATGAAAGATATAAGTCAGGAAAGCACCTCTACATCTTCAGTTGACTGAGCAGGTTGCTTTAACCGCTCTTTCCTGACTGCTTCAGGAAGCTGTGCAGCAGTCTCGCCAGCTATTGCAGTTAGAACCTTATCAACCTCTTCGTCAATCTCATCTTCTATGTCATCTGAATCCAGTGCAGAGTCAACAGCATCATTCACCATTTCTTCAATAACACCCGCCTGGAATAACATACCAAGAGTCAATATTATACATATAAGTATTCCTTAAAAAACTTGCTGAATGATAAAAGCAAGCAGTGATTGGGGTTTTAAAATTTGCGTTCTAAAACACATTATCTGATTAAATGATCAGCTTGATACCGTATGCAACAAAACTGATTATCTAATGGTAAAAATTTACCCTTCCCCCATTTCACAGAACCTCTTTTCTCCTTTTTATATGGCAATTTTGGTAATCTTATCTACGAATTCCTTATTATATAATTAGCAAAAACCTCAGCATTTTCATGATATGATGATCACAGCAGAAAATACAAATACTCTCTCTACAGCCCATGCTACTACAGCTGATTGTCTAATTCTAACTATTTCAAAGTGCCCATCCATACAAACCCTTGGTCAAAGTCCATTCAACATTCTAAAAGGACACACATGCCTAATAAACGAATGCATATGCAGATAAACTTGCATGAAATCATGAATTGACTATTTGACAAAAAGTAAACAGAATTCAAGATATGAAGTACCTTAGTCATTTCTTTGCTGAATTCTTGCATTGTGACAGCCATTTCTGGAGCCTTCATTAGGTTATTAACTATCTTCATAACTTCAGCACTCTTAGACAGATGCCCCACCGTACGAGCTACAGCTGCAAAGACTCAGATTCAGCAGATATAACTAGCGAACTCAAAACATGGTAGCCATTTGAGGAACTCATTCACAGGCTTAAAGAGATGACTGGCTTGAAAAGGCATTTAAATTACCAAATAACTTCTCCAGTATCAATCGAAAATCTCAAAAAATATTCAGCATGTAACCGGAATTAAGGAGTACCAACTTAAAGAAACAAGGCTTATATTTTACATGCTAAAGGTCTTCACTCAACAAAATCAGTTTTATAACCATCACTGACAATAATTTAATGTTGATACATCATATAAGAGGTTGTCACAAGCTGATAAAATAACCAATACATGTGGCAACCCAATAATTTAATGTTGATACATCATATAAGAGGTTGTCACTCAAATGGGTAGGTTAGGTAACATGTCAAAATGGGCTCTGACTGAAACAGTTTGTTTTTACGATGTGTCATAAGGGGTCAGTTATGGTCAACCCACAATCTTTCGTCTGTTTTTTATAAGTAGTTAATGAGTTAAATATGATTAGAGCTATGTCACTCCCATACTTAACTAGCTTTTTAGGATGCCTTAAAGCTAAGCATTATAAACATTCCACAGCATTCAAAACCTTTCAACCCCTGTTTTTAGCTAAAGAGAAAGAAAAAAACACCATATAGCATGCCGAATTGCCGATAAACCACAACTCCATAGCCTAAAATGACTCATCCGTCAATAAATTGGTCAAAAGTGCCACCTTTAATAACAATCTTTCGACTTTCTCATATAGCATACGGAAACAAAAAAGAATTTAAAAATTATACAACGAGTAGGGAAAGCTAAGGGGATCTAATACATCAGCATGTTGTACCTAGGTCATAGACTCATAGTTAGAGCAAAGCAGTACTTTCAAGCAAGGAAGTTAGTAAGTTAACACAAATCATCTAGTTTTTCGGGGTAAAAGGTTACCCCCGTTAGACCACAGGTCATCTAGTTGGGTTCAGAAGATCCATCAATTTTGTACATCGCTATTATTTTTTTTTTAAATGATAAAAAAATATACAATGGCTGGCGAAATCTAAGGAGATCTAAGTAACAAGTATCTAACACATCAGCAATATACAATGGTCGGTGAAATCTAAGGAGATCTAAGTAGTAAGTATCTAACACATCAGCATGTTGTACCCGAGACATAGTTAAAGAAAAGCAGTACTTTTGGGCAGGGAAGTTACACAAGTCATCTAGTTGGATTCCAAAGATCCGTTAATTTTGTACATCGTTATTATTCTAAGCAAAACAATTCTAGTTGATGCAGACTGCTCACTTACTCCACTATAGGACTAAATATTTTGTCTACTTCCTTCATACTCAAATTAAATTCACAAACAACTACAATAACAATGATTTTATCTTAACAACAGACCAAAAGATGACATAAACACAAATGCAGCAAATACCTAGGCGTTAATGACTAATGATGGGCAGGTAACATCAATCCATGCATAAAGTAAAGCAAAAAGATAATTTCTTGAAGTTAGATGAACAGACTCAAAAGATAGCACATAGAACTTACCGACACTTTCTCCTAGATGCATTGATATTGAATTCAACTGAGCTTTATTTTCATAGAGGCGGTTCACGGTTCTCCTGGATCTCACGATTTCTTTTGCCAGTGACTGAGGTCAATAATTTACATGGAAAAGAATACATTAGAAAGAATGAATTCAAACATAAATACATAAGTATTTACGAGACAATTAAGCCTTGTAGTTATCAGCCAAAACAAACAAAAATCGCGTAAATCGGGTCAGATAATTAGTAGGCCGGTATGCAACAATCACTTTCTCAAGGAATAGTCTAAGGCCGGTTCACAAGGCATCTATTAGGGTAATGTACTAAAGTTATCTTGACTATAAGTTGAAAAATTATCATTGTTCAGCTATGCAGATAAAGCAACGGCCTAAGGGGTTGTTTCCTTTTCCTTTCTTCCATTTAATGTTGCCTGAATAAATTGTTTCTTGACTAAAAACGCGTTTCTAGATAAAAGAAACAAATTTTCTTTCTTTTTTGTGTGCTGAATGACAATGAGGATATGTTCCCTACTAATTTATCCAATAGTCTGCATTTTACTGAACGACAATTTGATGACAATTAACATAATAAACTCTAGATGTACGAAATATTTCAATAGCAATATAAACTGTAAAAAGCAACACTAAAGAATCAAACTTTAAAGTAAAACAAACAAAACCCTAAAACCATAAGTAAAAGAAAAGAAAGAAAACCTTGGCAGAAGACATGTCGTTTCGCTTGGCGGCTTCTCGGATCGCTTTCTGAACACTTTTCTCTTCTCTCTGAATATCTAACCAAATCAAAAAACAAAACACATTAATTAATTAATTACTGTATTAAACAGTTATATAGTTTTACAGATAGTAAATCAATAAAAAAAAAGGAAAAAGTTACCGCGAATCTGACGATCGATGTTGCGAGTCTCTTGTCGGAGACGGCGTTGCCAATCGCGTAAGAGTTGTTGTGGATTAGGTTTTGGTTTTATTATGTTCATCACTTTTTCCATTCTCGTGGTAAAACTGTAATTTTATTGTACTGATTTTGGAATAGGAGAAGATCAAGGTAAAATAAATGTGTGAAGAATTGTGTGTGTGTAGTGATTTGGGGGAGGGAGAAAGGAAACAAAGTATAAAAGCTGTTTACTTCAACGCGCACTCTTTATTCGATTCTTCTGCTAATAAAAGTGGGTGTTAATTTTGGAAAAATTCTTCTATAAGAACGTTTAATAAATCCCTTTTTTTTTTAAATAATAATATAGAAAAATGACAAATTAGGATTCCATACGGATTTGTTATTTTTCTATACGTGAGGATAGTATGTTTAATCTTTTAACTAACGTAAGTCACAAAATACTGCTTAACCAATTAGGTCGTTATTTTTAATATGACTTTGTATATTTAACACATAGAACAAATAACAATATTGATTAATTTACACAAATAATAGTTATTTAAACAACACTAGAGCTTGACCCGAAAGAGTATCTTGACGAACTCCAGGTGCAATGGAAACAAGTCTTATAGCCAAGTCCAATAGTAATAATGGAAGCGGCATAAATCAGTGGATAAAATAACCACGCTCTTAGGTTTATACTTCAATAGCTATTAAAATAAACATTTCAATTTTTCAACCCTTTACAACAACGATCAAATCGATCATTGTATCTGGAAATCGATTCATACTCCACAATTTATATTTGAGGGTTCTAATTATTTGAAAATTAAAATTTGTGAAAAACCAAAAAATTAACCAAAGGCACTCTTATTTGAAACTTAAGATATTGTGTTAGTAAAGAATGTGATTTGTGACACATAGTTACTTCATACATGATACACCATTATGATTGTTTTAATATGTTTATACAACATATTTTTTAACAATAAATTATAGTTTATGTGACAATTTACAAGATATACAAAATTTATCATACGATGATTAGTGTGATATAGGTAATAAAGATAATAAGTGTGATGTACAAATCAGAGTCCTAGTAATCCCAATATATCTAAGTATCTATCCATCACGTCCAATCGGGCCATTGCGTTCTCCTTTTTTGGACTTGAACAAAGCCCAATTATATTTCATCAGCTTATTTTCAATAAAACTACCCGTCAGGCCGACACCCTTCCTTCGGACATTCATCATTTTCGACATATATAGCATACAAGTTAAACCTCTACAATTTAATATTCGATAAGTTAATATCTCGATAAAATTAATAATTTGTTCAGTTCCAACTTAAAAAGAATATTGTAAATTAATACTCAATAAATTAATAACTCATTAGATTAATAAAATATCTCGGTCTCAAATCTATTAATTTACCGAGGTTCTATTATATTACAATTAATCTTATCCAAGCCCAATGAAATGACGGTCCCACTATCCAAGTATAGCATATTTGCGAACCTTGTAAAATAAAGCCGAACTACGGCATCATAATAGGGTATCAAGCCCACTTGTGTATTTTTTTGAAAAAAGCCCAAATATTTATGAGTCAAAAAAATTTTTAATGAAATTATATCCGTCTAACATCAAGTCATCAAAGCCTCCAAACCGTAATTTTATACAGTTGATAGATTTCATAACATAAATTGTTCATAAATATAAGTAATTAAGTATAGTACAGTACAATCTAAACCAGAACATTGTTGTTGGCTTGTTGTATATGTCAATTTTATGTTATTTATAGGGATTAATCACGGAAAGACCAACGTACTTTCCCATTTGTACACGGTTGCCCATTATACTTTTTTATTGATAAGGTTTACCCACATACTTTTTTTTTTGTACACGGTTGACCAATATTACCGACTATCACAGGTAAACCGGTCAACTTTTGGTCAACCGTGTACAAAAAAAAAGTATGTGGGTAAACCTCATCAATAAAAAGTATGATAGGCAATCGTGTACAAATGAAAAAGTACGTTGGTCTTTTCGTGATTAATCCCTTATTTATATCTCACCTTATCAATTTTTAATATGTGTAAGAGTGAATACTATCTATACTATATTATAAAAACAAATAGCCCTTTCTATTTTTGGAAATGTTGAAAGTTACTCTGTGCGATATGACAGAAATACCCCTTTCTTATTTTCTAAATTACCTTATTCTTTAGTTACTAATTTAATTATCTTTACTAATATATTAAAAATACTTTTAATGAAATAAATACACGTATCTTAACGTATATACACTAATTACAATCAATTAGATTTACATCAATAACTTATACTATTAGTCGTCACCACCACCATTCGTCGCTGCCACCCGTAATCACCGCATTGCCATCGCCATCGTCGCATCGCCCGGGCACCATGCTAGTACAAACTTAACGAGTATTATATATTACATTTATTTTTCATACTTAGTTTCTTGCTAGTCATATTATTTAAAAATATATGTAACGAAATCATACTCTATTAGAGAATCGAAAATTTATGACTTTATTACAAACACTTAATTAAGTATTGTTAGACACATGGTCCTAATATCCACTTATCAAAGACCTCACCTCACTGATGACTTGAAAATCAAACTAGTGGTATTAAAATATGTCTTTTTTACCCAAAAAGTAAAAGCATCCACTTGAAGGACAAACTAAAGGTCGATACTAATTTTATCCAGCATACGGATCAAGTTCCTCCAAAATTAAAATGAATTTCATAAATAAAGTCGAAAATTTTAACCATTGAATTAAAATTAAAAAATCATCTTTAAATTTTAACTATGGATTATAATCTATTGATCAATTACCCCCAACTTTACCAAGAAAGTTTGCTTTAACTTTTAAGGATCTCCATTCGAGACATATATGTAGTAGAACATAAATAAGATTATTAATGTATGACGTTTGTAACTTTGTATAATCTAAAACCTAGATTTGGTGTAAACTAATAGCATTATTTAATTCTCTTCTACTATTTGCCAAAATGATTTTGATTTTTTGTCGGCAGGAGAAATCGACGGACTACATCAATCGTAATCATATTTTAGTATTTAAGGCTCGCTCAATATTGCAAAGAATAAAATACAATATATTCGTTATCACATTTTTGTCAATAAAAGAGAGTTACGAGCAACGGTGCCTTTTAAAGTAGTTGCCAATCAAATTCATAGATTTTGAATTGTATATGTCATGCATTCGTAGATCCGCGTATCAGCTATCGTATCTATTAGTAGGTTTTCGAGTTAAGTAAAAACGAAAAAAATAAGTTTGCTCTGGTATACGTACTGTAGATGTGTTTCAACACAAAAATTAATTGATGAGTGAACATCCAAAATACTGGTTAAAACAAAATTTATTTAATTGTGTTAGGAATTGGATGATCTTGAATCTAACAATGATAACAACAACAATAATAGAAGATGATAAAAGGAAGAAGATACATAGAATAATTGTGTATTGTATGAGTGTGTTTCTATACAATAGGGTTTCACCATTTATATAGTGTATACAAAGCTTATAGAATAAGCTAAGGGTATAATTGTAATTACATAATATGTATTTGTATATAACACTCTCCCTCAAATATATATTAGCACATATTATACACTAGTTGTTCTGCTTACTATAAACGAACGGGTGCACTGCCCGTGAGTGAGTGTAGTAGAGAAGTTAATCTTGTAATAAATAAATTTAAAACTTGTTAGGAAAATATAAGTTAAACTTTTAACTCATCAACCGTATATATATATATATAATCTATAGTGCGCTATGATAAATTAATCAATATGTGTGCTATTTTTTGAACCTAGCTTTGTATATATATATATATATATTTCAATTTTTAGTGGTTAGGATTTCAATAGTTTTTTTTATTATTTTAATTAAGTCTTTAACGGTTAAATGTAAAAACAAACAAAAAATTTTTTATTGTCGGACTCAACGTTTCAACCCTCAACCATATCAACTATGTATGCGCCGAATGAGCGTGGGTACGATGCCGGACGCAGCTTCCACACTACCACAATTCCATACCATATGCTCTCATAGTTGCAATATTATTTATAACTAGGTAGTTCATGCCCCGCATTTTGGGGCTGCATTTAAATTTTTTTGCGTTTTTGTTCTTTCAATGCAATACCACAAACACAACATCTTAAATATGTTTACTTCCATATCAATAATTTCACGAAACATAATGTTTAAATAAACTCCCAAGGAAGAAATATAAACGCAAATATATTTATTTTAAGGGCAGTTACACACTACATTCAAACGTTTGTTTAATGTAGTATGCTTGCAGCCTTTTTATATGGTATGGCAAGTGACAATGTATGGAGACACCATCATGTTTATGTCACTCAAAAAAATAAAGAGAAAAAATGTTGATAAAATAAAATCAAAAGTCAATTGAAAACAAAAAGAATTAACATAATATATGTAAAACAAATTAATATCAAATTTTTGCTAAAAAATATAACAAAATATTTAAAAAAAAATTTATAGAAAACAAAATGTTAAAAATCATACGATAACATAAAAAATAAAAAAATATATGTTGAAAAATCCCCAAAAGTAAAATCTAAAAACAAAAACCTTAAAAAAAAAATTCAAAAAATGGTTTTGTTTAAATAAAATCATGTTACCTAAATTAGTTCCATATAAAATCAAAGGAAATAAAAAGGGACAAGAGTATAAATATCAATTTATTTAAATATAAAATTCAAGGTTATATATGATTTTAAAAAATGGTTTTGTTTTGAATAAAATCATGTTACTTAAATTAGTTTCATATAAAATCAAATGAAGTAAAAAGGGGCAAGAGTATAAATATCAATTTGTTTAAATATAGAACTCTAAGTTTATATATGAAAATTATGTGGGTGCAAAAATAAAAAGTTTAAAAGTTTAAAAATTACATGGGGGAGTTTACGAGGGGGAAGGTTACCACCCAAATAAACTCTAGCTTTAAATAAATTTTGGCATATATTTTATTTATATTGAATATGTAAATAGAGACAAAATAACTAATATTCACAGTGAAATGTATATGATGCTATAATTTAGTAACTTCTTCAAGGAGTATACTTGTAAAACATTTAATTTGTTGCTTGTAAGCAACCTTCAAACAATAACCTTAATTTGGGGTTTATTGCACACTTCACTCATCCATGACGAGTATTGCATCCTCCATTAAATTTTGTTGACTTTATTTAACTTAGAATTAAAATGTGAGTATAACTTTCTCATTTATTTTATTTGTCAAATCTTGGACCAACGTTGATGTCCCAGTAACACAATACGAACGTTGATGTCCCAGTAACACAATACGCAGCTTAATATGTGGAAATTATGTCCACAATTTAAAGCATATTTGAAAAGAAATTTAGAGACGAAGACCAAAAGGGAGTTGAATAAATAAATTACAGTGATTAAGATTATTAGTGTTAACTACACATTCTAGGATCTTAAATGAAAAAGATCAGAAAGAAAGTTAATACTACAACAAATAAATAAACTACAAATAAAATATAGTGGCAAACAAAAGCTGCAAAAATGTCAATGTTTTAAAAACCGGTATTTTAGTTATACCGGCGTGGAAAAAATTTCCGGTAATACCGGAAATAACGGCCGGTACGACTATTTTTAATTTATTATATTTTTTGTGTAAAAATCCTACAAAATTTGTTACAATTTAACAAAAATAGTCAAAATGCAATTATAATTTACTTAAAATAATACCAAATATGTATTTCATAACAAAATATAGGTTTTAAAGTTCATAAATAACAAAAAATAACATTAAAGTATCATAAAAAAAAAAAATTTAAAAAATCAAAATTTATTTTTTGAAAATACCGGAAATACCGGTATGGTAATACCGGAAAATACCGGGAATACCGGAAATACCGGCCGGTATTGAATAGTGAAAATACCGAAAAAAATATCGGACTTAAAATACCGGCCGGTATTTACCGGTATTTACCGGTATTTAAAACATTGAAAAATGTAACAAAAATGCCACTAAAAGCCAACTTAAAATGTAATTTATACTATATTATAAAAAGAATTAGCCTCTTTTATTTATGGAAGTGTTAAAAATATGTAATATTTTCACTTAGCACCCCTTAAAATATTTGAACATACACTACCCCATAACATTAATGATTAATTTATACTACTAATCCTTTATTATTTAATATATTTTCATTAACCATTTACATCAATTATCCACACCACTCGACGCCGTCTCCACCATCAACACTCGGCCCCCCACTATAACGGCATTGTCACGACCACCGCCGCATTGTGCGGGTAACGTGTTAGTATCATAAAAAAAATGTCACTACAAGTGATGTCATTAAAGCTCTTTTATGACACTTTTTGTAACTGTCACTGCAAGTTTATATGGTTATAGTGACACTTTCTTTATGCCACTAAAAATACTTTTGTCGCCGTTAAAAAAAAATTAAAAAAGAATATACTTTTGTCGCAAATAATTTGTGCTATTAATTACTTGTTAACTTGAGTCATTAAAAAGCTTATGGTGCGCATAATTTGTGGCATTGTAAAAGAGTTTCATCATGTTATTTTGGATAATCTATATCTATATAATTATAAAACAATAGTTAATTGGAGAATTTTAAAACATATTCAACTTAAAACTAGCTTATAACATTGTCACATATGATTAATCTCACATGGCATCTCCATATATTTTTTTAATAATATCTATAAACCTTATATCTATTTATGTATATCCAAAAACATTAAACAAATATATATGAAATCTATAAAATTATATCTTATATGAAATAATATATAAAATACCAAATCTTATAATAAATCCTTTCCAAACGCCGTCTGTGAATAAGTCCATATTATGGCTATAAACATAAATAATGCAATTTATTATTAATTAATGTTACAAGAAAAAAAAAATCTGTCGTACCAACCCTTCCTGCAAGAAATACCAACACCTCATCTCAAAAGTCTTTCAAGTTTCAATACAAAAACTTTGATATTTTCATATTAGTATAACCGGAGCTTTGCAAAAAATTAATCGCAATCTATATTCAAAGTAGGTTACTTTATTTATTATTTTTATTAAGGTAGTTTGTTATTCTTAATATTAATATTATATAATAGGTTTTTTTCCCCAATCTTTATGTTGTTATTGTTATTGTTATTTTGTTAGTATTAGTTTCTTTAATATTAAGGCTCAAATGTTGGGACATGAAGATAAATTGAAGATAAATTAGCATAGGAAAAGAATGTATATTTATTTAATACCTACGAATTTTTAGAGTAACCATCTTTAGTAGATAGTTGTGTTTATACGAGATACCTGCGTAATACGGCGGCGAGCCGACGATGACGGTAGTGTGATGCCAACGATGGATGGTGACGGTGGTGACGACATCAATTAGTGTAGGTAAAGGTATTTGATTTAAAGGGGATTAGTTGAAATATTTTATTTTGGAAAACGGCAAATCCTCCTAACCAAATAACCTAATAATCCTCCTAATACATTAAGAAGGTGACATGTGGTATCCACTAATTTTCTTTCTTATTCTTGCCCCCTGACTTTTCCACATGTCATCATCTTATAGTTAGGAGGATTATTAGGCTATTTGGTTAGAAAAATTAATCATTTCCCATTTTACAATATAATAAACTAGTGGTGTAATTTAATATTAAGGTTTGATGGTGATTTAATTCATTAAGGAGACTTTGGTCATTTACATGTCTCATTTTTTTTAAACTTTCAACACGAGCTTATAATTTTTATATGGTGATATAGATACAGATATATACATACACATTTACCAATATATGATAGAATGAATCCTTAAAAAAAATAGTAATATTAAGGTTTATATTTAAAACAAAAAAACAATACAGGACTTAAACTGTTTAGATGAGATCAATCATTAATTCATATAATTCTTTTCAAATAAAGATTTTACTTTTGTTCATGATGCACGTTTATTAATGTCAATATTAAAAGTTTAAAAAAAATCAATACAACAACTGCACATCATGCGGATAAAAAACCTAGTATATATAAAATGCTATCAAAAAGTGCTCACGTGACACTCTTTGAGTCCGTCACGTCAACATTTTCTTATGTGGCAGCACCATATCGGTCCCAAAGACATGTCAGCATCCACATAGACACCTATTTTGCTTAGTCAGCCATCACATAAGCATTTTAGAGTTAGTGTCATATTTTATTAAAATTTATTTAAAAATGCTATAGATGGGGTACGTTAGAACCCACAATCTTCATGTTAAAGTGTAGGCTTATATGCCAATTGAACTACATGATGTTTTGTTTATTTTTTAAGATCCATAGATAATAAACAACCTTGACTTCTGTAATGCCATGTGTAATAAATAAATAGTGTTTGGAGCCACACGTATATAATTCCACTCTTATTTTACGAAATGACAACTCATAAGGTTTCTTATTTATTTCAAATTAGTTAAATTTTATTAAAACTGATAGTTGGAAATATTTTTTCATTAATACAAATAAAAAGTAAAATTGATACAATTATGATTTACGTATCATAACTACTATAAAACTTAAAGATTGTTAGTTTCAAAAACATTTAAACCCTAAATGCTTGATATACCATTCATTGTTTTGGTTTATCATTTCAATTTCTATTTGATGAATTTATCCATAATTTTTTATGTTACAAGGTTGTACATATAATGAGATATATACATGCTTTATTGATGTTTATAATTTTAATTTAAATATTAAATTCATCATAGTTTTAACTCACAAACGTTATCAGTAGCACTAAATTTTCATTTATTAGTATCTAATATTATTCTGTCAAAAAGATGGAGATAATCTAGCATTAAATTTATTTCGTCGGATATTTGTATGTTTTGCAATGACTATTGACGAAAGTCAAGGACAGAGTTACCCAAATTGATTTTTACTTGAGGACTATCGACAAAAGTCGAAGACAGAGTTTGCCAAAATTGATTTTTACTTGATAAATCTCATATTTAGTTATAGTCAGTTGTAAGTTGTCATTTTAACAGTAAAAAACAAACACAGATTTAATGTTTCGGATTTAGATAATGATGACAAGACTACTTATCCATGAAAATATGTTATTTTCAAGGATGATTGTGTTATCTATAATTTATTTTACATTTAACCTTTGTTTAGTTTCTATTATTTAAGTACCTTCACTATGTTGGTTACTTGTCATGAGATTCAACTTTTTTTTCTTCTAATTGTACATTTTATGACTTTCACATGAAGGCATACTTATAAATTCTACATATTAATTTTATAAAATTAATTTCATGGTAATTATCAAAGAAAGCCATATGAGATGAGACATAAACCTGTTTTTTTTTTTTACTCATTTGCAACTTCCATTCTTTTTATATGGATTTTCGATTTTGGTTCAACTTTTGTATATAAAAATTGTGACTAAAAAGTAATAAGATCAATGAGTAATAAACGATCAAGGCTTTTAAATTGGTAACCAGTTGATCACTTCAAACATTCTAACATAGTTGAGTATTCATATGATTTGACGGTAGTCTTACAATAGGTGATTCACCATATATTTATTGTTTGTTGCAACTAGAATTTGCTTTCAACAAGGCCATATATGTGTTTAAACGAGATAATGTTTTGTAAATGAGACAAACATCTTAACATATATAATGTAGTTTTGATTGTCATTTAAAAAACTTAATATTTGAATATCTTGTAGTCGGGTCACTCTATCTCATACATGATGCAGATTAACTTTGCGATGAGCCAACAAATTAGCTATTGTCTTCGTTTATTGTGTTACTTATGGATTACTTCAAGGAATGAAGATAGATCTAATGAAGATCACCTTTGATTCTTAAGAGTCTCTTATATGATAGTGCTTTAAATTTTAACACCTTTAGTTTTGTTAATATTTTGTTGTTGAATCTATATGAATATGTATTTTTATTACATGTCCTTTACGATGAATTATGTAAAAAATAAAATAGCCCGGTGCAACGCACGGAATTTCACCTAGTTGTAAATATTTGTAGAAGCTATTGTACGTATGTGTTATCACTTAAAAGTTAAAAAGAACACCATACGTAAAGGATCAAACGACATCGATACATAACTCATACTTGATCGAACTCTCATATTTTATTTTTCAATCGATCAATTGAGTTAATTATGAGCTTATATAAGCACTATTACATAAAATTTCGGGTATTATTTTTAAATTAATGTGCATTTAACTTGTATAATTAATTTATTTCTAAATTTCACGTTTGTTAATTATATAGTATCTTATTTGTGTAATATAGCATTAGGAGTAAAAAAAATTTAGAACATTCAGTCGACACATGACATTGAGAAAATCTCACCGTATAACGGTGAAGCCTTGCACGTACCCTAGACAACGAGAAGTTGACCATAAGCCATTATAAGTATTCAGAGAGAAAACCTCAGGTTTTACCACTCTTAAGGATCGAAGTCAAGACTTTGGTTAAAACCGAAAATGTCTCTGACCAGTTAGGTTTGTTGGGTGTGAAGGCCTTACAGGCCTGTGTTTGGCCTTAGGGCTCTTTTTAGTTGGCTGGTTAGGAAGCCCATTAGGTTTCCTTGTTCACCAAACAAGAAACCCTAGTTGTCCTCCTATATATACCCATCAATTGTAATTGTAATTTTTATGGTTCCGAGCTTAATAAAATAACCTAGTTGCAGCCGATGGACTAGGGCCCCTACTGGGGCCGAACCACGTTAAATCTAATATGTCGTTTATTTATTTTCTGTTGTTATCTTCTTGTTAAATTGGTTCTACTGTGCTAACGTTAAGGGCAGTTCCTAACAAGGTTGACTTTCATTGGCAACATTAGGAGTAAATTAACATGTTAAAAAAGTTTTATATATAATGTACGTGGTGTACAAGAGCTTTCTTTTTTGACTATTCTTTTTCTTCCAAAAAGTTACTTTTAACCATTGTCATAAATGGCCGTTAAAGTTCACTGATGTGCCTAATTATGCATCCATGATCCATAGTCCATACATACAACAAATTTGTCGTTTGTATATATTTTTTACACACTTTTTAACGTGCGTAAAATTTTGTTAAGTTATTCGCACTTAAAAATGTATACAAATAATCTATATTAAAATGTGCGAAAAAAGTTACAAGTTTCACAATTAAAAATGTGAAGAAAAATCTTTACACACTAACAAATGTGTACAATATTATATTTGTACACGCTTTTAAAAATATCAATTTTGTTCGCGGGTAATTTTTATGCACTGAAAAATCATATCTTCGTCGGTTATTTCTACGCAAGTGCGTAGAAATCACTCGCGAAAAAATGATCTTCACAATTATTAGTGCATAAAGTATAAAATTTGTACACACTAATTATTAGTGCGAACATTTTTTTCTTCACACTTTTAAACGTGAACCTTGTAACTTTTATCGCACTTTTTAATGTAGTCTATTTATACACATTTTTAAATGAGAATGATCTAACAAAATTTTTCATACCTTTTAGAATTGTGTAGAATAAAGTGGGTAACATAAACTAATTTGTTGTAGTAATATAAACACGCCATTCTTATATGTAAAAAATAAACTTCATAAAATCCAACGAATTAAACTAATTAAGATTGTTTTTATACTACATATAACTTTTTGAATATATATATATATATATATATACAGTAAAAGGATAAAACGAGAACCAACAAAATGTCGAGAACTGCGAGAACCTTTTCTGATAAGGGTAATTTTGTACTTTAATAAACATATGAATATAAATAATGATTTAATTAATTGAATCCTTTAAATGTCTCCATAATTAATGTTTGACCCATTTTTCTCAATGATTACAAGCTTATTCAGTTTGTACGTAAATTTTATTCTTATTATTCAAAAAGATTTAGTTTAATTATAATGTAATATTTATGCTAATAAAAATAATTGTTACGTGTTCTTGCTGTAAATGAGTCGTGATACTATAATCCTAAAACATAAAATGCTAAAGATAAAATTGAAAATTTGACATTTTATGTCCATGATAATAATTTTAATAGATTAAGCAGTTACCTCGTTGTTTATTAAATTTTAATAAATTTATTATTTATATTTTAAAGTTTTAAACATAAATTACATTAATAATTTATTAAATTGTGTAAATTATAAAAGATTTTTACATGTAAATATCATCATACACATGTGTAAATAAAAGTTGTTTACATGTGAATATCATTGTCCACATGTGTATATAAAAGTTGCTTACACGTGAACATCATCATCCACATATGTATATAAAAGTTGTTTAGATGTAAATATCATATACACATGTGTTAATAAAAATTGTTCACATATAAACGCAATTCATACATAAATGTTTTCAAATACACTTGGGAACTTTGTAAAAAAATAATGTACCTACGTGTTAATTATGTTAACGTTTCAAAAAATAGAAAAATTATGTGTATTAAAAAGAATCTTTATAAATATTATAAAAATTTGAAATCAAATACGTAACTATTTGAATCATCAAATTGTATGTGCCGAATTTATTGGAGACATGGAAGATACGGTTTTTTTAGTCAATTTTTAATTCCATATTTACCCTTTTACAATTTTTAATCATTAATTTATTATTTTAAGTGCATATTATTTATTAGCCATTGATTAATATTATCTAATGGTTTAAAATAGTTTTCGCAGTTCTCAACAAATATTTAGTTCTCGTAATAACTTGACTCTCTCTCTCTATATATATATATATAAATTGCATTAACGCTAGTAGGGTATACATGTATATATGTCATGTATGATTTTTATATTTAAGTCGTGTCAACACTATTATTAAAGTCAATATGTTGATCGAATTGAATAGCGATAAGTATGCGGAACCATGATTTTACATTGAGAGGGCTCAATCGTATTTTTTCCTAATCATTATATATAATATAATATAATATAAAAGACATAATCATTTAATAATATGTTAATAAAATAGAATTTTATAATGATGGTTTATTTTATGGGCCTTATGTAAATGTTTTACTTGCACTCACATGCCTAGAAATCAAATATATTAATAGGATGAGGGTGACTCGTTTGGAAAAGACCTTTATACTAGTCGGTATGAGTTAGTTTTGCAATGAAAAACATAGACGGTTGATAGGGGTTAAGCACAACCCGCTAATCCCCCTACTGGATCCGCCCATAAGTATACATCACTACAACAAATTTGTCGTTTCTACGTACTCCTTAAAAATGCGTAAAGTTTTGTTAAGTTGTTTGCATTTATAAATGTATACAAATAGCCTACAATAAAAAGTGTGAAAAAAGTTTCAAGTTTCACAATTAAAAGTGTGAAAAAAAATGTTTACACACTAATAAGTGTGTACAATATTAGATGTGTATGCGCTTTTAAATGTATAAATCATTTTCTTCGCGGGTGATTTTTAGGCACTGAAAAATCATTTCTTCGCGGGTTATTTCTATGCAAGTGCATAGAAATCACTAGCGAAGAAATGATCTCCACACTTATAAGTGTATAAAATATAATATTTGTAGACACTTATTAGTGTGAACAATTTTCTTCACACTTTTAAATGTGAAGTTTGTAGCTTTCTTCGCACTGTTTAATGTAGACTATTTTGTACACATTTTTAAATGCGAAGTATTCAACAAAATTTTACATATTTTTCAAAAGTGTGTAGAATAAAGTGTATAGAAATGATTAATTTGTTGTAGTGTATGAAATTCAAATTAGTAACGATTTTAGAAACATATACTCTTAGAACATAGCTTCTCTCTCGGCTATCTATATCACTTTTACTCCATTCTTACATATTACTCTTTCAATAAATTGTATACATATTCTCTTTGATCTACAGAATATATATATATATATATAGCAAGTATATATATAGGTTAAATGCCAATGGCTTAGAGTTCAATGTGACTGAATGATTGATGGGTTTATATATATATACTAGGATTTTTTTACCCGCACGATGTGCGGCTGCTTTAAAAAGGTGTTCAATAAAGTGAGATTTGAGTTAAACTTGCTTAAAAAAACATTTAATGAAACACTTAATATGTGAACAAATGAGTTAATGAAATAGATCAATAATGATCGTAAAAAAAACATATGGACGAACATAACATAACTCTTTCAGAAAGTTATGATATTATACAAAGCTCTTAACTCATATAAGATGAATATAATTTAGTGGTGATAAAAAAGCTTATAAACTTTAAATATTGCCACTAATGATTAATGCAATGAGAATTCCAACTAACCAACGGCCTGAGCAAACTTTTATATAATCACCATAAAAAAACCGAAAGGAACCTCATATAAATGTTGAATAAAAAAGATAATGAAATATCATTAGGTATAGACGTGATTTTTTAAACTAAAGAGAAGTTATCATTTTATCTAATGAGAAGATCTTAGATTCTTACAATATATATATTTATTTATTTTAACATATATAGGTTCATTTGTTTTCTAAATATATAGTTTATTTAAAGAAAAATATGGAGTTGACACATAGGATAAAATCTTATGTGGCAATTTTTCAAATTAGTTTTAGATTGCAAGAGGGTTAAAATGCTTGGTTAACTATTGTTTTATAAGAGTTATAGTTATATATATACTCTTTTATAAAGATTATGCACCCCCTCAAAATAGAAATAGTTACTCATATGTCACATGCGAAATTACTAAATTGCCCCTTAAAAAAACCCACTATAGAAAGAGTTTTATAAATTACCAACTTTGCCCTTAATGAATTAATTTACACCATAAACCCTTATTTTAATACTTAACACTTTAAGCCCTTATCTTCTAAAAATTTCCACCTACACCACTTGACACTACCACCACCACCAACCGTCTTTTCCACCACCGCCGTCACATTACTCTTTCAATAAATTGTATACATATTCTCTTCGATCTACAGAAATATATATATATATATAGCAAGTATATATATAGGTTAAATGCCAATGGCTTAGAGTTCAATGTGACTGAATGATCGATGGGTTTATATATATACATATATATATATATATATATATATTTACAATTGAATTTTACCTCAGACGCGTATGATGTGTGCTAATCGCACAACGAAAGGGTCCCACATTAAGCGAATCTTAAATAGTATTTCTCGATTACCATACCATCTCCTTTATTGGAAAATACCGTCGAGGAGAACCTACCAAGGCTCGAACTCGAGACCAATCTGGAGTAAACTTCCCCGGGGCCCCGTATAGTAGGTTTAGTGAAACACCTCTGGCCATTGGGTTTTAACCCAGTGGTTTACTTTTACATTTTATTTTTAAATTAAGGATTGAGACCGGCCAATTCATCAGTGAGCAACGGTACCAAAAAACGGACGTACTAGCTGTTTCATAAATACAAGATCAATAATGAGATATCGTAAAGTTGATCGATATCTAGCTATCTCCCACGTATCAAAAGCATTTACAAATACTTTTTTGTTTATTATAGTATCTTATGTATAACGATATCAACCCTAAATCATTGCATGCCTGGGTCCCTTCGATCATAATCTATCTGTTTATTTATACACACTTTCATCAACGTGTTCTTAATAAATATATACATATATACACGCCTCTTATTTCTCCTAGCTAGCTAGCTAATTAAATAGCTTAATTAGCTATATCCATCGTATTTTTATTTGAAGCATCAATCTATAAACTAATTAACTCTTCGTTCGATCCATGGCTATTTTATTTCCCACCACTCTTATACTACTGATCTTCATGATCACAACTACTACTTCAACCAATGCTCAAGGCAACCCACCCTCACCCGGCTACAACCCTAGCTCTAGAGTTGATACCGTTACTTTTCAACAAGCCTATCGAACCTTATGGGGCCCACAGAACCAGAGGGTCGACCAGAGCTCACTTACTATATGGCTCGATAAGTCCTCCGGTAAGTCACTTTATATATATCTATGAATTGTAATAATGTATTGTATGTTGGATATACGACATAATATATTGTACGTTCTCGATCATTTGTGATGATAATAAGTTTTTGAAATTAATGTTGCAGGAAGCGGTTTTAAGTCAAAAGAGTTGTATAAATCAGGTTACTTTGGGACGGCAGTTAAGCTACACCCTGGTTACACAGCCGGAGTCATCACATCATTCTACGTACGTACTTATGAATTAAGCATGATATTAATTCTGAATCCAAGTAAAAAAAATGCGTATAAGCTAGGCCTAAATAATGCCAACGTTCGATTATGAAAGCTAGCAAAATGGATGAAAAAACCTGTTGAATTTGAGCAACATGTGAAAGTTTGATTAGTAGTATATACATGATCTTGATAAATAAATAAATAACACAATGCAAAACTACGTTATAGCGTTATTTTGGGGTTAATCCCAGAATATTTGCTAGTTAATTTTCATGCATGATGTATGTTAATTATTATATATATCTAAATCTTTTGAGGTTAATTAGTTTGTTGCTAATTATTTTTCATGATATAATATTTACAGCTTTCAAATAACGAGGATCATCCTGGAAACCATGATGAAGTCGATATCGAGTTCCTAGGGACAACACCGGATAAACCATATACATTACAAACGAATGTGTACATTAGAGGAAGTGGAGATGGGAACATCATAGGCCGAGAACAGAAGTTTCATCTTTGGTTCGATCCTACCCAGGATTATCACCACTATGCAATGCTATGGACACCCGATGAGATCATGTCAGTTAATTTTATTTCTCTGCTCGAATTAATCTTTTTTCATTCTACCTAAGCTAATTATTAAGTTTCATTAATTAATTAATGTTTACTTATTATAAAAGAGCTAGTGTACGTTATGAATTATTAGCGGAGGTCACTATATGTACATGTGAGTTTTTATCTCGCGCGAGTCATTTTAAAATAAGTCATACATCACGGAAAAGATGATAGCCATAGGGAGAAAGTCCATTTAAGGAGGAAATGATAGTTACACGTGTCCAGTGTTAAATATGGAATAATTAAAAGCTAGCTAGCTTGAAAAAATCTATGGTGCATTGGTTGGTGCATGTTTAAAATCTAGTAGATGGTATAGTTAAGTTTTCCATATATAATATTGAAGGCAAATGATATACTCCGTACTATTTTCTTAGATAATTAACCTAACAATTCTTTTAATAATGTCATCATGACCTTTGTTAAAATGAGAGATTGATAAGGTTAAGAGAAAATAAAACAGTTTATACTTATCAAATAAGAAGATGGTTAAAAGTAAAGAAGTTATTAGACTATTTATTAAAAAGATATATCATTTTTAGAACAAACTAATTAATTACTCGTATATTTGTTTTATGGGACGTCTTGCTTTCTCTCAAAATTACTTGATCACCAATATTATATTATACATCCTTATATTGAATTAGACTACTCGTATTATTGATGATTTCGATATTTGGATTCTAATGTGTGGTCACGACAAAAAAAAAAAAAAACAAAACAAAACAAAAAAAATGACATAAATGCAAATTAAATTGAAATCTTTCGAAATGACATGCGCAGATTTTTCGTAGACGATGTGCCAATCAGAAGGTACCCGAGAAAAAGTGATGCAACGTTTCCTTTAAGACCAATGTACGTGTATGGTTCAATATGGGATGCATCTTCATGGGCGACTGAAAATGGTAGATACAAAGCAAATTACGGGTACCAACCTTTTATCGGTAAGTATAGCGACTTCAAACTCAAAGGTTGTACGGCCGACTCACAAGACTCGTGTCGCCCTCCATCTAGTTCCCCGACCACCACTGGCCGGGGACTGAGCCGACAACAAGTGGCCGCAATGCAATGGGTTCAAAGAAACAACAAGGTTTATGACTATTGTGGTGACCCAAAGAGAGACCACAACCAAACACCGGAGTGTTTTAATTAAAAGAATTGAAAATGGGCCGGGTTGTATTAAAAGGGAATGTAGGTTCGTTATATGGGTCCAAAGTCGTAAATTGTACTATGTGTTATGTGTTTTGTCCTTTTTTGTTGTGTTGTGCTTTGTTATTAGTATACAAAAGCAAGGAAAGGAATTATTAAAGAGTGTTTGTACTTATTATTTATTGTCGTCGTTTTCAATCAATAAATTATACATCTAATCGTTGAAGGGTTAATCCCTCCATTATTGAAATGAAATGAGACAATTTTCTCTAGACAGAATATATACTGATTATTTTTTGAATATTGATTTCATCAACAGTCATTTGGATTGTAGTTATCAACAGTCATTTGGATTGTGTTCATTACAAAATTTATAGCTAAAACGTACGAAATTTCGAATTAAAGAAAGACGGTCACTAATTAACAAATAACATTATTTTCTCAAACGTTTGTGTTCTTTTTTATTTTATTTTTGTTAACTTTATGAACGATCTCGTTAGTTTTTTTGACTCACATACAAAAGATGAAAGGATAGAAGTCATAGAACTACAATGCTTCAATTTTTGGGTCCCGGCTGCCCTGGCAGCGGTAGTGGGGATTATCCCGTTTCCTGGTCAAAGACTTGGTTGGATGCGGGATCTACTCCACGAGGAGCAGTACGGACGTAGATGATATACAAGTATCTATCTCGATTCCCTGTTTGTATTGTTTGGTTTATTGACAAATATCATAGGTCCACAACTATATATGATAGTAATTGATGCCAATCAATCTCTTTTTTGATATGATGATAATGTTTACAAAGGATGCTATCTACAAGTAGAATGAACGACCCCTCTACCATGATCGTTTGGTTATGTAACTTTATTCTATTCAACATATATTATATATACTATATTGTTAACTCGTAATAGATTTCCGATGGATAATAATAAAACGAAAGTAGCTTAACATGTAATTATTATACATCTCACTCATTAACATTTCATAAGCAGCTTGATGATTACGTCAATAACAAACTTCTAGCAAGACCCTATAGCTAGAGCCAGGACAATCACATAATTTTTGGGTTAAAAGCACAAGATCCCTCTGCCTATTTCAGTTATCTGAACACAATGGTAAATTCAAGATATAAATTTACTAGGGCCCAATTTTTATGTGGCAAAAGAAACAGGTAAGTTGGTTTGTGCAACAAAATTTTTCAAACGGGTCGTTATAATACACTTTCAATCGCACGTGTATAATTAAAACATCAATTATTTACTCGTAAAACAATAGTGTGAACCTTTGTTAGTTGGGCTGATTTTTGTGTCTATATAAATGGGCTCTGTTAGTTGTTATTAATGGTTTATCTTGCATTCTTGGTTCTTCCATAGTCAAAAGTTTCAAGCCATATGGGGTCATAATATTTTTTTTTCTTTCGAAAAATTAACCACTAATTTGTGGAAGCAAAATAAAATCTTAAAGCGGGGGTCACATGACCCCATTGGATATGCTTTAGGGTCGCCTCACCCACCAGCTTCAGCTTCTAGAACATTACTGATTAGCATCGGTTCTTAATAATCTTCGGTTGAATATGTGTGAGATTTGTGTTTATTGGTTTAATTTATCATAACCTAATTAGGTGCATCTCAATACAGTACAAATGATATAACACCGTAGTTAACATTTTGATGTATACAAATGTTATAGAAATATCTCATTATTACCTCTGACTAACGATAGATTGGTTCAATAAGTTCAAGTGCCAATAAGTTAGGAAACCATCTATGGAAATATATAAAACCTACGTGCAATTATAGAACAGGTAAAATCAGATAAAGTTTTTTTTCATGTTACTTATGAATAGAAAAGAAAAGACTTGGATTTAGATAATAGATATAATAATCAAAGAATAAAAATTTGTTTCTATAATACTAGATAGGCCAATGACCCCACCCCTTCTCCTTTTATTTTCTCATGCGAATTAACAAATTTACCCAAATTGCCTTATACAATCAACATACCTAACACTTAACAATTAACTACTAAAATAATTATTCTATTTTCTTACTAAAATAAATACACTGTCTTCTTTGACATTAATTACCTTTACATTATTAACTTACACTAAGAACAACCGTCACGTATCGGCTATCGCTCCCGACACCAAACAGCCTCCCAATACCATTTTTTCCTACGTTCTGTGTTGGCATCGATCTATTGAAGGAGATCGACCAAGCACTAATGGATGGTGTACCCACCGTCACCCAGGATAAAGTCTCACCCTAGGTAGGCTAAAAAGATCACCCAGGGTATCACATAGCCTGGGGAAAAGAAGATAAACATGAAAAGATACGATCATATCACTTCCTTAAATAAAGGTAATCATTACCAAAGATATAAAACGCGTGAGAGAGACTTATTCTCCACGAAAAAGCAGCTATAAAAGGGGGAAAACCCTAATCATTATCATGATGCCTACTACGGCCAAAACCCTAAAACACATACAAGATCCACGGGCAAAACCCTAAGATATCTAAAACACATCTAAACCGGCGTACAAAAGGTTCTCATACCTTACTAGCAGGGAATCGCCGTCCAACCCATCAAACACCTCCAAATCTTTTAACCTAATCCATTGTACAAACACTAGTTATAGCCAAACAAAAGCCCATTGAAAATTCCCACATTGTTCCAGATATTAGTATACCCATTTGTGTAAAATTAAAGATGTCCAAATATAATTGGAAGCCCAACATATATCTTTTTTTTTCTTTCTGAAAGGTAGCCCAACATATATCTATTGAAGGAGATTGACCAAGCACTAATTATAGCCATTCCAAAATCCATGTGATCGCTTGGTAGTTTAACATCGCATTTCGCAAAAAAGTAAAACTCTTCCTGTTTATTACTCGCAAACAACGAGGTAGTTGTTTTTTTTAAAATATAAATTAAATCTAAAAAATGTTGATTTCATTTGTGATATAGAATATATATAATGGAAGATGATATTTGTATTATTTGTTTTAATTTATTAATCTATCAAAGTTATGCATTAGACACTTGTACAACATGTCATAAACCTTGTGCAATTTGATAAATTTATCAAAATGTTTGGTATAAATATCAGTTCCCATATATAATATGTATGATAGATTAAAGGGAAATACTATTGCAACTTGTTAACCTTTTGCCTCAATTGTACCCTAATACTAATTATTTTGGCCAGCCATCTTTAATTTTCCTTTCATTTGAAACAGCCACATTCATACGTACATCTTAAACAAAATAGGTTAAATTAAGTAGTTGGAGTCCTAATTTTTAAAAACAGGAATCAATGGTTCAATTTTTATGTTCAGCAAGGCTTATCTTTGATCAAGTAGTTGGAGGTTGTTTAAATCCAAACCTTCCGGATGATATTGAAACCAAACCTGTGGAAAACAATATCATATGTTACTTACTTATATTCATACATCCTTATTGTTTCTTTTGCTTAGATCTTTATTGCTAGTTATCATTTACAATTTTTATGGTAAATCAAAATCAAGTGATTCAGTTAGAATTGATAAATTAATACGCATATTCAATTCAATATATGAACATAAGAATGTTAAGGTTGAAGGTCTATTTTTTCTTGAACGTTCTGTTAAGATACAACATTAGGTAAAACTCTTTGTATAATAATGAAACCTTGTATATATTTTAGACAACGAAAAATTGATGGTGTTAGAAGGTTTCAAAGCCTCTTGCTCGACATGGGTATTTTACCTAGTGGCAAATTCAAGAACATGCATTTAATTAAAGAAACCTCTTGCTAAATGTCACGGACAATCATTGAGATCCGAACGAATATAGTATATTTTGTCTACATTTTCAATTCACAAACCAAGCATAAATAGTATTATTTTTCTATACAGATAAATATATGTTAAGAAAACATATAAGTCGGTCCACTATTATTATAGATGTGATAATCAGTTAATAGCTTATGTTTAATAATCAGAGGTGGTATGATATGATAGGTCATAGGATATCCAATCCTAATGAATTATTTTGTTCAAGAGCTTATTATATTCATATATATTAATGAAATTATCAAAAGATGCCGATTTTTCTTCTCATATCGATAGATAGGATACCATTCCATTCGTTTCAATATGTGCGCCTAAAGGTACCTTGGGATGCATGTACGTGGTTCTACATTAAATTCACACCAAACCATGTTATACGTTCCCAATATCATCGCATGGTTTATTTTTAATTTTTCATTATCATATTGACCATGAAACTTGTCGATAAGATGATAGATTATATAATACTCCGTATATTAGTTTTTCTTGGTATGAGTTATTTTATTATCTTTCTATAAAGCCATTGGTTGATTAAATAATAAATGAACGAGAGTAAAGTGAAGTATAAAAAAAGGTGTGAGCAAGCAAGTAGTAGTACGTTGGGCATTTAACTCGAACATGAAGAAGCCGTGACCGTTGAAAACCAGCACCTTTGTCTCCACCACTTCCCATGCCCACCCCCCCAATTCTCATTTACATTTTTATTTATTTATATTTATATTTATTTATTTATTATTTATTATATCAACAACAAACAAGTTCTTCTGACTTCTGACACTCTCTTTCCTCTTTTAACCCCATACTCACGTGCTTCCCCCTCGTTTCCCAACAAAATCAACCCTTCAATGTTGCAATGTTGCTCACTTAACCCCTTTTAGTTAGAAGTATTTACAACTTTTCACCTTTGTTTTCCCGCCATCCTTATAGAATGTTTTCACACAACCCTTATCCTTTTCATATATAGCAACTTCACCCCGTTTAGTTTCATACATTTACCAATCCTCCCAAATAATATGCTAAAACATTGTCATCAAATAGTTGACCTTTCTTTTCTGTAATTATTATTTGTATTATACGTTACTGATCATGTCACAAACTCTACTCAAAAGACGATCAACTTTTCAAACCAAGAGGAATATAAGTTCCGGTTACTAGAGAAATTAGAGCTTTTGTCTATGACATATATAGACGAATTAACTGGTATTTTAATGGTTGTTTTCAAACCTTTTTCTTAACAGCTTCATGACCCTTACCTAATATTTTATCTTCAAATATACTTCTCGCAAACATAATAAAACTAATAATTAAAGCAGACGAAGTTGCTGGAGACTAACTTTGCTAGAACAAAATGTGAACAAACACTTCCTACAACAAAATAAAAACAAAAGTAAGTGCGCTGTGTAAACTGGATTCTGTATATTTATCGTTTCTCAATCAGATCATTTTATATTTTTACAAGGGGTCCGAGTGTATATACCTATCATTGACAGGTTGGTCTACATTATCAACCCATGAGGACCACTTCACTTCACCTCACCTCATCCCATCCCAACCCCATACACATATACATACAAACAATTGCCAACTCAGCCACCACAACCCCGGGTCCCACACACCAATGCCATGTTGGAACCAAACAAAATTAGCTGGCAACCGCCTTTCCAATCGAAAATCGCCACGTGTAACCCCTTCACTCGCTCGAAACCTTCGACCGCCGGTGAGACCTACCGATTTTTTTGGATAACGCAACAAGGACCTCCCATGTTGCATCGCCGTATTCCACGTCATCATGGAAAAGAAGGGCCCGTCGGAGCTTATGGTCCCATAAATTTCGTTGTATTGCCGATAAGTTTGTTGACGCCACGTCCTCTAGTATGCCACCAAGTTTGGATATATCTTTTTCCCTTACGGTTAAAGATATATCCGACCACGAAACCGTGGATTCGAATGGTAGACGGATTCCGTCCGCTATTATAACGGGAACGCAACCTAACGCAACCGATTCCACTAGCCTTGGACTCCAAGGTGCCCATCCTAACGGGCACAAACAAAACACCGATCGAACTATCTCGTTTTGGTAACCAGCAAAACGGTGTCGCTTTAAATAAAATCTCTTGTCATTTCCATACTTTCGCAATATTTCCGTCCTTACACGCCTAAAAAAAACACATTTCCAACAAGATGCGTTACATAAAAGTTACCAGTAAAATATATCTGTGTTTGTAACGTGTTTTTAACATAATACTTATAAAGTTTCATTAAAGTAGTGTACCAAATTAAAAAGCGAAAAATGTAACTTACTTGCTATAGAAACGTCCGCTGACGTTTTTGGGATGGACTTCCATTTTTCCACGAAAGAACACAAAGATGTCGCGCGGACCATCGATCGGAGACTTTTCCAACGTCGATTGCAGGCTTCGTGGTGAAACGTAAGGCGGAATGACGACACTGCTGTCCACATTTTGACAAGGATGTTGGTATTTTACACCGAATGTTTGTAATATTATCGATTTCTTCATGAACTCCGGTATTCCACCAGCAATTGCTCGATCCTCCTATAACCACACAAAAAATGATACCAAGTATTCTATCAGTTTAATTAATAATCCTTAATTTTAATACATCAAAAATAAATTAGACTAGCTACGACTACTCTTTTAGTAATAGCTCCCAATTAAATTAAATACGAGTATAATTTTAGACGTTACGAAAAATTTATATTATATTTACCATAGCATGGAAACAGGCTCCATAATCATGAGAAGCAACGAATACGTGATCCGACCCGTTGCTCCGGTTCCAAAACGGGAGCTCCGAGGATATGTGGTTGACCGCAGACGATAGGAGACCACGGGCGTGACCAATGGCGGGAAATCCATTCACGGTGCTAAAGTTGCAAGAAACGTAAACAGGTACATAGAAAAAATCAGCATCGTACGGGTCAGATGTTCGGAAATCGCTTTTCAACAATGCTCGATGAATCGCTACTTCTGAAGCGAATAAATGGTTGCTACATCGCTCGTTTGCTAGCCAATCCGTGTTGTACTTTGATGGTAATTCGTATACATATACTTTCATCCCCTTCAATATACCTGCAAAAAAAAAATTATATATATGAAACCAAGTCATTCATATTAATAAAAAATGACAAAATTAACAATAAGGTAGGATAAAAAACCTTGGTTGTTTTTAGGATGTTGGATAATTGAGGATTCGGAAAGGGCACGAGAAATGAAATTTGATTGCGAAGAATGCGACGGTACGGTTGTCTTCAAAGAAGTAGTATCGGGTTCGTGATTATTAAGAAACTTAGCAAAGAAATAAAATGATAATGAAAACCATAAAAGCCATTTGAAGTATCTGACGAAAAATGGTTTCTCTAATTTCCCATTTTTGGTACGGAAAAACTTCATCTTCACATAGAATCCCTTCCTATTTTTGATGGATCTATGAATCTCCGCCATTGTCAAAATATATATCTAATAAATATCCATTTGATTATGATGGAATGAAGAAAGTTAGATAGATGCGTGTTATCAAATATTGGTTGAAATGAAGCTTTCGATTATGGGTGAAAGAAGAAGAAGAAGTAGAAATCACGAAAAACAAATTAAGAAAATAAAAGATGGTGGTGGGTTTGTTGGAAGACCGTTTTCTATAGAAATATTAAATAAAAACTGAAGAATTAATTAATTAATTAGTATTCCGTATATGAGTAAAGGGTTTTATTTGTTTTTAATGAAACATTAAACAAGGAAGAATGCTGTTTTCAAGATGATCAATGGTGGTTCGTGTCTTGGTTTTGTGAAAAGACCGTTGAATACGAAATGACTAGATTGTCCCTGAGGCCAACCTGGAAGTACTGAATATGCATTAGTGGGTTGTACCGTGTGCTTAAATGCTGGTGCAACTGGTGAATCTGATCTTTTCTGATAGTATAATGTTGGATGCATTCATAGATGGTGAAGATATGAGCTGGTTGTGGGTCTCCTTTCTATAATTTCCTTTGGATTTTGTTTATTTTCTTTCTTGGATTAAAATAAATTAAAGTAAAACAAACGATTAATATTCCAAAAGGAATGAACTAAAAATTAGGAGATATGATTAAAAAAATTTAGAAGGATTTTTAGATTAACTTTTAAGAGTATTTATCATTTTTTTAAAATAATTGATTGTATTAGAAAAATACTAATTATAGTTCAAATCCTGACATAGACATAATTTGTAATATTTCGGGTAGTTTAGAGTTAATGTAATATTCGTTCAAAAACAAATTTTTTTTATAATCATTATAATTATACTTATATGTAGTTATTTAGAAACCGTATCTAACAATATGTATTAAGAAAATTATTAATTTTATCATATCAGATAATCATTTAACAAAATACATCCTGGCCAAACTAATTCGTTTAACAATATACACACAAATACACATTCATCATAGCCAAAGTAATTCGTTTGATTAGTGAAAAATAAAATAAAATTTATGATTAGTGAAAAAGAACCTTTTATGCTAACTCATAAACTAATGTACTGCTATGGAATGTCATAATCTAAAAAGTTAGTAAAGGGAAAAAAAAGTTAACAAATGAACATAGTATTAATCAAAGAAAGTGAATGAATATGATAAGGAGGAGACTTGTAAAGCTCCAAATTAACAAACCCCAATAATTGATAAATGAGTTGGTCTGATAAAAAAAATTATATCTTTTAGGTCATAGTGCAACATGAGGGGATGAAATCGTTACACCGATGATGCATACTTGCATAGATTATGGAAGTAATATGGGGCCACTAATTTAACTAATTTATAAGTTAAGTGTCCGATGTTTCTATAAGCCATATAAAATACTTTTCGAAAATAAAATATACTGTAAGCCATATAAAATATTAATATATGTGCAGTTTAGTGGTAGCTCATTTTTGTTTATAATTTACGAGTATTTGATTGGATGATGTATATGGACCAATAATTTCAAGTTTCCAGGTTTAAATAAACTAAACTTCTCATTTTCAGCTATGATAACTAATTAACTATACTAATCAAGACATCAAGTAACTTATTTTCACTTTAACCACTACTTTCACTAAACTTACGGCAACACTGATAAATGATTGTTCTGGACTTCTGGGTAAAAAGTTCTCATAAAGAAAAATAGCAAATCCTAACAATCCTATGTTAATCGTTTTGGATAAACAATCGTCGTGAAACTTAAGCAAGTCTTCACCTTATCTTTCATCAAACACATTCATTTCGGTACTGACATAGATCTACAGACACAATTTATTTGGGTTATTATAAAATAAGGTCTTTTAGATAATTAAATAAATAACGTTTATGCATGGATTGTGTTCCATATATACTTCCATGGTACACGAAGTTCTTATAAAAAAAATTGAAAAGTGGTAATTATAAAGTAGTTGACATGACCGTAACTTTGACTTTGAAACAAAAAAATATCTATGCGAAATTATTCAACATATAATCAATTATCAACTCGTTCCAATTTAATCTCTATTGAATTTGAATACGAGATTTTGAATGCATTAGTTGCAAGATACAACTATACAAGTTTGGCAAATAAAAGTCGTACTAAGCCTTGAGATGGGGACATGGCCAACACCGGGTATGCAATTCAAGGATAAACTTTAATCGTTAATTAGGGCCAGATGATAACGACATGATAATGTACATACAATTTATAATCCAGATGATACATAATAAAGTTGTTGATGTGATTAGTCGTGGGGTTGGATGTTTGGAACTCTATATATCAAGTCAACTTGATAATTATGTCATATAATATACGTATCTTAAAATACACGCATTGAGGAAATAAAATATCAATAAGAAAGTTCTATCAATATTGAACGAGTCCAAAACCCCATGCCAGCTTAATTAAAGACAAGTATTCAAAATTGTATAGCACAATATAAAGTCCGTCTCCATCAAAGCACATATATGTTGAGTCTCACATGAGTTCGAGTATGATTTGGGTACTACTACTTTGTGTTGTGTTGGTTGGCTAATCGAGTTTGCTATTAAAGTATATCACTTGTGTGGCTTTTTAATAAAGTTGACAATTGTTACCATTAGATACATTTTTTTGGAAAAAAAAGGTGGCTGGATACGATTGGAGAATGGTAAAAGATGAGAAAGCCCATTTAATTTCTTACTTTTTCTTTTTAATGCATAAAAGCTAGTGAGACATACTTTTCAGAATAAGAAATTCAAGTCATAGAAGTTTTTTTACTTCACTAAAAGGGGTCAGGGGTATACCATATAATTTCAGATTTGTTATCACAAGATCAATTGGGTTCTTGTTCTTAAAAAATAAACACAATATTAATCGTTTGTTAACTCGATCCGCAATGAACATATATGTCACTATACTTTATGAATGAACGATTCTTGCTTTTCTAAAGAGAAAAAGTAGCTTAATTATGTGTACGACATTTAACGTGCATCCGGTTGATTAAAAAACAAATCTTGGTATTAGTGTTTTAGTGCATTTTATTATTATAACTATATTATCAAAACAAACACACTTAAAACATCATTAAAAAGAAGGAAAAAAAGAACTACGACTAGAAGTAGTCTAGAACACATCAAACCACAAGATAGCCAAAAAGAAAAAAACAACTTCAAGCAACACAAAAGGCCCTTGTTTATTTTGGTAATATATGTTGTCTGCATTTTCCAAAAAAAACACAAAAGGCCCTTATTGTTGTCCCAATTGACAAATTATTCCATTCTTTTTGGTGGGTAGGCCTGTTTTATCAAACAAATTAGTTCAACATTCCAAATACCTTTTTTAATAATTATGATTGCCATATCTAGAATGGCCAAGCCATGTAGGGTTTTGCGTCCTATTCCCAACACTTGAATAAAAAGCCACAAAAGTGGGCACAAATGGTCAGGCCTACCTAAGGGTACCCCATAAAAGGGTCTTAAAGTTAGAGACCTAGTTATACAAAGATATTGACCCTACGTGTATGAGCTGTGAATGCACATAACATGGTCTATTATTAAGTCTCATGTGAGTTATGTCCCCATGTGTAAGCATATTCTTGCCACATATCAAAACCTTTTCATACATTTGATTGCAAAGCCAAAACAAATACATTTGGCCGTTCATGCATCATTGGCAAGCTATTATTATGCAATATATAAGAGAGATGTAAAAAATTAGGACATGTGTTATCATCAACAGTTTGGTCAAATGCAAAAGCAGCAGAATTATACTTCTCGGCATTTAGCTAGATAAAGCTAATGCAGAGATTATATATATGTAGGAGTAGTCAATGTGTGTACAAAGTACAAACGTTCTTCGGAGAAAAAGGATATGATATTATGATGCTTCTTACGCAGTGAAAAATCTTGCAAAGACTAATATCTTCATTATATTGTTGCATACCTTGAAAAACCATGCTATGCTTCGAAAACAGTCACGGGATATCCGGATCAAGTCATACACGTTAATGAAACGACTAGACTCAATTTAAGAAAAATGTGATTTTTCTTTTTTATTTGTACAGACCGTAAAAAGTGGCCGTAAATTTATGGTTGATGGCCGTAAATTTACGGCTTAATTACAACTGACCGTAAAAACTTAACCGTAAAATTATGGCTTAAATTATAACGAGCCGTAAAAATGGGCCGTAATTCGCTCTTAGATTTTTTTTCTTCCCTGTTTGAAAACAACTCGAAATTACAAGGGCCGTAAATTTATGGCCTAGGGTCGTAAATTTACGATCTCATCTAAATCAATGGGCCGTAAAATTATGGTCAGGACCGTAATGTTATGGTCCAACCTGCACTTTTCCATTTTAACCAAAAATCCATATTTAACATTTCATGTTTCAAGTTCTTTAAACCAAAACACCAAAATGAATAAAATCATATATTACAACATAATGGATAGATCCAAAACCTTAACCATTGAAATATACATTAACTCGACCAAACGGGTCAATTATCCAACATGTAACCCTATTTTGCAAAAACATTTACAAATGGACATTTCCAAGACTCAAGTAACATATTTGCAGATTTTACATCATCAAAAACACATTTATCTCAAAACCAAAGTATCATTGAGCCATGAATTGCAAATGGACATTCCTACCCAAAACTATTTAAGCTGCCAACCCTATAATGGCAATCCTCAAAATCTATAAGCTTTACCCTAACTTCATCAAGTCATTTTCTTTGTCACCTGTTTCTTCTATGAAAGAGTAAACAACTAAAAACATAAGCTTCATGCTTAGTGAATGTATACATGTATGATCATAATCTAGCTATATAATTTTAAAAGCATACAAGCAACTTTGAGTCGTTCTTTCAATAGTCAAAACAACAATAAAACAAATCATGACCATGCTAATTTTACTTGGCCAATGATGTATGCTAGTAGGTATCTCATCATCTACTAGTATTACACGTAATATATGTTAGTATGTATCTCATCATCTACTAGTCTTACACATAGTATATGCTAATAGGTATCTCATCATCTACTAGTCTTATACACAATATATGCTAGTAGTTATCTCAACATCTACTAGTCTTACACACACAATTTATGCTAGTAGGTATCTACATATCTACTAGTCTTACACAAAATTAACATACAGTTGGGTCATAGGAATTTACCCATCTATGACCTCTATATAACATAACTATGATCATATACATATACACTCACCTTGGTTCTTGACAAAAAGGCACGCTTGACTATTTGGCTCACTATAACAATATTCTCTACCTATACATTAAGTAAGTCACTATGAGTTTTTCTTAACTCAACTCATTCACAAAACTAACCAAACTCAAAATTCAACCATCATATATGGTGATTGGCTTTCAAGATCATTTTACATAAAAAATCTCCCATAATTTTTACAATATAAAAATTTGGCCAAGCACTCTAAAACAATACTTTCACCAACATGGGTTCACCATCAAAACACCATTTCCATCTTCCCAAATTTTCCCATAACAATCTCATTAGGATTCTAACAAATTCCCAAACTTACAAAAATCCCAATTTATTCAAATTCCCAATTTCAAATAGGAAGAACCCTAATTTCAAAAATCAAAAACCCTAGTTTTACAATTGAACAATTAGGGAGAATTCTTACCTCAAGGTACAATAAAACCATATAAAATCTCTAATTTTGTTTTCTTTCTTTCTTCTTGTAAAATTTCAGCCACCATCTATCCACTATAAACCCTCAATTTGTTTCTTTATTATTTGAATTAACTAAGGGAATTTAGATGAAAGAATTTCATACATCACTTTATGTAAATGGAAGATTGTAGAAGAAATTGTGAGAAATTAATTGAGAGGGAGTTGATAGTGAAAACATGATTCATCACAAAATATGGCTGGACTATCTCCCCATTTGCCACGTTTTCTTTTTAATTAAGTGGGTATTATACCCGCTAACCACTAAAGTTTCAACTAAAGTAACCCCTTATCCCAAAACAAAATATTGGGAATTTAATTTAATGTCAAAACTATGATAAAAGTTAATTTTCTATTACCCTAAAATATTAGGGTGTTACAATTTACATGGCGGTACCACATGGGGGAAAGGGGGCCAATTATTACCCCTTCAAAATTTAGATTTTGTCATCGATTTTATTACAACTACAATAATAAAAATTAAATGTTTTTTTTTTTTGTATTAGTCTGGTCCCAATACCATCTACTTGCTCTCTCTCTCTCTCTTTCTATCTTCCACCCCTAATTGGCCCAATATATACATAGATTCCTATTAAATCTAACTTATTATTTTTACTTTTTAATTACCCAATAATTATATTCTTGGTAATGATTACAAACTTTAGGATTTTTAAAGAAAGGGTGTTGGGACGTTTTCAAAAAATATAAGATTGTTGAAGAAAGGGTTCATAATTGTTGTTTGATAAAATATATATGTATTAGTGTATATATGATAATATGTGTGTGTTGTGTGATATGTTTGAAAGAAAGAAAAAATAAGAACAAAACGAATTCAAAGAAGAAAAAGGAAAGAAGAAGAAAAGAGATAGATGAAAATGATGATTTTGAACCGTTGGGGTGGGACGCATATGCTTATTATTATTTTTATTTTTTTAAGTTAACGTTCGAATTCATAGGCATGGAAACCGGCACCACTGTTACCCCTCCCCACCCTACTGGTACCGGGGGGTCGGCGCGGTGTGCCAACCGGTACCGGACCGGTACCCATTCCCTCCCCAGGGCGCTCCGTCTGGCCTAAACATTTGTGAAACTTTTGTTTTTACGTACGTGTTTTTTTTATTTGTCAATTTATGTCCTTATCTTTTTATTATGCTAATTTTGAGCTGTTTTTATATAGATATAGGTTACATTTAACATTTATCATTTCTATTAATAATAATTTTTATATATACTCTTTATCTACCAATAAACTAAATCAGAATTGAGATGTTTTTTGAAACGAACATAATACTTGATCGACACATATCCTCTTAATTTAATTATTTTTATAAAATAGTTTTTTTTAATTGTATATAGATTCAATATCCTTACTAGACTTAAAATTAAACTCTAAACTCTTGACTTATAGATATAAAACACATCATAACCTTATTTGATTGATCGTTTTCTCATTAATAAAATTGTTTCTTTTATTTCTCAATTCTTCAATTCCTATTACTTATATTAATTGAAAACTTAAAAAATTTGAGTTTATGATCGAAATGACAAAGTTATATGTCGTCATTTAATATGCTTACAAGTTCTAATTTTGATGTAATTGTAAAAATTTAAGGTAAAATCAAAATTCTAACTAAACATATATTATATTTATTATTACCGTATATTATAATTTAGCTACCGTACGTGACATATTCAAATTTCTTTATGATAAAATCTATATAGCCACCGTACATCGTACTAGTTATTAGGACTAACATCTCTATATATATATATATATATTAAAACAATAGTTATCTTAATTTTCTAAAATCACATATCTCAACACAAAGTTGTCTTTAAATATTGCCACATAAAATTTATCGCAAGTGGCATATTCATTTTTTTTTCAAAATAATTATTTGTATTTAACTAAATAAAGTTATTAAAACCAATGTTTTAAATACCGATACGTACTGGACGATATTACCTGTAATATTGGATACTAGGTAATACTCGACATGGCCGGTGTTAAGGTGGGACTAAGACGACCGGTCGAGGCCCGATCTCTTAGGGGGTCCTTTTTTTGGTGTGTATATATTAAAAGTATATATATATATAATCAAATTAGCTTATTACAAATATTAACAATTAACTAAAAATTAAACCAAATAATTTAACTTACATAAAAAACACACTTACATATCTTTACGCATAAATAAATTTATATTTTCTAATCTTTTAATGTAACTGCAACCCGCAAGCTACTCTAATGTCCTTGTACACTTATAATACTCTTCAATAAAGTAACAATAAGAATAAGTGTATTACAGTATTATATCTTTTGATTTGATGTGTCAAATGTATAAGTGTTATCCAACTTACTATGTATGAATGTATTAAACTTGTATTATATTTTTTTATTTTGTTAAATATAATTTTTAAAATAATAAATATTTTTGAAAATTATCTTAATAATCCTCCTACAACTATAAAATAATGGCATACGGATTTTATTAAAGCTCTTCTTTAGTCTTATTTTTTGTTTTTTTTCACATTCATGTAATTTAAAAAATAACATTTGTTATGTCTTTTAATATAATATAACTTTTTCGTCATTTTATAAAAATAGTTTATATAATATAAATCGTTGCGTTTAACTTCATCTAACTTGGGGGCTTTTTTTTCCGTCATTTTATAAAAATAGTTGAGCTTACATGCATGTTTAGTTGTTTGGTAATATTTTTGAGTGAATTATAATTGTATTTAGACTATTTTCTTTAAAACGAGCTTTGGATTTTTATAAAAATATAATAAATTAAAAATAGTGGTACCGGCCGGTATTACAAATAATACTATTTTTAAAACATTGGTAATAGTACATAAAAACATTTATGATTTTGAAAGAAAACAATAACTATAAAACGATCGTCATATCTTACATTTAGATGTTTATTTCTTCTTTTATTGATATAATTAATTTAACACTTTATATAAAAACTAGATTAAACCCGTTCGTTGAACGGTAATATTATACTAAATTCAGTAATATTATAATAAGTAGATAATATATGGCTTATTTAATACTCTTAATAACTTAAATGTATTAATTTTATATAAATTAGTTAGTAAATATTTTTTTAATGTCATATATAGTTGTATATATAACTTAAAAGAAAAAAAAATTGTTTTAACATTCACATTAAGCTAAATCATACTAATTAATTTAAAGGAAAAGATTTTGTAATTTTATGACTCTTTTTATATATAACTAACGGAGAATATGAGAAAGTTTATACGTTATTTTTATTTTGATAACAAATATGTTTTTTGTTTATTTGTCATAATGTTAGATAAGTAGTCTTTATTTACATATCAATTGAAATGCAATATATGTATATATAAACTTATCTCATTTAATCTTATATGACATTCTTAGTTGATAAATCTTGATATATATTAAAAGACAATTGATCAGACTTCAGTTGTTTAATCATAACTTTTGTTTCTTCAAATTAACTTAATAAACATGTGATTAAATTTAGCTTTATATCATTTGAAAAGAAACATAAATAGTCGATCTCTATTTAGTAGATTGGATAATGGTCCATCCAATAAGTTATAATATTTAAAAAGGAAATTAATAGTCGATTTTATAAATAATTGGATAGGATAATGGTGCATCTCTAAAAAATAAAAATAAAATATATAAATAGAACCCCAATCTAGATAAATAATAGTATTAGTATATCAATTAGTGTGAAAATAATTAAGAGAATGCCAGATTGAAAAAATTCCTATATGTCAATTAAACAAGATTGCCACATTAGCCCTAATTTATCTTCTCTTAGTTATATAGAGAAATAATAGATTAATGGTAGAAAATAAATAGGATCCACTTTTGTTTATAAGAAAACCTACATTAATAATGAAATCACATAAATCAAGAAAACTAGTTAGATTTCTTATTTTTTCTATTTTATATTGGTGTCTCTAATAAAAATTATTGGTATGTTTAAATGTTTCTTTTTCTCATGTATTTCTAAATTTCTCATGAATTTTTTAAATTTTCTATAGGTCTTTAACGTTTTGTCCCCTTTTAGATTCGTCTTTTTTTATATAGATTTTTTAATTTTGCCCCAGGTTCGAGTTGAAAACCATACTATTCTGGTGTGAATTTACGCATATACGAGTAATATAAAAGTTACAAATACAGACTAATCAACCTACAGACTAATCAACCAATAAACTAAAACATGATTGACATATTCTTAAAACAACACGTGTCGTAATTATTGATCGACATGTGTCATTTTAATTTATTTATCTTATAAATTAGTTTTTTTAATTGTATATAGATTCAATTTCCTTATTAGACTTAGAATTAAACTCTAACTCTTAAATAGTTTATAGATACAAAACAAATTATAACTTTATATGATTGATTGTTTTCTCATTAATAAAATTTCTTGTTTCCCCTCAATTTTTCAACTTCTATTACTTATATTATTTGTCATCATCCACTATGCTTATAAGTTCCGATTTTGATGTGATTGTAAAAATTTAAGATAAATCAAACACTCTAACTAAACATATACAGTATTATCTTTATCATTACTATTTATTAAAATTTATCTTCGATCATTAATTGGTTTACTTTAACCACAGACTAATATATAAATCTACAACGATACGTATGAACTATATGAATTTATCTTATCGGACCCAAAGGAAAAGTCAAAAAACCAAGAATTTGTGTGTGTAATTGGTTTACTTTAACCACATACTAATATATAAATCTACAACGATACGTATGAACTATATGAAGTTATTTTATCGGACCCAAAGGAAAAGTCAAAAAACCAAGAATTTGTGTGTGTAAAGAATAAAATCACGGGCACATGCAAGGTAACCATGTGCCGTGTCTATGATGGAAGTCATGAATCACACCCTTAATAATTGGTTGGATATATTTAAGTAATGGAATATGTTCCGTGCATTATTATGTTGACATTTGATAACGTTAATGTATGTTACAAAATGCAAGCTAGCTTTGATACATTTTTAAAAAAAAAACATTTCTTACCTGAATTTCCCTGATGGAGGATTCCGGGGCATTATAAGAATGTGGTACGTATTGCGTAGAATTATTTTTTTTAATTAAATCCTTAAGCGTGAAACAACAATTTGTAACAGAGTTCCACAACCACTAAAAGGTTGTAGTGATTAAATCAAACCAATTTATGTAAAATAATTTTCATAATTTTTCCAAATTCATATGGTACCTAACTTTCATTATGATTTGAAAAATTATCTTACATCAGGACATAATTCACTTTGGTAAATGGTAACTTTCACTTATGACATATTGCAAACTCTGATTTATTTTTGGTGAAAACCCGATACACGACAGAAAGTATTAATTTCGTTTGTAACATGATACATCCTATTTAGTTTAGTTAGAAGATGTTCGAGTATCATACGGTCCAATAACCGGTTTATCCAAAAACCCGTACCAAACCGAAATCAAAACCGGTTTTGGTATGCGATAAAGCACCGGTTTGACTAAATCGTAGCCGATTTTGGTCAAAAGGTCTACCATTTTTTTCCCGGATTTCCCCTCAAAACTGAAACCGAACCGATATGAAACTGGTAAAAAACCGATTTTAGAAACCGAAAAGCGGAATTAGTTTGGAACCGGCGGTTTTTCTAAAATCAGAACCGGTTATCCCAAAACCGTTTTTTTTTTTTTTTTTTTTGTCATGTCTAGAAATCGTGAGCGAGAAGTAAACCATAAGTCCATAAACCTCTTAGGCCCATAAAATAAAATACATGCCCAATAATGAATATCACTATGACTACACAATTGAAACGAATCTGAAGCCCAATAACCTAATGGCCCATTTTCCTTAGTATATCGGGAAGCGGGTCATATCGTATTTATTTATGCTAATCAAATCAGGTTTTCTTCCCCAAATTTTTGGCGCGGTGAAACTGCATTACATCTTGTTTTTTATTTTATTAAATTTAATTTTAATTTTCATAAATAAATTCTTCAAAATCCGATTACAGAATACAAAAAAGATGGAAGAAGATCCATTTGACTTCGAATCCGATATCCTGTTGGCAACGTCACCCGTGGTTGCTCCAAAACGACGGTATATACAGTAACTGTAAACCCTAATTTTATTTATTATTTATATTTGTTTTTTTCCACCAGTTTTACTTATTATATGTTAAATAAAGGGGTATAAATTATAACATCAGTTTATAAAAGTTTCTATAGCATGTATCTGCATATTAATTCTGCATATAAGTATTCGAAAAAAAGGGGGGTGAGGATTTCCCTTTTTTTTTTTACCTAGAAAGGTGGTCCCTTTAGACGGATTGTGTTACATAAGTTCTGAAAATATATAAAAGTATTGAATGTTGCTATTGGGTTTGGTTTATTATTGGATTGGGGGAAATGGGTAATGTGACGCTTTTCTATTGGTATTACTAAAGTTTTGAATTGTGTCGTATAATAGGATATATAGTTTAGATGGTGAAGATATTGATGTTTGATCTTTGCGCAGGAAGAAGGTGATCGGTTTGGATGATCTGTTGGCAGATCACCATGAAGAGAAGAACAAGGCGGTTGAGAGAGAAAGGAAATTGGCCAGAGGTAAAAGTAGATCTATCATAGATCACGACGAGGACGAAGAAGATGGTAGAGTTGCTAAACTCTCCAAATATGTCAACGAATGTCACGAAAAGGCAAACATCTTTACTCTTACTTTTTATTTGTCTTGATAATATTATAAAACTGGCATTGTAGCAGCGTAATGAGATAATTGATATGAAAGTGAAAAGAAAATAACTGTGTTTCTTGTGAACATGTCAGTCTTCAATACTCAAACGCGGAGTGTGTGGCTTGTCACTTGGTGGGTCTGTATTATGTGTTGGTTTATATAGGGCGGAAAATGACGACTATCAGACCACCACTTGGCGTTTTCCACACACATCTTTCCATATATGCTATATGTTGGTTTATATTGGGTCGAAAATGATAAGTGGGCAATGATATAAATCGGAAGGATGATAGTAGATTAAGGGATGATCCAAGACTGAGCTGCCCGCTCCTTTTTTAAGACCATTTTTTAAAAATATATATACTTTATATTATGCGTACTACTAGAGATATTGTTTGTCTCATTGGTATTAACCTAATGGTCTGGTTTTATCAGATGACTCAGTTGAGCGATGAAGACGATGTATTCAATTGGGGTCTTCTTGTTTTTGGGGAGCAGGTTTACATCGTTCGACTAATCAATTATCAATAATGCTCTTTTGAGTATAAGCATACATTGTATTATTTTTGGTTTCTTATGAACTTTGCAGAAAGCCTTTCCGTCATATGCATTTAGCAATGTTCATTGTTGCTCACTTTTCCATTCTATTATGAGTCATGAAGTGAATACACTTGTTGAATTATCTTCAGAATCGGGTCAGTTTAATTAAAAAAACTTTAGCAATTCTTTAGTATACTATTTCAGCTTATTTAATTGCATGTTCTCCTTACAGGAGAAATCTTTTTTGAAGGATTGTTAGCTGATGGGTGGTTATTGACATCGGTTTGCAAATGTGGTGAAGTAGATGAATCCATTGCGAAATGGACTTTTCACTTGAGTATGCCTTTCCTGTTAATTAGTATACTTACAAGGTTATTGCTTGACATTTTGCTGATTCAAGTGTATCTGGATTTGCAGTGCTGTATTCATCAAAAGAAGTGCTCAGAAGGGCTGCAGTAGATTTTTGGTGTGCAATCTTATTACTAAAAAATGAGGTGTGAAGTCATTAATTATTAGCTTTCTTATGAAACTATATATTGTGTCTCACTGTCCCTTCGCTACATGATTGTTACTGTTATAAGTTATTGTGATTGATTAATCAGGATGGTTCAAAGTCTTTAAGGATTGACTGGCTACCAGGCTATCCAGAACTTAAAGGTGCTCTGGAACGTTATGGTTTCCTATTCGATGAACCTACTCAAGGCTCTTCTGATATTGAAATGGATGTTGAAGGTAAGGTTATTATTATGTTTGATTGCTTTCATCAATTTGATTGATAGAAAGTAAAGCTATGCATATGTTTCTAAAATATAGGTCTTGTAATGATTTCGAATGCTTTTTGTTTTTAAAATTGATGAAGTTGAAGGGTTGGAATATCGCTGAAAATTATATATGTTTCTAAACTGAAATGTGATATCATCTTTACTTGGATGTCATTGTGAAGCTCTTGCATCTGTGTCGTCGTTGTTGTTCACTAGGTTCAATGATTATATTTATTTTGTTTGAAACATATATCTTTTTAATTGGAGAGTAGATTTGTTTCCACCAATAGAAACCATAAATACTACTTGGGTGTACTGTTCTCAGATTCCGAGTCCATGGGACCTCCTCATAATATTAGAGCATGGATCAAGTATGTAGCTGCTTGTAGCCAAGCAAGGTTAGTTAAAACAACATATACTAATACGTAAAAATGACTACTTTGACCCAGTTACCTATGAAGGGTTGATGTGGGTTTGGTATTATCTCAGTTAGGCTGTCTGAAAGGAATACGAGTCAAACGGGTCAAACAAAGTTGCAACTTGTAAGTTAACAAAAGTCTGTTCTTAATGCGTACAAACCTCTTAAATCGTTTTGTTCAAAGATTCATATTATTACCCTAATAGCATTATATCTGTAGATACAATCAAATGATTAACACATTAATTATTTATCAAAAAGTTGAATGTTGGACTTAAAAAATTCTGGATCAACCCATCCCCACTGTCTATTTGAGCTGTATGAAGAAATGGCACAAAATTGTTTTTTGACTTGATAGCCTACTGCCCGTCTGGTCCCCTTTAGTCCTATCAATACAAGACATGCCTTTAATATCGTCTTTTGATGGTATAAACTCTTCTTTTGTAGGGATATGCATGTTATCTTCTCCCCATCAGATTCTACGGAGCTAATTGCTGTTATAATATGTCTCTTATTAGACCGACAACTAATAGGCATTACTATAGATCTTAGTGAATGCTTGTTAGCTTTAGTCAATTTTTTCACAGATGAAGAGTGGAGATCCTACTGTACAGTAGCTGCCAGATCTGTTGCCTTAAGGTTTTCACCTAACATTATTGTTCCTCGTTCTTTTTGATTGTCATATTATGTTGGTCAGTGGAAGCAAAAGAATTTTTAGTGAATAGGTTGTCGCACGTAATTATTATTATTAAAATTACTTAGAGTATTGTTTTGATTTTTTTTTTTTTTTCATGTTATTTTCGTATGGTTGTGTGATAACAGGGTCCCAAAGGATATCAATAGCCTGAGAGCTGTTGAGTGCATTCCTGCAGTTTGTGGGCGCACCAAACTACTCAGAAGTACCGTTGCGTTCCAAGTTCTTCTTTCTTACTTTGACGAGGTACATCATGCATTATAACCTTGTATCAGTGTGACAAGCCATGATTTCATGACATGTGTTGTGGTATTTTGGTAAAGCTTCTAACATTAATTATTTGGTAAAATTCTTAACTTTTGAAGGCAGAGGATGAAGTGGAGTTGATGAGGCAGTTGAGCTTGTTCAATTTGAAAGACAAAGACTGTGATCTTTTCAAAATATACATTTTCATGGTGCTGACGGAGAATTGGTTTCTGTATAACTCTGTGCCAAAACACAAACCGTTGCTGAATGAGATGTGGGGTCTGTATCTTCGCAACTGCTCTTGCCAAATCAACATCACAGACACGAGGTCTTATGCTTCAAAGGTGAGCGCGTAATTTTACTTAAAGGTAGCAAAATGGTCATTTGGGTGTTAGGTCAAGGTGAAATGATGGTTGACCCAAAGTAGTTGATGTCCAGATATGTAAAATAATTTGAGGTAAATATAGCTACTGGGATATATATCATCTGAATTATTCACTAAAAAAAAAATACAATTTAATTGAGTTTTCACCCCATTTGACCTGTTCTGTTTTTAGCAAAAAGTTTCATTATCTTTAACGTACTTGGCCTGTTAAATTTAAAACGTATCTTGAATCTTTTGCCTACTTCAAAAGACTTGAATTTGCCACTTTTTTTACTTCGTATTTGGCTTCTATAAATGAACATCAATCTTTTTGAAATGTTGCACCGCCATGCAGGTCCGCAGTAGAGCTTCTTATCTTTTGCAAGGCACCAGCGACAGATTATTGTAGCTTTCGCTATGCTAATACACACAGTATGTTCATCTTTTGATGTGGGTTGGTGTCTGCTTTACCACCATGTATTTAGAAATGGCTTGATTGTAGTTGTGTCTGATTTATATTTGTCTAGTACAACAAATTTTGTAAATGGCAAAAAGCCTGAAACTGTAAATTTGTATGGGTAGTTTTGGTAACATCATTGGTGGTTCGTACTAAAATGTCTATTGATTTTGAAGATAGCTGTATACTTGGATCTCTTTTTTTATTTTTATTATTTTTTGTAAGGTGAATTTCGCTGAAAACTTCGTGTCGCATTTCGACAGCGAGAGATCTAGCATACGTTGTCTTAACCGGGTCCGCGCTATAGAGCTCCCCAAAGTAGATTTGCCTATTTTAAATACCGGATGGGGGAAAACCCCCTAATAATCTCTTGATGTGTCATTTCTTCTTTTAAGTACCTAACGATTAATTACATATAATTATATACAACATTACTGCATTAGTGTGCAACGATCATAACTTTTTTAAGAAGTTTAATGATGTTAAAAAATGTTCATGCTTATCAAAACCTTTGGAGGAGAATGAGATTAAACTTCGAAGGCTAATAAAGCTTCCACGTCAAGCTGCAAAAGTGTTCAAACGGAGGTTAAGTGATATCAAGCTAGCTCAACTTGTAAATAGGTGCTTAAGAAAGCATAGAATAAGGGATTTCATCCCTATTTTTAAATACGAGTAATATTTAGGATTTTGCAAATCAGCTAGGCTTAACTTCAAAAAGTATTATGCATGATTGTTCAAATTATAATTTTGACGTATAAACAATGTAGATACTTGATACTAAACAATACATGTACAAATATAGACGTCCAACAAAAAAGGCAGTATAGATAGGGTTATAAACGAATCAAACAAGAAGGAAACACACCTTGTTTATGTTCATTCATTTAAAAACGGTTTATAAACAAATAACTAAACACTAAACTTATTATTTTATTTGTTTTACTTTTATTTTACCTAAAACCTTTATATCAATCCTTTAAATAAATTGACTTCATGTAACTAACTTAAATAACACGAGCATGGCATCCGCATGTTGCGGTGGATACCACGGACAGTGTTTCTCATATCACGATTACCTTGTGTTTTGCCTCTTGATTTTTGGTTAGTTGTATATTACTTCTTTAATTATTTGTCAAAGAAAGAGGAAAGTGTGTGTAAAAAAAAGCGAGCTATAGAATATGGATGAATAGGGATATATAATAATGGGTGTGTAAGGACAAATAAGTAATTCACGTGTCTTAAGAATTCAAAACTTTCAACACCACCCAATAATTTTTATAAAAGAGACAAAGAGTATAGATATAAGAGACTACAACTTTCATATTACCACCCAATAATTTGTATTACTTTAAACGGAAAGTTATATAGAACACTTTGATCTTCTCATTTTGATATTATGTAGGTTTTTCAATTAAGACTGGATCATTTCAGCAGCTTTAGGTGGATCATATGATACTCTTTGTTAAAAGTCCTATTTGCAAACCAAACATCAAATGAAACGTTAATACTTTTAAAAAGCCTTTATACAAAGTAGACATGTGTAATATTTTCTCCGATGTTCATTTTTTTTTTAAGATTTATTTAACGTCTTTACTTCAATAACAAAGTGTTTGGTGGTCAGTGGTCTCATTCGCGTTACCCTTGGGTTTTATCAAGTATCAACTAAAATAGATATTTTATCTACACTATATTATAATAATTATCACTTTTTCTCTCATAAAAGTGTTAGATGCAAAATTATCATTTTACCCTTAATAAATTAATTTATATCATCAATCCCTTATCTTTTAAAATATCTCCATTATCCCTTTAAATCAATTACATTAAATCAATTACTTACACCCACCACCAACAACAGTTCGTCACCACTACGACCGCTCACCACCGTCGCATTACGCGGATACAATGCTAGTTTCAAATAAAAAAAATAATACGGAGTAATAATGAGGTAGCACTGTTCTAAATTTCAAAATTAGGCTCGGACAACCGTTGAGCACCCGAACCTAACTCACCTTTTCGTTCCTTTAACTGAATCCCATATTTCTTTTTTTCTTTCTTTTCTTTTTGGTCCCTTATCAAAACCCATCTCAAATTTGAAAGCTTGTGAAAATTTTCATCTGGGTTTCTTTAGAATCTTTCTTTTCTTGAATCTTTAACAACAAATAATTCAAAACCTCGAGAAAATCATTTTTTTAGGGTTTTAAAACCCCTTTTTTCCGGCCAAGTGTTTCATAGCAAACCCAAGATTTAAATCTGCAGAAAGATTTCTTCTTTTTATTTAAATGTTTTAGAAACCCGAAGAAACTGAATTCTTCATCTAAGTTTTTTCCCGCAAACACTAGAACTATATTTGAGAAAAGATTTGTTTTTTTTTAATTTAAGTTTTCGAAACCCAAGAAACCGAGTACTTGATTTAGGGTTTCACACAAACCCTGGGACTAGATTTGAAAAAAAAATTAGTTCTTTTGAATATATTTGACAATTGAGATAAGGGTTTTGAAGGAGTAGTGGAAATGATAGGGGAAAGAATGGCTAAAAGGTCATCTTTTGGGAAGTCGATAAGGAAAAGGCTTTCGGATATCACAAATTACCAGCCACAACAACCCAAATCCTCGCTGGTTTTTGATCAAGTTTCTGTATTTAATGATTTATCGTCTTCGACTAAAGAACACATTGATCATCTTTTAAAAGTATAATCACATTTGTTTATTATTTTTCTTTTTCTTTTAATTTCTTGTTATTTTAAACTATAGTTTAAATTGGATTTCATCATCAAATGCGCAGGAAAATGCTGGGCTCTTGAAGCTAATTACCGAAAAAAAGTAAGTCTTTTCCCTCTTTGTGCTATATGTGTATTGTCATTACGAGTACAGATACAGACCAAATTTTTGCAATGCAAACATAACATAGAATTGAACCTAGTAGATTGCAATAACGAACAGCCCAAATTTTTGCAGTGGCGTGTGATAGCAACGTGATGTATGATTTGTTCACGATCATTTAAACTTGGTTATTCTTGAGTTTACTTATTAGTTTAGCTTTCATAGTTTAGTTAATAATGAGACTTTCTCAAATGTGAATGACAACAGCAAAGTCATAGAGCTCAATGGAGTTGAGCTTCAGAAGCTACGGGTTGCTCTTCAGAAAACACAGCTGCAGAATTTGGGCCTTGCTCAATCAAACAGCCATATGATGGCGGTTGGTTTATTGATTTCATCACTAAAACTCTCAAATCATTGATTTCCTTTTAAACACAAAGAAACCTCACACACAAGTAGACGTCGCGAAATGGGCATGTCAGGTGGGGTTGGGTTCAGGCTAAAACATGTAAGTTTAGTCGTTGAAACATGACAGGCTGGGATGACCGTATTGCTTTTTGTCCAATTTTCCTATTTTTATGAACTTAAAGTGTTTTATATGATTAAAAGAGATATCATAGCATCATAATCTAATTTTTCAAATAAAAAGTGCCTAGGTAGTTGTATAAATTGAAATACACTTTACTTACTGTTGGCCTGTTTGGACGTCACGGCGCATCTGCCACGTTTCCTTTTGTGTTATTTTGAATTATTATTATTTTCCCCGTTCTCAGGAAACATGCCCTGAATCCATTTATAAGTAAAACGGGGCGCAATATTCATTGATGTGGCAAAATCCCAACATTCTTTTTCTCAAACTAGTAGGATTTATAAGAATGCTGACATTAATGTGTACTCTTTTGTTGGCAGGAGCTTAATTTAGGTAAACAAAAGGTAAGACTTTTTCATTTTTGAATACCGAATTTCTAATGGTTTCAAGCCAAGTAATGTTCTAATTTTTTATCCGCTGATCACAGCTAAAATCACTTCAACATCAACTTACCTGCAAGGATGCTTTGCTTAAGACAATGAATTTGGAACTTCAGGCAATGCCTTATTCCCTTAGCATTATACATTTGTCGATACAAATTCAATCTGAAAATGGGTGCACAAGGTAGAAATACCAAATTCCCTTGCGTCTAACTGACTACTTAACTGACTACTTATTTTTCACAGGCAGCACGTGTCCAAAAGAAGGTTGAATTGCAGGTGGCTTACCTTTTCTTTTTTTTTTTTTGCTGAATACCCTTGCGGTTCTGTAGATGTGGTATCGTGACACATCCACCAATTATATGTTTACTTTTAATCGTGACACTAAAAGTAAACAGTAATTTTAAGTGTATTCAAATGCAGGTAAGTTTTGCTTCATAAGAAAAGTTACATTAGTTTCTGTGATCATTTTTAGCACATTAACTATTAGTAAATTTTAGACAGTATTTGGCAATTGGTCCAAACTGACCACACACTTTGATATGAGCCAATTGTAAACCATTACCTAGCCTGGCCATTTTGTCACCTCGACTATGCTACATCACCAATGAACTATTTTTCTGTTTTGATGTATGAAGGATGGTGATGATGTTGATACCAACCAACGAATTACCTACAAACATATGCGTCCAGTAAGAAGCCAGTGTAAGTGCTAAAAGGGTTGTCAGAGTTCAAGTATCATATTTTCGAAATCTAATTCAGCAGTCTATGTATGTGCAGCAATGGGCTCCTTGATGGCTACAGTTCAAAGAGTTCCCAAGAAAGAAGCAGCTGAAAACAAAAGGTATTAAGTAATATGCTGATATGTTAACATCTTTTAGTTTATTTCCATTTTATTTCTGAATGAGACGGTTTAGTTTATGGTTCCACACATAGCTTTTGTGACTTTATATATAACACGTTATCAATGAAGTAAAATGTTTGTGGGTTGACCTGACACAGACTAAATACAACTGAACATGTTTTCATTCATTACCCATCCCACCGATGTAACCTCTAGTCTGCACTGATGTTTACAAACTAGTTTGTCCAATGTATTTTTACCCACAGACGTTGTGTGAGAAGGCAGTCGGCTAAATTCGGATCACAAGCAAGTGAATCAGAAGAGAATTTGTTTGAGATTGAAGATCTTAAGATGCATGAAGATGGTCCAACTTTAAAAGCATCTGAACAAAATGAAGGGCAATGTGGTTCCAAACCCGAACCTCGAGGATCACAAAGAATGTCATTTGGACGACCATCACGTAGAGCTGCTGAAAAAGTCCAATCTTACAAGGAAACACCAATCAACATCAAAATGAGAAGACCTGAGTAGTTCTGGTTTGTGTACCAAGTTACTATTGTTATATAACAGGAACATAATTTCATTTTGGCTTTTGTATCAAGTAATATGAGCATAATTTAAGAATGAATTGTAACTGTTATAAATGAAAAATGAAATATCAACATTTATAAATGAAAAGTGAAATTTATGAACAAAAACTAATTGTTTTAAGTTTCATAGCTTCAAGGAGAACTTCCCAGGTTCACTATAAGATTTTTCCAACTGCTCCAACTTGTTTATCTTAAAACCCCTAATCCTCATTTCCTCAGGCAATGCTCTGTCATCTTTGTCAATGCTTTCAATTGTCCACCCATAATTTTGTACAGAACCTCCCACTTTCAGCTGAGAACCCAAAATGAAACAAAATTAACTTGTACACATTAAAGCATGTAATTAGAGGTGGCTAAATAGATGGGTCGGGCAGGTAGGGCTGACCCAAAACACTTGTGTACAAAATCTTTAAAGCTATTTTGTTCAAAATAAATTTGACTCTGGGACTGAATAACCTACGGTATTTAGGAGATCACCGAAGGACTTTCGGCTCCTATTCAAGAAAATAATATTGCAACCTCTACTAGGATTCATCATAGTATATTGTTAAAAACAAAACGATATACTACATAAACATACCTCGGCATCATCAACTGAATCGATAACAAGGGTTCCATCTAGTGAGAGATCTTCAATAAGAACGTTACGACCTTTAATAACTAAGGTAGATCTCTGGGAAACACTGCTGTTCCCACTCACTTTTCTTTTAACATCAGCAAATGTAACAGCCCACTTTGGTTTCCACACAATACGGGACCAAATTTCTACTTCTTGGCCATTGAATACCTGCGAAACTGGATCATCTACTTTGATACCCGCCTGATGACAAATATTAGACACTGGAACTGATCAGAAACTATGGATAGTGATACAATCAATAAGAAAGTTAGTTTAACTATCTGAAGTTGTGCTGACCAATCTTAGAATCATGTTGTTAGATCGATAAATTGCTGCTTCTCCAGAAGTGGCACTGTGATATGGGTTTCCCTTTGGTACCTATTATTCATGAAAATACAACTTGCAATGTCATTCACTCTTATAAACATTGTAATAAATTGGTTAACAAGTAGCCAAATAGGAGTTACCATTCTGTCTGACTGAACATAAAGCAACCTTCACAATTTGTACAAATATTTCAGTTTGAATGTAATTAGTTATATTTTTTAAGGATGAAATTTATTACCTTTGCAGCATCATCGGGATTGTTCTTAACAGGTGCGTATGCAAGCCATGGATCTGACACCTAAGACGGAAGTGTCTATCACAATTGTGTGTTGCAAATGACCAGGCAACTTTGCAAATTGATGCAATTAAGTGAATGATAAATTATCGTATTACACCTAAGAAATAATAGAAACTAACTAATCACTGTACTTACAGTAAAGCCAACCCTTGCTGATGGGGCCAATGTTTTAGGATAATCTTGCATCATACATTCTAACCTAGTAGAGGACTTGAAAGCAGTTTTTGTCGAATCTTTATATCTGTCATCAAAACATGTGACAATAAAAATTAGACTATGCTCCCAAATTGGTAAAAAAAGAATAGAAGAGTTCATCAAGAATTAAATAAATAGAAAGCATGCAAGAACTTAAACAGAAACTACTTGGGGTTAACAAACTCCTTTATGGCACCGCTAGTCTTTGATAACTCATCAATATAAGGACCAAGCTCAAGAATTAACTGTATTGAAATATAGTTTTAACCATCAAGAGCGTGATAGGAAAATAACAAAATACAAGTACAATTTTGTAAGCGAAAGGAATCATACTTGGTTTATGTTTCCAGGGTATGGAGAATAACCAGTTTCACAGTTGACATCACCATCAGGATGACCTGTTCCTCTAAGCAGAGGATCTAGTTGATTGTATTCCACGTTGATTACCATTTCCCTTCCTAAACTTACCATATACAGTTATAACGTATTAGGTTTCAACCACATAACTTAAAAATATAGAGAAACAACTTAGTTTCCAATAAATTTCACCATCTGCGTGAGTAAGCCTTGTAATGCCCCCAATAGGTTCTTTAGCTTTGCGAGGAACAGCAAGAGAATTAACATGGTACCCCTTCGTGGCACTAACTCCTAAAGCTGCAGGAATTACCTGGTAAACAAGTAAATTTAATCTAAAATCTTGTTGGGATATAAAACTATTGAAATATTGATTCTGATGAACCTTGAACAGAAGTCCATTCGTATCTTGAAAAAACGTGACCCATCTTAAACCAGCATCTTTCCTGGAAAAGAAGTGTTCCAGTTATGTCATTAACTACATATATGCTTTTTTTTTTCTTCTTTTGAACGGCAACAAATATGCATCTTAATAAAAGGCAAAAAAACAATAAAATAAGAAAAAACAAAGCAACAAAGGCACAACATACCATTCTCTAAGAAGGCCACTACTATAAAGAAGTGAATGAACATCACCATGGCCATGAGGTTTTGTCTAGTAAAAATATTCAGAATTTGGTAAGATTTTCAGTAATATTCAGTGAACAAATAAAGATTATAACGCATGTAGTTTATCAAGTGTACCTGTATTTTGTATATATCTTTTGGATCTACAGCAAGCCTGGCATCATTATCAGCCAAGCAAGCGACTTTTTCCTGAAACAAGGTAGCATGAATCGATAATGCCATCTTAGTGTAGCAAAACCAATTATCACATGTGGAAAATTTACCTGTTTCAAAAGTTTTACTTGTGTTGATTTCATCCCAAAATAAGCATTTGATTCTAATAGATGTAATGTGCGTTCATGTGTATCATCTGAAGTCATTATGACTAGAGGCACGTCTCTGGGGCATTCACCTACGATTCAAATGCACTTGTGTCATCAAAAGCTAATATCAAGTGGCTAATTTTGACTTGCTATTGGTCCCTATAATAAAACAACCTTGGGCCTGTCTACAGCTAGCTTCAGATAAACATAAAATAGACTCTATGTAGTGTTGCAAGAAGCAGGTTCCTGTAGTTGTCTCCATGGGAAGGGCAACCTGCAATATAGATGAAATTTTATCAAATGTTAATATTAATAAAATAATAAACCAAACATGAATGGATTCACGACAACAACAAAAAACTACGGTGTAACCTTAATTCCATTATATCCAAGACGTTCCCCAAGCCCTCCTGCTACAAGTACAAATGCAGTATATTGCACTTGCTTGACACCAGTCTCCTCGTATTTGATGAAGTTATCATCGCCAAATGTTAAAATTTCACCTGCTGGGACCTGCAGATATGTAGTTCGATTTCAAGATCTTCACACGAAGGTAATGAATCACATATATACAGCCTTCATGGTTGACAAAACAGCTTCCATGATTCATCCACTTATACCAAATAAACTTAGCAGCTAAGCTGTCCTTAAGATAACAAAGATATTTGGCTCTAGTTTTTTTAGTGAGTCTGATGCAGTAGCATCGGGTCTCGGCCCAGGACCTGGCCCATCATGCGATTTTATCAAATTATCTTTTATTTTTACAAGTTATCTTTTTATTTATTAGGAGAACTATGAGTTAATTTGTTTCCTATTTTAGTGGAGTTAAAATTAGTATAAATATTAGGATGGAGAATGTTTTGATCGGTTGAATACTATTGAGTTCTATGTAGTTAATAGCAGCGCTATAGCACCTTGCAGTGCTATAGCAGATAGCGGACTTAAGGAAAAATAGCATTAAAAATAGCGGTCAAAATAGCAATTCCGCTATTATCGGCGCTATTTACCGCTATTACTGCGCTATTTTGATTTTTAAATAGCAGTGATATCGCCGCTATTCAAGGTTTTGTCATAGTAATCTATTTCAAGACTTAAAAAAGGTTTAAAATAGCATATCTAATTTGGAAAAGAAAGATTTCACCGGATCTAGAGGTAGAAGAAGAAGATCTAAAGGTAGAACATCAAGATTGGAGTAGAAGCATCACAGAAAATCGAGACTTCTGTCTTTAAATAACCTTTTAGTTAATTACATAACACCCCTTGGACTTTCATTTTTTCATGTTTGACTAGAACCACCCTACAAAAATTGACATTTTTAAAGACTTGGGATATATTTATTAAACATATTAAGTATTAAGTATTATATATATAGATATTGCATAATATTTTAGTTACCGCTATACCACCGCTATATCACCGCTATAATCAATATATCATATATCGGACCTTGACCGCTATACCGCTATATTAGTGATTAACTACTTAGATTGAGTTTATGTTAAAATTGATGTTTTGTCAAGAAAACCTTTATGGTTTCGGTCTTTGATTGATTATTTGTTCTCGAGCCATTTAATTGCACTTCTAAACTGCATCGGAGTCATAGACACAAGCATTCAAATCAGCATAGGAGCAGATAGACTCTTCTGACTTGAAATCCATAAGTAGGTAAAATATGTATGTGAATCATAAGTAAACTAATTTGCACTGATTGAGTGAGATAATGGTGTAACTTACAGAAGGTGTGAAGCCATCAAATGGATTCTTTCCCGCCTTAGAATCTGCCAGAAGTTCTCTAGCAGTCTTGATATATGATGCCAAACCCCCGGGATAGCTTGAATTAAGAAGAGCAACCTAAAAGAACTAAGCATATGTCATTCCAGCATGGAAGCAACATCAATGAGTATGTGGTTAGACTTTGTACGACCAACGGTAGCAGGTGAAAGTTTATAGCTTATAACTAATTCTCTGTCTACTAAAAATGCTATAGGCCCTGTTAAAGTATGACATGAAATTGTTTATAATCTAAAGACCTATATTAAAAGTTGGAAAAGTCGAAGTGGAACTTTAATGGGATAAGAGGATGTTGCAGGCCGAGGGCTATTAGAATTCTATTTTTTAATACTTAATATAATACGAATACGATATCTCCGGTTCATGCCAGTGAATTAAACAAACGACACCGCAGTTAGCCCTGCAAACATCACTCCCCCGTCAATAATTTCATTGTGGGGCCACTATAGGTGAACAAATTGGAATAAAGGTCATGGGTTCAAATCTTGGAGCATTGTTTGTCCTTGGGTTTGGCCTAACTCCACAAGATGGTACCCAATGATAGGTGAAGGTCCTTGGGGAGTTGGGGAGGGTCAAAAAATCCACCAAGCCATTATTGGTCCCCTACCGACAGGTTCAACGGCCAACACGAGAGAAGGTAGATTGTTTAACATGGGTGTGTTTGGCTTAGCTTATTTTGGTTTGGCTTATCTTTGATAAGCTTATCTTTTTGGTTGTTATTGGACATTCAAGCTTATTTGTCAATCATAAGTCATGATAAGCTTATAAGCAAGAAAATAAATCTTAAAAGGAGAATTTTTTAAAACGATAAGCTGTATGACTGTATCCAAATAAGCCAATAAGCCTTCAAAATAATATAACTATATAAGTCAAGCCAAACGCCTCCTTAAAGGGACATGAGGCTGAAATTTCGAACCTTGGCCTCCGTTTTTATGATGCATCTCCCACACCACTAGGCTACCAACACGACAACCTCGTACATGTATATGCATTGTCACAAAATAGGCCAAGTAACCAAAATCCTACAATAATCTTAATATATACTATAAGACAGTTGAACTAATTACTTATTAACCAATCAAATCGCTCAATTTTATCAAATTGACTCTCGCTTATGTCATCATTTAGATTAACTATAAATTAAAAATCCTAATAATCATTATCCAAATATACTATTATATTGGTATTCATATTAATTTGTAGAAAAAGTCTCATTAATTTACACTTTTTTGTTTTCCATCAATAATTTACACTTTTTAACCCTAAATACTTAATTTATATTTATTTTTAGCCATCAATTTAAGAATTTTTTTCTTAAATTTTTTAAAAACGTTACAAAAAGTATTTATATTTAATTTGTTAAAGTTACAATTGTCACTCAAATCAAAAGTCCTAATTGTTATCAAACAATATGAAAACAATCTTAATTGTTATCTAATTGTCATAGGAGAGCGATTGAAAATAAACATATTCATGTTATGGGCCGTATCATGATCAAACACATATACTTAAATGTCAAGTATAGGATCACAAGTATGTTTATATTTTAATTCTTAATAATCTTTCATAATAATATCAAATTATGAGTACAATTGGTTTCAAAAAATTATATATAGAGAAATTACGGTAGCATGTGCCTTGTGGATTGACAACGACAAACAATCCCATCAATATGTATCAGCTAATAATGACAGTGACGAACATGAGGTTATTGTACTACAACTTACAAGGTTAACACTTAGAACAATATATTTTCAAAATTATAAGTTTTTTTGAATTAAATGTATGAAAATCTAATATTGATAATATCGTAAACCCCCAGGGTGGGACATGGGTCTAAAATCTAATATATTTCTAACTAGTACTCGTAGTAGCGGATAACACATATACAAATCGATCACAAACCATATATTTATTAATAAATAAATAAAAAAGATAGATAGATCACCTGATGAAAAAAACATTTTTTGTGATCATCATCAATACCAAGATCAGGCCAACTATCAAACAAGTGAGCTTGTCCCATTTCCAGCAACATCATCCCAAGCTCTACCTGTTTTTATTTCAATCACATTGAACATAATGTATTACGAGTATTAGTAACACTTTATTTATATAATTGTCTAAACACTAAAACAACACACATTTGGAAATATTGAAACATACCTGGTCCGGAGTTAATAGTGAGAGGTTTTTCTCAAGATTTGGAGAAGAAGCCATGAAAATCGATAGATTGAACTTTATTGTTGTTAGATCTCAGAAATTGTAATGTGTTTTTTAAGAACAAAGACTGTCTCAATCACATGCTACAAGGACAACGATGATGATGACGATTACGTAAACCCAGTTTTTGTTTTTCCCCGTATTTATAATGCTGGTAAATATCATATCGAGTTTATTATTACAAGTATTTTTTTTATCGTAGATCCACACAGGTTACATTCAAACTTGAGTGGCTAAAAGTTAAAAGTTTTTTAACCCTTCCATAAAATTTAAGGATTAAAATATAAATATGATCTTTTAATTTTGTTCTTTTTTCTCGACTTGACTCAAGTTGGAGATTCAACTGATGGAATCTTCATCCATTTTTTTTACTGTCATATTTTCAGCAATTATTTTCTTTCTTTTTCTTTTTTTTTTAATATAATGCGATTAGATATGTACTTATCATGTTTTGTCAATCACTCGATTGTCAATTTGTCATGTAGATAAAGCCTTATAATTCGGACTAATGCAAAAAAAATGTGCTAATTCAATACATTGGTTTTGAGCCCGCTGATCATGGATCTTTATAAAAAAAATATGTTTTCTTTAATCCCTTATAAAAATTTATCTTTAATCCCTTATAAAAAAATGTGCAAAAAAAATATTTTAATCTCTTATAAAAAAAATATTTTCTTTTTATTTTAGGTAATTCTACATTTAAATTATCCTTGACTTTTTATTTTTTGTTCTTAATAAATTATAATTTACACCCTAAAAAACTTTTATTTTAATAATTAATACTTTAAGCCCTTATCCTCTAAAAAATTATACTATCACAACTATATCAACCTACACCACTTGCCTCTTTTAAGGCTGTAAACGGTTCGGTTCGGTTCGGTTAGCTAGAAATTTTGAACGTTTTTCGGGTTTCGGTTCGGTTCGGTTAGTTAAAAATTTTGAACCGTTAAGTTCGGTTACCCGAAAAAGTCGGTTAATTTTGGTTTTATTTTCGGTTAACCATTTATTAAAGTTATGCTAATATAAAGTTTAAGTTTTAATTACAATAGTCAATTTACATTGCATTAATTAATTTTTTTATATATATAATAGTTATTTAACTACATTAATATTTTGTTTTATAAATAAATATACATTTTATTTAATTGTGAACTACTTTTTTCTAACGTTTTATTTATACAATGCAAGTTTCTATCTAAGAGTATCATGATTTACTACTTAAAATGTTTTTTCGGTTCATTTCTTACACCCCTAGCCTCTTTACTTAGATAGAGGTAAGGTCTGCCTACATCTTAACTTCCCCCATACACCGTCGAGGTATTTGGGCTCAAAACTCACGAAAGGCGGCACTGGGCAGTTACTTACTTACTTACTTACCACTTGACACCGCCACCACCACTAATAGTACTATCACCAACACCACTAAACCGTCTTCCCACCACCGCCGCCGCATTACACGAACACCATGCTCGTGGTCTATATAGCATATTGACCCCTCTTTTAAACATTTTTAAATAAATACTTTTATATAACCAATATCTATATCTATATATACTGTTTAATAAAGCAAATAACTTCTTAACAAAAAAGAAACTTTAAATATTCCTTTTAATGTCATTAATTTAAACATCTTCACCTAATATACTTATAATACCATTAATAAAATAATTTACAATATAGATTCATCAACCCTTAAAATAACCACACAACAACCTTTAATATCAATTACTTTTATATCCACTACCATCACCGTCACCGCTGCCGACACTACCACCACCACCTATCGTCATCACCTGCGCCACCTGTCGTCGTCGTATTGTATGGTCATAAGTCTAGTATAGTTAACTACTAATAAACTTGGCCTATCAAAAATGATTTAATAAATTAATTTACAATATTTATTCTTCGATTCCTAAAATTCATTGCCCACTAAAATAAACATGATATAAAAGTATTTTTATTAATTCGAAACTACATCTAAATACGCAAAATGATACTTACATTGTCCAAAATGATTGGATAATTTTAATTAAGAAAATGATAAATTCTCTTAATTCAACATTCTAAAAATTTCCTTAATGCATAATATCACACATGTAAAATCAAAGGATGTGGTGATTAACACATGTCATTTCTTTAAGGAATTATGAGGAATATTAGGTTAAAGTTTAAGAGAACATATCACTTCTCGTTCAATTTTTAGTCTATTGCAGTCATCAATGTTGGAAAGTTCAGTTGTTGGAACCCTGATGACATTCGCAGTAACGAGAGATTGGGTAATCGATGGTTTGTTAATCTTTCTCAGCCTATATGTTAAATCTTGAATGCTTTAAATACTGTTGTCGGAAATATGTCCCATAGGTTGATAATTTTCACAACGTAAATAATAGAGAAAACAAAAAATAATAAACTCAAAATAGGTATAACCTTGAATCAGTATTTTAGACACATCAAATATCTTGTAAACTCGTTATCGTTTTTTTTAATAAAATAGATAGAGATCAAAAGAGAATGCACATTAAGATGAGAGTGTAGAAAAAGATATATATATAATATTATTTTCCTTTCCGGTCTCATTTTATACAAGTCAATAAAAAAATTAAAAAAAGAGTTAATTGCATAAAACGTCCATGTGGTTTACACAAATTTGTGGTTTATGGCCTCTAATTTTTTTAGTGGTTTTCATCCCTGTCGCAAGAATTATTAGCGAATTACGTCATTTTCCTTAACGTCATTTCTTTCTTGCCGTTAACAGGCTGCACGTGCCCCACATGTGAGGGCTTTTTTTGTCTTTTTCTTCCTCACAGGGACGTTTTATGCAACTTGGTGTGCAAACCATAAGGACGTTTTATGCAAATTACATCTTTATTTTTTTTACCTTTTTTTTTTATTTTTCATTTCTATAATTTTTTTAAAAAAGATTATTACTTGTACATGTAACAACTACGACTAAATATCTATGTTATTACCTATACATAAAATGAACTTTCATACCTTAATTAATAAGTGTATTTGGGTATTTATGACAACCATATGAGCCGACACTTGTAAGTGTTTTTAGTTTTTATTATTAAAAAAAAGATTATTACATGTGGTCATGTGGATGTAATTAACAATGGCTAAATATTTATGTTATTAAAAGTTTCGTATAATGTCGATGTCATGTAATGAACTTTCACATCCCGGTTATTGGATGTATTCGACTAGTCAAAAACTTATACGTGGCAGCTTAAATGGTTGTCACATATCAATGTTTTAAATACCGGTAATGCCGTCAGGTATTTACAGGTACCGGAGGGTACCCCGGTATTTTACGTCCGGTATTTTTCCGCTATTTTCACTATATACCGGCCGGTATTTCCGGCATTCCTAGTATATTTCGGTATTACCGTTCCGATGTTTTAAAAAAAAAAGTTGATTTTTTAAAAAATTATTTTTATGATACTATAATGTTTTTTTATTTGTGAAGTTTTTAATACTTATATTTTATTATGAGACACCTATTTGACATTTTTTTTAGTTGATTATAATTGTATTTTACCTTTTTTTATTAAATTGTAACAAGTTTGTATGATTTTTATACCAAAAATAGATTAAATTAAAAATAGTTTTACCGGCCGGTATTTACGGTAATACTGATAATAACGTAAAAAATTTTCACACCGGTATGACTAACGGTTTTTAAAACATTGTCACATATAGTCAAGTACACTCAATAACTGAGTTATGAAAGTTCATCAGATGATATTGACATATACGAGATCTTTAAATAACATAGACATTTAGTTACAGTTAGTTAAATCTACAAGTAATAATTTTTAAAAAAAATATGAGAATGAAGAGAAAAAAAAGATAAAAAGTTATTTTATCTTATGATCCATGTCATAATAACTTAGTATTCCTCCCATTGGATATAGGTAAGAGTTAAAAACGATTAAATACAACGTAAATTAAACTCTTATACTTTTAAGAAAACAGAAAAGTTTAACTTGTAGACCAACGGAACACCATTTCAATGATTTAAATGGACATGTTCGAATAGGAAATAACATTGATCGTATGATTATTTTCTCATAATTAATGTGTTCCTGTGTGTCAAAGGGAGGGAGATGTTCACGGGGGGAGACATGCTTTTAATTTCAAACGATTTCACTTTCCCTTCCATTCTTCTTCTTCTCCTCCAAAATTCCAAAACCTAATAAATAAAAAAAAAGGAATTTTCAATTAACCAAAATCACAACCCATAAATACATAGTTTTGAATTCTCTGAACTATCACTATCATTCATACACACACACACACACACACACACACAAAACAAGGTGAGAAAAAAAGCGTATCTTTTATTATCTCTCTCCACCACCATAAAAAGGTATCTCTTCAACAGCTTATACTGTCCGCTAGTGAGAGAGTGTTTATCAGTCACTTTCTGTATCTATCTTCTCTGTGTCATATACCTTTCCAAAACACCAACTCAGATCCATACATACATACAAACACCTATATGTATCAGAACCCCCCTTCCGGTAAATCCTACTGCTCCTTTTGTAACCGTTTGTGTTTTTTTCTTTCTTTCTTTTACCTTTACTTTTAATTAGTATATTATACTGTCAGTATTTTTCTTTGGACTTTATTCCAAATTTCTTCTTTTTTCTTTTTTTAAAATTTATTTACTCCTATATTATAATTTATTTTTTTTGAATTTATTAGCATTGGCATCTACTATCATTTATTCACTCACTCCGCCATCACTACCAAATCTATTATCATTCATTATTGGCACCCCTATTATTATTATTATTAATTAATGATCAGGTTTTGTTCCGGATTATATGCACTACTGTCTCATAAAGTGTCATTCCAATTTTACTTTGACTTTCTGTCAACGGTTTCTTCTGTATGTTTGTAATATGTAAATGTTAGATCCCATCATCACACTTTACTACTGTATTACACAATTCCATATCAATTATTTTTATTACCACTTATTAATAATAAATCCCCACATAATTTCAATAATCTGGAACATATAGATACAGTATAATCTGTATCTATAGTAGGAGGCTAGGATTTGGATATGGAGGGAAGAGTGAGGAAGTATGGGAACAATCAGCATCACCAATTGAGTCCAGATAGAGCTAAAGTATGGAAGGAAAGGTCTCCCAAGTACCACCAACGCCAGCCGGAAGTCGAGCCGGAGAACGAATTGGAATGCAAGGGTCGAAAAGTACCGGTGGTGTATTATCTGTGCCGAAATCGACAGCTTGAGCATCCGCATTTTATCGAAGTGCCCCTCGCGTCGTCCGAAGGTCTTTTCTTGAGAGGTATGTGTAGATAGTTGAATCATGCATTGTGTGTATTTGTGTGTTTTTTTTAATGAAATAGTGGTAGAATGCAGAAGTTTGACTTTTGGGGAATATTTGATTGTAGATGTGATTGAGAAGCTTAATGGTTTGAGAGGAAGGGGTATGGCTTCTATGTATGCCTGGTCTTGCAAGAGGTTAGTTTGTTCGTTTTCCATAACTAAGACTTGTATTTCGTTTCGAGGTTGTTTTAACTTTAACTCATGTTCATATGGGTTCTTGATGATACAGGAGCTACAAGAATGGATTTGTATGGCATGATCTTTGTGAAGACGACTTGATTCTTCCGGCCAATGGGAACGAATATGTCCTCAAAGGTTCTGAGCTTGTTGATGAAGCTAATTCAGGTGCATAACCATCTTCTCATATGTAAAGTAGGCATTTTATATATATATATATATATTAAAGATTCTTGGTATTTTGACAAGTTTGGATATCTGGAATGGTTTCTTAGTAGTTAACAATGAAAGTTTGTAACGTTGTCTGCTTAAGAACATAAACCGGTTTAATATCCAAGAATTATGGGCTTGCTGCCTATTTAAAGATAATACCAGGGTCGAATTCCTGCTGTTAACAATGAAAGTTCGTAACTTTTTGTCTTTTAGGCTCTCTCCTAGGATGATATCTTCATACATGTCAATAACACTGACTTTTGCAAAGTAATATGTTCGCAGGGCGTTTTACTCCTGTAAAGTTGCAGAGTTTAAAACAATTACCAGAACCACCGTCTGCAAGGAGTCAGGATGACTCATCTTCGTCAACAAGCTTGAGCGGAAGAGAGACTAAAAATTCTCAGGATGATGAACTATCTCCTCCTGTTCGCCTTTCTAGTTCGTCTGGTGTGTCCCCAGAGTCTAGAGGTGGGAAAAGCACAACATCAAATGGTTGTCTTAGCGTCATGGAATACAAGATCTACAAAAGTGATGGTCTTGCTGATGCTTCCACTCAAACAGAGGAAAACATTAGAGCTAATAAAGCTCGAGAAACCTGCACACGTGGGGTTTCAACTGATGACGTGACATTAGAAGCTTTAAAAAACGAGTCTTCTCAAAACCATCCCCCTTGTGCTAATGATAATTCTGAAATACAAATAGATCCATCCCCTCCATCGACATCCAGTGCAGGATCATCTGGTGGAAAAACCGAGACCTTGGAGTCTCTAATTAAAGCTGATGCTAGTAAATTCAGTAGTTTTAGAAGACTAGACGAAGGTCAAATGCCAGTCAATACAAAGCTCAGGGCTACAGAAATGCTAATGCAACTGATCTCGTGTGGGTCAATATCGGTTAAAGATCACAGCTTTGGCCTAATTCCATCTTACAAGCCAAGATTCTCGGATTCAAAATTTCCATCACCATTATTCTCGACATCTGTAATGTTGGGCGAGCTTGATTGCTTGCCAGATAATCCAAAGTTTATGAGCATGAGGTTAGAAGACAAGGAATACTTCAGTGGGAGTTTAGTGGAGACAAATATGATGAAAGAAGAAGGCGTGCCAGCCCTAAAAAGATCATCTTCTTACAATGCTGACAGGTTTGTTTTCCATGATCCTGATAGGCTCTTGAAATTGATTTCTCATTTAGATCAAACCGTACTCAAATCATGTCATATCTTAAAACCCATCTGCTCGAAGACAAATACGAGACTTGTATATAGAGGTGGCAAGATGGATGGGTCAGACGGTTGGGTAAATAGTTCAAATAGATTTAGCATTAGTGGCTCAAAATTGAATGGGTCGGGTTGGGTAGACCCACAAATATCATTTCATCAATTTGTAATGGATATTATTACTTTAATTAAGATTACTGAACCAAAGCTATTACAATAATAATCTAAATCTTAAATAAAGTGATTTAGGAAGTTGTATGCATATAAAGTAGACCACTGCGAATATCACGTGTTTGACCCATTCCACCAATTTGATCCATTTCAGATCAAACACAGCCCAAATCGACTCATTCAGTAAATGGGTCGAAATTGCCACCTCTGGTTATATATCATTCTGAGAAGGGAGATCTTGTAATGCAGGACTAATAATGGCGATCACGTTTTAGATAAAGAAGCAACAACAACTCGCACAAAGTGCATACCAAGATCACTTAAGGTCTCACTCAGTAGACACCCAAAAAGTGAATCAATGAGATCCCCGATTTCTGATGGTCCAAGAATCTCATCTGGGGCAGGCCCTAGTTCAAGAATTGTATCACCGTGTCCCTCCAACTGCAGTAGCAAAAGAATGACAGGGCAATGCTCGTCGAAGAAACAATCTGGCAGATTAGAGTCTTTCCGGGAAGAGAAGGACAATGTGATCAAAATTGAAGAAAGTTAAGTCATAACTAATAATCACATGGTTTAATGAAACATAATAAATAAGGAACTGTTATTTTAGGTCATATCGGTTGAGATCTTTTGTGATTTCCTCCTAACAGGCTTGCTTCTGGAGCTCGGGTTATCATCCACTCGGAAGCACCTTATGAAACTGAAGGTAACTCGTAATGGAATTGTAGACCAATCAAAATAGTTTTCGAATTAATGTTAATTAGTCTAATTAGGCAATCAGAATTTGTCGGTGGGTATTTTAGTAGATATTGTCTGTGAATCTGAAAGAGAAGAGAATCAAAATATCCAAGAAAAAAGGTGATTAATTAAAGTATTTTGTGGGGTGCCACTTGAGTGCCCTACCCTTTTTTGCTTCTTGGTCTGCTTTTCTATAGTTTTACTTTTTGCCTTTACAACTAATACTACTATAGATGCAATCCTCAGATTTTGCTTCCTTCATGGTATATATTCTATTGGCTCCTTTTGGCATCCAGAGGCCTTTTTTAATTCACTTGTTTATATTGCTCAACAAGATTAAGCAAGTAAAGGAAACAAAAATGATAAAGTTTAGTTATGTATCCAATACTGGAAATAACCACTAGTGACTAGGTATCCCATAGTTTTCATAAGAGTTCTCAGTTTTGAGCTTCATTACTTGAACCTCTTGGGGCGGTAAAGAAAAAGATTCAAAAACGGTCTTGGAAGTCCCAGGATGAATCTGAGTCAAAAACTTGATTCACTGAATAACTTGAACAAGCGGTTTGGTTTTTGTGATATATGCTGAATGCTATTCTGTATCGTTTTCCATCGAAGGCTGATAATTAATGCCCAATTGACTTAGTTTTGGATCTAGTACAAGAATCATCCTACTTTTGCATTATTATTGTTAGGCTGCAAGTCATTTCTATTTTCTATAGATGTGACTTGTGACAATATAAGTTTTAATGATCATTAGATTAAACATTCTTTTGATTAATATGCACATTATCATTTATTTATGATTTTGTATAGTTAGCTTTGTAAAAATAATAATACAGTGTCAACTGTTATATACTGTAATAGTCAACATAGATGATTATATTTGTTTGAATTGACTGCCACTAATTTGTGTTGTATATGTATTCGTGAAATGTTGTCATTAGGGAAAGATCTAATCTGAGTCATTTGACTTGATAGGTCACAGCACATAGGATTCTCTGTTAAAAGCTAATCTCAAAGTCAATATCTTCTAAAGTTGTTGCCATTTTGGCTGTACATGGTACACTTTTTTTGAAAACAGGAAAACCAAATATTAAATTGTGATAAGGGCATGTACTATAGTATAACAAACTCGAATAAACCAACAGCAATAAAAACCATATGGTTAATAGATATTACAGTACTGTGTTCGAGTATTTGTTAGGTGTTGGAAAGGATTCCCATACAAAATTGTTATTGCCACCCCCATTAAACAACTCGTGCTTCCCCACATGTTTTGTACTATTGTGATTCAATAAGTTTGGCCTGAGATGTTCTTAGTTATGGACTTGTGAGTTATGAACGTCAATTTCTATCAATCTATCTATTTTTAAGGATAACAATAGCCCGAGTGAGAACTCCCAAGCCGAATCTGTACCCAATTCTTGAATGGGGTATGGGGCCATTGGGGAGGTAAGCTATAGACAGTTTTACCTCTATCTCTATTTTTAAGTAGATAAATGCTTTGTACTTGTATCCCTGATTCATTCGATTTAAATTATTTCTTCAGACCCAAGATGATTGTGTATCACTGTATCAGACAATAATACAATTACGTTTTTAGCGTATAATCAATACAAATTTACAACCATCATAACATTCGTGTGATGCGGCGGGAATAACTATTTTTTATTGGTGGCCTTCCGATGACTTTTTATATTGATTCTCGCAGGTGGTTTACCATGAATAGATATTGATGGTCAATGAGCTTATGTAAAGCCATACTCACGAACCAAGTCAGATTACAATACTAACCAATTATTACTTCAAATGAGAACATGTAAAAAATCAATACAACTGCCGGAAAATAATTCCTTTATTGTAAAAGACTCGATTGTCCCCAAAATTGGAAAGGAATCTAATCACATTTATTTTAATTTTTTATATAAAAAATATGTTTGTAAAAATTTGTTTATAGAATGTTTGTAAACCGAGAATGATTTAATAATTATCTTTTTGTACATGAACTCACTAGTATGGACATTGGGATGATAATGCTCGACATGACACTAACTTGGGCCAGAAATAAACATGCTTGGGTTGAGACTAAACGAAATTTGGGTCATAAAGAGTCGACAAAAATATTTTCTAGTCTGATCTCTTGCACAAATTTATAAAGTTATATGTTACACGGCATTTCTATAACGTTAACCCATTTCAATGCGTCGCTCACGCCTAAACCCCACATTTTTGAACCCTAAAATTATATATTTGATTCAATATTCACAACAGGCCGTGTATATATAGTAGCTAGTTGTGATCCTGCGGTCCGGAAAAGTTTCGATCAAAAAGCCTAAACATTCATCTCCTTTAAACACCATCGATGATGATCAGAATATCAAAGAAGAAGAAGATATCATTAACAAATTACCCGATGAACTTATGATCAGAATGTCACGAATCCTGTCTCTACTTCCCGATGCAGACGCTAATCGAAACCGCATAGTATCAACCAAGTGGAACCATCTCTCGTCAGCATTCCTTCCAAATCTCCATTTCATTATGAAAAATGGATGGTCAGTTAATCAAATGAAAAGGTTTTACAAGGCAGTTGATCAAACCCTAGCTTTACGTGCATGCGTACCCATACATAAGTTATTTCTAAAATGTACGTATAACTGCGATGATACTCGCGTTTTAAATTGGATTCATAACGCTATTGATGAATGTAAAGTTCAAGAAATGGATATCTTGATTCCGTAGTCAATTACTGTTACTAGGTGGTTAATGTTTAGTAAATCTTGTTGGGATTTGTTTAAGGCTTGTAATACACTCGTTGGGTTAACTTTAGGAGGCGGATTTGTGATAGACGTGTCTAATAAAACCGAGTTGTTAATTTTCCGTTGTTTAAAGAAAATCCATCTTGAAAATGTTGGGTTATGTGTCGTTTGCAAATTTGGTTTCTGGTTGGTCTGTTTTAGAGGAACTGGTTTTTGAGAGAAAAGGCCGGCCTGACGATGTGCACACCTTTAGGATATTTTCGTCTTCGTTGAAGAGATTAAGGTTAAGTTTTAGTATGGATTTTGGATGGTTTGATGATGTTGAGATTGATGCTCCTAAATTGGAATACGTTTACATTTCGGATAATGTGGCCATATCCTACTATTTGACGAATAGTCTATTGTCGCTTGTTGAAGCTCACATTAGCATCACTGAAGCCGTTGATGTGTTCTTTCAAAGCCTCTCGTCTGTTATAATATTAACATTGACCCATTCAACTGTTATGGTAACTAACCATCCAAATTTTGTTTAAACTTGAGTAGAGAATTAATTTAGCTTTAATTAAGACGATAACTGCTGTTTGGTTTTTGGGCGCTGCAGGCTCTTACCAGATATCGGGGAGATGATATTTACATGTATGTACGCGTCGTTCCCTAAATTGGTGAAACTTGAGATTAGTGTCCAGTGGTTCAATGGCTGGAAATATCTTATGCTCTCTTAAACTCTACACCTAGTCTTGAACATATTACCTTTTCTGATGTAAGTTCAATTCATCTGTAGCACATTCTTTTAATTTTTTTTTAGACAAACTAAATCCTTGTACATATGTGTGTTAATTGATCTCTGAACTTTTTGGATAATGGAGTCTTTCCAGAACACTTGTGTAGAAGTAAGGTTTTATAGTCTTGTTTGGGAAACCTGTACATAGCGGTTTTACACATAACATATTAGTTCCCCGGCTTGTTCAACAAATTGTTTGAGAACGAATTAATGCCATTTATCCAAAAAAATTCATGACTCTTCTTCAGCAGCCTAAGAATTTATCTTTATTTGTTTGCTGCCTGTTGTTAGGGGCTTCCGTGCCATTTAGATTTCAGAGGTATTGTCAACATGGCTAATGCACCAGCTTGCTTGCGTATGAAGGTCAAGGAAATCATATTACGTAATCAGAAACCTGTACAACAGGAAGAGTTGCCGTGTATAATGTATCTGCTGAAACACAGAGCTAATTTGGAGTAGACGTTCACTATAAACTCTTATGTTAGTAAATAAGTAATATGATGAAAGATTTGCAGTTATTAGAGTGTCAGCGTGGCTCCAGTTTATGTAAGATTAAATTCCTTTATCCTCCTAGCTCATACACATCATCAATGACTTTGTTTAGAATATAGTTGAAAGCCAAGTTTTTTTCAACTGAAACCATAGTTGATGTTTTTCCTAATTAACTCCTGCTGATCTGAATAATCATAAATTAAGTTGGACACACTACTTGTCAGAGGTGTCAATTAAAAGATTACTGACATTGATCTTTATAATTGGTTGTTACTTATTTGATGATGGCGTTTTTTGTTCGTGTCTTGTTGTATAATGTTTGTGAAGATGCACATTTGTCTAGTAAATCTATATGACACATTCAATATGTAGGCTATTGAATTGTTTTCAGAACGTGAAGATGATTATCCTCCGCCCAAATCAAAATTATTATTTGTATCGGTAATCAACAATATAAGCTTGATCTAGGCTTGTATCAGCAATGAAAATTTGTTCTTAATATCAAGATATAGGGCGGTAAAGAATTTAGATTTATATCAAATGATGTAAAATCAGATAATTTGAAAAAAAAAGTCAAGTTTTCATTTATTCATCCAGATGATCTGATCAGTTAGTTTTTTAGGAGTAACTTTTTATTGGGACTTGGTGGCCCTTTACAAAGTGTTTAGTGGTTGATTCAAAACTGTTCTCCAAACATGAGTTTCATTTTAGTTACCCTTTTTTGGCAATGAATTCAGTTGCAAATTGCTGCATATAGTTAATTATAGAATGCAATGATCAATGAGACTGACTACAAAGGGGCTGTTTATTTTTCCAGTGAATCGACAAATAATTAGAGTGCTTTGAAGATAACTAATATGCAGAGGGGTCAACTCTGCTTTGGGGTTAGTCCTTTATTAGAGTCTATAATAATATAGAGGCGCATGTTTTGGCTAGTCGACGAGTTAGTTATCGTGAGCTCACCTGTGGGGTTCTATGTAAGCTCTAGGATTATTGTATCATCATTTTGAGTCTTGATATGAAAAAAATGCATAAAGAATCTACAGTTATATCAGTTGTTGTACAGTGCCCAGAATGGAGATTTTTTATAGTTCGTTGTTGGTTTGTGTTCTTTTTTCTATTTTCAGAACCCATAGCGTGAAATTTTCAAATATATGGAGTCTGATTAAGCGCAGTGAATATACCTTTTATGTTCTTTTGGCTTTTCTTTTTCTTTTGCAGATTTTCCTGTTGCTTTCATTGAGAAAAATACAAAGAAGATGAAGAAGGAAAACATTCACACCAACACAAGGAATTTACGATCTTCAATACATTAATTTCACCAAACTCTCATTAATCTAAACAGTATCATTCATCTTACACCTACTAATAATTTTAATCATGTGAATAAAACAAAGCCTCAAAGTTTAAATGGTTTCTATGATGTTACTTTTTTTCTTTTCTTTCTTTTATTGAAATTGAAATGTATGATTAACTCGTGAATATTGAGAAGTCTATCATACGTTATCACTAAAATTTGTGCACTAAAGAGCCCTCACGCATAATAGATCCCAAATTTAAATCTTTCTAATGAGAAACCGATATCACCCAAAATTGAATAGACATATGGTAATTCAAACCTATTATCTTGCCTCACCATTTAAGTCATTTGAAATTAAAGATTTGGACCCACAACATTTTATCTTTATCTTTATATACATATAAATAGTTATTAATTAAATATACGTGCACTAAAAGTCGTATCCATCTTTTTCCCGCTTAACAATTACATTACCAGTGAGATAACTATAAGATCTGAGTTGGTGTTATAAAGATACTCGTAATATTTAATAGCTAATGGAGTATAATTAATAATAAGTGTGATAATCTTAATTTCGATACTCACTACGCAAATAAGCAAGTAAAATCAAGATTTGAATCCATTGTATTCCATCTTCTTTCATAAGCAAAACTTTATATGCAAACCAAACTTGTAAAACTAATATTTTGTTCAACAACAAAATTAAGTTTTCCAATAGTAATAAGTAATAACCCACAATGTTTAGCGTGGCATGTGAAAAACGATTATGGGCCACACAAAATGACATGAGAGGTGGGCCAATGATATAGGACCAACTTGTTGGGTACAAACTCATGATCACTGATTCACTGCTCCTCCTTTATTTATTTGGGACTTAAAGAAGAGGACCAAGTTGCTTCGTACAAAACACGGGCCATAAATGATATGTGTTTATAATGACCCAAAAAAAGCATGCTACAAGCAGGAGACTAGGAGCGTAGCCTGATTGATTACACATGAAATTAAAGAGATTTTGTATAGAGTCTATAGGTAATATGAATGAATAGAATTCAGGACTTATATTACAAGTTACTGGGAGATTTGTAAACGTAATAATAAGTCGCTTAATAATAATAAAATAAAGTAAAAAGTATAAAATAAATAAATTAAAAAAGAGAATTAGTGAACTTCATGTGTTACTTTTTTTACATATATAGTTTTAGTATGGTTTTAGACCAACTTTTAAGAAGATGTATTATTTTTCGTAATAAAAACATTTACACTTTTACGGTTCGGATTTCATCAAAGTTTCTAGTAAGAGTTATGAAATGTAAAAGATGCTTTCAAGTCAGGGGCCCAAACAAAAAGGCGATCAAATCATTGCCTAAAAATGACAAAAATTTCACGCCACGTAAAACATAAAATTTAATAAACCAATGAAAGGTAAATGATAAAGAAATTTGCTAAAAGAAAAAAGATGAAATTCAAAAAAAAAATCTCAAGAGGTTTTGTTAGGTCCCAAACAACTCTAAGTAATTAGTAATATATTATGTTGAATGATCAATTTCACAAAAACTTCTTGTTTGTGAAATAGCAAAAACACCCAAAGATACAATAAAAGCGTGAAATGATCAATTAGGTTTCACAAACTGCATTAAAAAATCTTGTTTGCGAAATAATAAAAACACACAAAGACAACTTTTTATGTTTTTCAATGTCGTATTGTTATTTTACTAAGTCTTGAATATGATCATTCTCCAATTGAACTGCAGATATGTTTAGTTAGTTTTGTTTATCGAACTCACAAAGTAAGATACTAATATAATATTCCTAATATCCTAATATGATCATTTCCTAACATTTGCCTTCCAAAAATCAATTAATATAATACTCCTAATCTATTTTACCTCAATAAGTTAATACGAAAACGATTGAGCACTATTTTATTCTAATATACTTTGACAATATGAATGAACAAATGTGGTCATGCCATCACGATTCATCTCAATATAATTAAATCAATTGCTATAAGTAATTGAATTAATCAACCATCTTTGATTTATTGAACTATTATAATTATAATTTGATGTATACTCGTGATGACTTTGCTAAGTTATCATGTTATAGAACTAAATGTTGATGAATTCAGTTACTTATGACAATTATGATGATTATTTAATGTTGATAAATGATTATTTATAGTTTTATTTCATGTGCTAAAAAATGTAGAAGAACATATTTGTTTATATTATCTGAAGAGAATAATTATAATTAATGACTCATATTCAAATTTACGCCGCGCTACCTTAGATGAAAATGGTTTTAGACTTTCCCTCATCTTTCAATGTAATCTTAGGACAAGTATCCATACCTTCTATATAAACAAACTACCCATCCCCAAATTAAACACTCTACCTTTAAATTTCATATTTTATCCTTATAATTTACACTTTTCCAAACACTTTATTTTTGAATTTCCTAAAACACCCTTAAAAAAATCTTATGCATCTACGTATATATCATTCATTTTTTTGAATAAAGATGTTTATGCGTGTAGGTAATGGATATTGTGGTATGTTGATGTTTGCAGGTTGTTCACTATGTATAGTCATATAGATTGAAAGTAGTTTTTTTTTAAATTTTATTTTAGTCTTTATAACGCTGTTTTGATAAAGGTTAGTTGATGTAGAAGACAAGATCTCAATTTAATTTCTATATTCGATTAAAACTATTAGCCGCATCACGTGTATTTCTATTCAATACAGCCCCTTGTTTTTTGCTCATGATACCCCCACATTTAACCGCTTTTTTTTTCCAGATGTGTCGCTGCAACGCGCGGGTATCCCTCTAGTTATGTCATATTATGAGCTCCGATATAAGTATTTTTTTTTTCTTTTGAATCAGATAGACCAAATTATTAACTTCCTTAAGTTTGTAAAAACATTTATATGTAATTCCTTTTATACATTAAATAAATAAATAAAACGCCAATAATAATATTTTACCAATTTATAAGACACTTGATTCAAATATTCAATAAGGTCATATTTCCACAATAAAACAATTCAAATTTAATTTAATACAATAAGAAAATGCAATTACAAGGCAAACATGCAACATCAACTCATAGGAAGAAGACAAATACTCATATAATTAACAAAGGCACAAATGCCTCTTTTTCACATATCTTAGAAATCGGACCCTGGCAATGGCTCATGTCCGGTGCGGGTAATGAAGACGAGCTCATACAGAGCTCCAGCGATCCCACCACCAATAAGGGGCCCAGCCCAGTAAATCCAGTGGCATCCAAAGTCCAAACTAACCACAGCAGGCCCAAAGGCTACAGCGGGGTTCATGGAGGCACCAGTAAATGCACCACCAGCTAGAATGTTGGCACCCACAATTAAACCGATTGCCAAGGGTGCAATGATGCCGATATCACCCTTTTTAGGGTCGATGGCAGTGGCGTAGACGGTGTAGACTAGCCCAAAAGTCATGACGATCTCGAACACAAGGGCGTTCCATACGGATACACCCTCGCTCAATGCGAATCCGCTTGTCGTCTGGAAACACCAAAAAAGTAATTAGATTCTTTTTTTTTGTCACTTAATTGTAGAGTAATTGAACAAATATAGATTGTTTTCAAAAGTTAATATAATAAAGGTGTTGTTAACAATGTTTAATAATGATTTACTTTACAAGTCGATACAAAATCTTGACATTATTGATTTTCATTTTCAATCTCATCGTACGTACCTACCTCTCTGAAAATATTTAATTGAAATTTAAATTAAAATAACTAATAAACTAAGATATACCTAACATCAATTATCCTCTCCATTCTAGAAAGTGCAAGACACACGTTTTTTCTTTTACCTAAAGAAATAATATCGAATATGATGGTGAAAATGAAATAAATTACAAATGACACTTTCTTATTCAAAACCAAATTATCTCCTATTTTATTTCATAAAACCAAAAAGAAAAATGATTAATCAAAATGTTGAATTCCTTTAAAATTTAACGGTTTTGACTTTTTGACCCGTATATTATCTGCATAAAAAAAACACACAACGGATCGTATGTTAGTTTTAGTTAATCAATCCGGGTTTAACCCGGACATGTTAATTAAAATTTTAAAATATAAAATAAATTAAAACTTTTTATGTAATATCTGTTTTTAAAACATTATAACTTGATATAAATCTAATAGTTCAATTAAAACAATAATTATATAGTTAATAAATCAACTAAATAAAAAAAATACATTTTATTTCTAATAATATTATATAAGAGAGATTTTTTATTCTTTAAATAAATTATTGATATTTTAATTAAACATGAAAATTAAAGAATTATTTCTATTTTATTTATATATATATATATATATATGACATCATAATTAAATAAAAAAATTTTTTAAGTGAAATATGGATTTAACACATTAAAATCTTTAATATTACTTTTGTTTTGGGACTATTTACATTTTGGATGCTTCTAAGCAAACTTTTTGTACACATCTTTTCAAAGTAGTGACTTGTAACAATTATTTATGTCTACATCAAATTGATGTTACATTATTAATTAATCAATCTACATACCAGAACATTTGTCTGCAACCCAGATCTTCTAGTGTATACATTAGAAGTTTGTTGTACGTATCACACTCTTTTTTTTTTATAATATAAAATGAGAGATTAATAGGTATGTTTTGTTACAAAAATTTCGAGCTAGGAGCTGAAGTTTAAAAACGAGACTAGGAATTAGGTTTCTATTTTAACCATTTAATTTTAAAGACTTTTTATGGCTTTTCAAAGATTCTTTAAAACCTTCAAAAGCCCTTTACCAAACAGACCGATTGTTTAATTTGTTGAATATGTTTTGGGCCGCTTACTAAAATTGCTTATTCGTTTGTTAAACTATATTGTAGTAAATCTGTCATGACTCGTCTATAACAATGTTGTATATAGTTGTATAGTTTTATCAATAATAACTTTTTAATATAAGAGTGTCTCATTTACTCCTTCGGTCTCAAATCAACCTTTACATGGATTATTATTTTTAAAATTTAACAATTAAGTCAAAATATTCTTATTGGTGTGTAGACTTTAGTACGTTTATTATGAGACAAGGAAATTTTAGGCCACGGGAAATTAAACGTACGTGAATGTGAAAAAGATGGATTAATTAAGATCCTTTTAATTTTAAGTTGAAATCAACTTGATGGATCCCGCTGAAAGGTATCGTGAGTGGGGGAAAAAAAACCAGGTTCTTAACTTTGATTAATTAAAATGATTATCGATTATATCATGTTGTTTCTAACTTTAATTTAGACGATCTTGATAAAATAAAATAAAAAATGATCAAACTTACCAAACCGCCAGTTGAGAAAAAGAGAAGCAAGCAAGCAACAACGGAACCAAGAAGCTGGGCAATGATGTAACCGATGGCACGGAGCAAAGTAATGTTACCACCAACAAAGGCCCCAAAAGTAACAGCCGGGTTCACATGTCCACCAGATATATTGGCACTAATGGATACCGCCACAAACAAGCCCAAAGCATGAGAAAGTGCAGCCGCAACTAGCCCAGAAGGTGTAGGTGGCCCACCATCAGTCAGCTTCCCATAAGCCATTCCTGAACCTTGTCCTGCAAACACAAATATAAGCGCACTTATGAACTCTGCCACAAATGTCTTGATGGCACCTGGGTGTGTGAGCTCATCTTGGTAGCGACCAATGGCTACACGGTCAACTAGCTGGCGGTGGATTGGTGGCATTTTAATTTGGTCGAAATTAAGTTAATTTGAACTAGTGGCAGATTAAAAGAGCGTGTGTTTGAACTTTGAAGAGGCGTCGAGTCACTGCATATGCATGAGTGATATATATCGATGACCACCGGTTTATATTGATGAGGTTGGTTTGTTTCGGTGACTGGTGTAGCCGGTTGCCGGTTATGTTTTATTAGAAGGTTTGTTACAAAAGGGTTATTTGATATTGTGACCCTGTAGGTTTTACTGCAGTAGCAGTTATAGTCCATGCACTTTTTTATTTGTTCATGTAAAGGTATAGTTGGTTTTGTTGCTTGAAGTTTTTGATTTATTGTTTATTAGTTTGTCTTATTTGGTTCAAAAATAATTGAGTTACAATGATATCAATTATTTGATGAGAACAAATGAAATTTAGTAATTTATATTGTTTTAATAATTTATTTAATTAATGTCTTATTTTTTATGTCAATGATAATCCATTCATACTTTCTTATCTAGCTAATCAACCCGGGTCCCGAGTTAACTTATAAATGCTTTGCAAATAAACCGGAAATTACCTTGGTAGCTTTAAAATGTGTTGTCATATTAAAATATATAAAAGTAGCGTTAAATAAGTTGAAAGGTTGTAATAAGCCATATAAAAAACGAAAGTAAACGGAAACAAAAGTTGTGTAATTGTGGATACACGTTGAAACACATACGGTTGTAAAAGCAAAAAATTAAAACCGTTATCCCAAAAGGCATCATAGTTTTCGGCTTATTATAAAGAGAAACTAAGGTGATTAAAATCTTACATAACAATGTTGACATTTAATAAAAATTTATATGTAAACAAAAACACTAAACTTTAAAAAGCACTTAGAGATGACAAGTAAGCTTTTTTTATAAAAATGATGATGTCATAACAATTGTCTTTTATTTAATATACCCGGACTAATTGATAATATTAATATGAAAAGAGATGGCGATACTATTTTTGAAAATTGACATATAGTCATTTAAAAAACACAAATTAGATAATTGCATTTTATTTACATTAGACTTAAGTTTAAAAAGAAATCAATCATAAATCAATTAAAAAATAATTTAAAATTCAAATAGGATGATGTCATAAATCAAGAAAATAAAAAATAATTGATATAAATAAATTTAATAATGACAAATAAGCATTATTTAGAAAATAACGATGTCATGAGAATCTTGTTTTATTTATATAAGAGATCATATCCTTTTGACCATATCATATGTGATGATCATATTATTAAGAGAATTCTTAAGAGATATATTAGGAGAATCTCTTTATATAACTAATAAATGATATTTTTAAGCTTAATTGACATTATTAGTTGATTATCACCTATGATTTTAGCATATTTGTCAATTCATCCTATTTTATAGTTGTTTATTCAAATTTACGAGATATTATTATTATTATTATTACTATTATTTTATTAGTATTTTTTTTCTATTTTTGAAACCGTTAACTATCATGACTTTTTTTAAAATATATACGTAAGTAGCATGATCTAGATACCTATTGTTAAAGATATACGTGTTTTGTTTCTCCTCAAACATGTCTTATATATATGTTTAGGGAAAATGATCCGTACTGCATACTTTAACTAAGCTTAGGTACTGTCATTTTTAAAAAAAGTTATTAATTAAACCATTAAATTTGATAAACATATAAGCTTAGGTAACATCATTCAATGGTTTAATTTGTAACTTTTATATACGTTTATCTATTAATAACTACATTTTATATATAATATTTACTATTTTAATAAATAAGTATACATATGTAATTATGTATGCATTGCCGTTGATATTGTTATCTCATACTCTAAATTTAATAGATATTTTTTTTTGTTTGTATGAAAATATAATGCAAATCATTTATTTATACAATTTTATTATAATTAATTGTCTTACCATGCAACGCATGAGTTTAATCTAGTTAATTATATTTTATGATATTCTACCAATATGTAAAAACAGAATTGAAATGTTCTTAAAACGACACTTGACGTAATTCTTGATCAATACATGTCTTTTTAATTTATTTATTTTATTAAATTAGCTCTTTTAATTATCCATAGATTAAATTTTCTTATTAGACTTATAATTAAACCTTAACTTTTAGCTTATTGATAAAAACATATTATAACTTTTTAATGATCCTTTTATAATTAATAAAATTTATCATTTTCTTCAATTTTTTAACTTATATTACTTATATTAATTATAAAAAGTTAGTTATATGAAGACTCTAAAAGTTCAAGCTTATGATTTGGGATCATAAGGAAATTTGCCGTCATGTTATGATTTTGATGTGATTGTAAAACTTTAAGATAATTTCAAAAACTTTAACTAAACATATATTATTATTGTTAATAGTATAATTTATCTTCGATCATTAGTTTGTATTACTTTAACTACAATTTATTTCATACTCATTGTTATACATGTTCAAGTTTTTTTATGATACAATCTATATAAATACCGTATATCATATAACTAGCAATAAGATATAAACCCACACAATACTTCTTTTTGTAATGTCATAACAATGCTCATGGGAGGCCCGAAGGGGGGAACAAGACATCTGACCGGGACACAAGTTTGTGGGTGCAAATTTTTTTTAAAAACTTTTCTATATATATATTATATATATAAATGTTTTAGCTAAAATAAAACAACCAATTTGCTATGAAAAATGCTAGACGAGCTTCTCGATCTTTGGTTACTAATTTGGTATGTATTTCTAATACTATCATTTTGTTATTGTTATTATGTCTCAATTATATATAAAAATTTTTTTTATATAATTGGATTTTTAAAAGTTGGGGGCACTTTTTATCTCGTTTCGGACTGGGCAATTGAATTCTTAGGGCTGTCACCGACAATGCTAAGCAACTCGAGGGAGTTGTTTTATTATTGTTGGAAAATATATAGATGATGTGAAAAAAGAAAAATGATTAATTCTTCTAACTAGTTGGCCTAAAAATCCTCTTAACAACAAGATGATAACATGTGAAAAAATCAGGGTGCAATATTAGGAAGAAAAATTAGTGGATACAACTTGTCACCTTCTTAATGTATTAGGAGTATTACTAGGTTATTTAATTAGGAGGATTTATCATTTTCCGTGAAAAAAAAAAAAGTTGTGGTGCATTTTTCTTATTTAGCAGGAGTGTAAAGCGGAATGGAAAGAGAGGACCTCCTAATCCATTGTGACAGCTAAGTTCCACCTCCAAAACGGTAAGAGACTGACACGTGTACGTAATGGATAGGTACCACGTTGTCTTGTCTAAAGCATTGATATTGGTCACCGAAATAGTCTGATGTGTCATGCCTTTCCCGCCAAAACACATGGTCGGCGCCCCCGCGGGGACCGTTGGAGCTCCTCCTAATCCCCACAAGGCACAAATGGGCATAATACAATTTAAAGAGAATTAACATTTTTATAGTAAAAACTCTATTTATTCTTAAAAGAACATGTAGATCTTACAAAAAGATTGGTTTATCGAGCAAATCTTTGGCCAGTAATTCCTAAAGAATTCCAACTACTATATATTTTTCTAAAGAACAATGCATAATGCACATGTGGTCGTAGACACATTGATTGTTTTTCGACGTACACCATGACATATGGGAAATAAACTGATGTCTTAAAAAAGATTTCAATTCCTCGATCTGTTTGAAAACATGTTTCAAATAAAAGTTAATAATGGATATAATGAAACTGAATAAATAAACGCAATCATAAACTATAGTCTATAATAATGGAAAAAGATGTTAAAAGTACTGGAGATGTGGTACGAAAATGTGGGACAAGAGTTAAATAACGTCTCGAGTGATTTTTTTTTAAAGGTGAATTTTGCTTAAATTTTGTGTCGCAATTCGACAGCTAGAGGCATAACATACGTTGTTTTAACCGGGTTCGTGTTAGAAATCTAACAAACTTCTCGAGTGATACTATTTTGAAAGTAACTATTTCATTATACGAATCAAGTGTGGCTGAAAAGCTATATGTGAAAATACAATTAGAACAAATTTCTATCACCACATTTTTATATTAAAATTACGGGTCATTTTCAGCAACACAGAAAACCCATGTGAGGGTTATATAAAGATGTGAATCATTTTCATTTCACACATACTAAAGATAGAACTTTGTCCTTATTTATTCCATTTCGATTATTTTTCTTAACGTTTAGTTCTAATGAATAAAGTAAAATGTTTAAATTAGCACGTAAGCAACATAGCTTGTAACATATAGCTAGGTTATTTTTAAAAAAAATATAGTTACAAACAAAAGTCTATTAACAACATTTAAAAATACATGTGAACCAATTAGGAAAAAAAAAAGTGAATCAAAAAAGAAAAAATACATATAATTTTATTGGTGGTTATTTATGTCACATGTGTTTGTAAGTTTTGTTGGTAATAATTTGTTCGTGAATGTAGCATTGTTATTTTTTTTAATGATCGTATTTAATAAAATAACTAAAACTGTAACATATGAATGTAAAATGATACAGTAGTAAAAAGACAAAATATTAACTAACTAAACTATAAGGCTGGGGGGAGTACCTCTCGGGCTAGGGTCGGGTTCGCAGTGCCCGATTGGCTACACCGCGGAGAGTGGTCGGGCAAGGCTCGGCTAGCAAAATTCGGGTATACATTCGAGTATGTAAACCGATCGTGGGCTTCAAATTTTGGAACGTTGGCAAAGTGGGTCCCCCCTTTCCAAATGGCTACTTCACCCTTTTTTTTTTAAAGGAAAAAACTTTTTTTAACCCTCTTTTTTTACCTTTTCACCTATAAAAACCCATTTATTCTTCCATTTTTTACACAACAACGTCCTTTCAACCAAAATCACTTTCATTTTCACCAAATTTCCATTTCACACACAACTTACTTACTACAATGGACCTTTGTGATTGTAAAATGGTCATCCAAACCCACCTGAATTACGACTCCAAACGCCTCTCTGATGTGAATAACGTCGTTCAGGGAGTTTCTGAGAACAAAGCGACTTACGAAGCCGTAATCAACCGACTTACTGCCCCGGGTTATGCTCGTAACATCGCGGAGAGTGAGCATTGACTGGCTGAAACAAGTTATTTTTCAGCTAAGCGTCGCTTCTTCAACGTTGCATGCGACGCTAGACCACGGGGTATTCTCGCAAGCCAGTGTGGGTGGTGGTAAGGATGTACCTTACTATTCTGACCCGGGGGAGGAGTACGTTTCTCCTCAACCAGGCGATGCGGTCGGGTCTCCTGAGCTCTACCGCTACATTCACCGCAACGACGGTAACAACACTGTTGACTCAGACTATTCCGAGCGTTAGTTCAAGTTTTAATTATGTAATTTTATTTTATTTAAGTTTTTAGTTTAAGTTGCTTAGTTTTATTTTTAAGTATTTTAGTTTTACTTAAGTGTTTTTTAGTCGTATTTAATTATTTTCCATATTATGTATTGTGGTTTTAAGTTTAATGAAGATATGTTTAATGTTTTAAGTTTAATGAAATTATATGTATTAAAATTAAATGTAAAAGAAAATGAAATTGGGTAAGAATTTGATATGTATTATCAGTGATTTTGGTAAGAATTTGATAGAATTAGGTAGTTGTGAATTTAAGAGTTTTGATTGAAGGATGAATTAGGTAGGATTGGGTAGAGTAATTGTACTCACTCTACCCTAATGTAGTTAATCGGGTGGCATTTAAAGACTTTAATCTTTCATAAGTTCAAACTGTTTTTTAAAATATACATCCAATTGCTTATGTTACGTAGCTTATAAAATTATAATGTACTAAATGTTTTTGTGTAAATATTCTAAATATCTAATAAAATAAATCACCTTTTTTTTTTCTTAACTTATTTACCTTTAAAAAATCAAAAATACCCTTCTCTTTTTTATAATCTACAATCATTTATAAAGCAAAATTGTTTATTCTATTTTAAGAAATTCAATATTTTTTTATACCCAAAATATCCCTAGCTTTAAACATTCCTAATATATTATTCATTTATAAAACAAACTACTCATTCCCTTTTTAAACTTCCTATCTTTAAAAAAAATTCAAAATACCCTTAACTTTCAACACATTTTCAACTCACACACTATATCTATCTAAAATATTCATCTATCTATTTAAACTAACTCTCATTTATTTATGTAAATCTTTTCATCTAATATATTTATAACAGTCTTAATTTGATTATTTACAACATATATCTTTCAACACATAAATAACTATTAATTGTACTATATCTTTTTACATCAGTAATCACATCGCTACCGCTATCTACACCACCGTCGCCGTTAGTAGCGCCACCACCCCGTCACCACCGACCCCGTCACCAACTGTCGTCTTTATCGCCGCTGCATTGCGTGGACACTCTTCTAATATTCATTAATTTAAACATCTTCATCTAATATACCTATACTACCCTTAATGTAATAATTTACAATATATATCCCTCGGTACTTAAAATAACTAAAGTACCACATTTAACATCAACTACTTTTACATTCACCACCATCGTCGTCCTCATCACTTTCGCCACTGCCGTTCCCACCACCACCACGTCCCCATCGCCGTATTGCGTGGGCATAAGTCTAGTTATTCTAAAAGCTTATTGCCAAATGTCCAAGTTTTTTTTTTAACTAAATGGTTCTTATTCTCCAATATTGCTTAACCCTCTTTAAATTAATTTTTTTTCCATCTTAGGCCCTTTGACCATTATCACCACAATCTTGAATCACCTGCAGATTTGAAAAGAAATCAGGATACCACCCAAAAAAACGTGCGTTGTTAGCATTATATAAAACAGTATTAATATTATGCCTCTGATTCATAGTGGATAATAACAAACATACTTATTTATTTATTTATTATCAAACTAGATAATAAGTAAGATAGCAGCAATATCACAGTCATATATAATTATATATTATATATATATATATATAATTATTAAATCAGTAGCAATCCGAACGATTTTAAAGCCTCTAAAAACTCAAACCTATATTATAAAATTGCCACGTAGGATTTTATCCTATGTGACATCTCCCTATTTTTTTAAACAATATTTATCTTATTTTATATAAAAATTATTAAAATTATAAAAGAATAATATAAATATACGATTTCATTATCTTCTAATTAGTAAAGAAATCTCGACATCTAAATCTTTAAATCTCCTCTATTTTATTAAAGATTTGCTCTTATTTATTTATAAATATTTATCTATATATGTATTTAAAGTTTTTTTTACATATATTAATTAAAAAATACAATCAAATTTTATAATTACCAAACAGGTTTACTTTTTATTTTTTGTTTTTGATTTTTAATTTTTGATATTCATATGTTCTTTACTAAATGATCGATGTACTCTTTTGTTTTAGAATACTTTAATTACAACCATTAATTCAAAATTGTGATTATATATGACATCTTTCTTCAACCAAATTGTTGTTTCTCTTATTATGTAAGTGCTTATCTTTATTTTATTTCTTTTCATGTATTTAGAAAAGGATTAAGTGCGACGGAATGTAACTAACTATGCTTGAGTTAAAAAACAAGATATTAAAGTACAATAATAATTAAAAAGAATTACAATTAAAAATGTTTGTATCAAATTTATAGTATAGATTTTTTAACAACTGCGCATCACGCGAGAAACAGACCTAATATATATATATATATATATAACTAAGGAAAACAGATATATAGCAACTGTATATATCTTCCGTGTTTTATAGAATCATCGATGAAAAGAAAAGACAAAAACATTAAAGGCAAGAGGATCTTTTGAGATTTTAGACAGTGTGGCACGACTTTGATTAACAATGGAGCTAAACCTTTCAAAAAAAATCAATGGAGCTAATTACGGAGTAATAAGTTAACCTTTTTTATTTTCTTAAAAAATAATTTCCTTATAACAGCCCTTAATAATATCTATATCTATAATCCCTTATAAAGAGAATAAGGATTAAGACATTAAGCATTTTTTTTCTTTTAAAAATACCCTTACTTAATGAATAAAGCTAACCTTTTTCCCCCATTTCTGACTAATCGTAACACACACCCGACCCTTCTAACACCGCCTTTCATCTCCCCCCTAAAACTACTGCCTGCACCACCGCCTTCCATCTACAACGCCGCCCTCCATCTCTACCGCCGCAATCAACACCACCAGCACCGTTCATCATCGCTGCAACGCGCGGTCACCAGACTAGTGTTATTAAAAGATTAACATATTATTATAACTAAAATTTCTTAAAGTGGTTGTTGAGTTAAATATAAAGTGCCGCTTATAATGATTATTATTAAGCTCATTATAATCACCAAGTAACATATAATTAACCTATTAAACAATTCAAATGACAACATTTTTTTTAGAACAGAAATGACAACATTATATATGACGAAACGGAGGTGATAGATGATTATCCAGAAAAGAACAAAAAAAAAAGAAGGCAAATATATAACCATAACAACAACATGGTCAGTTTTGTTGTGATATATATTTGTCTTGCCAGAAAACTCTAATGTTTTGGGTTCACTTCACACCACTTGCCATCATAATCAACAAGCGCGATTAATTGAATGCAATACTTTCAATTAATGTAGAAGAATTTTGTGGATATTTGTTACAACTTCCAGCGTCAACAAGTGAGTGGATTCATAGTTGGGGAACGGTAATTTCTTGCCTTAAATGAGTAGGGTTTGTGTATGGTTTGGCTAAAATAAATAAACTGGTCAAATGGACGGTTTTGGCCAGTTTGTCATCGGTATCGATGTACTAACAAAAAATCCATGTACCATTGTACCTTATATATGCTTATGAGTTATGACACAAAAAGGAGCTAAATTTGCATCTCAGTATGAAAACTTATCGCATCTCAGTATCTCACATATACACATAGAAATAGGTTTCTATTATCTCAAAGTTTCACCAAACTACAAAATAAGGTACTTCCTATAGAGATGTATACATATTCACATTTTTCTTGATTTAGGGATTTATCATTTGTTCCAATCTAGTGGTCCACAAAAACGTATTTATTGTAGTTTATGGGCATGGACGTTATACTATTCAAATATCTGCAAAGATAGAGGAGTCCATATGAAAGGGCCCACTAGGCCCATTGGTTGTGTTTATACAGGCTGGGTCTCTGGTCCGATTGACAGCTCTTTGAATGCTATTATTAGCACTTGACACTTGTATCTTCGACGCTATTGGTCTGTTCCTACTGTATTGTAGGCCCTTCCCGGTCTAATTTGGCAAGCACTATTGTACTTAAGGAATATGAAATATTTGACTAATTTATTATGCCTATAAAAATATATACATGATAAGAATAACATGATTAATACTTAATTAATACGTAATGTTAAAATAACTACAAAGTTGACAATCATTACATTATCGGCATTGTGAACAATGTAAGAAACGACCATTTTTAAGGCTAGAACAATGCCAACTTTTCGGGGTAAACAAGAGATATATAAATTAAATTTTAAGCAAAACAATAAGTTAAGTAATTTGTGTATGAAATTTAGTTGTTAATTATGTTATATATCGATACAAGGTTTTTAGACATACTTATAGGCATAGTAACAATTAGTATGTATTATTACTCTTGTAGTTAAATGGATTGTTTATATGATAGGATATGTGTTATACGCTATTATCACCTATTTTTTTTTCTCTCCTCCCAATCCCAAGTATTCGGTCCCCTATCATGGGGTATACCGAGCTACCTCGATCACCCTTCACTCTACAGTACTCCCCACATCTTTTGGATTTTTTTTTTCAAATAAGTTTTACTTCAACGACATGTCCTCTTGTTAGCTCTGATTTAATAACCCTTCAAAGAAACCTCTTGTCCGATTTCTATATTGGCTTTATATTATCATTGTCAAACAAACAAAAAATTCAAATCATATCGTACAGAGTTTATTGAAATATTTTAAGAAGAAATTAAAAAAGTAAAACGAACAACTAATTCGCCATCTAGATTTAAGCTACACGATTGTATATGGTGAGCCATCAATCAACTAATGGATGATAATGCATTTATGGCCTATTAACTTGTACCGACCTAGCTTTGGATTCAATTAATGAAGTGAACATTGGTAAGTAATAATCTTAATATTAATATATACTATAAGACAGTTGACCTAATGACTTATTAATTAATCACATCGCTCAATTTTATCAAATTGGCTTTTGATGATGTCATCATTTAGATAAACTACAAATTAAAAATCCTAATTATCATTATCCAAATATATTATTATATTAGTATTTATATTAATTTGTAAAAAAAATCTCATTAATTTATACTTTTTTATTTTCCATCAATAATTTATACTTTTTAGCCCTGAATACTTAAATTATATTTATTTTTAGCCATCAACTTAAGAGAATTTTTTTAAATTTATAATCATTTAATTAAATTAAAAAAAATTTTAACATATGAAATATTTTCTACAAAAAATTATTTCAAAACCTAACGACTTATTAACAAATATTATATTAGATTTTTATAATTATAATTATAAATATTTAGTTTAATATTTGATATAAATACAATATGAACTCTAAATACATATGCCAAACACGATTTATAACAAAGGGTTACTTAAATCCTAAATCCAAATCAATATAAACTATATTCAAGATTCATTTTATCTCTCAATAAAAAAAAAGATACATAATTTTCTCCTATTTATATATTAGTTTTACATATTAATGTTTAATGTTATAGTTTAATGTTATAGTTCGTCACTCAAATCAAGAGTTCTAATTATTATCAAAGAATATAAAAACAATCCTAATTGTTATCATATTATCATAGAACAAGTGATTGAAAATAAACCGTGTTATGGACACGCATCATGATTAAATACATATACTTGAATGTCAAGTACATGATCACAAATATGTTTATATTTTAATTCTTAATTATCTTTCATAATAATATCACATAATGAGTATAACTGGTTTCAAAATGTTCTATAATGGAGAAATTATTATAGATAACATGTGGCTTGTGGAATGACTACGACAAACAATTCCATCAATATACAACAACAACAACAACCGGACCCAATCCCTGCGCGGGGTATGGGGGAGGTAAGCTGTAGATAGTCTTACCTCTACACAAAGGTAGAGAGACTGCTTCCAATAGGGACCTCCGGCCACAAAGAAGTGCATGACGGAAAATGAGAAATGTTTAGAAAATCATACCTGTCTGCCGAGAAACTGTAAAGCAGAAATACCTTTCCGCTGGGCCCGGCTACTATGCGGGTCGAACGTTTATCAATCATGCGTCCTACCGATATCTTAGAAGCATGTTTGACAGTACAAAAACCAAAACGAAAGCAACCATGTTGGACATATTAAACAACATAAAAGGAGCAAACTACTACCTGACTCGAACAAGTAGTGGGAAACAACCAAGACAAACATACATATAAATAAGAAATGACAAAACCTGAAAAGATCCCGATTGAGTCAAGGCAGTAACTACTACTAAACAACCTATGGGGAAAGGAGCTTAGGTCGCCTAGCTATCCTAATCCTAATCCTCTCACTCGCTCTTCCAAACCCTTAAACTAGTCCTAAACCCCTAGTCCTCTAGCTAAACTCTCATTGGCCATGTCCTCCGACAGCCATTTTGGGGGAAACAAACACAAGAGTAACCTCCCCCCTTCGGTTCAGGCCTCTCGAGACTCAAGGCCAAAAACCCCTACGAAATGTCACAGAGAACCAAAGTCTAAATAAAAAGTCTACTTAATCTAAAACCCATATGCCTTGCCCTCGCATTCCACTACCTCTACCTGGAAGGTCCTCTAACGTATTCGGAAATCCGTACTTCCACCTCCATCTACCTACCACTCTTCCTGTCACGTCAAAGTCCTCTGTAGCGTAGCTAAGCCACTTCTCTAGGCCAAACCCTCACAAACCTCCTTTGGCAAGGCAATATGGGAAAAGAAGACTATCTAGGTCGCCCCAAAAGTCTCACCCTAACCTAGTATTCTACTCTAATCCTAGTTCTCCATGCCGTCCTATCCGCCGTCATGTCCTCCGACAGGCCAAGTTCTATTAGATCCTTCGCTAATCGATCCTCCCACCTCATCTTTGGTCGTCCCCTTCTTCGTATGCCGTCCACGTGAATAGACTCCACTCTCCTTAGTGGTGCAGTTTCACCCCTTCTCCTAACATGGCCAAACCATCTCAGGCGCTTTTCCCTTAGCTTGTTAATGATGGTCCCTACTTCAAGTTCTGCTCTAAAAACTCCCGTTGGGATCCTGTCTGCTAAGGTCTTCCCGCAAGTCCACCTTAACATCCTCATCTCAGCCACCTCTACTCTAGCCGCTTGGGCTTTCGTCAACGCCCAACATTCTGACCCGTATAGCATAGCCGGTCTAATAGTCACTCTATAAAACTTCCCTTTCAACTTTAGCGGGATCATCTTGTCGCACATGACTCTAGTAGCTGCTCTCCACTTCATCCATCCGGCTTGGATTCGATGTGTCACGTCTTCGTCTATCCCCCCCGATTTGTGTATCACTGATCCCAGGTATCTAAAAGACTCCTTCGGACGCAATATGCGACCCCCAATGCTAATAACCTCATCCCCATTTTGTCTTATCTCCTGGTTATCGAAGTCACATCTAAGGTATTCTGTCTTATCTCGGCTCACGCACAAACCATGGTCTTCAAGGGCTTCTCTCCATTTCTCTAGCCTCTGGTTTAGTTCCTCTGTCGATCTCGCTATCAGCGCAATGTCATCGGCAAAAATCATACACCACGGTAGTTCTTCCTGTAGGCCCCTGGACAGTTCGTCTAAGATCAACGTAAAAAGGTATGGGCTAAGCGCCGAACCCTGGTGTAGGCCAATATCTACCGAGAAAAGTTCTGTGTTCCCCACAGGGGTTCGAACACCTGTCTTCGCCCTATCGTACATGTCCCTAATAACCCTAGTGTATCTCCCGGTTACCCCTTTTGCTTGTAGCGTCCTCCAAATCAGCTGTCGTGGTACACTATCGTATGCCTTTTCCAAATCTAGGAAGGCACAGTGTAGCCCTTTTTTTCTTTCCCTATACTTTTCCATAAGGCTTCTGGTGATGTGAATAGCCTCCATTGTCGACCTACCTGGCATAAAACCGAATTGGTTCTCTGCCACCTTTGTAACCCTTCTAAGCCTCATCTCTATCACTCTCTCCCATAACTTCCTGGTATGACTTAGGAGTTTAATGCCCCTATAGTTTCTACAACTCTGTACGTGCCCTTTGTTCTTATAGATAGGTATGACCTCGCTAAGTCTCCATTCTTATGGCATTTTTGCACTTGTCCAAATCTTGTTGAAAAGGCTTGTCAGCAAGCTTATCCCCACATCTCCCAATCATCTCCATGCCTCGATAGGAATTTGGTCTGGATTTGTTGCTTTGTTTCTCCCCATCTTCTTTAGGGCGAGCCTTACTTCCTCTTGGCTGATCCTCAGAGTATCGTCGTCGTCGCAACATATGTCTGAGTGGGTACCGTGATCGATTCCTCCTTCACTTCGCCCCGACTCTCTCCTATTAAACAATTCCATCAATATGTCTAGGCTAATCATTACAGTGACAAACATATGATTATTGTACTACAAATATAACACTTGAACCCGTATTTTTTCAAAATTATAAGCTTTTATGACTTAAAAGTATGAAGATCTAATATTGATAATATCGTAAACCTCGTGTCCAGTGTTGGACACGGGTCTAAAATCTAGTTTATAATCTATCTACCAATAAACTAAAAAAGGATTGAGATGTTCTAGAGCACTTTTCAAACTTAAAGCTATGTTAAAAAATTGTCACGTAGGATTTATCCGATGTGTCAATTTCATACTTTTTAAGCAATATTTTATTTTCTCTTATTATTATATTAATAAAAAAATAGAAAGGGAAAAAAGAAACTTATTCCATCGGAAACATATTTATTTCATAAAACTTAAAATTTGTTTTTTCTATCTTTTTTTGGTGAACTCGACTGCTACCAAACGACGTAACTTCCAATCCCAAAGAAAACAACATAAAATTATTTTGATATTTCATTTATCTAATTTCTTGGTCCAGGTATTATTTTTACTCGGTGGGTGAGCCAAAAACAATTTTCTTGTTTTATAGGGGTTTTAAATGTTAAAATATTTCCAATCCTTTTTTTTAAGCTTTTTTAATAGAACGCACATCATGCGGGTAAAAGACCTAATATATATTAAACGAGTAGGAATCTTAGCCTTTTAAACCTGTGCCTCACGCCTCCTATTTGTTCAGGGCGCGTAGCGTGAACTCTGATTCGATCCAGCCGTTGAGATCGACGAGAAATGCGAGTTTGTTTTGTCCACTTTCTCCGTTCCCCTCTATCTTCAATGTTAAAAATATCTTCAAACATTGACACGTAAGCTTTTATCCCACGTGGCGTCTCCACATTTTTGACTTTTATAAAAATATTATAGTCTCAAAATTTAAAATTTATTTTCGATAATAATATCAAGTAACTAAAATAATAAAATCTATATATTAACTAAAACTAACAAAAAAATCTAAGTTTTTAAAGTCTTCATTTTAATAACTTGAAAAATTGAGAAAGAAAAAGAGACAATTTATCAATGTGAAAACGATCAATCAAATAAGATTATATATTTGTATTAATAAGTTAACAGTTAGAGTTTAACTATAAGTTTAATAAGGAAATTGAATCTGTATACAATTAAAAAAGCTAATTTAATAAATTAAAAAAAATAAAATAAAAGGACACGTGTCGATTAATGATCACGCCACGTGTCGTTTCAAGACATCTCAATCCTGTTTTAGTTTATTAGTACGTAGTAGATACTTGATTCAATGTTAAATATCTCTTATATAAATAAAACAAAATTGTGATGACATCAATACTTTTTAAGAAAATCTCATTTGGCATCATTAGACTTTTTCCTATTAATTATTTATTTTTTATCTAGCTAATTAATGACATCATTTTTGAAGTTTAATTTTTAGTCCCTTCATTTAAAAGTTTTTAAAACTATCAAGACTAATATGTAATAACATTTTTTTATGATGTAGTAAATGTTGAATCATCTCTTTTATTTATATCAACATTGATAACTTGCCACTAAAAATATAGACAATTTTACCTTACGAGTTTTTCTATGTTTCATTATGATAATAAACATGTATTTATGAAATTTATTTAGAATACCTGGGTTAAACCCGAATTAATTAGCCAGTATTTCATTATGTGAGAACTTGACATAAAACGTCTACGTAATTAATTCACATAACTTAATTTAAAAATAAAAATAAAAAATCCACATAACTTGGTTAACCGGTATAATCATCATATATCATAAACATCACACACTTCACACTTGTAAAAGGAATTAATATGATAATTAAACGGGTAAATGGACGACAATTTTCCCCAGGTTACCCAAAAATGAAGATTCTCAAAAATGTTTAGTTTAAAAGTTTTTTACTCAAGACATGTAATAAAATAAGGAAAATGATAAATCCTAACCAAATAATCTAATAATCCTCCTAATAAATTAAGAAGGTGACATGTGGTATCTAATAATTCTCTTTCTTAATCTTACCCCCTGATTTTTCCACATATCATCATCTCATAGTTAGAAAGATTATTAGGCTATTTGGTAGAAAGATTAATCATTTCCCATAAAATAATTATAAACCCTAACGGCAAGCCACCTTATTACTTATGACTTACTAGTATTACTTACCACTGGTTGAATTGGTATGATTATTGTTTATACTGGGCTATTGGCTAGAAAAAAAAAGTAAGTACAGCCAAGCCGGGTCCAATGCGCACCTTGTTATCGAGCAACACAGTGCATTTTTCTTTTGATTATTATAGGTTGAAGCCCAAATAAAGGTCGGGGCCCATACTTTACAACCAGCCCTATGCCAGTATGCCTAGTTGCCTTCTGCCTAGTACATTACACGCCCAAACGTTTACGATACATTGTTTGCTAGAGTCTACTAGAGCTAAAACAGTGACGGAACCGGTAATGAAAGTAACATAAATAATTTATGACTAGACTTATATCGGCATAAAATAACGATAAAGATGAATTTGTTATGGTTTTTAACGATTTTTAAGGATTTTAGGCTATTTTAAATGTTTTTGGCACTTTATTAGTTCACATTTATCATTTAGTTGCACAAGTACATTTTATGAGCTTATTGTTTTGTCAAAAGTTTAGAGTTAGTTACATTGACCGGTGACCTATATTTGGTTGACCCGTGACATCAATAAAGAATATAGCATTTTTCAAAAAAAATTATACTACTATACATAGATCTAGCAAAATCATAAGCCAGGTTATCCCTATGTCCCATGTGGTTTCGCCTATAAGCTAAAATACATGATAATCCACAGCGACCATTGATTGATCGTACATATGCTTGTAAACTTACGACAATGTAAGTAATAATCAGGTCAATGAAAGGTTAAAGATAGTTCTAGTAATACTTGTGATACATGTTGATCAAATACTCGGTATATATATCAACACAAATAAATAAGTAGCAACAAGCTGAGAAAACTTATTTGGTTTCCTTAGATGATGGTTTAGAGGTTATGGGTAAACTCTCTATTTAGATTAGTTTAAGTTTAAAATTAGATCCATCCATGAAAAACAAAATGTAACAACTTTTATAACCGGTTAAATCATGTGAAAATCTTACTAAAAAAAATCAAATACATTGTCAATATCAAACTAGACGTAACTTTCTTGTTTTAATTTTCATACTCAACAACACCATGCTCAAATAATGATGTGGACGTTATGTCAATCATCATAGCTAGAGTATGCTGGAAACCCGACGTGATTTTCCATCCACTGCAAAACCAACAGCCTCATCACACTTTCAAACCAGTATTGGTCACACATCCAGTGTGGACTAAAGTTACAGTGTACTCCACTTTTAACTGGACTAGCTAACTTTATTATTAGCCTATTATGGTATCTTCAAACGAGTATTGGGCTAGCGCTAGTCAGGTAGTCCAAGTTTAGAAATATCATTGTCAACGGTCGGTTCTACCCGAATTCAAACCAACAAGATCCGAAACACACAGACACAGAACAACAAAAACAATACATAAAAACACACTCACTCTCCATTTCCTGTCACAAAACAAAAAACATTATCATTATATCTATCTATCTGTATAACCCCCCAAACAGGCACTATATGCAAGCAGCACTTGCAGCAATGGCTGCTCACTCTATCCTCTTCTCATCTCCAACAACTCCTTCCCTTATTTTCCCAATTTCAAACCCTAACAATGCTCTATCTCTTCCATCTTCTTCTTTTCATGGCGTCTCCCTCAAGTCCACCATCAACCGTCAATCTTTAACACTCTCTGCCGCCGCCGCACCTAAACCCCTCACCGTCGTCGCCGCCACCAAGAAGGCGGTCGCCGTTCTTAAAGGAACGTCTTCTGTTGAAGGCGTTGTTACCCTCACTCAAGAAGATGACGGTATCTCTCCCTCTCTCTCTCTCATTATATATATATATATATATGGGTTTTTGATTGTCACTGATTTATATAGATTTTTGTTGCTATGTACATGAATTTGACTTTATTCTACAAATTTTAAACTCAATTAATATTTATCTGGTAACAAGCCACATTATGAACTTGTGTTAGGTTTTGACTTTTAAAAACTCAAAGTAGTGCGAAAATCTGAGCATATTGGAGAGGGAACCGGACCGTTTAGTAGTAGCTAGCTAGGTGCCGGTTCGTTTGAAACCTGGATTGTGAAGTAGGCTTAAACTTATGGCTAGTGATTCGAGCCAAACAACAACAACAACAAAACCCATGGTTGTAAATATCGGTTATCTCGGCCGATATATCCCCGATATATCGCTTATCGGTGGTCGACCGAGATGATATATTACCGATATATCCCCGATAAATCCGATATATTCCCGATAAATCCCCGATATATCGCTTATCGGTGGTCGACCGAGACGATACCGGAAAGTGATATTTACAACCTTGACAAAACCCAATCCATGTATGCGGGGTAAAAGTGTAAAAAACAGGGGGGGTGTAAAGAGTGTAGTAACCATACCTAACTGCTGAGTATCACCTGGCTGCATTAAGAGAAGAGAAGAATAGCAAACATGTGACCTAACATGCTTTAGCACAAGTTCAACAATACATATACAATAGACACCACATTGAACATATTAAACAACATAAAAGCGTAATAACATAATAAACATAGCCTCCTGCAAGAAACCAAGCATGTGGTATGAAAATAACCATGCATACATACATACAAATAGGAATTAACTAAGATTTCCTGGGCCCGATGGGTCCAACAAAGATAATGGGTGCTAATCAACCTATGAAACAAAGTAACTTATGTCGCCTAGCTAAACTAATCCTAGTCCTCTCACTTATCTCTCAAAATCCTCTAAACTAATCTTAGTCCTCAAAGTAATCTCTCATTGGTCATGTCCTCCAACAGGCAAAGCATTTTTGGGTCAATGTAAACGCTAGAGTAACCTCCCTCCTCGGTTTAGACCTACCTCTACTCAAAGTCTAAGTAAAAGTCTACAATGAGGTATTAATTTTATATGAGGATATAAAACGGCTATATAACTTTTATATCTAACCTAAATCAAGCCCTAAGGGTGGACGGAGTGGTAAGGGGAGGGGGCGGTACCGGATAGGTACCTGCGCCCCCTCCTACCCCCCGGTACCTATAGGGTGGGGAGCGAATTGGGTACCACGGTGCCCGATCTCCTGCCTATCCTTTTTTGTCTTTTTCTTCCTTTTTATTCTTTGTCTTTTCTTCCTAAATAAATAGAAAGGGTGGGGAGGGGAGGGGAGAGGTGGGGAGGCATTCCTAGCATTAGGCAGCGAGCGGGGAGGAGAAGCAAAATCGGGGAGGGGAGGGGTGGTAAAGCCCTCCGTCCACCCTAAGGGCACATAATTGAAATGACTGCCTGACGCATATTTACATAGTAACACTATGTCACTATCCCTCTCAAGGATTAGATATAATCATGCCCGACTTGTTACATATCCTAGTAATTCAACTTCTGGTTAGCAATTTGGTGAATATATCACCTAGTTGGTTCCCTTGATCCAAGGAATTCTGATTGTTTCATCTCTTAGCTTCTCCTGAGTGAAATGACAGTCGACAGATTGAATTATATTTGTCACACCACAAATTGATTGGCTTGGATTTAGCAAACCCATTCTCGCCAGGCAAGTTACGTAGTCGTACTCCTCCATCCAGATTCTGGTCTGGACTGAGACACAAGTACAGAACACTTTATTTCTCGGGATTTTACCAACAAAGGCACAATAACCAGCAATAGACTACCTTTTAGTAGGGTCTCCATCTAGTCAGCATTTGTGAACCATGATTTTCGATAAAATTACCACAACCCGGTGCACCCTTTATGATTGTAAAAATAAGACTTGCCTCATCCCAGATTCCCAGTATGAGATTCATAGACTTGCTTTAAATCAACTTTCTACACACGGGCCTCCGGAGCTTTCTTAAACGGCCAGTATGGGCAGTGAGATTTCTTGGGTACTCAATCTTGTTGTCTACTTGTCTTACCTGAAAAGTTGCTCAATCTCACAAAACCTAACCACCAGTTTATTTATATCTCTTTCAAACCTCAAACCTATACCCAGAGCTATGCAAATCACACAATAGTGATAAACTGATGTATGGTTTGTATATTTACAATAAGGGTGTGAAGGGTGTATATTAACTTTTATACGTAAGAGTTCATGTCCTGCGGTTGTCTTACATACATGTACATTCTAACAGACTACTCATTGTCTTTTCTTCATATATTAAAACAGAAGAACCCGAGTCCCGACTTTACTGAGAACCATTTTTTTCTTCATAGTTGGCAGCTTCATTAATTTAGTAGCTTCATTTAGCATGATTAAATTTAGCTTCATTTTTTTCTTCTAAGTCGTGTGCAGTTACAAACCTAATTGTCCATTTAGCAGCTTCATTAATTTAGTTGATCTATAATATGTATATCTTCTGAGTGTGAAATGATGTAATCAATATAGGTCCAACAACTGTGAATGTGAAAATCACTGGACTAACTCCAGGACCTCATGGATTTCATCTTGTAAGCATTCATCAAATTTCACTGTAATGTGTTATATGTTCTTTATGCATGATTAAATGCTCACACATTTTATCTGTTTTTGTGGGTGTTTTTGTTTTGTTTGTATAGCATGAGTTTGGCGATACTACAAATGGGTGCATATCAACAGGTTTTAATTTTTATTGCAATAAGATCTGTATTTTGTTAGGCTTTATGAAATATTTTGTTTAGTTTTACGTTGGGTTTATTTGCTGTGATCTAATGTTGATATTGGTAATTATTAGGACCACATTTCAATCCTAATGGGAATACACATGGTGCTCCTGAAGATGAAAACCGTCATGCGGGTGACCTGGGAAACATAATCGCCAATGCCGATGGTATTTCACTACGGCAACATTTGATATTTTTTCATATTTCTAACTGGTCATTTATTCAAACTTTTTTGATCCGGTCTTCTCATTATAATTCTGCCAAATATAATGCAGGTGTGGCGGAGGCTACAATTGTTGATAATCAGGTTTGAGTTTATTGTTCATGATCTGTTTGATAGTATTATTTGTTGTAAATTGTGTGCTATCTAGTTAACATATGCTAAATGCGAACTTGCAGATACCATTGACCGGGCCTAATGCTGTGGTTGGAAGAGCCTTTGTGGTTCATGAGCTTGCTGATGACCTCGGAAAGGGTAAACTTTGTATATTATAAATTGTTTTAGTAAGAAGTTTGGCCATTTGCATATTAATTTACAATATGAGTCTTTGTGTCAATTCAATGTTAGGTGGCCATGAGCTTAGCCTCTCAACTGGAAATGCAGGAGGACGACTGGCTTGTGGTATGATAATTATACATAAACATGTGTTAATTTTTATAAGCGTGATATCTCCAAGATTGTTTAGCAAATGTTAGACGTGCAAAATTTAAGCTAATTACAAAGATGGGTTGGTTTGGGCTATATTTTTCTTGAAACTGGTCAAATTAGTCAACCAGGTTGAAAGGCGTTCAAATAATTGTAAAACACAAAAATTATTCTAAGTCAGTTTATTCACTAAAAGCATATTGTCATAAGCATAATTCCTGAAGATGAAGTAGATTGGTTCTCAAATTAAAAGTGCATCTAAAAACATTTTCATATAGTTTTATTAGGTTTTAGTAGATTAAGGGGCTACTGTGTCAATTTCTTATGTAGTGTTCACAAACAAAAAGGCAAACAGGAAAGGGAATTATTTAGTGTAGAAAGGTGATATTTTAGGGCATCTCTATGTTCTTTTTTTAGTGGTGCATATACCGAGAGGGGAATTCGTAGATTCACCACTTTTGGGAAGTGTTACAAACATGTTCTTTGGATTTCAGCTATATTCTGTTATCACACTACAACTTTAAAACTTCAGAGCTCTTTGCAAAACTGAATGTGTAAACCTTGAGTCTCCATGTCTATGCTAAACACGTTTTTAAGCTCTTTAAAATATGCAGGTGTTGTCGGTTTGACACCAATATGATCCCATGTTCAACTCATTTGGCTTATCAAAGTATCCGCTTGGATTCCCGCTTGATATACAATGTTTGCATAGAGGTTATTGCTTTGCAATTACAGAACTGTAAGCTGAAATAATCGTACATTGTATTTAGCCAATAATTAATAGACGCTTTTGTCAGAACACTTTGTGAAAGATGTAGAAATACTTCCTGCTCTTTCAAATAACTTGTGAGGTGATTATTGAACCAGATTTATTGGCACTTCCTGAAGTCATTCACAATATTTTTGAGACCAATTTGATTTTTTGTACGGGTGGAAACACATTAAATTGGGACTCAAAATAGTTTTGATGGTTCAGGAATATTACTTCATTTTTCTTTCTAAATAATGAGTGTCAAGAATGGTTTACTGTTCTTTCTTTTAAGCAATCAGAGTGTGTCAAGATTGGCTTGCTTTGTTTTTATGGGACCTAGCTCAAATTATCTAAAATAAATGAGGTATGGCAACAGTCCAGAATGCTTTTGAGAAGCGGTCGTCTCCCCTAATGGCTTACTTCTGAGAGGTAAATCTACCGTCCTCGGTCGTCTTCCCTAATTGCTTACTTCTGAGACGTATATCGACTATCATAATGCTCAATATAAATAGTAATCGAAGGATTACCCAAAGATGATATAATAATGATGTTTAGTCCTTATTTACAGAGTTCACCTAATTCTAGAAGCACCAAATTGTCTAAGGAAATAACTTTTGTCACCATATTAAAGGCGGGTGGCTACGAATCCATCTTAGACCGAATATTCATATGCATCAAAAATCAAAACACAACTTGGACTAATTAATTGAACATTTTCACCCCGATTGACATGGCGTTTTTTATTCCCTTTTAATAAATATATTTAAACAACATAATCCACATTAACCCATTCACAAATCACAAGTATAATTTGTTAAACTTTCAAACAAATGTTTGAGAACTATCAGATTGAACGAGAGAAAGATGGTAATCATAAGAAGAAAACTCGACAACTAAGACAAAAACTTGTCTCCTAATCCCTTTTATGTATGTACTATTTAGGCTTTGTATCCAACATGTATCGTAAATGTGGCAAGCAAGTGAAGTGTATTAATTAGTGGTGAGTGTGGTTTAGAGTTGGTAAAAGAGTGGTTAGGCAGAGGGTTGGGTGTGACTAAAGTTTCATTAGGGGTTGGGTGCGATTAGTAGTGTGTGATGTATGCTTTTGACCCTGTTTTTGGTCCATACATATTTGTTAGTATTGTTACAAATAACTTCTACCCTAAGTTGGTATCATACACAAAAAATTTCCGTACTAGAAACTGCTCAATATGACAATATGTAATTAGTAATCACTATCTGCTATTATAAGATAGTGCCCTTTACACCGCTTTAATGTTTGTTTAGTTGGGTGTCTTTTGTCAATACAAACTTTTCTTTTTCTAAAGGATTTTTATGTTTAGGTGAATAATTGGCAATTAGAGGTTCTAGTTTAAAAGGTTGTTGATAATTGTAATTTATCAATTTTATGCAATGCTCTCTTGTCATTTTATGCAAAACATTATCATAGATTAGATACACCACAATGAATATACAACGGTGATGTATTGTTGTGCTATATTAATCAAAATTTGTGGTCTTTACTTTTTATACTGTTAATTAAACATGCAAAACCGAAACCTAAATAGTGTAAAATGACGGATAGCCTTTTGTCTATTAGAAAGAATATTGGATTATAAATGATGATTTATCATTCTCGTATTTTTTTTAGGCGACCAAACCAAGAGATGATCATAAAGTATTTTGTTTAAAGGAAATTAATTAGAAAATGGATTTGCTAAACATACACAAGTATTTAAGTAGTATTTGTTTGTTAACAGTGACCTTAATTCGTTGGACCATCACCGTCTCATAATTCTCATTATTATTTCCATCATATAATTTCCAATTTCCATAATTCATCTCAACCGACTGTTGCTTACTTAACCATCTATGTAACAATATGAAGAGAGAAAAAAAAAAATTATATATATATATATATATTAATATTAATGTTATCGACTTATTGTGACTTTTGGGAGTCATTTTGAAGTAAATTTTGATTCAAAAAGATTATATAGTATTTAAGAAGGAAAAAATGCGTTCATACACCTCATCAAAATCCTCTTTCTAAATTGAGTATGGTGAGGAAGAAAACACTTCATTTTTGACATATGAAGGTTTTAAAAAGGTGGCTTACACCATACCCCTTATATCTTGCAATGCTTTCTCTAAAGATGCACTTTGAGTAATTTTGCATGTTAAGTGACCCTAAAGATTCATAATTATTGCATCGACCTTCATCAATAGATACAAACCAATCATTTAGTTCATTTCAAAATCATATGAGAAAAAATTATACAAGTTTAGAGCCTAATTAATATAATTATATAAATAAATATTTAAATATGTTTTTGGTTCCTTGATCTCTCAAAACTGGATTTTTCACTAGTAACCAACATTTAGCGTTATCGATACATGGTTTACGTGTTATGATGATTAATTGCTATATATGTCGTGTATATCATGTTCGTCTTACATATGTTAAGATCTCTGCTGTTAATATCGTTGTCTCAAACTCTCAGCAATTAGAATGAGTTTTGACTTTTGAATAATGTTAACAATTCCATATGTACAAGCAACATGACCCTCAGCACTCAACCTCTCAAAGTCCGAAGGGAAAGTTTTACATTAAGGATTAGAAAAGAAGTGTCACTTATATCGACATGTTGAGAAGAACTAAATTAACTTTTAACAATTTGTGTCACTTAATCTTCATCTACGTCTCAACTAACTTTTTACTACCTCAACAATTACCAACTCTCGCTACAAAAAATATATATATATATATATTGTAAAATGGCATGATCTATTTCCTGACTCTTATACATTCTTCATATTTCTATCTTAATAAGATTAAAGATTTGGATAAGTTAACATCGTCCGTTTAATTACCTTCAAATCAGATGTATATGAAAAATTCGCATTTTATCTTTTGACTTTTGAGACATTATTATGGCACTTTGAGTGGTTTTTATGTTCGAAAAACAAACAAATCCGGAGTATATTATTCTTCTTGCTATACATACATATACATATATCTTATATATAAAGTTTACTTAGTCACTAGTGACCATTTAAGGAATTGAAGGAGTGTATTATTTACATCAATAGGGAAATATATATTATTATAGAATATATTATAAATATAAATAATGTTTAGGAAGATAACATGGGATTTCATCCGATTGGAGCTCCACTCTCGTTGACCCATATTTTTTAAGTTCACACAATTACAGTATTATTATTAGTTGCAGTTAGTGATCTACTAAATCCTCTTGCTCAAACACCCACGTGTTGACTTTTTGTAACCCACACTCTGTATTCTTCTATGTATTTCACTCGAAATTAATCTATAATTATATAAAAATGGTTGGAAGTATGTGGTTGTTATGTACCTAGTTTGTATATAGAACCTTTCACATCTAGTTTTTTTAATCCATAAAATATAAATATATATTGGTTAACACTTATATATGTAAACTAAGGTTCGTCTATCAAATGATGTGTATATATATGTTTATTTCTCGTAGATAAGATAAGTTGTATAAGAAAACACATGGGTAGTTTTGAAAGTAATCAAGAGACGGGTAAAATTCGAATCATCATAATCTTAAACATAGCACTTTGCCACTTTTAATAATATGTTTTCTTATAAAGTTTTTTCCATAGAGTAGATATAAATAGTTAAATGTTCTTCTTATAAAGTTTTTTCCATAAAGTAGATATAAATATTAAAATATAAAACCTACTAGAGCTTAAGACCATTTTAAGGATGGAGATCCCCTCAAGTTATTTTCAACTTGAGGGGTAGTGTTAAGAGGTTCTTAGCCCTTAGATGAAATTCAAGGGTTAAAATGTAAAGATAATCTTTTAATCTTGGCCCTTGATTTTCATTTAATAGTCAAGATCCTCTCAACTTGACTCAAGTTGGAGTTTCAACTTGAGGAAATCCCCATCCCATTTTTAACCTACCACATTAAAAATTCAGTTTATTAGTTTCACGTCAGCAGTACACTGATCCATCACACTGAATCACTTTTTCATTAACCCACGCACTGAAACATCGGTTTATTTATACCACATCATCTTTTTTTAATACTAAAAAATTATTGTATTAGACTTTAAACATCTTTCGTCAATGACTAAAACCAAAATAATTTGAAATTACAAATTTATAAATACTGTTAAACCAGTTTGAAACATGCATTTTATAAACCAATTATATATAGTTTAAAACTCCAGGTGTCAAAATCAAAAATTGAGTTTTATATAAAAACTAGTTTTTTGTCCCCGGACGTTGCCCCGGGAGACATTACGTGACATGTAAACATGTGAAAAATTATATAAAATGAACTTTTCGTGGCAAAAGTTAAAAAGTAAAAAGTTATGTGATAAAAAGTAAAAAAAAATGAAATGTTGGTGGCTGAAGTTGAAAAAATAAAAGTATAAAAAGTAAATAGAACAAAACTTTGTGTGAAAAGTAGAAAAAATAAAAGTGATGTGGCAAAAAGTAGAATGACTAAAACTTCGTAAATTTATGTGATAAAAAGTAAAGAGAATGAAACTTTCGTGACAAAAGTTAGAAAAACAAATTTATAAAAAGTAAATAACACAAAATTTTCGTGCAAGAAATAAAAGAAATAAAAGTTATGTGACAAAAAGTAAAAGTTTAAAAGTTTCTTTGATAAAAAGTAAAAAGAATGAATTTTCGTGGAAGAAATTAGAAAAATAAAAGTTTAAAAACTAAATAAAACAAAGCTTTCGTGCCAAAAATAAAAGAAATTAAATTTAAGTGAAATAAAGTTAAAAGTTTCCGTCATAAAAAGTAAAAAACTGAAACTTTCGTGGCAAAAGTTAGAAAAATATATGTTTAAAAACTAAATTAAAGCAAACTTTTGTGCTAAAAGTAAAAGAAATTAAAGTTATGTGACAAAAGCTAAAAGGTTAAAGTTATGTGACAAATATTAAGAAACCTAAAGTTAAAAGGTTAGAGTTAGCTGATAGGGACCATTGTTGTAACAAATTTAACGACAGGGACTATAATTGCAGGAAAAAATTAACAGTCGTTAGCTGATGAGGACCATTGCTGCAACAAATTTAACGACAGGGACTAAAAGTGTTGAAAATGTGTGACGCACGCAAACCAATTCATGCTTTTTAGTATATATAATAACACTTTGACTTGTATGGTCTTCGTCTTCCTCATCCGCAAGACCGCAACCTGCAACACCCATTCAATAATTTCTCTCTTTTAAAATCCTTTGGATTGCAGAAAAAAAAAAACAAAACAATATGCCACTCTTCAGCGTATTGGTCACCACTTTGGCCGAATACACCGACAAAACGCCGGGTAAGTTAACCCAAAACACCGACAATCCGACATTTTGGATGTAATACGCTGCTTAATACGCTTGGGTTAAAGTTGGTCTAATAAGTATATATTATGTTTTTCTTTAAGACAATTAATGTCCTAGTGAAAAAATCTTCAAATATAATTGCACCTCACGGTATTTTATCTCCATCTCTACTACATTATAAACATTTTTTCAATCAAATTTTTTCAACTTTTCAACAACCCTTTTTTATCTCTCTACTCAAATCTCAACCACTCATTTTCATCTTTTTTCACAAATCTTAACCACTCATTTTTATTCTCTCTGCTCCATAAATCATTTTATTAATCTAATTCATTCAAAATATATTATCTCAAAATCCGGAAATCGATAAATTATAAAAATTATATGGATGTTCTTAAAATTTCATGTTCTTTCATTAGAAAGGTCATTCGATATACTTTGGATGAATTTTTAAATCTGATGGCGGAGCCCGTACGGCTAAGGCATTGACTATCAGCCTATCACACTCTATAGTTTATCACACTATATGACATATCACACTCTATAACCTATCATCCCACCATCTTACTGCTGCAACGCTCAGATACTTTCTCTTATATATTCATAATTGATACATTATGAAATTAAATGAGATAGACGTGGTTAAGTGTATATATTCGTACTTTTGGATATAGTTTTTTTTGAGTGGTGAATGATAGCCAATGAGATCCTAAATTAGCATAAAACCTGTATCATTTACTTGTGTGCTTCACACGTTGGTGTCATGTCGGCCCCTTACGCCCATTTTCATTTTAGTAACTTTCCCATTATCTGATTATACGTACTCCATACTATTAAAGTAAATATATGCATTTAAATACCTAAAACGACCATTAGTTTTTTTGTTTTTTTTTTTTAGGCTCGTTTTCAAAAAAAAAAAAAAAGTCATAGGCTCACAATTATACTGTAATCTCGAATATTTTTTGTAAGACCAAACATTAATATCTACCTTATAACGAATAGCTCCAAACAACACTTGTAACATAATGAGGATTAGAGGAATATGTTGGAAGCAAGAATAGACCGTGACATCTTTATCTTCAAGTTTTTGTTCACTAGACCCATATCTACCAATAAACTAAAACAGAATTAAGGCTTTATCTAATCGACGCTTGTCTTATTCTTTAGTCGACGTGTGTCCCTTTAAGTTCCTAATTTTGAGTAACCTTGTAATTATCAAATACTCCGTACTAATATATGTTCATTATTATATTATTGTGTAACTATTTAAGATATTTAACTATTTTTTTGAACGGCAATACACTCCATATCCATTATGAATTGAAATTAGTAAATATAAATTATTACTCTGTATTATTCTATTGATTATTCTATATATATTTATATTTTATTATTTTTATTTTATTCAACTAAACATCGACTTTATATATACATCTATCTTTATTTATTTATCAATTGATATGTTCAGTGAATTGGTTTTTCATCTAAAGCTTAATTTCTTTCACTATATAGTCGACCTTATATACATTTAAAAGTTTATTTATCTATTACAATTGAAAGGCATTCATTATATTTCTTTTGGTTTATATTAACTATATTGATTAATAAAGTTGTGTTTGTATTATGTGTATGGTGTGCAAATATAAATATAAATAATTTTAAGTCAACCGTACAACATGTACGGGTATTAGTATGTATGTATGTGTGTATATATATATATATATATATAGTGAAAAGTTATTTTAAGAACTTTTAAAAAGGCAAGAACTTTTAAGAACTTTTAAAAATCAAGCCTAATCCATAATTATTATTTACCTGATAATTATTTTTTGATTGTTTTTGAATTGTTTAGATGAAGTTTTATATTTTACAATTATGTAGAAACATGGATTATCATCCATTATGCTATTTTTGGAGACATGAATTTTATGATCACATATGCACGAATAACGTTATGATCACGTGTATGCATGTCGATCATATGTATGCAAGTATTTTTGTAAAATAATATTTTCATGAGATTGGTGATGATCAAATGTATATAGATGGTTATATGAACATTTTTAAGCAATTATATAGCCATTTGAACATGTGTAAACAATCATATAGTCAATAATTTGAATTTAAAAAGAGTTCTTAAAGGTTTTGCCTTTTTAGGGGTTCTTAAATATATATATATATATATATATATTTGGATGTGGATACTAATTGAGATATTGGTAAAAGAATTTCAAGAATAACACCCACTGTTTTAAAGTAAGAACAATCTTAAGATTTTGTAAATAAGTAGTAGTAGTAGTATTTTAATTTAAACGGAGTATACTAGAGTTTGAGGATTTGGTGTTAATTTTGTTTCGTTTTTCCAAGTTGCTTGAAGTAGCTTCTGAGCCACTCACTTGAAAATTCTGTTACAAGTTGGAGAATGCAAGTAAGCCAAGCAAACACAGGCATCAATTGTTTTATCTTTTAGTCCAAACTAATTCTAACAATCAGATAAATAAAATGAAACTATATATTAACTTAGAAGAATATCTCGTAACATTCACATTTTTCAAAAAATAAATATATACGAGTATTAATTTGAAAAATATATATATATATTGGTAGATGTTATAAGAGTATCAATCATATAACTTATCTATATTACTTTATAGCACATTTAAATAGTGTCTTAAATTTTTAAAAAATTCAAGTATTTCTTTCTTTATAATATCATTTAATTTACTGTTTGTTTTAATTATATATTATATACATAACTATTTTCATTTTTAAATATTTAAGCAATGGTAACATGGACGTTTTATAATGCATTGTGTTATAGACAATCTAAAACCGGCAACCGACTTCCATCACGTACCCTTTGATGCACTACTAAATGAAATCATCCGTTGCATTATGCTGGTACATTTCTAGTAAATGTATATAATATATAGTTAGTAAATGGCGTTAAGACATTATTCTTTTTCTTATCATTTGATTTTTATCAAATAATTAAGCTATTTAATCCACACAAACATAATTTATTCAAAGAACTCTCGACCTATTTAAAGAAAAATGCCATTTGTCAAAGAACTTTTTTTTATGGACCACAATCGCTTGTTTGGGTCATAATTTAAGTATGTTACTATGTGACAATGATTTGCCTCTAATGTATGTGATATATGAGCCCGATACGATTCCATATTACTAGTTTACAAAAAAAATGTATAGATGTGAGTCCGTTTATCAAATTTGAAGGGAAAAACAACATGCATAATAAAACTAAATTATTTATTTTCTATTGTTTGTCAATATTACCATCTTCGGCCCTTCTTCTTTTTCTCTTCTATTGTTTAAATTGCTATTTTGATATTTCTTCGAATAATTTTTTTATTTTCAAAAAATATATTTATTAGTCACGTACTTGTTTATAGATTGTACTCTTGAATAATTACTACAATAGTTAGCTTTCAGCAAATGTAAAATCACTTTAGTAATATTGCACTATCATTGCAAATACTTTTTTTTTTTTGTTATCAATCAACATTTATAAGGGAAAGTGAGTGTATGGTTGTCATGTACCTAATTTTTTACATAGAACCACTCACATACTAATTTTTTAATATTTTGAATAAATGATGGGCCTCTATGTATTTATGGATTAAAAAAACAAGATGTAAGGTGTTCTATATCCAAGCTAGGTACATAACAACCACATATCCCCAACCCATATATATATATATATATAGGATACAAGAATAACATTAACAATTATAGAAATTAATTTGCTTATAATTATCACATGGTGAAATGTTAGGTAAAACATCCAGTAGCTATCTTAGGTAAAACATGGGATATTATGTAAATTTCAGTAGGAGTTATGTATGTTTATTAAATTCAAAGGTTTAATTTGTAAATTTTTTGAATGTAACAATACCTAAGCTTAGATAAAATTTGCAGTACGGATCATTTTCCCTTATCATATATATCATCACTTGCATTATTTTGTTAGTAGTATGAGTTATGATGAATTATACTTGAACACCTAATAGTTAGCTAACCATTTTATGAGTTGTTTATGCTACAATTGACTAACCTTCGCTAACCCAACTTACCTAACCAACTCATTTAATGTTGTTACTCAAAATAGATTCCTCCGTTTTCAACATCATCACCACTATTTTTCTTGACTTTTTATGGGCCTACTCAAAATCTCACACCCGGCCTTTCTTATCTTCTCTATCCCCAATTGTATCAAAGCATATCTTCAACAACTTAAACAATTGATATCGTATATACCAAATGAAAATTGGTGTCTCCATATATGAAGTTTGGCCAATCGTCACAAAGATGGTATTTTTATGCAAATTTTCATCAAAGGTCTGAGTTTTTTTTTTCTTTCTTAGGTGAATACTATTCAAAATGCTTGACAACAATTAACATAATAATTAAAATATTTTTAAAAAATACGATAAGTAACTGATAGCCATACATACACCGATACATGTACATTCATGAATTTGTCAACTACATTGATAGTTCATTAAGATGTACGGATCTAAAAGATGTTTTTTTTTATGTTAGAGGGCGTCCAGTGGGCTCGTTATCGTGCTCGTTCGACATCCGTGGACTCGTCCAACACTCGTCCGGTTGATTAGTCCCAGCAGGGACGAGAAGAGCAGTTTTTTTTTTAATTTAATGGCTACTTGTAAGTTTGGAATGTTGGCAAAATAGGTCCCTTATCAGCCATTTTAATCATAAGTGGTTCTTAGAAGTGTCACTTCTAGTCCTTAACGACTATTATTTATAACAATCAAACACATTTTATTATCAAAACACATTACATGATTAAAAGACATAATTAAATAACACATTACATGATTAAAACACGAAATACATAATAATGTTTCGATTACTCGTCATCATCTTTGATTGACATTTTTCCTAAGCCACGGTAAGCGCTTTCGTTGAGCCACCACTTGTCGTGTTTCGGGCATTTGACTTCCCACGTTGTTTTGTCTTCTCCGTAGTTTTCGTGGTATGATTTGGCCCAAGTGTATTGGTCACCCAATGTGTGACCGGCCTAAAAAACATCATCAATCACCATCTTAACCCTTTTGGCCTCGCTTGCAAAAAATATGAATATGTCTCTTCGTGTTTTGAGACCTTGCGGCCTGGTGCTTGTATTGCCTCAACATGTTGCTCGCATTATCGCCTAACCCATGACCTCAGAGAGCTCAGTTTGAAGAAGGGTGTCTTCTTTGATATCAGCCATGATTCCTGTTTTCATCTCATCTTCGGTCAGACGAGGTCGGTCGTCGGTGAATATTATTTTTTGATGATGAAGACGTCATTTGCTTAGAAAAAGTGAGTGGGTTTGTATAACAATGACAATTGGAATGTTGATGAAACTGAATTGTGCTCTGGGATGGTATATATAGAGTGACAATCCAAGTAGCCGTTCAGGACTGGAAGTGTAAGTATTTTTGAATTTTTGGCCGTTTGAGAGACTGAAAGTGTAAATATTTTGATTTTTTGAATGTTGGAGGAGCATCATTTACTTTACCTATAAATACTGGCCTCTTTTATCAAACATTTCTGATCAACTCACAAACTTTTATACATCTTAAATGGCTTCTTCATCTTCTTCAAATGTTCAAAACTGAAAACGACCAATGGTTGTCGATCAAGTGAATGATAGTATCATGGCTAATATTCTCGACCACCAATTGTTCAGAGAGGAACTTGTTGCGGTTATGCAAAAGCTAAGTGCGAAGAAGAAATGGTGTGCAGAAGAAATCAGATACATACAACAGGGTATTGTACTGACCTTGAGTGTCAATACTTTACTTATTTGCAAGGAAAGTTCGACAAGATTCAAGTTACTCTGGAACAACTTGATTGTGCGGTTACCACCTTGGAGCATTTCATCATAAATGTCAAAGCAGTTTATGAGATGAAGAAATACGTTTTATGTTGTAATGTTTTTTTTAAAATTATATTGTGTAATGTGTTATGCGTGTTTTCTTTATTTGAAATATTGTAATGTATTTTTTAATGTGTGTTTATTTTTTAAATAAATCGTTGGTTGTTTTTAGTTTTAATGAAGTGTTTTTAATTTATGTATGTTTTAATTTGTTATAATTTTGACGGGTTAAAAGTGTAAAGTTTGGATAAATTGGTAAAATTAAATAATTGATGGGTCCAAGACTAGTTCTTGAGAGATGAGTGTATTTTGAGGGGATTAGTGCTTGGAGTGTTTTTTGCTAATATGACATTAACAGGGACTAGTCCTTGAGGGATGAGTCTAATCCATTGGGTAGCCTCTTATAGAGATGTTATTTTTTTTATGTTATAGGCGGGAACTATTCCCCTCATATGAATCTATGGTAACGTTAACCCACAAAAATTATTAACTTTCTAAGAATATATATTATGCATAAAAAATGTGAAAGCTTAGCATAACTCATTTTCTTTATTTCTTTCCCGTAATTATAGATGCTCAATATATAATTAAGTGGCGATTCAGTAATGTTGAAAAGTTAAGGGGTTAGACGTGAAGTAATGCAAAAGTAGGGAGATAAAAAGTAGAAATAAAGAGAAGAATGTTGCTTAATAGTTTTAGTTAACCTCAATGGAGTCCACTTATTTCATACCATAGAACATAGAAGTCATGAACTACTTAAACAACTATTGTTGAGATATCTATTTATATTGAATTAGGCCTTAAACTGGTGTCATTTTTTCTCAATGATTATGGAATAAACTAAATGATTGGTTAACTTTGTATAATAGATATTGCAAAAATGTCAAAATGGATTATGATAGTCTTAAGATTAGAACACAAGATTAGGATGCAAATCTTTTCCTTTGCTTAATTATCACCTAACTAGCTAATTAAACCCGGGTTCAACCCGGGTTTTTGAAATTAAATCGGAACTGACCCAGACATTTTCCGTTCAGATCAATATTAGAAGAATATTAGAACAATATTAGAAGAAAAAAGTTGAAAAGTTCAAAATTTTTTGAAAAAAACCCGTAAAAGGTTTAATGTTAATGTTGATTACTATTTGTTTATCATTGTATATATGTTTTAAAAATTATTTTTATGAGGATAGAAAAATGGATGAAAATTTAAGATAGCTAAAGGAATTAAACATGTTTAAGGTAAAAAAAAAAGCAATAAGAAAATAAAAATACAAAGATTATGATGTCATATCTATTTAAATATTGTGTTAGCAAAATATGAAAGTTTGCCATGTTATTCTTTTTCTAAAAATAATTTTTTAAAACAATTTTGCTTTATTAATATAAGAGATTAAAAAATAAAGTAAATTAAATCAACTATGTCGAATGTCAACAAGTGTCTTTCTTAATGCGTTTTATTCAAAACTTCGGTCATATTGAAACATCGATGTACCTTTCCTATTCTCAAAAAGTAGCATACGAGATTACATTTACAAACCTTGAAAACACATAACGCAATATTATACATGTTAAGTTTTATGTCCGAGCCAAGCTTGAATGAAATGCCATACGAAAGACACTTATGTTGACATTGATCATAGTTGATTTAATCGTGGTATTAATTACATGATAAGCAAAGGACAAGTTTTTGTGCCTGCAAGAAATTGACTAACCAACAAGTTAATATTGTAGAAAATACACAAAGGACATGTATTTTATATAAATTTATCATAAATTAAGAATGTGTTGAGTAACTTATACTACTATCATTATTTTATGAGTAAATTTTTTATGTTCTACTAGGACCATATCTTAACTTGCAAATTTCTACCTGCATTATACCTATTTCTGACGACCGTCAATTTGGCTAAGGGTTATTTTGGTCTTTTCAAACTTATCTCTGATTTAAGGTATCAACTCAGCAACTTCGTATATACTTTAAATATCATCCGTGTAATTTATATTTGATTCAATTATACCTTTTAATTTTTTAAATATTGTTTTGAAGTACCATCATGTATGCCTTTTAATAAATAAATTTCACGATCTGATTAATTTAATATACCTTAGCTACAAACCACCATTGAAGATGCTTTAAACTCTAGTTTATTTTTATTATTATTATTATTATTTTTGTAATAGCAATACTTTAAAATCTAGAACACTGTAATCTGGGTTCATAATCATTTTTTTAAATTAACTTATAACGATATATTTAATAGCAGATTTGTACAAATATTAAATTTTAATAAATTATATAGAATTTTAAGTTTTAATAAATTTTTAGTATTTTAGATTTAATAAAATATTTAGAATATTATTTTTTTAATAGATTTAACAAAGAAAGATTGCAAAGTTAAAGCTAAATACTTTATAATAATATTTTATAAATGTTTAGAAAGGGTAAAAACTAAACTTAAAAAAGGATTATAAGACAATTATTAAATTTAATATTCTAAATAATTTATAAGATTTAGATTTAAAATTCTAAATAATATATTGTACGATGTGTTATAAAATATATATAGTGATAAACTAATGAAAATGATTATCAACTTAGATTATTGTATTTTGTCACATAAATTAAAATATTTAATAAGTATTTATTATATTTAATTTAATTAAGTTTTAAAGTGTTGCCACGAAAGAAAAGAAAAGTTGTATGTAAAAGAAAATATCTTTAATGGTGATTTATATTTAATTATGCAAATTATTAAGATTCTTTAGTTAAAACTTAGAATGTATAATTACACAAATAGTACCTAAAGTATACATGCACGGTACGTGGCTAGAATTAACAACAAATTAAATAAACAACCGTTAGAAATAGGTATGATTGCATGATCTATATCTTGTTGTCTATGGTTAGTGTAAGATTTCACCATCATTTAGTGAGGTTTTTCTGTTGTCGTCTTCTGACTAAATTTATTTTTTTTATAAAAAGATTAGTTTTTGGCGTAACAATATATCGTATTCAATTCAATTAGCTTTTCACATAATACCTCACACACATAGTCAGACTGAAGTTTGATCATGGTATTTCACCTTTAGAATTCACAACTTTTGGATTGTTTAATGAATGAACCGTTTTATTCTAGCTGATAAATAGAAAAGTAACTGCTCAATGCCGTTTTTCGCGAGTTTTGAGCCCCAATACCTCGACGGTGTATGGGGGGTTAAGATGTAGGCAGACCTTACCTCTACCTAAGTAGAGAGGCTGCTTCCAGTTTCTACCTAAATGATAGAAAATGCCCTCCAACCTTTGCATGGGATGAGGATCGAACCTATAACTTCTGTCTTCAAATACAAAAGTGTTTACCATTGATCCAACCATGCTGTTTTTTTAGCTGATAAATAGAGTTGGAGGCTATTTACAACTGCCAAAAGCACATATATAGTTGCATTGGTTGCACTTGTTTTTGCCTTTAATAATTTGGACAAAAGAAAAGTAACCAAAAGAATAAATAAAGCGAACACGGTGAGCTCACAAACTCGCATAATACATGCACACAGCACACCATTTCCATTATGGATAATTATTTCACAAACAATACTTAATGAATGAATTTCTAATAATGAAAATTGTTATATATTGTTTTGTATTTCCGTCAATTTACTTGCTACTAAATAAATATAACAAAACCATTGGCTTGTAAATAATTAGACACAATTATCAGTGAACTATATATGTATCACAAGTTTTTCACAATACACCATCAAATATGTTGTATTGTCTTGTACAATACAACCCTGCAAAACACATTTAGTGGTTTATTGTTAAAAACAGATAGTGTAAAGATTGATTCCCTTTAAATATGCACATTTAGCCGCATTCAGTTTGCATGTTGTTCTGTATTACTTCTCCGTCCCATTTTAGTTGTCATGTTGACTAATTTTGACCGTAAATAACTTTGTTTGTACTATATGTTAATTGATGAAACTTATATGGACGAAAAGTACATTAAAAACTCAATCCATTCATATATTTTATATCAAGTGTTACATGATAAAAACAAAGTTATTTACGGTCAAAGTTAGTCAACATGACAACTAAAATGAGACGGATGAAGTATTACACCCTTAACAAATAAATAACCATCTCAACACAAAGGAAAGTAGCCAAATATTAAAGTACCGATAGAGTAATAGCCTTTAATTTCTGACAACCCCTAACAATATTGTTAATTAAGTAATCCTACCGAAAAATGATAAATTCTCTTAAAAATCCTTCTAATACCCTAACTATTTGACAAGTGTCCTCCATTAATTCTCTCTTATAATCTCATCATTTGAATTTGACAAATGTCATAATCTTATAATTAGACGGTTTATTAGGTTATTAAGTTAGAAATGATTAATCATTTCCTAATCCTAAATACTTCGTACAAATGATTGATCTCTGAACTTATAACATAAAAACAAAAACTACTACCAAGTAGGTTAGACTTAGTAGGTTATTTGATTGTCTTCATTTGAATTTGAACAAAGGTGAAAGGTGTGGGTATTTATAATTATGTACCAAGTGCTTTAGCAAGATGTTAAAGCCGATTAATGCTTACAGAGGATAAAAATTTCAGAAGAGTCATACCTTCATCAATTTGGCCCAATTAAGAAATACTAACAGTATTTTAACCTAAGAATATGCTATCTGATTTATTTGATTATTGGCTAAGCTATAGTTTTATTATGTCTCTTTCTTTTGTGAAAAAGTAAGAAATACATGTGATATATATATATATATATATATGTATATAGGGAAAAGTGAGTATGAGGTTGTTATGCATCCAACTTGGGTGAAAAACCCTCACATACTAATTTTTTAATATTTTCAATAAATACTTAGGCCCCCTGTTTTTACCTTTTAAACAAAGATATGTAAGGAGTTTTTTCATTCAAATTGGGTACCTAACAGCCTCATATTTCTTTTCCCGTATATATAAGTAGGTTGATGAAAGAGCAAGTAAAGGAAGAGAGTGGGAGCGTGACGATAGTCGAATGGTCTCAAGGTTTACCTGTAAAATATATGTATATTATTATTATTATAGTAATGCTGGATACACTCTACACCACCCATAGCATAACTAACTCATTAAGCCTCCCTACTTCACACTTACTCCCTACTCCCCTCCCACCTCCTATCTATCTAACACCATAACATAATATTAGTATATGGTTACATGTGAACTAAATTGACAAATCATTTTTTGTCGCAGCCCTAATTGATATTAGATTTTCCTTTCCAAAATGTATTGGTTAAAATCAAAGGATAATAATTTGTGCGTTTTTATCTCCGATGGGTTATGCGATATTCAAATCGATCGTTGATTGGGTTAATTTTTTTTTTTTTGCTAATTAGTGCTCATGGGCACTAGTAATGGTGTAGTTAACTTAGGTCGAATTAAATATATTAAATATAATTTTTGATTATTTAGAGAATTTAGAGTTTTAGTAATCATCATAACTAGTTAACAAGTCCCTGATAAAATTTAAAATCTTAATTTATATAAGGAGTTTGCTAAATACAGCTCTTAAGGCTGTGTTTAAGGTGCATAAATTGTTTGTATGTTTACTATGAAAATCAAGGGGCGAACTTTTAATATGGTAGGTACAAATTTTTTTTATGCACGTTAAAGGGCTGTATTTAACATTTCCATTTATAAAATATTAATACTTAATTAAACGTATAAACAAAAGTCTGGGTTTATTTATTACTTCTAGACTTTATTTATTGACCTTGAGAGATTAAATAGAAGAAACTAATAATAATAATAATAATAATAATAATAATAATAATAATAATAATAATAATAATAATAGATCGACTAAGACTCTAGGAGTACTTTCTATTGAAATGAAGACGACATGGATTGAATGAGGGATATCATACCTTTAACGTGCATTCTCTTTTAAAGTGTTTCATTTGAATTCTCGTTATTAACTTAAATAAAACTTATGTAATTCACATTCTACTTCCATCCATGTGATTAATAGTTCTTAGTAATTAACAAATGAATAATTATAATCTCCAATTAAATTGTATTATCTTTAGTATAACTATTACATTATGTAATAATATTATTATTTTTTTTCTTTCATCGTACAAATGTAACTTTTTTTAGTGTGGTACGTAAATCTTTTATGTTAGTAAACTTCTTTTCACATATTATGATAATAAATTAAAGTATTAGCTACACTAATTTTTACAATACCGGCTATATAACTTTTGTTGAATAAAGTAGTTCAAAATTAAGGTCACGCCATCTTTGTGAAAAAAAATTATACAGCGTATATATTTAGATAGTCCAAAAGATAAGTACATACAAATTCACCAATTAAGTTTACTAACTTATTGAACATAACACTTGCACTGACTTTGTTTGTTACGCTATTTCATACGATGATGTAATGTGATAATATATAATAACTATAGTTCAATTATTTTATAGCAATATATAAATTGTAAGACTGACTATGTTACTACTGTTACGCTATTAGATAGTTACTTTTAATAACAACTAAAATATTTGTTAAACTTGATTCATCGGTTTAGATAAAATTAGAGATTGTCAATTTTCAGAAATGTAATTTTCAAAATTAAAAGTACGAAGTAGAGAGGGAAAAAAAAAAAAAAAAAAGAGGTGGGGAGATTGGATGAACAGCACGCGAGGAACATTTAACGCGCGTGAACAACACGCGTACGGAACTTGATGAAAAGCACACTTATTTAACAAGGGAAAACCGCAAGAAAGATTGTTGGCAACAAACTACTTGAAGGAACAAAATTTACACTTTATACCCTTCATTTTTTGCTAAATTGCATTTTCAGTATTTAACCCATTCACTATGTATATATATTGAACCAAAATCCCTCACTCTTTTCTCCAATACTAGTAACCCACTCTCTCTCTCTCTTTCTTTCTTTCTCTCTCACTCCAAACCAATTTCACACTTTAGCCATGGAAATGGAGTTCATGCCAGAATTCACTGATCGTGATCGTCGACTGCAAATCGTTAGAGGGAAACGTACTAAACGGCCTAGGCCTTGTTCGCCGGTTGTGAGTGAGTGTGTGTCATCATCTGAGATATCAACCGAAGAAGATGAAGACATGGCCAATTGTTTGATCATGTTAGCTCAAAGTGTTTGTAGTTTTGTGAAAGATGATCAAGTGGAAACCCCAAATAATAAATTAGCCGACCAAATTATTCGTCAGAAAACCGACAAGTTGAGTAGTAAGAGTAAATCAGAAATGACAACCAAAATTGCTACTACTAGTTCATCATCAAGTGGTGGAATAATTACAAAAGCAGCCGGTTTGTATGTTTACGAATGTAAAACATGTAACCGAACTTTTCCTTCATTCCAAGCTTTGGGTGGTCATAGAGCAAGCCATAAGAAGCCGAAACTTAACGTGGAAGAGAAGAAATCTATTTCCGTTAATAAAGTTGTTACCGAAGATGAAGACGAAGAAATTAGCAAAGCGAGTTTGATCATCAACAATAATAACAACGTAGAGAAAGAGAAATCTCTTTCACCACCTCCAGATTTCATCCGGGCAGGTGGAAGCGTTATTGTTAATAATAATATTAACAATAAAGCAAAAGTTCATGAATGTTCAATTTGCGGATCAGAATTCTCATCGGGCCAAGCTCTAGGCGGGCACATGAGAAAACATCGCCCAATTCTACCTTCAATAAACCGAACTATGATTAATGAAGAAATGATTATCAGTGCTGATGAAGATCATGATCATGTTACCGAAAAGTCTTCTTCTGGAGGTGGTAGTGGAAATAATATGTTATCTTTGGATCTTAATTTTCCTCCGCCCGAATTGGTTGACGATCATGTAATCCAATCAAAGTCGTTTCAATTTACGCCGAATTCTTCATCTACTTCACAACAACAACGATTGATCTTCTCTTCTCCGGCTTTAGTGGATTGCCATTACTGAAAGCCAAAGAAAAAAAAAAAAAGTCTAATGCTAATTACATGGAGAGAATTAATGTGAAATATTACATTTTTAATTGTTTTTTATTATTTCTCATTGACTATTAATTAATCAATACTGATTCTTCTATCTATCTTCTTATTTAACTACACCTGCCTTTAACATCACCTTAATTTGATAATTTATTATTGTAACATCATCTTCACAAATTTGGTTATATATATACACAAATACAACTTTGATTTGGGTTTAATGATATTTAGTGTTGCAATTTCCTGATTTGTAATTGTATGATGATTATTGGTATATGTTGTATATATACTTAGAAGATATATAATAACATGTTGTGAATGTTTTACTTGTATAATTGAATTTAGATATAGGTTATGGAAATAGTAGCTAAGTGAAGCAAATTAATTGTCACACTTGTGATCAATTAAGAATTAAGTAGTGTGATTGAAATTTATAAAACTACTTTATAATTAAATTGAGTTAGATTGAAGTAGTGTGAAGTGGTAAGTGAGTGTGGAATACTTTGAGTAAGTGGTTAGTGTTGAACAGTTGAAATGATGCATTTCATGGGTTGCCTTTCATTCACGAAAAGTGAGTGTGAGTAATACATGGGCATCTACTTTTTTTTTTTTCCCTCATTTTTTTTTTCCTTTTTATTTCATGTATAAAAAAAGAAAAAATTCATATCATATTCTTTTACCATTCTATCCTTGGTATTTATATTTAGAAGAAAGAAACATGATATACATAAAAACATGTATGAAAGTTATATGTATACATATACATATAAAGTAGTAGTCCATCAATTTCCTTCTTTATTTTAGTCATCTTTTAGGTCCGATCCCTTTTATCTTCTGTAAAACACACGTCATGTTAAATTGCTAATCATATACATATAAAATAGACAAAACAAATTGAAAAATATGTGATCATTGAGAAATAGAGAGAGATATAGAAGGCATGACACGAGAATTGAATGATCATCACTAGGTTTGGCAATACCAATTTGAGAACTGAAAGTTGTGGTTAACTTTGATTTGTTGTGTTTTAATTAGTTAATTAGTTTGTCACACTATTGAAAAAATATGTAGTACGCAAATGTGTTGGAGCATGTTGTATTAACGTGTTTGCAACTGAAAAAAAAAATGTAACATTGATAGAAGAAGGTATAATTTGAGTGTGGAATAATAATATAATTAAAAGGAAAGAAACACATGGTTTGTGTCACTCTAACACACACATGGAGTGAGTGAGTGGTGAAGCAGTCTGTATCAATAAATGGTTGGAAAACAAAGATGAGTTGGCTAACTGCATGCCTTTCCCATTTCCATCCAACTCCATCCATGTATTAATTAATAATAATTATACATATAATATTCTAATTAACTTTATCTAATACCGATAGGAGTATTAATTATTTAAATTAACAATCAAAAGTAGATGATTAATGATCAGACGAATGTATATTTTTACAAAAGCTCTTAAGTTAAGGAAAGAGTCTGGAAACAGTCACAAACATCTTCCGGCTAAATTGCATACATATGAACCAAACAAGTAAGATATATATGAGAAAACGTGAATCTTAATTGTATGCTTCGTATTATAGACTTGAATTATGAGTTACTACTAAATCTTATGATCATGATATGTTTTAAGAAATTCAGTAACTTTGAGCTAAGAGGTTAGAGGTACATGTACAAAACGTGTTTGGATGGTTGCTCGGGTGCATGTATAAATTAAAATGTGATTTTTAGTATAAGCATAATAGAATATATGGTGTAGGTGCATGGTACACTTAAATACCAATTAACAAAACGTGAATTGTTTGATTAAATGGTAAGTGTAATTATAGAAAGGGTAAGGAAGGTTGGAGGTTGTTTGTAGATAGCTGTACCTAATTAATAACAAAACTAAATAAAAATTAGGCGTTAAGATTGATTATTATAATTAAGATAGTCCACATGATATGGTGGGCGGTAGCTATGACAGCTGCTCTTATGATCTCTCACCACTTATGTAACTACAATATTTCTTCTCTATATACTCCCACAAAATACATAAATTCAGTAAAAAAAAAGAGTTACTATTAATTAAATTATGTAACTATTTGATCTTTTCTTTGGAAAAGAAAAAACAATTTTATTTTAAAATAACATATTTCTTTTCTAAGTTGAAAACAATTCTACTATATTTTTAGTAAGTTGATTAAGGCTTATCAATATGGTAATTTGATTAAGGCTTATCAATCATTTCCTTTTTTTTTTTTTTTTTTTAACTTATTAATATTATTCTATTTTTTATAAAACTCATACAAGGAGTTAATATTGAAATTTGGGGTAATATCTTGAAATTATGTAAGATTTTGCTAATAACTACGGTTAATAACATACATTAAAAGTAAATAACTTATATGAAAATATACAACTTATTATGGACGCTATAAACAACATAAAATTTCATTACTCTCTCCGTCTCATATTAACTGTCATAATTTGACATTTTTAGTCTTTTCTTTTAATTTTGACTGTAAATATTTTTGTTTGTGTTATATAACACTTGATATAACTTATATCAATTGATTGAGTTTTAAATGTACTTACCATTGATATAACTTTCATCAACTAATATCTAACACAAACAAAGATATTAACACTCAAAATCGGAAGACAAAGACTTGACTAGTCAAAATAATACAATTAAAATGAGACGGAGGGAGTACATTCTCCGGTATATAAAGATACAAATGTTTATAAAAGTGTATGTGTTTTAAAAGGTGTGACTCATAAAAGGTGTGTTGTCTTAATCAGATTTGCGTTATCATCAATTTAAGCTCTTTGATGACTAATAAGAGACCTGTATCACCCAAAACCATATATAAAAATTAAATATATGTGAGCATTCTTAAATATGCTTACAATATGACTCAAACTTGAAATTATTGGTGTTTAAAATTGAAAAACAAACCTTTTTAGAACTAAATCATTTTAATGATGCTATGTATATAAATTTATCCACATTACCATATAAGGACTATATAACCTTGTTGGAAAATTAGAAAAATAAGAGATGCGAAATGATCATTATACCCTTAATGAATTAATTTACATCATCAGTCATCTTCTAATACATCTTCGCTATCACTACCCTTTTAAAAATTATCTTTACATCACCGCCGTCGCAACCACTACCACTACATTGTGCGGGTACCAAATGACACGTATATAAAAGTTGATATCATCATTACCGAATTAAAAGAGAAATATTTGTGGTTTCCACGAAGATTTCTGATAATTTGTATGTCAAACATTTAACAACACACTCTCAATACCGACCCATTCTCATAATCCCAAAGAAACACCTTCTATCTCGTTTAATATTCGTTTCAACGACATTAAATATATAACTTTTTTTTATAGCTAAATATTACACTATATATTATTATATATTTCTAATTAATAGTGTTAAGGTAATACAAGTAAATTGTAGCGTATGTTCATTTTTTTTTTTATCAAATATCTATATATGTATAGTTAGTATTTGTTTCATAAGTTCAAGTATAATAAAAACTCTATTTTTTTAAAAAATAATACAACTTTTTTAAATAAAATTAGATTAAAAAGAAAATAACCACTGATGGATGTTCTGCAAGCTCAAAGAGTAGGTTAAGCATGGATGGTGCTAAAAAGTGATAGTTAAGTACACGTTTTGACGAATGGGTTAAGCATGGAACATTGCGTGACTTTCCATGTTCCCCAAATTCCTTGAATACTTTAAAATATGATATCCTCTAAAATCTTACGAGTATTATTGTTATTTATCAAAAAGATAATGATAAAACAAACTAATTGGTGTGTTTAAAGATATGCTTAATAGTAAGATGATGACATGTGGAAAAATCAGGGGGCAAGATTAGGAAAGATAATTAGTGGAATCCACATGTCAAATTCTTAAGGTTTTAGGTTGATTTTTAGGCATATGAGTTAGGTTAATTAATCATTTTTCTTATCAAAATATAAGTAAATATATTATCTTATTTTAAAAGGCCCATTAAAAATAAATATAACTTGATGAAACGTTCTTTCTTTAACTATAGTAGTTTTATAAGCTCATATTCAGTTGAATTATTATTTAGTTATTAAACTCTTTACATAAAGAGAAGTCATGTAGAAATACTACTAACTACGCTTATACGAAACACGAGTAGTATGCATTAATTGTTGGGGTGACTATTGGAATATGGTTGTGATTTCGGTTCTTAACTGTTATGCTAATTATGATACAACTATTCTTCTGATATTGAATTCGTTAATCATATGATATACTGTTGATATTTTCAGGTGTATATATATTTTCATCTCTTTTTTTTAATTTTTATTTATTAGGTCTAAATTAAAATACTGTGAAATCATGTCTATCATCATTTCTATATGAACTTATGAAGTAACTGAATTATTTTTGTATTTATTTTATTTTTCATACAAGAAAGTCATAAATCAAGTGTGCGTATGTATGTAAAAAAGCATATATACTCCTGTTATTATTGAGCCAAGAACGGTCTGTGAAAAAAGTCGGTCAAAGGGCCTATCCATAAGTTTTGTAGAGAATTTTAACTTCATATATTGTGATTAAACACATTCATCCTCTTTTAGAAAGTTTATATTTTGAAAAGAATCTACTTAAAAACAGTTTAACTAAAATGAAATATATCGAAGTACTTTATATAGATTTATTTGGATTATCCATTATTTTATAATTAATCTATTTATAGTCGATAGTAGTGGCGGTCTACTTTGCAAATGGGCAAACTTTGATATTTTGTTTATTTGTAATTCTATAGATTGTATTGCTTCCGATCATATCTTTATATATATATATATATATATATCACTACCGGACTTAAATCCACAATCTCTGCCAGCACACATCAAATACATTCTCAATATTCTTGTTATCTTTTATCGTTTGTTATCGATATATCAATGATAAGGCTTATTTTTTTGATAATTTATGTTCAGAAGATATGAAGTACTATTTATGTATAATACAATAAATCAAATATTCAAATAGTTCGTTGTATAAACAAACTGATTTTCTGCATTCGAGTATCTTCTGCATTTGATTTACAATCATCTCTTAGGAGTGATTTAACAAGAAGAAAGTAAAGCAATTAAATAGTCAATTTCTAACATGTTAAAAATCAACCTAAGTTGTTAAATACTAGTATATCATCAAAGCTAACAAACAAGAAGATATTAATTATTAAGGATAGTATTTAAAATTCAAATTGTCACTTTTAAGTAATACGAATGTGTGCGGGAAATCATGGCAATACCAGTTGTATTTCATAATAGTGTATCAACTACTATACACATAAATGACCAATTGGAAAGAAATCAATTATTCATCTAAGATCTATACAAACAGTGGTAACAGCGTCAAATGTGATGGAGGCAGTTTTTGAGTCCCTCAAGTTGCAAATTCATTTTTTAAAGGATTACGCTTAACTGAGTTTATATTTGACAACAGAATATCATTTTACTTCTTTTTAGTGGTCTTCCATATAGATGTGAGATTGTGAGGACTGAGTAGGGTTGGTATTACAAACCAGAAGAAAAGTTATGTTGGTGCAAAGAGGGTTCAAAAAGTATTGTTTACTCTTATAGTATAAGGAGCTTGCCATAATCAAAATGTCTACTTTAAAGAAAACAGCCTGATTTAAGTAATGACTGGTTTTGTTGATATCATAGTGGTAAGGCGTCATGTTTCCTCAAAAAAGGTATCAGATAGATCCAAAACCCTGGTAAACATTTTGGGGGTGGTCAAGGAAATGGCCGGATACAGACAGGGGGATGCTTCTGTTAGGCCGTGTACATCTGAATCAAAAAGACTCATCATACCCGGGTAACCAAACAGTGAAAACCTCCTCTGTTTTGTTTGATATCCATATATATAATAGACAGATATAGATATGAATATACTGAAGTGTTTCTTGAAATTACACTAGAATGACTAATACAACAAAACAAAACACATAATACCAAGGATGTGTACATACCAATGTTAAAATCTTGAGCACATAACAAAAACCAAAAGATCACTAGACATTGAACTCGGCTGATTCAAGAAGTAACTTCAAGTTTTCATCCTGCATAGATTAAATAAAAAGATATAAATACTACACAAGCTATAGATATGGTTGGTTAAATACAGAAAGAAAAAAAAAACCAAAAAAGGGTAAAGCCACGATTTCTAGTACTTGAACTTATAACAAGTCTTCTCTAACTTTAACCAAACAATGTGATCATCTTCTATTAAAAAATAACAAAAGCTGTTGTTTATAAATAGAAGTTCCATTTATACACAAACTGTGATATTTAGAACTGAAGTGCATAACATACCATGAAAATTGACATACACCGATTTTAAAGTAGTCAAGCAAGTGTTTTGTCCTTTAGTTGGCGAAGACATTCACCCTAACTTGAGCACTAACGTCAGGATGAAGCTTCAATTCTGCAATGTACTCTCCTGTTTCTCGGATCTCTGGGAGAGAAACAATTCTTTTGTCGATATCCCTACAAGTGAATACAATAACAATCAAATAACTAAGATTTCAACCAGAAAAAGAAAATTAAACAACTCAATTTCATATAAAGCATAAAACTCATAATTCAAGTTCCAACAAGGGGAATTGTATAGAAAGGTAGCTATGACATGAAATCTATGTTCGATAATGTACTATGTTTGACTCACCAAAGGAAACTCTTAAAAAAGATCTCAATTAATTGCCAAGTCAGATGCTATGTCATCATTTTGACAAGGTAGCCTGGCCGCATTATGTTAAATCAAGATTTTGAAAGTTTTAGAAGATTGCTGAGTGGTGGCTACCTTTTTATGGGTAAAAACAAAGATGGCTACACAAACAGCATCCAACCATAGTGGTCACCCTTTTTATGCCATTTGCTTAGTGATATAATATAGTTCATGACTTCATGGATATAGAAAGAGTATAGCATTTGATGTTGAAATCAGCTTGATAAATTAACAGGGAATATGAATGAAAATAAACAAAACGGTGATCCTTACAGGAAGTTTTTTCTGAAAAGGAAAAGGGATAGAATACATACAATATTCATTCGAGAAGCCTAAATGTTATATGAAAATGTAAGCAAAACTACTACAGGAAAATGATTTAAAGAGGTCACTTGACTATATAGAAAACAAACGGTTTAGTGTGCTGGAATGTAACTAACTATGCCTGAAAAGTTATAGTGTGCACGAACTCAAGTAAATCTTTATTGTATGCACAAGCTAAGTAAAAAGGTTCAAATCACGTACATGGTATACGTGGCAGCCCATATGAGATGCCACGTGCAAGGTATTTTTTTTAACAGGCCACGTGTAAGGTTTTGATTGGTCAATCACAAAAAGTTACATGATTTGAACATTTTTACTAAGTTTCGGGCATACAATAAATGTTTACTTGAGGTCATGCACACTATAACTTTTCAGGCATAGTTACTTACATTCCGGCGCACTTAACCCGAAAACCAAATAGTTCACCACAGACAAAAAGATTACCGTTGAAGTTGTGCTTTAATTATGTCAACTAGATCTTGAGCAGTAACACTACAAGCCATAAGATGCATCAGTAGCGAGTTTAAATAGAATATTTCAGTGTGTATATTGCTCTTAGAGTTGTATATAGTGCAAACCTTCCAAATATTTGCTTTCCTTTCCCTCCCTTACGTTTCACCTTGAAAGCACCAACAGTTTCGAAAATTCGAGCAAGTTGTAAAGCCTCTTCTTTTACCTAAGAAATGAAGTGAAATTGCTTAAGCCAATAGAAGTAAAAGGATAACAAGAACATTAAGAAAGACTCCAGCATGATGTAAAATTTATATTTTTATGACATATTAACAATATTTGGCTGTGTTTGCAGCGTTTTCTATGGTCAGTAGTCCCATTGAGATGCAAAGGTAACAAACAAAAGTAGCCAGTAAATACCCGTAATTTTTCAGCCTCAATTCTCTCTTCTTCAACCTTCATTTCCCTGGACAGAGAGCAAAAGAAAATGATCAAGATATGCTATAATACATTTCATGTGTCTGAGCATTAGACATGATTTTCAGGAAAAGTAAGCACTTTTCAGTTCAAACACTGTAAACTACTGAAAATCCAATCATAAGATCATGGCATAGACGCATTTGTATTATTCAACATAGATCATCAAAATCTTAAACCCCTTGTAGTTGCAGATAAATGCTAACGATATACTTAAGTAATACATTAATGTCACACTGTAACAGGACATACACTTAAGTAAGAGAAGGGAATTCTACAATTGTAAATGAAAGCATTATATACCCTTTATTATAATTCAAACATCATCATAACTTGACTTGATGCCTTATCCATTGTCCAGAAAAATCACAAATTATTTCATTGGGATTTCTAAATCTCAAAATACTAATCATCATGATATTTACTAAGGGTATGTTTGGCAAAACTAGCTGGTAGCTGAAGGCTGGTAGCTGGTAGCTGTTAGCTGGTAGCTGAAAGCTGTAACTGAAAGCTGGTAGCTAAAACTTTTTAGATATATTTATGTGTTTGGCAAACTAGCTGTAGCTTTTAACAAAATGTGTAAAATGACAAGAATAGACATAATTAAAAAAAAAACAAGTTTAGCACTAAAGATAATACTGTTATGTGTGTATGAAAGTACGTTATAATTTTTAAATACATAGAAAAAACATAATTTAATTCCTATATAATACATATATAAAAAACTTGTTTTCTACCTATACACATGCACATATGTGTATATATGATACATACGAGTAAAAATGTGTAATACTTAAAACCAAATACAATTACAAAATAAAAATAAAAAACAAAATCGATTGTGCTGTAGTCATTTGCAAGTTGTGCCATATATATTCTCATTTCCATTAACGCATGTGCTAAGTAAAAAATATATGTCATGATCCTGTGCATAAATCTCACGTGATATTGTTATAGCAATTATCTAAGCGAATGAAGAGGAGGTTATTTAAGTAACTTTACAAGGTAAAAGCTTGCAGCTTTTGTGAAACGCTAACATTAATAGCGTTAAGAATCGGAGCTTTTTCGCATGATCTAACAGCTTCTAGCTCCTTCAATCAAACAAGACTTTTTATTAGGTAGAAGCTTTTTCATAAAAGCTTGAAGTTTAAAGCTCCTAAAAGCTCCATGCCAAACATACCCTAAATGGCATTATTCTAGTTTAACAAAATCAATCGTCAATCTATTTTTGCAACTTCACCTTCATTTTCAAAGAGAACCCAATTAGCACCACAAGATTCTACACATATTGAGTGTCCACATTTTTAATGATTTATCTAGAGTATCAAACTCGAGCAAAATCAAATAACATCTACAAGTACATTTTTCTTTAGTACTAGCAACACTTTTGGGTCACTTAACTTATTGTTTCAATCACAAAATCATCAAAAGATAAACCTCATAAACAAATCCCAACATTCTCTTCAGTTAAAAAAACCACGCAACTATAACAAACCTAGTTAACGTTCCACTGTGGCATTTTCACAAACAGTTGATAGGCATCACACAAAACAACCAATTCACCCCACCAAAATGTAGGTTACTGTTAACTAGACAAACGATAGTAGCAATAACTGATAAAAAGAAGGGGGCAAAAAAGGAAAATACTTGAGAAGAAGAGGAGTAACAATCCTAGCCTTGCCAGAAGGATGCAAAAAGTTTCTGTAAAAACCAGCTTTGACATCCAAAAGTTGTCCTTTTTTACCCACATCACTAACATCTTCAATCAATATTATCTACTCATCAAAATAACCCAACAACAATTAGCATATAATAATTAATTAATAAGAAAATGTTGTAAAATGAAAATGGGTATGTAGAGATACCTTTCTTAGTTTCTTGGCTTTCTTTTGAGCAACGATAACAAAAGGTACTGAGGAAGATTTATGAGAGATATTGATGGGTGTGTTGGTAGTGAGAGTGAGAGTAGTAGTGGTGTTGTTGTTAAGGAATGAAGATGAATTCCATGACAGACATCCATTTGCTGTTGCTGTTGCTGCTGCCATTGACATATCTCAACAATTTTATCTTATCTGAAATGTGGGTTTTTTCTTTTGTTACGATAGCTTGTGTGAGTGTGAATTCCGTTAAGATATACTGTATCTATTTTTTCTAACTAAACTGTATATATTTTATTAGGCTGGAAAGTATATTTTATATATTTCAATATTTTTTGTTCAAATCTTGGTAATACGCTAAGGGGTGTTTGGTAGGAGAGAATTATAGAGAATGGAAATGTAATAAGGAATGGAAATGGTGAGAAAGAGAATGAGTATTTGGAAATAGAATGGATTTCGTTGTTTGGTACCCATAAAGAATGAATATATATAAAAAATAAAATTTTAAATAATAATACATTTATTACATATAACATCTTAAAAAAAACAAAAATTTTTTTTTTCCATTCTCACTCATTCTCTACAATTTATAGAGAATGGAGAGAATGAAATTGATTTTCCTTTCTACTTTCTCATTCCCTTTCTTCATCGCAAACAAACAAGGGAAGTCTTTCCCATTCCCTTTCTCCCATTTCCATTCCATCATACCAAACACCCAGAGTTTCCTCTCTCATGTGTAGATGGGTATAGCATTGCTAAGGCCTCTCACCACATTTGCATGTGGCAAGATTTGAACCCATGAACATCTAGAAAGAAACCACAAATCCGTAACCACTAGGCTATCACCCTAATTGCAAACTTACATTTCATGTAATTTTTTAAAAAAAAGTATGTATTAAAAACTAACTATACAATCCATCAATATTTCTCATATATTTACAAAAATAATATGGTTAATTTGGACTGGAATTTACAATCTATAAATTGATAAGTCGATCACTCATGCTATATAAAACAATACACGAGGTAAAACTCAAGGGTCCATAGAAACTTATAGATTTTAAATTTAAGATTTACTAACTTAGAACATTGATCTAGAAATAAACTTGATTTTATTCGTTGATTAGGTTACCATATTTCAGACAGTCAGACAACCATACAACTTTGTGTCTATGTTAGTAATTAGAAGCATTAGATTTGTAAAAACTGAGAGAAAATGATTGTGTTTTCATCTAAAAGTGATCTCGGTCATATGTGTGATCTTCAAATAGTTAAACTTTAAAACTACATAAGGATGTAGAGTGGGGGAATCTTTAATTCTTTATTCATTTGACTATATATTAACGAAAACAATACATATAAATACATAACCAAAAAACAAACATCTATGATGGGCGTAACCGAAAAAAGGAAAATTACCCTAATAGTCAAATTCGAGCATTTGTGTTTAGATATAGACACCTACAAAATAATATACCATATTGGTCAACAATTTTTTACCACCTATCTACATACTACAATAGTAAGAAATTGATGCAGGCCCAAGCCCAAGTAGGGATGACAACGGGCCGAGTATGAGCCGGGTTTAGATGATCTCGGACCCGACGGATCCCCATTTAATTACTAACCGTCAGGTAACGGGGAAACTCACGAATAATCGGGTATCCGTTATTAGTATTATTGTTTTCAAAATGAAGATTGGTCTTAACATTGGAATGATGCAAAAAGCTAATGAGTGACTTTGGAGCAAATATTATATGTGCATTATGATTCATGAATTACAGTAACATCGGCATCAAGTCATCAACAAAACTAAAAGTTAACTTTGTATGTAATTTTGAGAAGCTAAAGTGTTAAACTTAATATTATGTTGATTCAGTTGTATATTTGGAAAACCGATAAGAAAATGTTTAAGATGTAAACATACTACTATTTTATAATTAATATATACACAAGTCGGTATACGAGTTCGGGACGGTTTTCAGGTATACGGGTCGGGTATGCGGGTTTTCATTAAAAACCGTACCCGAACCCGTACCCGGTAAAAATATTAAAACGATCCCCATACCCGGCCCTAGACCCGTATACCCAGACCCAACCCCAGACCAAATATGTCGGGTTTCAGATTTCCTCATCGGGTACGGGTTTCTTTGTCATTCCTAGGCCCAAGTATTGAAGATCAGATCTTTTTGTACTTAAAACGTCAAGACAAAAAGAGGTCTTTACTAAAATGACCATAACTTTTGCTACAGAGCTCCGATTTTTACGCATGACCACTCGAAACGACCACTAAAATGGCGGTTTGGGTCAGTCTTCGGACCCAAAAACGCTGTTTTCTAGGAGTTATGGACCTTTTAATTAGTTTTTCGGTGTTATTTGGACTTTGTTTTTGTAATAACTTTCGGTCCGCTTGTCTTTTAGGGCCCATTCTAATTTTGTAGCTTTATTTATACCTTTGTAATCATGGGAAAGTGATCAGTTTTCAGATAATCAAAAGTCATTTTTTTCCCCTAATCACATGTGTGTGTGTTTTAGTGTGAAATCCTTAAATTTTGGTATTCGGTTTGAATCAACGAAAATTTAGAAGAATTGTTTATGAGTATTTTTAGAATCAACATAATCAATTATTTATCTTCATTCCGTCTGCGTCAGAAATGTCATAAGCCAATTAGATAGTAACACGTGTTTCTAGTTGGTCCCCAAATTTGTGCCATGTTAAGAAATTGATCATCTTCATCCACGTCCAAAATGAGTATGGGGCTGTTATGCACCCAATTTAGGTGAAAACCCATCACATACTAATTTTTTAATATTTCCAATAAATGCATGGGCCCTCATGTTTTTTACGGTTTTAAAAATGGTATGTGAGGGGTTTTCACCCAACTTGGATGCCTAACAGCTTCATATTCCCTTCATATATATATATATATATATATATATATATCAATTGAATGTATCTCTAGGTATTTGTAAGCTTGTTTAGGTCTGGTGGCAAGTTATTAGAACTTGTCCATAGGAAAATCACTAGTTCCAATCCTAATTTCTAATGTAGTGTATCTTTGTTATATTTTCAAAATATGAAAGACTATTTTGTTGGTAAATTGGTATGCATTCAGAATTAATAGTATATTTAGGTTCACTTAGCTTACTCAATAACTCCAACAAATAGTTCCTAACGACTGTTAGAACCGTGATATCCACTTGAAAAATCAATGAACACGAGTAAATTGAAAATTAAAAGTAGATGAAGGGCCACTTAAAAAAGATAGACTTGTTCATCTTTCTAACTAGAAAATCCGCGTTGCGAGGTTTTAATTGTCTTGTTGAAATGATTACGTTATTATTCAACCGCTTAATTAAAAATAATTATGTCATGAATATGTTTGCTTAAAAGTGTGCAAGAAAAATATGTGCCAAAAAAAAAGATCGAAAAAGTAAACGGAATGCAATGTGATAAAATTCGAATAATGATGCGGGATATAACATCATCCAATCAAAGAGTTCTACATGATTGTATCGTGTAAGAATATTAATGTCCATGGTGAGGGTTCATAACCATGGGCTTTAATATATATAGTAATATGGACGAATAGAACAGTGTCAGCGCCCAATGTATTTGTTAAGAACACAAAGCAAAAAAAACTGTGAAAAAAACCAATAAAAATCTAAAGAATAAAACTCGAACGGGATCCGATATAGCAAAATCCAAATAGTAATGCAGAATGAAATATAAACCAATGGAACAGTGGCACGTGGCGATGCCACATGACGGTGTCACTGTTCATAACCTTGAGCCTTAATGATATCGTAATGTAATGTAATAATTTGACTAGCAAAAAAGGATTCTAAGATAGAAAGAAAGAAAAACTGATATAATATTTTGATAAAAATAATAATAATGAGTACAAATGTGGGACCAACTAAAAACACATGACAACATCTAATTGATTTATGACATTTCTTACTATTGTGGGTACGTGGTAAGAAATTATTAACCAATTTGGTATATTTTTTTGTAGTTGTCCATATCCAGAGATAGATGTTCAAATTTGACTATTAAGTTAATTTTCTCAGCAAAAATTAGAGGCCGTAACCAAACAAACATCTTAAAGGTGTATCTTCTCTTAGAACTAGTCATTCGAAACCTACAAACCATTCAATCTCGGTTGTCCAAACTCGGAACTCCTTAAGTAAGTCTCTATTTTAATTGGTGATACTAGTAAAACTCAAGTTCACAAAGAATGTGGTCTTTGGCTATCAATTTATTTGAACCACGTTTGTGTTTAAACTTTTAAACCAATGTATGATCACATAGCTACTTGGTTAAAGCCATAAGGTGTCGTTGGGACGTAGCCTGTTGATGAAGTGTACAAGAAGCGGGCCGTTTGGTTGATGAAGTGTGCATTACTATTATGAGACAGGTCCGTTTGGTTGATGAAGTGTACAAGAAGCGGGCCTAATAAGCCTGTATAAACTCTTTTGTATTGGGCCTTTACTGGTATTACTATTAACTAGTCCTAATTAGCTTTTACAGTTAACACTTATTCCTAATTACTAAATACTTTGATTTGTTTAATGTTATAATACATTTTACATCCTCTTTTTACTACGCACATTATTATTTATAATTCTTTATGTAATAGAGATTGTTGTATAGCTTTACTATTTTGCTGTTGACTCAATGGATAACAATTTTAAACTTGTAATACATATCAAACTAGTTTAAAATACAAGGTGACTAAGAAAGTTTCACCCAATCCTGTTTTCCACGAATTTTTTCCACAAATTTTGAGTTTCAAAACATCTTCAATGGTGTATTATGGGAGAGAGGTTGAAATGTAGACACTCTTAGCCCTACTTATGATGGAGTGTTTTTAGGTTCTAACAAAGGTTGAATAGAAACTCCAATCTTGTTGGAGATCAGAATTAAAAATTTGATCTTTGTTTTCAAAAGGCTTCAACCTGTTGATTTAGTTTTAAATTACAAAACAACATATATTCCTTTTTAAGATAAAAAAAACGCATTAAATATGTAACTTAAATTTGTTATGTTGGTAGAAAGTAGGAATGCTAAATAAGGGATTTACGAGATCTCTATCTCTATATATAATAAAACAAAATTGTTATGACATAATCATTTTACAAAAATAGCTTACGTGTCATTTCTATAATTTTTTAAAAAGCTTAATTCTTTTTTCTTTAAATTACTTATGATGTCAAAAATACTTTCCTTCTTTAAATTTATTTTATTTATATTATTTATGATGTAATTTTGTATAAAAAAATGTTTTTATTTTAATTGAAAACTCTAATAATTTATAAATAATATTTTAAATTTTCATTATATAAATAATTTTTAATAATAGATGTTTAAATTATTCGTATATTATGCGGGTTAATAAGCTAATTATATTTATTTGAAATATAAGGTATACTATTCTGAAGTTATGAATAATATATTTATATTTGTTTTCTATGCACACTAAGTATATATTTAATAAATAAAAAAACTTGAGTTATATGTATTTTGACTATCAAAATTAAAAAATGTTTAGTAAATTATCATATTGATTAAAAATAGGACTCAATCAATTACATCTCAACTTTAATGAAAATGATCATTTTTTTAAAACCTTTATTAACATGCCCGGGTTGAACCCGGGTTAATTAGCTAGTATATATATAGAAAAAGAAAATAAATCTATAAATCACATAAAAAAAAAACGTATAACATCACATGATTTCGAAAAAATAATGTATTATATTAATAACTTTATGACATTAAACATAACAATAGGAAATATTCCATTTTCAAACAATCTTTACACGACCACTCATTCATGTTGGATTAATGGTTGACAAACTCACTCAAACTTCCCTCTATAGTATACACTATACTATGCAGATGTGCCATCCAAGTGCGTGCTAGCTTCTCTAAGTGCAACTTTTTTCTAAATCCACTTAAATGGGTGGTCAGGCGTATCTTCTAAATCTACTATGTGGGCTCCAGAAGGTCTCAGGTTTGAGTTTTGGGTTTCTCATATCAAGATATTTTCCATAAGGAGGGGGTTGGAGATCCAGCAATTCGTTGGTTAAAATTATCTCCAGCACGTCTGAATCAAAACTAATTTTAAAAAAAAAAAAATTGCTAACTTTTTTCTAGCAATTAATCAGTTAACTTTCTCTATCAATTAGCTATTATTGGTTTAACTTTCTTTTGTTTTCTTTTTTCAATGAGTGTCACTATTAAATAATGTTAACTTTTGGATTATTGTGATCGACTCTGCTCTCCTTTTATCAGTCATTGGATATCATTATTTCCTAAGACCTACAAAGAAATGAAAAAGGATATAATTAACCAAAGTGGCGTGGATATTGACGTCGAATAGCTAGCTACTCGTCAGATATCATATTTAATAAAAAAAAAAAATTGGTAATATTAATACTAGATGGAGATCAATCAAGGCGAAATTCATATAAGCGAATATCAGAAGTATCTGAAAATGTCGCGACGGGAATATTGATGTTTACAACTATGAGTATATATATATCCTCCTTATCTACCAACAACCATGATTAAAAAGATTATGTTAAATTAGTACTGAATTATTTTGTTCTAAGTCTACTTTGGTTGATACTCAAAACAACCCAATAACATCCTCTAAACAATATAAAGATTATTTAGAAGAAAAAAAAGAAAAAAAAAAAGATGATTACATGACGACTATAATTGGTGTTGTTACCTGGGGAAGGTAGCAAGTGGTGATGTGTTTAACCAAACCTCATAGTTGACTTATATTTTTCTATATGACATAACAATCTTTATTTATTATTAGTTTGACACTTATAAAACTTATATAAACTTTGTTTACATACCCCACCAAAAAAAGAAAAAAAAGAGAAAAAGAAACAAACATTCAGAACACAACTTTTTTCCAAATGGCTTCTGACCCAAACTATTGTTTCTCAAACACATACGAAGATGTTTTAGCTTCCTCCCTACAATCAACAACAAATGATTCTATATTCTTTAATCTATCAGTCCTTAAAGATAAAGCCCAACATGTTCACTCGATCGCGGACATGTTGTTTAACCAAACACAACCGCAATCCGTGGCTTCTGACATGACGTCGGTCAGCTTACAAAATGTTGCCAGTTTGCTTCAAGAAATTATTGGGATCGCGTCTAATGTCATGTTCACTTGTCAAAATATTGGGCCCGGGCCGGTTAACCAAACAAATACTAACAACAACAATAACCATGAGAACACCCTCGACTATGACCATTTGAGTCAATCAAATTCGATGTTTGAGTGGTTGGGTGGAAGTGGAGTTGAGACTAATTTTGCTAGTGTATCTTGTAACACAAGAAATGAGAATAGCGGTGTAGAGGAGCGAAAAAAGGTTCAAGTTGAAAGAGATATAGACAAGGGCTCACGTTCAGGTTCAGGTTCAGGGTCGGGTCAGAGAATGTCACCAAGAAACTACGACATAATAGAAATGAATGCAGCCGATTTACTAGCAAAATACACACACTATTGCCAAGTGTGTGGTAAAGGTTTTAAAAGAGACGCAAACTTGAGGATGCACATGAGGGCTCATGGGGACGAATACAAGTCCATTGCCGCACTTGCTAATCCCGTTTCATCCAATGGTGGTACTTCATCACCAAAGTTAGAAAGAAAGTTCTCGTGCCCACAAGAAGGGTGTAGATGGAATCGTAACCATGTGAAATTTCAGCCATTGAAGTCGATGATTTGCATGAAGAATCACTACAAAAGGAGTCATTGTCCAAAGATGTATGCGTGTAAGAGGTGCCACCAAAAGCAATTTTCCGTGCTTTCAGATTTACGGACTCATGAGAAACATTGTGGAGATGTGAAATGGCGATGCTCATGTGGCACAACGTTTTCAAGGAAAGATAAACTCATGGGTCATGTTGGTCTGTTTGTAGGGCATACACCACTTGTAGATACGGGTAATTTGATCAAGAAACAATGAAACTGAGGAAGATTGTGGTTGGAACTTGTTTTGGCTGTACTTATGAATTTATGATACTGAAAATGACTTGTTAATGGATATAAAGCTTTTTTTCATCTCAAGTTTTTGGTCCTAATATGGATCAGCCTTTTGTTTTCTTGTAAGACCGCTTGTAACGTGACTGGATGTTGTTAATTACTTGTTGCGAGGTAAAAGCTTATTCTATGTATATATATGAATATTATATTACTAGTGACAGATATTATTTGAGATAGTGAATCATATTTTGCAATTTTATATATAAAAAAAAATGTGCCTAGTAAAGTGATTGAGATACACGGAAAAGCTACAGATGAAAGATGATTATATAGAAAATGTGTGATATGTTTCTTGAATTGATTGGATTATACAGTAATATATTCAGACATAGAATTTAGATACACAGTATATTCGTACAGATATAGTATCACATTTTTACATATGGCTGTGTTGTTCTAAAGCCAAAGGGACATAGCAAAATTAGTAATATTATGGCGATGCTCATGTGGCGATGCTATTGGTAGCAAGTAGTAATATGTTGTGTGTGGTCACTTCTAGTTAGCAGCAGGGAATTTGCTTTCTTCGTAAAGGTTAAAAGTTATAATACAGTATTATGTGCAATTTCTTATATACATTAAACCAAAAAGATGTGTACAATTAATTTAGGTTTCTCGAACTTCATCAATTCTCTTCCTAAAGAAACAGAACCCGGGACATAAACCTTTCAGTGTTCTGCTATAGATTCATAATACTTAGTTGTTTGGTTCAAGACTAAAATGTATTCTTACCCAAGTCTCTACGCTTTCACCATATTGAATGTGTCACATTCATGATGAACATGTTAATTCGTTGGATCATAAGAAAGAATGTGATGCTATTGTGACAAATAAACGGACATCTACTAGTTGTACCGTACAAGATGGTTACTTATCGTAACTTGAGTCATTTCACTTGTGAAAATTCTTGCAGAGCCCCCTGTGATTACTTTATGTGAGATATAGGTTTCAATATCCTGGATATTGATATTGAACCAGTTCACCATATTACTGCTTGCGACCAATAAATAGTGAAAACATATCTTCAAGTATAACTTCCTCGACTTACCCATAACATAATTGACAATTTGACATTAGGGGAGCATCTGCTTGTATCTAACTGTAGAACCCATTTTCACAATGAGTTGGTAAGTCCTTCCCCTTTGGCATAGATCACTACTTTTGACTTTGACTTGTCATCTCATGTAGGCTATGCTAGTATTGAATCATGGTATACCAATTCAAGATGACAGGCCGTCATCTAACCTTGAACGTAACTACAAAAATTACCTAGGTCTGCCTACTACAGCTCCACTAACTAATATAACCAACGAAGTCACAGATTAGACCTGACTTTCCAAACTAGTGGTAATTTTGAACAAGGTATGATCAGTACGACAGTACTTAGTAACTTTTTTTTTTCAATTAGAACATACATGGTGATCACACAACCACACGGAAAAATTGGTGTTGTTGGCCACCCCACTATCAAGATCGTCCCTCCATTCCAGTCACTCTTAAAGTTAAAAAAAAATCAACATAATCACATCTTCCCCAGATAAAGAGTAGTTCCATGCAACCAACAATCACATTGTAACAGTGCCCATTAACATCACAACCAAGACTTTTTAGATCAAATTCACTACAGCAAATGAAAATACTTTCTCAAACTATGAGATAAGGGCAACAAACAACAGATTAAAAAGGTCAAACATATACTTCATTAATTCATTTCTAGAGGAAATGATATGCTGGTTCATACTAAAAAGATTATCAGGACTTGAGTGATACCAGCGCAGCTTCACTTGGCAACAAGGGTTGGCTGAGCTTGATTTTCTTGATTCTGCTGGTAGTTTAGAGGCCTCCTAAACAGCATGATATGAGGTTCAGGTCGGTGAATCGCATAGTGCACCCATCCTCGGCTCTGTTGCACACCCATTGCACGCCATTCAGTCTATTAAAACAAATCAACAAACTTGGTATCAGAAAAAGTTGTAAAAGTCTTATCTGTATCTGAATAAACATGGCAAACACAACATTTGTACATAACAAGTATAATATTATTTCTAGTTTGCATGATCCAACCATTGATCCCGAAAATATATTTATACAATAAATTTGGGTACTACTCCTTATTTAATACTTTCTTCTATCTACTGAATTAAAAAGGCGACCCGCCGCGCCGGGCTATAAGATAAGATATAGCTGTTGTACTACTTGACTGGTAAGAAAGAGCTTCCGTAAGAACTGCATCGCATCAACCTGGGAGCATTAGCCGATATGGTACATCAATACATGTTCCTATGCCCATTCCAATCTTGGGGTCTAGGAGCTGGTAAGAGACCAAGAGCCATAGAGCCCCAGAGGCAGGAGATTAATCGAACTCTTTTGACACCGGCCTGACTTCAGCAGAAAAGTCACAGGTAGTCTTATTTCTAGGATTACAGGGTAATTTGTTAAGAAAGAAAAAAACGTAAACTGTATGTGGTACAGTTATTAAATACAGAAGGAAAAAAAAAAGTAATGCTAAAACATTCTTATAATGTTTCTTGAGATTGGTTATCAAACTCCTAACAGTTCTTGAAGTTGTTATATCATATTCTTTATCAACAGTTAATAAAGGTCATTAAAAAAAAGCACTTAGTATGCCATTAGTCTGTTTTGATTTGACAACCAAAGGAAATGAATATATTCATACTTTAGGGAAGCCAATACCAGCCATGAGGACGAAGCTCAACCTAAAACAGACATGACATAAACCTTCAGCCTAGCGAAAGATAATTATTCAAATCCCAACCTAGCAAAAGATAATATTCCAACCTAAAAGTCATTACACCCAAAAACCTACCAGTTTGACTAACTTGATCTAAACCTGTTTGACATTTTTGTCTGAAAACCAATCAGCCAACCCATTTGATCCGTCTATCAGATGTGTTTACCAAATCAAACCCAGATTAGTATGTTAAAGCTAGGGATCGTGTTAACAGCCCGTGTATGTTATCAAATCGGGTTAGGTTGATGTTAATTCAATCTGTGAAATGAAATCCTGCCGGCCTGTTTGATAACTTGATGGCATCTTCCCATCAAGCCAATACGGAATTTCAACATAAATCATTCATCATATTGTTACTACTTACAGCCTTAGTATTATATTCTACTTGTAAAAATTATAACACATATAAAAATAAAAAAAGAAACAAAAAAATTAATACTAATATGCCCTAACAAATACGAGTATAAGTTAACTGGACAATAATATAACATATATATACTGTATACATAGCTTTATATGAATTTATAGATTAGATATGGTATTGAAAAACATACTTCAGTGAGAAGACGATTCTTGGGAAGAAGCTTAGCAACTTCTGGAGGTAGAACCACATGCCTGCCAATTTTTTATTTGCAAATTTTATGTATTTGTATTGCAAAAATATATATAACAATTCAGATTACCTATATTTAAAGTAGTTATTAGAAAAGATTACCTATATTCGAAGGTATCATCGAAGTATTTCTCGGAGTACTGGATCTGACCCATTTTATCGCTCGCTATGAAATTAGTGAAAATTGAGACCTGTGTGGATGAATTTAAACATATACAAAAGAATAAGAAGAATTGCAAATATAAGAAATCGATATACACATATAGCAATAAACATATGAAGAAGAGAAAAGGGGATATAAACAAATGAGAGAAGAAGAAAAGAAACCCTAATTTACCGTTTGAGTGAGGGGGAGAGAGCGTGGTGATTTTGGTGTGAAGAGGAAAGGGAATATAAAAAGAAGGGGGCCACGGATGTATATGAAAGAAAAGTTAAATATATAGGAATGTATACATATCTTTTTGAATAAATAAACCATAAATCTAAATGAACGGATCTTTTTCAAGATTTTGAATTTTGAAACATCCCGCCTAAATATATTGCACCATCAAACATCTATACGATTTAATAAAAAGAGTAAAGACTCCGTTTGATAACACAGAATGATTTAGTGCTGAATGATTCCAAACTCTGAATGATTTAAAAGTTTTGAATGAATTTGGTTCTAAATGATAAAAGTATGTTTGATATCACTTCTAATTGGGTAATCTGAATAACGGAAATGATCATTTTAACCTTTTTATCTTAAATGTCAAATTTTATAAAAAATATAATACGAGTATCTTTTTTGAACTAAACATAAACATAACATAAATACTATGATAATATTAAGTTTTTCAAAGACAAATCAAAATCTCAAAAACATTTCCCTGAGTAAAATAAAAGAGTCAAAAAATGAAGATAAAACTTTGTTTCAATTTCAAATGAACACACACACAAAGAGTCAAAGACGATTTCCTTTTACGTCGCCCGATCGGTTACAGATTCCTTCACAAATTATGATATCATTATGTTGCTCAAATAAAGAAAATGATAAAATACCCACTAATTGTTGCTGCTAACCCAACAAGCAAAGATATACGGAAGTGATATTTATATTTTTATAATATATTAGTATATTAGCACTAGATCTGGGAATTTTTGTTTTTAAGAGATTTTGTAAAAAAAATATATATTTGTTTTCAAATCAACGAATCAGTGACGATTTAATGGAGATGAAAAAAGAAAAGGTTATTAGCATAAGGGATTTGATGATGAAATTCTATATGGTTTAATCGAATTTGTGAAGAGGATAGGGAAAAAAAAGTGTGGATGGTGGAATGGAAGAGATAAGGGTAGTTGGGGAAAAGTGAGATACTGAATGGTTTAGAGAGCTTTTGTATGGGGAATAGTTCAACACCATTTTAATTCTCATTCAGCATCATTATTTGTTCAGATGGGTAAACCAAACGATATGATTGCTAACCGATTCAGCATTTAGTTAGGAATGATTCCATTCAGCTGAAATCAAACACACCCTAAATATAACTGTCATTGAGTTAATAGTCCAAGGTTTGACTCTGGAAGATCTGAATTCAAGTCTTGAAGAGACAAGGTTTACCCCTATTAATTGTTGTGCATTTTGGTGAATTAATAGGGGGTTTTTCCTCCTACTATATATTGACCATTGGGTGAAGAGACTCTCTACCGTAGATCAGGTTAAGACAACATAGTCTATAGCCCTGTTGTGATATTCGATTCGCACCTAATAAAAAAAATGAGTAAATTACGAATTTGCTCCCTGTCGTGGGTCAAAAATTATTGATTTCATTCCTTACCTTTCAATTCATAAATTATCGTTTTAGTCCAAATAAGTTTGTCGTGTCGATGGTTTTAATCCAAATCCTAAGCGGACGTAATTTGTCCATCACGTGACTATTTCTGTTATTTGCTTCGTTTCACTACCTTTTAACACCAATTTAAAAAGCTACCCCTTTTTAAATTTTTTGATTTAAAACTTAAAACAATATAAAGAACCAAACCTAAACCACTTGAACTGTTATACGTTAAAAATCTAGCAAATAATTGGATAAATATATCTACTTATTGACCATGACCAAATTAAAGTATATATTTTTATAACAGCAAAATTTGGGCTCAACAACATATTTATTCATATACCCAACTCTAATTTCAGAGGTGACCCATTATATCTCTATTCGTTGGAGCATTTTACTCACACCAGAATTTGAATCCAAGACCTTTTAGTCCCAGGGTCCACCATATTCCAAATTAATGTATATACTAGGAATATGGTATACATGGCAACCATTATGAGTTACCACATGCAAGTATTTGTTTTGGTTGGTTATTTGAACTTGTACCGGGTTATCAACATATGATATCAAAAGGGGGCTTATTTAAGCACACCCCTATCCAACATAGCATAGGTATAGGACCACAATGGGACAATAGTAAATAAAAATTGAGAATAAATGAAAACTGATAAGAAGATAAGAAATTGTTTGTATACTAACATAGACAATGACATGACAATAATGTTATGCACGCAAGAACCTAATCACATGTCTTTCAAACCCAGTCACAAAATTTAATATTCTTTTTAAATACAATACAAAATCTCATGCTCCATTTAGACCGAAATATCAAGAAACAGAGAATGACTCACAGTTGGTTCTTCACCCAACGACCCACCCGCAACATCAAAGTAATTATGATACAATCAGAGAAGGTTGCCAACTGAGTAGCTACAGACTGAAGACTTAACAATCCAACCTCACACATGTCGTCCATTTACCTAACCTCATTGACCTAATTATCTTTTCACCCATAATTTTGACACTTTAAGCAGCGTCATCTGCTCACATATTTGTGTATTTCTCCGACTATAAAGGCAAAGATATACTCCGTACTAAACAACATTTGTATAAAAATCCGGCCATGAAATCGAGTTAGAAGTGGTGGCGAGATATGGACGTGGTGGAGTGGTGGTGCGACGGCGATGGGAATATCCGATAGTGGTGTTGCGATGGGAAGACTGGTAGTGATGATGCGATGGTGGAGTGCTTTTACTTCTGCCTTCTTTTATGATGTTATGATTATAATTCTTATATATATATATATATATATATATGTGGGAAAAGTTAATATAAGGTTGTTCGGCATCTAAACTTAGGTGTGGAACCCCTCACATACAAATTTTTTAATATTTTTTAATCAATGAATAAATGCTTGGGCCCCAAGAATTTTATGGATTAAAAAAACAATATGTGGGTATTCCACACCTAAGCTTAGATACCTAACAACTTTATATTCTTATCCCCATATATATATATATATATGTCATGTATTTATATATATTAATTAGGTCATCCATGGTGGACTGTTGGAGTGAAACTGAGAATGTGGAGAAGGATTGGAGAGAAAGAGAGAGAAAAAAATGGGGAAAATTGTCTAAAAAAATGAAAATAAAAATGAAATTCATATACTAAGAAATATGAAAATACACAAATGGTCCATGTTTTATGGGGACCATATGTGCTGGGATATTATGCGTATCAAAACTTATAGTTTGTTTCTATAACTATACCTATGTATACTATCAACAACTTTCCTATATATTAATTATTACAATTTCTATCAATGTTAATTCTTTTTTACTCCCATGCCATCCAGCTGCAGTTTTATTAAAAACAATTCAACGAAATTCATCACTAACACAAGCCCATCTCTTTTTTAACTCTACATAGATTTCCCCTTCTTTAAATTTCAGTCTCATCAATCTATATCTAATAGTGTTCACAATATGCTCCTTTAATGTTTCCTTTGGTATTATGGCCCTGTTGAAAATTCTAGAATTCCTTTCCTTCCAAATGATGTACACACAAGCAGCAAAAATTATTCTTTAGACAACGCTCTTCACCGAATTGTTTTGCTTTTTGTTACAAAACCAGCTCTTGATTTCTTCCCACCTATTAGGACTACTTGTTTCATCCATCATCCCCTTCATCTCTTCCCAAATATACTCCCTTCATCTCTTCTCAAATATACTCTGTATACTTACATTTAAAAATTTGAAAAACAAGTGTTCCAATGAATCGGACTGAGTGTCACACAATGTACATGAATAGGCATTATTCGGGTACCACTTTATCAATCTATCTTGTATTAGTAAATAATCTCTCATAGCCAACCACATTATTAAAGCATGGCTCCGTACACATTGACCGAACCATACGGTCTTACTATATACATTTGGTCATTATATTCCAAATTTTTATAATACACCATTTTCGATCCAACTAAACATGAAGACACATTTTGACCATGTGTTGACGAAACGACCAAAAGCTTGGCAAAAAGGATACACTAGCACCCATGATGTCCCAATTTGTCAATTTGGTCGAATTACCTTCTTGCACTACCAGTTATCAAAAGTCTCACAACCTTCTTGCTGACAAGATGCAAGCTAACCAATCCAAACTAAACTAGTCTACCTTACATAATATTTGTTGCTATTTTTGCCACGTGATACTTGTACTCTGTTGTGACTAAAACGAACCAACAAAGTTGATATTATTTTCAGAAATCAAATCCGTAAGTCGGTAAAGAATTTCCGATGCTCCTAAATTCACGTCCCAATAATATTAGCCTATTCATACATAATGGTAAAGAGACCGTTCACAATAGTAGCGATTCAAAAACTTTAAGTTAACATTGATCTTTGAGATTATATGCACATTGTCATAACCAATAACTTCAAAACCGAAGGTAGATCTCCCAATCAAAATCGCCCAAGGGGCATCCCCAACATAATTTGGTTCATAATGAGCCAACCAACAAAAGAAATCACCTATCAATGATACCAGCTTGGGCACCACAAAAAGAGATTAGGTAGCACTATACTTCTTGCTCCATATGAAAATCTATAACTATATAATTCAAATTCTATGGCCAATCATACCAACACCAATCCCCACAAAACTTTGACCATCTATTACCAACCTAAATACTTGAAGGCTTTGGGACAGTCTTGTACAACATTGAGGTTCCTTGAAAAACCATCAGCTGATAATCCCTTCTGTACTGTGTCAACTGCATGATCAAGTATATATGTTAATATAGTTTCATTTTTTGGGGGGGTTTCTACAGCTTGAGCATGTGATAGTGTTTGACTATCCAAGTAGCATTATCAAAAAAAAAAAAGAAAGAAAAAAAAAGGAGGAAAATAGTGCACACCTCTACATCAGGCATCTTCTCAAACCCAAACTTCTTATTCCATATAGAACCAGCTTCATCAGCAGCTGGAAGAGCCAACGTTTTCACATTCAAAGAAGCTAGCAGTTCTTCAATGCAGTAAAACAGAGCTTGGAAATAACCCTACACAACATAGACATAGATAAGAACCAAGTAAACCCCATAAAGCACACAAAGACATAAAGAGGTGGAACTTTTGACCCATCTACTTGTGAATGGGGAACTTCAGGTAATGAATGCATTTGGGTGCATAAACCTCTTAAATAATTCCATTCACAAAATATAAGCATTATAACTTCTGTGATTATATTTAACAAGCTAATCATTTTATTAGGTTTGGTCAAAAAATTGCTTCAAGTCAACCACTCGAACCAACCTGACTTGAACAGAAAAATATCAGGTTTAAATAGTCACCCGAAATTACCACCCCAACACAACCAATTTGCCATCTCTACAGAATAATCATGTTTCATACTTACCAATCCTTGACATTCAGTACTTGTTGCTACTAAAGGCAATTCAGCTACTTCTTGGCCAAAGATACGAAAGATGCCAGCAGATACAACCGTTGAGCTACACATTTGAGCAAGAATCAGACCTGCAGTCACATATAACTAAATGTGTTGGATTAAGAATTAGTCTTACTTGACTGTCAATACAGCACAGTACATCCCTCCATAATCCTGTTGTTTTAGACTTCTCCTGAAGTGACATCAAATAAAATGTAAGTTGACAGAAAATCCATACAATACAACTCATTCAGACCATTTGGCAATAACTACATGATCAATTACCCGTAAACCATGTGAGGAATCAAATCAAGACGGCTTGTGGTTGAATCAGCAATTGGGTCAAACCGATCCTGAAGCAAGTCAGTGACAAAAAAACGCAAATCAAATATCATCAGAGATTAAAAAACTCCGATCATATGCAAATCCCAAATGGTAATCGCATATATAAAGGTGGCTAAACTTACAGGCCCAGTCATGGGCCAAACCAATCCTAAAGCAAATTAAGCCAGTCCCGGTTGAGTTGATGGGGAACAGTTTTTGCAAAACTTTTGATTATATTACCTATTAAGTATTACCAATCGGGTTTTTTTGGGTACAGCAACATAGAAGGTTATATGCATGCGAGATATATAATAAGAGTTTCGACTAGTTTGACCCGTTTGACTATTAGAACCATTTCCTTTATATCAAGTTTTACAAAACATATCCCTGGGGTTATAGTAAAAAGGTGAGTGTTTATTACCACTATGAGGTGGTAAGTTGTCAAAAAAAGGTTTCATTCACGCATAATCATCCAGCGGTTATGATATCCTTTCAGTGATTATAGAACTAAACTCATTTGTTTCTTGGATGTTACACTCTTAACAGTTAACAATAACCATAAAGCCTATGAATAGCAAAACCCCTTCACCATTTTAGCCATTACCATGTTAGCGATGTAATATAACACCAACCAACATTCGTAAGCAGTTAGGGTAGAATTTCCTGCCCCAGCACATGTGTTATGCACAAACAATAAACATCAAATGACAACTCACATGAAAAATAGAAACAGCTTTTGATAGCAACACTCTTGTATCCTCAGAAGCCATTTTACCACACAGAAGTCTCCATTTAATGTCAAGATCAGCAGTGGGTTCAAATCCTTGCTCCACCTGCTTCTTCTTTATGGCACCCATGAAGGTGTCTGGGAGCAATTTTTCTCCACCAGCCACCAGGTTTTCCAAGGTTTTACGGATATTATTGCAATCCGAACAACAAAACCATTCCCCTGTAGGCAATGCCTGTCATTAAATATATCGATAGTATTAAAACGTGCATGTGCTCAGATAGGATGTATGGGACATAAATGTAACAGATAATATGGCTTACCATAAGGTCATCCATTTCATACTCCTTCAGACAGCCTACATGGTACTCTTTCTCGCACTGAAACGATGAAACAAAAACCATGATAACCAAAGGCGCTCACAATCAGTGTATACCACAAACTAACAATCTATTTCGAAATGGAAAAGCACCTGATCACATATGATGACAGTTCTAGGACCAAATCCAGACTTGCTAAAATCATGTGCCCTACGAATGTGAAGAGCACATGAAACATGTAAACATCCAAACATTTCACCAATGATAAGTTGAAAGACACAAAGATTGCACGAAAAATGCTCAATGGAAATAACTTAACCAATGCAAACTCGATTCGTTCCACTTAACTCAGATATGTTTCTTTGCAAGGAAAAAAAGCAGACACACACCTGCATAAAACACATGCTGGAGCAGTGGTTTTGGATGGAACTCCCGACTTTCCAACCTCTATATTCTCAACAATGCGAATGCACCGCTTAGTTATTTCTTCAATGGGATCGATACCTTCGACCCTTCCAGCAGCAAGTGCATTTTCATTTCTTTCCACGAACTTCTCCTTTTGGAACAGATTTTGGCAGTATTGGCAATACCATGTACCCTGCGGCACAGCCTCAGAGATGCATTCTGCAGTTTAGCCATTATCAAACAATGAACTTAACCAAAAAAGCATTGCTTGAAATACATATGAGACATGATAGACCTAGCTACAGATACTAGAAAGTGGTTGTTCTTGGAAATAAAGGAAGAGAACAGCACAGTCCAGTTAAAGAATATATAATACAAAAGTTACACGCATACAATTTGGACATTTGGTTATTGGGACCTACATGTGCTGAATGTCGATATATTTATTATTATTACTGCAACCAATACATTCCAAATATACATAAACATGGAAACGACAATAAGACACAAAAACAGATATTCAATAATCATATTTCAGGCTAAATGCCTAAATCCATATTTGGCAACTTGAATGAAACGCGTGAACCATGAAGCAAACATCACTGAAGATTAATGTCACAGGGAAAACAGACGATAAACCAAGAAAATCTTACCAGGGTGGAAAGCTCTTGGGCAGTTATCACAACACAACAGGTTTCCTCCATCTGCACAGATGGAGCAGAGATCGTCATTATCATCTGCAGAGAACTTCCTGTGTTTGGAGAGTTTTAATGACAGCTCATGGAGAGACACGCCATTGGATGTGTAGATATGTAGATAACTGCCAAAAAATAAAGATGAAGTTTCATTTTTTCAACTTAAATGAAGAGCAAACAAATTGCAGAACCATGAAACTGATATATGTCAGAAAAAATATAGCAATCTTCTGATAATAATAAAACGGAAACTCACGGTTTGCGACGTGTAGCCCAACCAGCATGTGCCTCAAATGTTGAGGGGCTGACCTGATCATGAAAACGATATACTTAATACACTGATTCCCAAATCCCAACCATAAGATGTTTAATTTAAATTTGCGCACCAAGTACCTCATTTTTGCAGCAAAAACAAAATATTCCAGCACCCTTTTTATAACCCTCCAACATTTTCTGTCAACCACCAAACAATTGGATTACAAGCAAGTTATAATATATAATGAGGTGGTGTCTAGCATATGCAGTTAATATGAACTTGCAAAACACTAAGACGGAAACCAAGGTTATATCCCATTTATCAATATAAGTTATTACCTCCCCACGGGCAAAATAAGCTAGTGCAGTTCCGTCAGCTAGCACATCTTCCTCAAACACCAGCTTGTGCAACCGCAGATCTCTACAGATAGCAAGTAACAAGAATTTGATTACCCATCTCAACCTCCAAAAGAGAACCAAAATAGATAGTACTTTGTAAGTGACAGAAAAAGAGTACCTACTTTCTTGTTATCCTTCCTTGGCCCTTGCTTCGGCTAGAACTACTGGTGACTAGTCGGGTGCTAGAATTTGGAGCAGACACTGGAGATGCAGACCTGAATATAGCAAGAATATCATAATATAGAAATGAACTACAATCAAGAAGCAGAGTACTCCATTGTTTGCTACGAAAAAATTTAATTAAAGAACAAAAAACATTCAAAGAATCATTTCAGAAGTTGTGAGTTTATCCTCAATTCCCGAAGTTCAAACTAGGTTCAGAAATCAAATAAAACACAGTAAAACGATCCGATGCTAAACCACCAAATCAATGCTTGTGAGTGGCTTAAAAATACACTTTTGGTTATACCGTTGTTTTCCTAAATGTTTCAAAGTAGTGAGTAATCAGAGATCATAAGTTGTAAAAACTAGACAAGCCATCATTCAAATAAAGTTGACAACGGAAAAATTGTCCACTTCTAATGGCCTATAGATATATACCCTATGTCCCTATGTGTATAACACATGTAGTTCATATATGGCATATTGCTAAAATTCTGGCTTTTTGAGTGCATACCATAGGCCATTATAGTTGGCCACAAAAGTTGTTATTCTGCAAATACTTAAATCTTATAAGCATCCACTATAGGAGAATATACAGCCCCAGGAAACACTAAGCTTAGCAAAAGTATCGATTATTCAGGAAAAAATGTTCTCTAATATAGTAATATATCTCTATTCTCTAGCTACTAAACATCAACAATAGAATTTACGGAAACAGATACCTTTCCCTTTTATCATTAAATAACATAACACTCGGCTGGGACTGGAGCTGGGGACACGGCTGAGGTTGAGGCTGAGAGTCTTTCAATTCCACGCATGAATCACACAACAGCATTGACTTTCCATTGCCATCTTCAGGTATAGACCCTACCAATCATCAAAACATAAACAACCAGTTACGATCTAGTCCAATATACTAACATGCAAGGCAATACGCTATATCATAAGAGCATATTAAAATCCACCTTTACAATTTAAACAAAACGTAGGTCTCTCATTGGACGAACAACCTATTGCTTTTAAAATAGTTGCTTCCAATCCCTCCACTGGCGCCGTTTTACAGCTGTTAAGCACCTCCCTTAAAGTCTTGCCATTATCCATGTATATATACTCTGGTGGCCGCTTATTCGAACTTCCAGCATGCAACTCAAACTGATTAGCTGTCACAACCTTCATTCACCAATATCAATAATCAACACACAGAAAATCACACAAACACACATAAAATTCCAAATTAAACAAAACTCACTTCATTTCCACTGCATTTTTCACAATAACACAAAATTCCAACTCCTTTAATCACACCTGGCAAACCTTTTTCTACCTTTCCTTTCCCCTGTTCAAGAACAGAATATATTAATCCATACAAGGTGTATACACAAAATATCGCAATCTTATAACAAAAAATATGAATGTATAACTGTATATACATGTGTATATGTAATGTAAACAAGACAACCTCAAAATAAAAAAAAAGGTAGATTGATAGGAACCGTCTGATCTCATATGCCTTTTGGCACCCGCATAACCCCCGTATTAGGATAGCGTCAAGGTTAATAACCAAATACGAAAATATACAAGTAAACCAAAAGAATCCCTATTCAAGCTACCAAGGACAGATACAGGGCCTAACTGGTATTCCCATGACCGTTTCCTAGACGTTTTCACTGGCACATCCCGAAAAAAATACCTACAAGGCTCTAACCAAGTCTCTTCTGAGACATTCATAAGGCCTGGCTACTAAGCCACCTCAGAGAGTCAGAGTATGTGAAACAAGATAACTAACAAGTTTACCACAAAATATGAATGATATAGATGTGTGTATATATACATACACATATAGTGTATACAAAATAGCTAAAAAAATATAACAGAATATGTCAACGTATATCAAAAGAGTGTATGTATGTATATTACCTTGAGGCCTCGAATGTATGTTACATTTAATCCTTCAAGCAAACCAGTTTCTAGAAGCTCCTTCAATTTACTTGGAAACTTCTTCACCACAACTTTTTTAGACATTTTCATTTCCAATTTATTTTTATTATCATCATTCTCATAAATTACAGCCTCTGATTCTGGCTCTGGTTTTGGCTCTGATTTAACTTCAGCCGTTTTCAGATTAAGATCATCATTAACCACATCACTTTTAGATTCTTCTTCATCTGTATTATTGAAAACTGTTTTTTCAAACCCTAGATCGGCGGTTTTCGACTTTTTAATGATCGGAAATCGCTCCGGCGACATCTGAGCGCTCCGGCCACGTGTCCGGCCACATGTGTAGTTTTCTGAATGAGATTTCATTGCGAATGCGAATTCTCGTTTTAATCCTGGACGGATTGATGACAATAATAAGTATTCTGATTCATTATCACCACCACCACCTTCTGTATTGTTTTCCATTTCTATATGTAAATAAAACTATAAATTAATTAGAGATTTTTTCGGAATTTTTTTTTAAAAAATAACAGCTGGAAATTCGAACCCTAAGTTTTGATGAAATAATAATGAGCGATTTAATAGGAAGAATCAATGAACAAGTAAATGTTCATTTTTAGAATTGTGAATTTTATTTTTAATTTTATTTTGGGTTTTGATTGGTGGATTTTAATTTAGTGAAAGGGGTTTTGTATGTATAGGTGTGTATAGATGGAAAGTGGGATATTGAGGTGACTGGGGAGATATTCAGAAGGATGCATGCTTTTTCATTTGCCCAAAATAAACCCCCACCATCCGAAGCTTCTTTTTCTAATCCCCGTTGTTCTTTTTTCTCCCTATTCAGACAAGCAAAGCTTCTTTTTAAAAACAAAAAGAAAAACAAACAAATTTCATTCATAATAAACACAATTACAAAGGGAATTATACAAGATTATAAGAAGTGGACAAGCAAAACTTAGGTTCCACAGCTATGGATGACAAATAAACTCCCGATGGAAAAACTGAAACCTGATATTTTTGGGTTCGGATTTGGGTAGGCGATTCTAGGGCCGGGCATGGAGTGGTTGTAACACCTTAAATATTTTAAGGTAAAAGAAATTAACTTCTTTTCATAGTTTTGACATTAAATTAATTTCCTAATATTTTACTTTTGGATATGGGGTTAATTTAGTTGGAACTTTAACGGATAGCGGGTAAAATACCCACAAAACCTGATGTGGTCGTGGCAGCTCCAGGGAGTGCCAGCCCTCCCTCTTTTCTTTTGAGTCATTCTCCACTCACATTTCTCTTCTCTTCTCAAACCTCTTACTCATCACCACCAACTTAATCAAGAAAATTCATTCATGCATTTCTCATCATCTAGAAATTATCAAGAACAATAGCAATCATCATCTTTAACCTTCAATCAAGAAATTTTAAAAGCTAGAATTTTGAGTGGTGAAGGGTGGTGGCCGAAAATTGGAGAAGAAAAGGGGAAGGATTTGTAAATTTAAAACCCTAGGTAATTGTCTTCTATTGTTGAGGTAATGAATTTCCCCAAGTTAGCTATATCAATTCTCTTGAAATTAGGGTTCATGAATGAATCAATTTTTGGGGGTTTTTGCTAGAAATTGGATTATGGTTAGTTTTCCCTAATTCCTTAGTTAACCTAGTTGTCATTGAGTTATATGATGCATTTGATTATGAAATTTATAAGGTTATGTGATAATTTGAGTTTGAGAAAATATGAGTTTTGCTAGTTAATGAAATATGGATGAAAATGGTAGGTTGAACTACCTAATGCTAATCTTAAGGTTGGAAGTAACTTAATGACAAATGGGTTGGGTCTTGGGTTTAGAAAAGGCTAGTGATTGAGAAAGGCTAGGTTGAACTAGTCAAGTTGTGAATGTAAGCTTATGCAATTTACGATATGATTTTTAGGTTGAAGCTTGCTTGTGCTTGTTGTTTAGCGTTATTCTCTTTGTTGCGGAGGAGGTGAGTATATTTGCATACCCTTATGTTTACGTTGGGTCAATTACCATGAGATGTGAATGTTCCAAGCATGGTAATTGATTTCGCATGAAGCCCATGTGGGGCATTGTTTATGAGGCCTAAGAACCTCCGGGGCCTAAGAATCCCGATAGTTGATGTGATATGAGGCCTAAGAACCTTCGGGGCCTAAGAATCCCGATAGATATGATTATTATGATTGTTTAGCTTATATGGATCCATATATGTATTGTTTGTGTGCAAGGTGAATATGTAAATGTGACATGACGATGCCATAGATTACATGTGAAAGTCCTTGTACTATGCCCTCCTTCGTATTCGTAAATGTATGCAAGTATATTCACTAAGCCTTTGCTTATATTTTAGTTGTTTACACTCTTATAGGAAGTTCCGGAAGAAGGAACTAGTGTTGTTGATTTGAAGAAAGTTGAATTAGAGCTTGAAGTAACCTTTGGAAGTTGTTGAAGGTATTTAGGTCATCCTTGGATGGATACCTAGTTGTCCCTCTCCTTTGGCTCATGGTACATTTTGTTTTGGAGTCATGTTTCGGTAACATTTCTGTAAATGCTCAAGTTGTAAAGTTTTTGGAAGTTGGTATTGTCGCATTGGGCGATATTGTTGCCAAAACGGGTAAATGACCCGTTAGGGTTGATCTTGGATTTATGAAACAAACTATGTTGTAATTGTGTTTAAAATGTGTCTATGAAGTTGTTATAAACCTCTAGAATGTGTCTTTCAGCTGTTGGTTTGAAATTTGAAGGTTACAAGTTGTTCATGGTCGAAATGAGTTTTAGGGTTGCTGTCAGGTGGTCCACTGCGGCGCAGTGGATTTCCACGGAAACAACTTTGGTTATTCTCACTCTGGCGCAGTGGGAGATGTGTCGAACCCACTGCGGCGCAGTGGGGCATGTTCAAATTCTGGCCGAGGATTTCCACTGCAACGCAGTGGGGAGTCCTCATTCTTATGTTTTAGGTTTATCGAGTCTGGTTCTTTCAGTGGTTTTGATTTATTTATTTTTAACAGGTCCAGATCCGACATTCAAAAAAGCCCCGCATACCCGACCCGTATATTCGGGACCAGCCCCGTATATTCGGGACCCGCCCCGCACCCATATACCCAAGTTGTATATTTTATATTACATAGTAATGGAATGTTTACATATAAATCATATTATTTCTGTTCTTGAATCAAACATTCAACCATGATTTATCCAATTTTAAGAATTTTAGTATTTCCGTCATTTTTTCTAAAATAAATACATGTGAATATTAAAAATGAAGGCTCTTTAAATATAAGTATATGGTAGTGGACTCAATTTGAAGGTGATGTATAATATATATTCTCGAGCAGAATAGGTGACATATAAAGTGTATAATGTAATGAATAATCCTAACTTCAAAAAATCATAGGGAAACCCGTTATCCGGCGGTTAGTGAGCAAACAAGGACCCGTCAGGTCCGTGTCTGGGTTTAAGATGGGGTTTTTTAATCGGGTTCGAGTCCGGGATTAAAGGTACAACAATCAGTTAATCGGTTCGGATTTTTATTTACAATAACCGAAACCGGTTTTTTTTAAAATATAAAATAACCGGTTACGGTTAACCGGTACCGGTTAATAACCGGTTTGTACATGTAAAAACCATAACCTATCAAACCGATCTCGGTTAATAAAAACCGGTTAACCGATAGTGGTTAACCTATTTCGGTTTTTATTAACCGAAAAAGATTAGAGAAGTTGAAAACTAGAAATAAAGACTAAAGACCAACAGAAACACATTAAACATACACATAAACTTACAGATTCTCCATAAAGTTCGGTTATTGCATTATACAGAAACATAGCAGCAGTACAGAAACATAAAAGAAACAGAAATAGAGTAGTAGTCTAGTAGAAAAGGATCGATTTGGGATGTTGTGGCTTTGCTATATTCGATTCACCATAAAGTTTTTTTTGAGTTTTTTTTTTTTTTAAGGATTTTTATAAAGAATTCATGATTGAATGATTTGGGATGTTGTGGCTTTGATGTTTTCGATTTGGGTATAGCCGATGGATGGTGGCTAGTGTGAAACTTGAAGACCCTAAATCCTCAATTTCAATAAAAATAAGATATGTGATAAAGTTGTTATTTATTGGTGTTTATCGTTAAGAAATGGAAAAACAACAACTTAGTTTTTGGTTTGATGAGTCACTTCTTTCTTGCTTTATTAGAGGTTCCAAAGATACTAGAATATGATTTCTCAGATACATTCATAAAGTATTTTTGAAATCTATATGTATATTAAATAACCGGTTAATCGGTTATAATTATAAAAAATAACCGGTTATAAATCGGTTTTTGGTTTGGAAAGTGGGAATCGATTAATAACTGTCGGTTATTGATAACCTATAATCGGTTTGTACCTTACCGGTTCCTAACTGGTTTTGGTTATTGGTTAACTTTCGAATCGGTTAGGTTAACCAGTTATTTTTTGCACCTCTATCCGGGATTAGCTAAACCCGACCCATACCCGACACGTTGTCATCCCTATCCACAACAAAATGCTCAGTTTTTCAGGTCTGACAAATTCCCTCTGAAATTTGGTATTTTTTATTATATAATATCTTAGTTGACTTAAGTTTTTCTATGTCTTAACCTTATCAAAAATGATATTGAGACTCATAATATGAAAAACAAAATCAAAAATTACTTAACTTATATGTATCAGAGTTCAACCTTATTAAAAACAATATTGAGACTCATAAAGATGATGAAAAACAAAATAAAAAATCACTAAATCATTTGTATCATGTGAGTTTTATGTTAGGATAAATTTAGTTTTCTTTTTATTAATCTTTTTTTATTAAAGTTTTCATTATTTGGTTTCACTGGAAAAATTGTCCAATCCAATTAGATTTGAAATATTTGAGTTTGTTTTATTTGGATCTGTTCTTTATTTTGATCATAACCAAATAAAATTATTCGGTGTTGGAGTAGTTTTAGGTATATAACTTAAAGAATGAAACCCAACTGAAACTCGATAAGTCGATTTTTGATGAAACTTGATTATATCTAGTACAAAATTACACCTGATAAGTTTGATTCTTAATTACTGGGTATACAAAATGCAATTGTTGACATTAGGTTTTGGAGACCCACGTTCTACCGAACTGAACTAAGAATGCTTTATTGATTCAAATCAGATAGAACTTTTTTCGCTATTGAAGCCATACTTGAACTGTACGTCAGCTTATTAGCATCCCCTAGTATTATAAGCACAAAAACATAACTATATGTTTATAGCTTCTATAATTAGTTTAATTCTCATATTTTCTGTGTGATAAGGTGACAATGTTAATAGTGGCAACAGTTTGGTGGTGGCGGCGACAGCGGGTGGTGACAACAATGGGTGATGGTGTGGTTATTAATGTAAAAGTAATTAATGTAAAATGAGGGAGTGCAGTTATTTTAGGGGTTTGGAAATCTGTGTTTTAAATGATTTCATTAAGGGTATTATTCGTATATTAAGTGAAAATGTTTAATTTAATGAATAATAAAAATAAGGGTAAAATAGATACATCGGGTGACTTTTTGAGAAAAGGGGGAGGAGTAGCTGCTTTATAAAGAGGTATAAACACATGCCCGCACGAGTGGTGGTGTGGCGTCGACGACGGTGGCGGCAGGGCCAGATTTGATAGTGTTCAACATGCGCAAACGAACAAGGCTAGTTGTGTTTAGGGGTCCAAAAGTTCAATTATTTGTTTGTTAATATTAAATATTCATATTTATAATACCAACGATTACAATGTGATATTGTGTTTCTGTTAGAAGTTGTTATTCTATAAAAAGAGGAAATACGTAAATGATATCAATAACCTTTTGAATTTGCTTTGGTAATGCTTTAGAAGAACTTCTTCATATAAAATCCGGTTATTTTATCTGCATATGCTATTACTATGACGAGCTTAACAAATAAATGAAACAAAAAATCTTCTCCAATACCTTTCACTTAGTATAATTTTTTTAAACTAAAAATCCATATATTTAATGTAGTGCAGAGCCTCTAAAATCCATGGGATGGCCCTGGGTGGCGGTGGTGCCGGCGAGGGGTGGTGGTGGCGGCAATAACAACGGTGGTGGCAATGACGGTGTGATTATTAATGTAAAAGGAAAGTAGTGTAACTATTTTAAAGGTTGTGGAATGTATGTTGTTAAATTAATGAATAAAAGCGAGCAATAGTTTGAATATATCAAGTTATTTTTTGAAAAAATTTGGAAGGTGAAAATGCTTTATAATGTGACTAAGAAGTATAAATAAATTTGAATATTAATAATATAAATGTTTTATTTATTTTACGATAAAGAAATCGGCTATTTGGACTAAGAAGTATGACGTACTATCTGAAAAGAAAAAAATGAATTTATGTCTAAGAATGCTTGAGTGCTTGAGACTCTCAAAGGCTAACTTGAACATAAAAGGGATAAATGGTTTATGTAGCCATGCACAAAAGTCGGGTTTTGCCCCCACCCGGGCCGATCCGGGTTTGGTCAATGGAGCTTGAAACCGGAAACCAAAACTTTTTTCAAACTGTCGGGTTTTCCAAAAATTAAAGCCAGTTTTGGTCAAATCCTGATTTGATCGGGTTCAATTTCGGTTTTTCTGAATCATTTTTTAAAAAACCAGTTCTTGTGTGCATCTTTAGGTGTATGTCATATGATATGCTAAACTTGAAATACGATAAAATAAATTTTGGGCTTGGTTGAAAAAGCTAGCAAATTCCTCTAATGAGGCAACGTCAACCATGGCCAGTTGGCCACCAAAGATATGCCCGAAGCCAAGTTTTCTATATTTTGGGCAATTGGGCTAAGTGTATGACTAAATGAGGATCCCATTGTTAAAACAAACTACTATACTATAACTTTTGGTAACTCATAATTATAACATGTATAATTAACAAGTACTTATAACATACTTATCAGTTTTATTAACATAGTCATCCAAAGCTATCTATCCAACTTATATATGACAGCACATAATGGACGGTTTATTTTTTGTTACACCTCGCAACCATAGAAAATACAATAGACAACAAATGATCGATATCACGACACGAAATTTCTAACTAGACTCACCTTTTAAAAAAAATAAATATAGTCGTAGAATAGTATCGTAATCATATAGAACTTAAGACAAAAGGAACATGTAATCACTAACTAACCACAAGTCTACCACATAACACGATGAAATCTAAGCTGTAATCAAATTGAGAATCGAAAAGAAATGTTGAAATAAGATTTATGTTGCTTCTTGTAGACAAATTCAAATTAAGAAAAGGGGTTTTCTTGCAAATCTTCAAGATCAAGAGAGGATCTATAAAAGTTGCCGATTCCAAACATGAATGAATAAAAGGATCACTTGAAAGATCTAACTATTCCTTCTTTCTCCATCTTCAAGTTAAGCATCATTCACAGCTAGCCCTTTTTTAACACAAGCAATAAGCCACAAACAATGATAATATAAAAGAAATGCATATTTAAATATGTGATTGTATAAAATTAAATGAGTTATGGTATTAACTATCAAGATAAGTTACTTGCTTATGATATTACATTCTTTAGAAAACCAGGAAACATATTAGAATGTCAATTGAAATTCAGTGTAGCTTAAATATATTTTTTTTGTAACATCAGTGTATGTATGACTTGCTTTAGGGCAACTGAAAATTGAGATAATCACACACATATGTCCAATTTAAGGTGTTTTGGAACATATATATACTTAACTTAATTACCAAAGAACATTAGTAACACTGGATTAAGTTTGTATAGATATACATGTATCATGTGAATATATATTATAGTTATTCATAACATGATAAAAGCAAAGGGAAGGGGATCTATTGATGGAAAGAAAAAGAAAGAAAGACTTGGTTGCAAGACATTCTCTTGACACACAATTCCCACCTTTTAGCATTCTATATAAAGCCAAGACTAACTTCAACAATTAAGTTGTCAAATTCACCCAAAATTATGGCCATCACTAAAACCGAAAACCAAAATCCGATAGTGCCAGGACATTCCAGGTTAGTAAGACTCATAGCAATAGTCTTGCTTGCACTAATAGTCCTAGTTGGTCTAACAGTTCTCATTATTTGGTTAACCATCAAACCGAAAAAGCTAGTCTACTACATTGATGATGCCTCTATCAACAACTACAATTTAACCCATCACAACCACCTAAATGCGACCTACAGCTTTATCCTTCGTGCACACAATCCTAACAAAAAAGTATCCGTTTACTACGATAAAGTTGATTTATCAGTTTTATATGACGATGAGGCGGTTAGCAGAGGGACTATTGATCCATTTTACCAGCCCAAAAGAAACACAACCATTTTTAAGTTGAATAATCTTGCATCATGTGATGTGGCATTGCCTGAACAAACTGCACGAGACATCAAGGCGGAGAGGTCGTCGGGTCGAATTGAGATGATTGTGAAGCTGAGAGCTAGAATAAGGTTCAAGGTGGGAGTGTGGAAATCAAGACATTACCGCTTGAAAGTAACATGTGAACCTGTTTTGGTTCATTTCTCGACTTCCTCAAAAGGCTTTCAATCGACCAAGTGTGATGTTGATATTTGATTGCTGGGTTGAATCGTACGAGCATTTGTTACATTTTTTTTCATATTCTTTTTTCCCTTTTTCTTTTCATTTTGTTGATGTTGTTTACTAGTATAAAAATTTGTAAGTGTGATTTATTTATTTGTATGCTTATTTACTTGTATGTTTTCTTATATTATTGAATGAATGCTTATATGCTTTACAATTTTGATGATTTATACTGCACAGTCTTACAGTACTTAACCGTGCACACAGCCACATACATATGCAACGTGGTGTTAGTTTTGAGTTATTTTTATTAGACCGTATATGTATTAGTTTAGATTTCGAGGTAGTCGAATGTAATAATTTGAAGATAGTTAATTGTAATTTGTAATTCTATAAATTGAGATGAATGAGAAGGGAAAACCCCAAGGGATTCATTATCTTACAATTTTACTTGATGAATAAATGTTTTAATGCAATTAGTAGTGGGCTTAATTAAACTTAATGTATAAAAAATGATTTAACCCAAAAAGACATGGATATGCAACGTTATCCGGCTATTATCTATTATGCTTTCAGAGCATATATTTTATTTATTTTACAAATATTCATCATATTTAACAAACTACAAGCTATATTTATTTGGATGTTAAAGTTTAAACAGTCGTTTTAAAATTTTATCGATACGGCCCTTAATGTACAAATAAGGGCCCTTTGGCAGTTGGGCTGATTACAACATATGGCTCGATAGGCCTTGTATAATCAATCTATCCCGGACTATCTCTATCTCTAGGTATAAATAAAGTGGTAAGTGGTTAGTTAAAATAACACAACCAAAAAGGACGACTTTGTTCAATAGACCAATAACCAATTAGACGAACAACAAATAGCTTGCCCTAGTAAGTTGATTTATTAAACAGTAGTACAGTACTCTTCAAATTCTAGTAAACATTGCTATATATCTTCTCTTAAAATTTTGATATGAGTATAATGACAAAAATTAGTATGTGAGGGATTCGATATGTTGGGAACATATTTTAATTACTTGTATACGGTTCCCCGGTTAGAGACTTATAATAATCAAAGTATATTACAATACAATAGATATAAAAACGTAAAGAAAAAGAGAAAGTTAACCGATCCAGATGGTTTAAACAAACAAAAGAAGCTAGTTAAAAGAATACATAATTTAATGCAAAAAAAAACACGTTGTTTGTCTTTAGCACGGTTTCCTCAAAACATATTTTTAATATGATCCAATGGACAATGTTTAGAGCGATAGTACTATCATATACTTGTGCCGATTACCCTTATAAAAAGATCGCCAAAATATTTTGGCGTGTTGTACGTTGTTGGTGAAAGTTAGTATGTTTTCCATGCACTAATACTGAAGTTAACGGCACAAAATATTGATACATGTTACTAACACAAACAGTGTTACGCTCAAAGCCTCAAAGTGTCCATCTGTATGTCCAAATTCCAAAATATCAATGGGAACATTGATTGATTGCAGATTGTTGGCTATCAGCCAACTTGTGTTCTTTCTCTTCTCCCCTAGCTAGTTAATTAAACATACAATGTGAATAGTTGGTCAAGACGAATTTGTTGGATCAATTTATAATCTAGTAGATCCCCAACATAGATTTTCTCCCCCCACCCCCCGCCATAGATACACTTGTACATAATTATAATAATAGCCATTATATACGGTTTTAGAATCCTTATACTAAATACAGTGTATGAACTTTTGTAAACATTGAACTTTTTTTGTGGGTCAAAAGTGTTTTGCAAGAAAGTATTTATATGATAAATTAATATATGTCCAATGGTAGGTTACCATCATGACTTCAAAACTATGTACTTTATTATGAGTTAGCTATTCAAAATGGAAGGGGATTAGCATTTCTATAAAGAATACAACCATTATACATTTTGAGCCGAACACGGTCCACATACCAATTAATATCATTAGCCCCCTAAGTATTATTATGCAACAACTACTTTCTGTTTATTTTATAGAAAGAAAAGATGTAATAATGCAAATCGCTTTAAGTTCCAACACAAACACTAACACAGTAACACTAGATGCATCGTATTCCATTCTGTTTAAGCCATTACACTAAAAAAATTGATACTTCTCAATACCAATGCCATTTAAATCTCATGTGCTTCAAATACTCGAATACTAATTCAATAGATTTATTTTTTGAAAGGTGAATTTCGTTTGAAACTCATGTGTCCGATACGTCAGAGAAAGGTCTAGCATACGTTGTCTTAACCGGGTCCGCGCACTACAACAAATATATTATATCTTAACACTCATTTCTTCGCACTTTTTAAAAATGTTTAAAAAATTGTTAATTTGTTCACACTTGTAAATGTGTAGAAAAAAACTCACATTTAAAAGTGTAAATAAAGTTGAAGGATCAAAATTTTTTCACAATTAAATATGTAGAAACAAAAAGTTCACATTTTCAAGTATGTAAAAATATATAATTGTTCACACTTAAAAGTGTGGAAGTAACATGTGACACCAAATTTCCTCACACAAGAGGAAGTGCGAAGAATTTGAGTGTGACAAATTAGCCCTCACACTTTTAAGTGTGAATATTTTGTTTATCATTTATACTTGTAAAAAAAATATGTCTTTATTAATTTTTTCACACTTCTAAGTGTGAATTTTTTTATACAATTTTAAATGTGAACAAATTAACATATTTTTTCGCACTTTTTAGAAATGCGAGGAAATAATTGTGAGCAATTGACATTTTTGTTGTAGTGGCGCTATAGAGCTTCCTCGAAGTAGAAAGGTTGATTTCAAATACACAATGGGAGGAAAACCCCTTACTAATCCGCTCGAAAATACGATCATTAATAGGGTAACCCTACCCAAAAACTATCATAAAATGACTACCTATAACATTGTTTTTAGGATTAAAATCATTTCAAGTTGATGATCAGTTTGATCTATCAAGTTGAGGGGATTGTGAAAGGGCAGGAAAAAAAATATTTTATAATAGAAAAGTTTGCTAACAAATTATAAATAAAATTTTATAAAGGGATGTATTACGAATGAATGTTTTATTCCTCTTTCAAAACATTGAGTGTGATATATCAAGTTTGAACTTGAGATGATCATGACTTTTTTTTTTTATATATTTTTTCATGGGGAAAAATCACTCATTTAGACTCGATAATTCATATTTTTACCAATTTAGTAACTCATACTCGTATTTAACTTTGCTAAATAGGATTAAACCTTTCACCATTTTACCACTTTAGTCACCTATCTTTCACCCTTTAGACCACTTTAATGACTCATCTTTCACTTTTTTTACCACTTTAACTAGTCGCCTACCTTAATCACTCACCTTTAATTTTTGATAATAGTAATATTAAAAAAAAAATCTATTACTGTGATCAAGAAGGTTAAAGTTAAAAATCAAAATATGTTAAAATAAAATATAAGTACTGATCTTATCTTAAAAAGGGTATACAAGGTATTATAATGGGTAAATATTAGCGCTTTCATTCTAACAAAAATAAAAAGTGGATACGTATGTGACTAATTAAAATGTAAAATAATGATATGTTACATCTCATTTTAAAATAAAAAAATGATGGATGATTAAAGTGGTGAAAAAATAAAAAGTTGTATTCTAATATTTCAATTGAACTTATAAAAGGTGAATAACTAAAATGGTAAAAAGTAATATGTTGGATCTAAAACAATGACTTTTCTCGTTTTTATGCATCAGGTTATATGTTGGTCATCCTTATATATTTGCTCCTAGTATGGTGAAGTGTGGTGACGATTTTCTAGATGTAAACAAATTGAATGAGTCACATTTTAATATTTTATGTTCATTTGTTAAGTTAACTAAAAAACAAATAAACAAACAATCTAGAAGGTTTTTTTTGTAACTATTTATCAAGAAATGTAGTTTGTTCACTTTCTTTTAATTTATATTTGTGTACTTCTTTTTAACGCTAGAGTAATTACAAGTTGTCAATTGTCAAATTAAACATGATAAGGAGGATTCTAATTTCTTTTTATCGTACTAATTTTTTTAACAAGAAAAGGCAAACAAAATAGAATGAGTCATTGACGAATGACAACTATCATCACATGTAGATGGCACATGCACTTAGAACTTGGAATAAAAATATTCAACATGGTAATGCTTTGCTTAATTGACATACGTCGACCATCCATCGAGCCAATAAAAAGGGACATAATTACATTCATACCCCGACAATATTCAGTACACAAACATTCCAACAACCCCGCCCCAGCCAATAAGTCATTTCAACATACTTAGCAAGAAATCCAATTCACAGTTTGTAGCAACGGTCTGACTGTCTCCCTCTTACAAATTACAATTATTTTATTATTCAATATAAAAAAATATATACATTTAAGAAAAGGCCAAGAAAATAATTAATCCTTCTAAGCAAATAATCTAAAAATCCTCCTAATCATTAGATAATTATGCCACATGAAAAAATCAAAGGGAAATGAAGAAAAAAAATTAGTGGATTATACATATCAAATATCTATGGTATTAAAAGGATTTTTATGCTATTTTTTTAGAAAAATCAATCATTTTCCTTAAGAAAAACATAGAAGTGATCATTAAACGATCTTTTATCCGATCGATCAAAGGTCCAGTACTCCAGTGTCCACATATATTTAGCCACTAGGAAAGAAAGCATGTGCAAAAGCAACACGTCATCAAAATGCATATAAATTCATATTAAAAATAAACATTGTTAAACAAGAACACATTTCAAATGTGCGTAGGTATATGCGGTTTTCAAATTGATAAATGCTAAACATACAAATAAAGATTTGTTAATAAAGTTTACAACCTACTTACATAGTTGTTAAACTCAAATCACAAGTCGATTCTTACTATTCGTAAATTATATTTATTGTTACATTATTTTTATGTGTTATTTATGTATCTTTGATTATTTTTATTTTGAAAATGTAGATAAACTATAAATTTATGACTCGAAACTATCGAATATGTATATTTTGATAAATATATTAAGATAATAAATTTATATTTTGTTTATAAGGACGCCACGTATATAACTATACTATATTACTTTATATTTGAAAATGTCATGACTATTAAGAGTTGAATCACGTTTCAATTTATGAGTTAAAAAATCATGTTTTCGAGTCGAACCAAAATTTACGTCTATGTCACATCCATAAAAAAAAAAGTTTGCAATTCACATTAACATTTTAATTAATTTTGATGTAATTTCACCTAAACATGCGTGTCAAATCAATAAAAACTAAAGGGTCACATAGGAAATGTTGGTTTGAGAGGTAAGCCGTAAGAGTGTTAGACATCTATATATAAAATACACACGTACTAAATACTAGAAATTAATAATGAATTTCATATTGCTCGTATCATCAAATTCATACTTGGTGGAGATTTGAGAAAAATCAGAAAATCACACACAAGTGTACGATATTTGTACACGCTATTTGTTGTATGCCATTTCTTGATGGATCCTTTTTGGATTTTTGTTTTGTTTGTATTGCAGTTATGGTGTATATAGGTGGATGTATAAGTTTATTTTTCATATTTATTGCTACTTATGATTTGTCTAATATAATAAGATGTTTTTTTACGTGTCTTTTTCATTAAGGTTCATCCCTCTGATCTATTGTATATGAGTATTGATATTAGTAACCTCACTTTTGATTAATGTACCATAATGTATATGTATTATAGATGACTGTACAAGTAAGTAATGCATGATTGTGATACATTAATTGATAGTGGTGGTACAAATATCACTCCCCGTTGTATATGGTATACGGTATAACACCATCTAACATCTTACATTTCTTGATTTCTTCTATTATTTGATACTTCATAATGTGAAAAATTTATCTGATATTTTCCATGGATTCATCACTTATGATTAGACAAAGGTATAGATACAGCAAATGAAACCCGTAAAATTAACTTGTTATGGACTTTTGTTCGTGTTATATTATAGATAAGTCTATTAAAATTTTAAAATTTGTTTTCAGCCGAAATTATTAAAGTTCGCATTATGGTAATTATACGTATCGAGATATTATAGCACTATCATTATTTATTTTAGTAATTTTTATTATCATTGTCAATAAACATGCTTTGATTTTAAAAGGTGGCATTCCATATAACAAAATTTTATTTTTGTATGTATGTTTGACTTTACGCATATTTCTTACAATGTCAATTACTAATTACCAATTTTACTTATGGTCAACGAATTGTAGTTACATTATTTATTTTAGTAATTTTTATTATCATTGTCAATAAACATGCTTTGATTTTAAAAGGTGGCATTCCATATAACAAAATTTTATTTTTGTATGTATGTCTGACTTTACGCATATCTCTTACAATGTCAATTACTAATTACCAATTTTACTTATGGTCAACGAATTGTAGTTACATGTATTGATGTGTCATATCTACCTTATTGTAGAAAATTATTAGAGCTAAAAAAGAAAGGATAAAAAGAAGGGAAAAAAAAAAAAAGAAGTAGTAAATATGTTGGATGTTTACCCACCCCCTTCCCCTACTGGCCTAAAAGAGTTCATGAGTCATCTACCCATCTTACCGTTGAATTCAAGAATCCATAAATCGCGTAGTGAAGTAAGTGAAAAGGCAAGTCCACGTTCCACGCCAAATTAAAATAAAAATGTAAAGTTGAAAACTAAAAAACATAAATAAAAAAGGGTATGAAAATTCCTAGAAGGACAGAATAGTCCATTGCCATATTTACCCGTCATCAATAGCTCCTGCCATAATTTTATGCACCTCTCTCTCTATCTCTCTCCCAACCGATTAACGTGTTTCCCTCTTCCCACATTTACTCTTTTTTTCTCTTTCTCTTTCTTTCCATCTTTCTTACACACACATGTACATACACATTCTGTATCTAATGTTTGATGCGACTATTTAGACTTTGACTATTCCAAGACTTTCTTTCCATCAATTTCGGTGAAGAATTTTCTTACATAGATAGATACATATAGTCATATTGAAGAACTTCCTTCTCACAGGTTTGTTTGACCTTCCTTTAAATCCGTTCTTAATCTCTTCCGGTTAGTATATACATACACTGCCATGTATATATACATATGTTTTATTTGATTTTATATTCTCTTGTGGTTGTACACACACATATCTATATATCTATATATTTGTATCATAAGTAGAAATATAAGTTGAGATTTCATCTTCTGTTTGTTTATATTTGTATAGATATTACTGTATACATAGTTTGTTAATTGATTTGTTGTTTGGATTATGAATGTGATATCCATGGAAATACTTACCTGAATTTTGTAGTTATAGGTGGATTTTTATTGTTATCATCTCGATATATATATATGTGTGTGTGTGTGTGTGTGTGATTATGTTATTGATATAAATCTGATGAAGTTATAACTTATAAGTTTATGATGTTGTTTTTATGAAAATATGAAATTGTAGATTTGTTATTGATGTAGATTCGTTAATTAGAGGGAAAATGTACAAATGATTAGGGTTAAAGTTTGTGATTAAAAATTAACAGTTGCTGTACCAAAATTAATACAAGTTATGACTATTTAAATATCACATTTTTGGTGCGGTTTTAAAACTAATCTAAATTGTACTACGTATATGTTTTAATGTGTTTTAATGGGGTAGTTAAGTTGTTTTATGAACTTTGAATATATTTTAATGATTTGTAATAAACTGCCGTATTTACTTTTTGAATTTTGAATTGGACTCAGGATATGGGATGACCGCAGTTATTAGTGTAGCACAGTAGAGCTTAAAGGTAGAAAAATGGCTCTTGCTGGGATTAATAATGTTTCGGTTCTTGAAGCTCCTTATCTTGGGGAAAATTATTCTTCTGTATCACTAACCCGGACATCTATTATCCGGAAAATGTGGCGGGATCTCGAAAGTGAAAACAGAACCAGGGAGACTCAAAGACAACAAACTGGTGGGATGGCAGATGGTAATACAGGAAGTCAATGCTCATGTTCGTCAGAAGGTGCTGAAAGTGAAGATGTGTCAGTAACTACCAGTGAAGCCGAAAATGAGCGTCCCAGGGACCAGAACCAGATGGAAATTCAGAGTGGACAAGAGAATAATGTGAACTTGTGCATACAGCGTTCTGCAATTGGTGTAGCTGACAAAGAGCGTGTGAGGCAAGTTTTTCGTGAGTGGGCAAGTAAAAATGGTAGTGGGACTGCGGCATGGAATGTTTCACATAAGACCAACATTTCTAGGGATCAATCGCCTTGTGAAACTGAATGCAAGAAGGTGAGGGCAGTTAGGCAATGGATAGAGTCAAACCCTCAGCAAGAAACTGGCCGCCCTGTCATTGATGAACAAGCTCCAGAAACTGGTTGTCAGGTCGAACAAGTATGTGGTGGATCAGGTGTCGATCATACTCGGGGTGGTGTACGAAGGCCCGTCCGAGGCAGACAGGCATTTCTTGACTTACTAGCCAGGTTTGAGACGGAAAGGGCAAAAGAAATGCAGATTTTGTTGGAAAGTCAGTTGGTATCAAAATTTTCTCATCGGAACCGTATACAGGTTTGCACATTCTTTTTTTATTTACTCTTAATGTGTTTGTTCATATATCATATGTTGCACTCGAGAACACAGAGCCTTAAGGATAGATTGGTTTAATAATATTTGCCTGAATTTGTGATGTCTAGATAGATTTATATTTTTAGTTTTTTAGACATTTAGAGGTTCATGATTAAGGTGTTGAAGTTGGATGCAAATAATTGGAACACTATCTATGATATTTTCATGACAGTTTGGCGATCCATAAGTGCACAGGGAGGGTACTACTTATCTGAATAGATTCTTTTCGAAGGGGCTGAATTTGGATATAGATTGCTTTGTTTGAATATTAAACATTTGTATGTAGAGTTGTTATGCTTTCCTATGATTTTGAGGTATTTTCTTTGTTCTAGGCATTGTTTAGAGGTAGGTTTCTGCGGAACCAAAGCTTTGTACAAGATGAAAAGCCAAGTTCTACTGCAACAAAAGAGTTGGGGCTATTGAGGCAAAGTAACACTGTATCTGATCTAAGGTATGTTCTGTTTTCATTACCTTTTCAACATCTGCTGAAATGCAGGAAAGCATACCCTTAATGATGCACTCAATTAGAACTTTTTCTAGTTATGCTTTCCATTGAAGTTCCATCCATATAGAGTAATTAGATACCATAACCCTTTGTGTTCATAATGTATTATTTAAAAAAGAAAACCAATGCTGGTCAGTTGCCACTGAGGACCATGAGTCTGTAAATTTGAATAGGCATACAGATATCATTTTCAAGTATTTGTTACACATTTACACTAGAATTCAGTATGGGGTTCTTTTGAATTATAGTACTCTCCTGAGATTTCAAAGTGGGGTGTTGGGTTTGACGTGTACCGCATGTGGCTCTGTGGCCATGAGGGTTTGCAAATGTGAAATTATATCTACTGAAACCATGTTGTATCTGTGGGGAACCAACTCAAAACCAATGTGTCATGGACTGTGAAGTAACCTAGTATCATATGGTACTGATAACATAGCTACATAGTTCTAGAATGGGAGCATTATTTTCAATAAAAATATACCTAACATTACTGCAGTGTTGAGGATCATGATTCTTTATCTAAATTACTATGTACTGAAGCTTTCTGGAAGTATACAATGATGGTCTCTGGTATGTTTAGAATACATTTACAAATTCCCCCAGTGAACATTTTGAGATTTTTTTCAAGAGGTCTAAGGTTTGAATCCTACTAAGTATAATTTTGGGGGGTTGCCAGTGTCATATACGAACTTATTTCAAATTGTCGTCCTTGTTTTTCATAATACTGTGATAGCTTTTCTGTTTTGAGTTTTTATTTTTGAAAGGTGCGGATCGAATATCACAACGTAGGGTCTAGACTATGTTGTCCTATGGGAGTCCACGCTAGAGAGCCCCCTCGCCCAATACCTAATATGAGCCCCCCCCCCCCCCCCCCCCCCAATAGTCCGCCAAAGGCACGACAACATATTGCCTTCTAGGACTTGAACCTGGGTCTCCCCAACTCCAAGCCCTCATGGAGGGACTTCCTTACCATTGGGCTATTAACCCAATGGTGCTTTTCTGTTTGAGTTATAACTTGATTTTTCATTTTACGCAAAAGTGTTGTATTCTTCTTGGTTGCTGAAGCATTGGATAATCTCAAGACAGACATACGTTTGCATCTACATATTCTACATTATAGTCTATTCATTTCACTCTTCTTACTCGACTGATAATATACGACTGTTGGATCATTTGAATCAGGAAAGGGTTTCTGTCTGGATCAGATGACGATGAACAAACTCTTGATGGGCCTCAGTCTGATACCTCATCTGACATTGACATTAAAGATCATCGAGAAAACTTTCAGCAGTTACTAGGTGATATTGGTAGTGGATTTCAGACCACTAGTACCGAAAGTAACGCTAAAACACGTCGAAGTCCCGGTGTATTTTATGCTTCTATACAAAAAAGTCATGAACGAGTTTTGGTAAACGAGGTACGGCAACAATCACCAACCCAGGATTTTGAAAACAGGGATCCGGGTCAAGACCAGGACAGCTATTTGGAAATTAATCATGGTGATCATCCAGTCGAGACGTCTCAACGAGCTTTGAAGCTTGAAAACCCAACGCAAGCTCAGTTTCAGCCTAAACGATGTAGAAGTCCCAGAGAATATGAGATTCTTGTAGAAGAAAGGCATGAAAGAGGTTTGGAAAATGGGTTAGAGAAACAATCACCACCAACAGAGATTATTGAAAACAAGGACCAGGACCGGGATCAGAATGGTTTAGTGGAATGTAACCATAGGGCTCCTCATATCGAACCTTCTGAACAAATCTTGGAGCTTGAAAGCGCAGCACAATGGCAGTATCAGCTCACTGCGGAGGAACTACAAGTTGATGAGGCATTTGACCATTTGAATAATTCAGAAACCAGTAGAGGGATTTTGGCCTGTCAAGATGTTCCTGTTGAAACAGAGAGACATGAACAAATTATAAAAGAAAATGATAGTGAATGGGACGATTTGACCAATACCAAGGTAAACAAGGGTTCGTCTGCAAAGTTAACAGAAAATGAAGTTGAATCTGTTGAAGAAAGGCATGGAGTTTTGGAAAACGAGGTACAACCACCACCACCACCACCACCTGTTGAAGTTACTGAAAACAGGGACCAGGACCAGGATGGCTCAGTGGAAAGAAGCCATGGTGCTTATTATATCGAACCATCTCAACGAACTTTGGCGATTGAAATCCCAGCACGTGGTCAGTATCTGTTAAGCATGCAGGAACTAGAAGTTAACGAGTCACTTGACCATCGTTCATTAACCAGTTCAGAAACCTCATCTTTGCGAGAAGGTTCTGTAGAAACAGAAGTGTGGCAGGAGCCAACTATAGAAGAAAATGGTAGTGAATGGGATCAGTTGACAAATACTGAGATATTTGAGAGTTCGGATGCAAATTCAGTTAGAAATGAAGATGAATGGTACCAAGAAGCAGCAGGTAATGATTTTCAAGAATCACTTGAGAATTGGTGTGGTGTAGGAACTTCTTATCAGGAATCTCCTTTGGTGGTTACAACAAGCGTATTCTATACCTCTGGTGATGATAACGGAAACAGGCCAGAGCTTCGAGAACTTATGAACAGGTTCATATTTATTATCTAATCACTAAAATCTAATCACTTCATTTCTTAATTAAATACTTTAAACTGAGACAAATGTTGATCATATAGGAGAAGGGTATCTAATCTTCTTCAAAGTGATTTCCGTGTGAGATTGGATCAAGTGGTACAATCCTATGCGGAACGCCGAGATCAGGCCTTAGAATCTAATGATGACTGGATGCTTGATCAGGAGCAGCAACATCTTGATCAGCAGAGTGTAGATGAAAATGAGGATGTTACCGAGACAGTTGAATTATCAGAAGTTGCTTACCCTGACATTCATCAGCATTCTGGAGTTGTGAGTTTTTCTCCTCCTAAGTGTTGCACAAATTGCCTTTACATTTTTATATGGATTCAAAGTTTTAAACCAATCATGCTGTTTGACATTGACCAGGAATGGGATATCATCAATGGGCTACGTTTTGATATGGCTAAGCTTCAAGAACGTATGAATAGTATGCAGAGTACTCTGGAGACGTGCATCAGCATGCAACTTGAGTTGCAACGATCAATGCAACAAGAGGTTTCATCAGCTTTAAGTCGTTTGTCCACTTCTGGTCCGTCTCATTCCATCAAATTTCTAGTCATTCTATGTTTCATATTTCTTCTTATCTTACGCGAACTTTTCTGACCATCGAGTTAATTCAGGCGAGAGTAGTTTACAAACTTGCTCCCTTTGTTGTGACAACAATATTAAAGATGACTCTTCACCCGATAGGTAAAATGAGGAAGGGAAATTTGTAGCTCAAAATTGTTTTGGCGAACTCTAAATGTTTCTACTTTTGATATGTTTACTTTAGGTCTGGACATGTGTACGTATGCTCAAACTGTGCTGAGAAAGTAAACTGGTCAAAGTTAAAAGAAAGTGTTAGGCACCCGTAAGCTGAGGTGAACACATACAGTTATTATACAAATTTAACACCATAAAATGGAAACTTAGCACCTGGAATAACGAGGCAGAGAATTTCCGATGAGGTAAATGTACTGATATCTCTTGCACTTTTGCTTTTCTGGCAATGATAGATGCGCCTAAATATGTGTCTAAAAACATGCATAATCTAATCAATCTTTTGCGCCTGACCGGTGATTTCTCTTCTCTGTTTGTCCTTGATATTTTGTCGTTAGTCTTCTTTTCCTTAATAGGGAATGTAAAATACATGTTTTAGGCATATCAATCATTTTTCCTGTTATATAGGCGTTCCATTGACTACTTCTCTTGTCAATTGAATTGGGTGTTACAACAAGCGAACAGCAGTCCTAAACATTATGTGGTGATAAATTGCAGATGCCCATGCTTGGCCATATTGTGTTGTTGAATGACACACCGCTTAGTTTTGAGATAATGTCATGATGATACGTCACCAAGATAATGTTGCCAAGTCTTGAAGCTTCTATTACAGTCCCTATTAGTCAAACGTTCATGATATTCTTTAAACATTGACTTGTAATTCATACATCAATAGCTCTTTTACTACATGAAATATGATACCCAGCTCTAGTTGCAACATGGTATCATGTGTTTTAGTACGAATCTTGCTGGAACTAAATGGAGTCGACACCAAAAGCAACCATAATCACACATACAAAGTAGGAGTGAGGAATAAACAAATTTTGTGAATAAAATGTAATTACATATGTGGAAAGACTGCTACCCTACAAATCTTCACATTAATCTGTTATTGCTTACCCAAAATTAAGTTAGCATTTTCATAGAACTAAAGATATCAAACTTAACCATACAGCATGCTATACTAGTATAGTGTATAGTGTATACGAAGGTACAAATGACTTGAAATCTTTTGAAGCAACAGAAATAGCTGACCGATACATGTCTATTTTTATTCAAATATTTTAGGTCTAGCTTCTGAAAAAGATCTTTTTTCTCTGATTGACATGATGTTTTCTTAGACATTTATTCGTGCATTTTATTACTCTGTAGTATATATAATCCTGGACATTACCATTTCATAACTTTATTAAAGTAATGTAATTTCCCCAACCTGATTTAACTTGAAGCTAAATAGTTTACCTGGGTGACTGGGTGGTCTTTTTTTCTCATTAGAAAGGTTGTTACCAATATGATGAGATAATTAAGTAAGATAAAACTGTTAAAACAACAGCAAATAGTTTCATTTAAGCTATACCAAAAAGCATAAATCCAAACTTTCTTCGTCGCACGTACTTCTATTGTCTAGTGTCTACGAACAACGGGCAATTCCTCATTTTTCATTATTGTTTTAAACAAAAGCGGCAACATATAATTAATTGAAGATGAATCAATAAAAAAAAAAAGTGAACTAGTTGGTTATAGAAAAAATATACTGTAATTGTTTTGATACAAAATATAAATAGTAAGGTGTAACATTACAAATGAAACGGATGAAGTAATTAGTAATGAATCGTGAAGTTTAACAGTTTCTAAAGATTACAGCATGAGTGAAGTAATACAATTGGCTGAGGTAAATCAACAACAGGAAAACCAAATTAAGGAACATGTATTTAATGTTCGCCACGTCAATGGCATACGTAGAACAATATTATTTGTATCTCACTATCTCTAGCTAGCTAGCTCGTAACAGAAAGAGTATACGTAACATAGAAAAGAAATATATAATTATTATGCACATGATATCTGACGTGTTCTAAATAATAATGAAGGTATTACTAAACGGTGAAAAGTGGGTGAAAACTAAACATCAACAAAACCATCCAAAAATGGATTGTCAGTCATAACATTTCGAGATGAACATCACATTTTTCCCTTATCATCCTTATCAATTTCATATTTCACACTCCATAGCTATTCTAAAAAAAATACACAAACAAACATGAACCCACTACTTATAAACTATCATCGGAGCTTACTTCAAGCAGAAGATGCTACCGTTAAATCCATCGGATCTCCGGTACCGTCTTTCACCTCCACTTCTCCTTTCGACTCATCTTTAGCACTCACTATACTAGTCCTTCTTACCGTCCTCTTTTTCATGGCCTTTTTCTCTTTATATATTCGTCGTTTTTCAAATATCTCCAACTCTGATGATTCTGCCCCCGGGAGCCATCCTTTTATTGGTGCGAATCATGTTGACACCAGTAAACGTGGCGCGGGACTTGATGCTGCCACCGTTCGGTCACTTCCTGTTGTACAGTACGGTGGCAGCATAGAGTCAAAATTTATGAGTGATTGCTCGATATGTTTGAGTGAATTTGAAGAGAAAGATATGGTGAAGGTGATACCATATTGTGGTCATGGGTTTCATCCAAGTTGCATTGACATGTGGCTTTCTTCGCATGTTTCCTGTCCATTATGTCGCTCAAATCAACTGTTTCCGGACATTGATCGAGTTTGAGTAATTAAGGACGTGTTTAGTTGGAGAAAATGTTTTTAAGTTTTTCATTTTTAGTTTTCTTGGAAAATGAAAAGGTTTTTCAAGTCCAAAAAACCTTTGAAAATTTTGAAAATGCGTTCAAAATAAAAGATGGAGTTTTTATTTTTCCATTTTAGAAACTAGAAGACATGTTCAAATTCAGTTGTTTTTTAATTTTAGGTTTATAAAAGGTTTAGAAAATAGAAAAGTGAAAACAAAAACTGAAAAAAGCAATTTTCTAATTCTATTGGAAAAGAGAATTTTCATTTTTTAGGAAAATTTTTCTAAAAAATTACAATTTGAACGCATTTCCTGTTTTTCATGTTTTCTTGAAAAATGAAAATGGAAAACAAGAGAGTTTTCTTGAACTAATCGCACCAATCTTGCCATCAAATCAATCGATCATGGTCAGTTTTTCTAACTATAACTTTAACATTAAAGTATTGTAATCGAATTAATATTAATCATATTCATATATACTTAGTATATCGATCTGAACAAGTTAAATATATACTTTAATTATACGCAATACGTTTTAGATAAGTTTTCTTTTTATGAAGATAATTGATAACTATATGTCACTGAAAATGTTAATAGGTAAATCTGAGCATGTAGGAATTAGCTAGCTAGCTAGGATGGCAGTTCACAGTAAATAAAAATTTACTGGTATGTAGTAGATAGAAAATCGACGGTGGTGATGCGACGTGAGTTAATGCATGCGGTCCCCCCGCTTGCTATGGTTTCAAGAGTAGGACAAATTTACCGGGAACCAATTTTGGAGCGAGGTATGTGATGAGATGTCTAGTTTTGTACGAAACGTACTATATGTTATTTATTTATTGATTATTATTTATTAATGTAAATTATATATGTAATGTAATGACATTTCGAGTTATTTATCAAATCTATCTTTCGCTATATAATTACTACTTGAATTATACACAATTAAGTGAGTACTATTGATGTGATTAATTATGAGAGCATTATATTTAGTTGCGCCAGGAAGAGGGAAAGAAACTTTGTTTGGTGCGATACGATTTGTGGGTCATACTCTTGTTCTTTTATCTTCATTCGATCAACCAGAAAACGCTAGATCGATGGCCACTAAGTAATAAGAATTTTCAGGAGTTAATTAGCTAGGACCACCTTTATTATGTATATATATATATCATTATCAACATAATTGAAGTATTAATTAATATTTCACATCTACTTAATGTATATTGGTTAAAAACAACTAGTTTTCATAGAAAGTGGATTGATTTAGCTAGCTTTTACCAATTACGAAATTCAATAATTATCGATCATGTTATAAGATATCGCCATGCACAGATTTAATTAGCACCAATACCACGTGTGCTATTATGAATTGAGAACCTATAGATATATGTACGTATTCATCAATCCTAACCTATGTTATCGTACGTACAAGTTATATGATCCTCATAGCAAGTTTTCATTATTAATATATTGCGCATGCTCTAGCTACGAGCATACGTTATTACAATGTCATTTCACAAGAATCGTCAGGTTAATACTATGTCATTAATTCACAAGAAGATGAAATGGACAAATGGAGATGGTTCTATATATACTTCTATATATATGTTTGGATTATTGAAAGAAGGCCGTCTTCGACTCAGCTGTACGTGTTACTGTGGACGTGGATATATAACAAGAATATTTTTGTCATCATTTAATTACCATAATCAATCTTTAAAAGAAGATGATCATATCGATGTTATAGTACTCGATCGTAATATCATCGTGTTGTATATATTCGCCTAGCTATTCGGTATAGAATATACGAGCTAGTGATTCTTTTAATCCAAACAAGTATCGGTGCATAATATATATAGTTTCAAACCTATTCCCATTATTCTTCTAAAATGTTGGTGTCGGATCTTAATTTACAGGCGTCATCAGCCTTTTGTATTTATGATTACAACTTTATACGTGAAAAACAGTTAACGATTTATTTTTAATAACGAATATTTCAACATTATTATCTCGTCAAGTCACAGTCATCACACGACCTATTGAAAATGAATGATTGACGACCATGAGACGTGTGTGATTTTACAAGATATTCTTTGTGAAAGTTTTTAACTTTTTATATACAGTATGACTTAAGTTTATTATATTTGTCAAACTCAGAAATACAATGCAATGATAATGATGCATGTAGTGATCAACAAATTAAAATCGAATGAAATACAGGAAAAATTTAGAACATGATCATTCGACAAACTTTCTAAATTAATTAAAACACTTTATTTGATCAATATATGTAGAAAACCGACATCATGCATGCCTAGCTTGAAACATCGATCATTGGCTCTACATAGTAAATTTGTTTCGGATTTTTGTCATTACACCTTTAAATGAGCTAGGAAGCTAGGAAGATTGTACCGATACACATACTATACTTATGATATAAGTTAATGGAATTAGCTAGGTTAGACTATTCTTTTTTTCGAATACTATATTTATGATTTTGGATTTAGATAAATCATAAAGTAATAATTTTAAAACGTTTAAAGTCGATGAATTTCAACTGGACAAATGTTACTATTATTTCTTTCTTAGATCCTGGAAACTAGAAAATACCATTAATTAATTAATTTGTTAATGCTTAATATGTTTGTATAATACTTTACAAGCAGTACTATAAAACAGTGTAGTGTGTTTTTTTTAAACGCGCCCCGTATCCCGACCAGCATTTTTAGTAATTTGACCAGCCACATTTTGCAGCGACCCTCGCTGCAAAAACCCTTGCCACGTCAGCATTCCACTAAGCCGCTTTAAATGTTTGACCGACTGTTACTCGACTTATTGCAGCGACCCTCGCTGCAATAAGTTTACCCGGACCACTTTTTAAAAACCGATCAACCGATCTATTCCATCATTTTCCTTCCTCCACCCTTCAATATCTATCATTTTCTTACACTTTTTGTTCCGATTTTGTTTAACAAAATTTAACAAATCCATCCACCAAAACACCAATCCGGGTATCACGACAACGACAGGATCATCACCCCCGCCAGCCACCACCGGGCAGTACCGCCAGCCGCCGCCGCTGTCCACCGCCACCGCAGTATCGCTAGTGTCGGGATTATCCTCGTACCGCCAGTGTCGGGATTATCCTCCCCCAAATTTCGGCCGTTCGTCCTCCCCCAAATTTTTCGGCCATTTCAAATTCTGGTATGTATTTTATGCTTTTCCCAATATCCAAACCATTATTTTTTAGTATCTAGACCACTACTAGTTTTTGCAGCGACCCTCGCTACAAAAAGTGAAAAAATGCGGGCCTCCATAGTATGTTAGTATAGTTTTTGTATATATATTAGTTTTGTTAATTTGTTAGGATTATTAGTTGTTATAGGATTTTAATAGGTTTGTTAGTATATTGGTATGTTATTATTAGTTTTGTTAGTTTTGTTAATTAGTTAGTTTTGTTAGAATATTGGTATGTTAGTATAGTTTTTGTATATTTATTAGTTTTGTTAGGATTATTAGTTGTTTATAGGATTTTAATAGGTTTGTTAGTATAGTTAGTTTTGATTTGTTGATAATTTAGTGATTTGTTAGGAGCAACAAATTTGTTTTGTTAGTGATTTGTTAGAATATATATCATTAAATGCAAAATTACGTAGATTAAAATTTGTTAAAAAATTGATTAAAATAAATAGGCAAGATTATGTAAAAATTTTGATTAAATAAACTACTTAAGACGTAATAAAAAATTGATTAAATTTAGTTCAACAAAAATATAGATAAAAATTAATTATAAAAATTAAGTTCAAAAGTATGACGTATAAAAAATTAAGTTAAAAAGTTAATATATTAGTTTGTTAGAATATTTTAGTCATTAGTGTTAGGTGTTTTACTTTTTGGTTAGAATATTGAGAAATTAAAAATTACGTAGATTAAAATTTGTTAAAAAATTGATTAAAATAAATAGCCAAGATTATGTTAAAAATATATGTATTGAACTAAATATACAAAATTATGTAAAAATTTGAATTAAAAATTTTGATTAAATAAACTACTTAAAACGTATTAAAAATTACTATAAAGTTAAATTTAAAAGTATAAAAGTAAATTTATATTGTATAAACGGAGTTCTAAATATTATTATCGAGTAAAAAAGATATATATAAAAGTAATAAAATTTGTGATAATTTAGAAATCCAGTTTTTGCGATTTGACTTCGGTTGATCCTTAAACTGGACTTTAACATCTTCTACTAATTGGTCGATAGCTTCGTCATCGTCAGAGTCTTTTCGATGATCGTTGTCCGGAAGGCATGTCGACGGTGTCAGGTCTAGCTTTCTCCAAAAGTCATTTATGGTATGCACCTCAACACGTTTGTCTACATTTTTGATGAAAAATAATTACAATAGCAATTGCCTATATTTCAATAAACTTACTGCAATGCATGTACGCAGCTAGACGGCAGGCACATGGAAGGCCACAACTAATCCACACCTTACACCCGCACTTTCTCAAGTCTTTTCCGATCTCATTTTTTAATCGTTTAATTTCATCGACCATTATATCAAGAGCTGTCACAGATATAATACAAAGCAGGTCTTTCAAACATGGGTAGTTGTGTTTACCCGCTCTATAAATCCTGCTTTCTTCCAGTTGGCCCTTGATTTCTGTATCTTGTCCGAGGAGGACATCATTAACACATTGAATTATTCTTTGAAATGTACATCTCCCCTGTAACTCGGACTTGAGGAGTGAATGCTCAGCCTCAACTCTGATGGTAGTGTAGTTACGGTAGTTGAGGTGCTGATCGACCCAAAAGGACACAAACTTTTCCTTGTACGGGGAAAGCCACTCCTTCTGCAGGTACTTGTAAACCTCTGTCAATTTAACATTTGATTAGCTTGTGTGGGTATATGTGATTTACCAAAAATTAGAAGAAAAAAAAACCTCAAAAGCACTTCACTTACTGTCTAAACGGGGACCCATCTTCTCTTTTAAATATGATAAATTGTTGGTGTACTCTTCTAGTGTGCGGGACTCGTAAAGTTTTTTCCACCATCCGTAAAAAGGCCCCCATTTCCCTTCCCCTTTTAACGATGGCATGCTAAATTTGTCTATGTTCCTCCATATGTGCACTCTACACAGTAAATGGTATGCTTCAGGCATAACGGTTTTGCATGCTTTTATTAGCGCCAGATCCCGGTCCGTGAGTACCACGCGCACAGCAAAGCCTTCACCTAACGTCGACTTCAAACACTCCAACACCCATCTATAATTATGCTCTTGTTCGCTTATGATAAACGCATATGATATGCTAAAGGTCCTGTTTGTTGGAGTGACACCAACGATCTCGACCAACGGCATGTTGTACATATTAGTTTTGTACGTGGCGTCTATTTGGATAACATAAGGAAATGCACGCCACAACTTAAATGATGTCGGATGTATAAAAAACAGATTCTCCAACCGACCAGATACACTGTTTGTTGTATGATAATACAAGTAATTATGCTCCTTAAGCAAACTGAACATAACCTGTTTCGTTTGAACAATATGGCGTACATATGTCGTTTCAGATACTCTATCATAGTAAATAAATAAAAAGATATGTAAATTTGATATAATATACCTGCATTGGAGTGTTCCCATGTTTATCGGCCGCTTTCTTCCGCATAGCTTTTTGGAAATTGTAAATGTCATCACTGCGGGTCAAGTTTCCTGGAAAGTTTTCTTTCAATAGCTTTAACATCCTACGGGGCGTACTACCACGATGATATTCTTCTTCCATAAATAATCTCTTCTCTTCAGTCAACCTTCTTGCGTACGCGTAACCCTCCAGATTCTCAGCTGGATAGCGATTATGTGTGTCGTCTACAACGGTTATCCTCCAACCATCATCAGTCAAACGACTGATTAATCTAAAGGGGCACTGACATTTAAGTGTCTTTTTAACGAGGCTGCCTATCCTATCATCCATTTTCCTAGAAAGATTACAGACTATCGTCACTTTATTTTTTACACCAGCTAAGTTGGAATTTGTTCGTCGTTTGATTAACACATAACCAAGCTGCAATCCTGTACTTTTGGCCCAGTTGAACAATTCTTCTTGTGAATCGAACACCTAAATTAGTTTTTTTTTTTTAAATTATCATTAAATTGTATACTTATAAATATCTAACATTTTAAATATGCAATAAATATAACAACGAAACACAAATTAAATAGTACTAAAATATAAATATTTTAATGATATTTGCATAAATTAGTTTTTTTTTTAAATTATCATTAATTTATATACTAATAACTATCTAACATTTAAAAATCGCAATATCTAACATTTTAAAATTGCAATAAATTTAACATCCTAACACAAATTAAATAGTACTAAAATATAAATATTTTAATGATATTTACCTAAATTAGTAATTTTTTAAAAAATTATCATTAATTTGTATACTAATAAATATCTAACATTTTAAAATTGCAATATCTAACATTTTAAAATTGCAATAAATTTAACATCCCAACATAAATTAAATAGTACTAAAATATAAATATTTTAATGATATTTGCCTAAATTAGTAATTTTTTAAAAAATTATCATTAATTTGTATACTAATAAATATCTAACATTTTAAAATTGCAATATCTAACATTTTAAATATGCAATAAATATAACAACGAAACACAAATTAAATAGTATTAAAATATAAATATTTTAATGATATTTGCCTAAATTAGTTTTTTTTTTAAATTATCATTAATTTGTACACTAATAAATATCTAACATTTTAAAATTGCAATAAATTTAACAACGAAACACAAATTAAATAGTATTAAAATATAAATATTTTAATGATATTTGCCTAAATTAGTTTTTTTTAAAAAGGCGTCTGGTAACCCGACCACCTTTTTGGTAACCCAAATTATCATTAATTTGTATACTAATAAATATCTAATATTTTAAATATGCAATAAATTTAACAGCAAAATACAAATTAAATACTACTAAAATATAAACTAATAATGATATTTGCCTAAATTAGTTTTTTATAAAGTTAACAAGGATACCTGATCGGTGTGAAAACCCTAGTGTCGTAGTCAAAATGAGGGGCCGCCTCTGGTATCTCAAATTCTTCATCAGGTTTTTCTAAGTGAAGCTCAAAACCTTCCGCACCCATTTCGCCCCATATACTTTCAAAATCCATCTGAAATAATGATAAACTATAATAATAATACTAAAGATCTACAATTTATAGTATATTGAAAATCTAATGTATATCTATATATCTATATCTATATATATAAATGAAACAATAATATATATATATATATATATATATGTTATGAGTTTCTGAAATAGAACTGAAAGAACTATAATTATAACTATATTGAGAAAATAGAAAGAACAAATAGATTGCTTGTATAAGAACTGAAAACGATTGTGAGAAAAGCGGACGCTACGAGTTTCCATATATAGAATACGAGTTTCCATATATAGAACCGCCCGTACACTGTGGACCATTAAGTCCACAGTGTACAGTTTCCTACACTGACTTTTTGCAGCGACCCAGTGTGGTCATTTTACTAAAAAACTGGTCGGGTCACCGCCTTTTTAAAACTCGTGTTTATATATATAATTATTTCGTGTCATTAATTATCAACCCTTTGACCCCGGAAATATTAACCGATCCCATTTTCAAAGAACTCGGAAGTCCAACGTCCTCACCTAACAACTACTGTATAACTTTGGGTCCATATCATTTTGTACGATTTGGACCCATCAGTGCTTTTTAACTACTCCGTTTTTTATTTTACTACTCGTATTCATTTTTTTGATGGTCTTTCCACCAACATTTAAAGTAAAGTTCAGTCACGTTTATTAGCAAATTAAACGATCGACTTGATGATGCTAAAGACGGCCTACAAAAGTGTTTTGCTTAATTAATTAGACACTTTATGCATGTGGCAGCATAAGTACATAAACCATTCATTGTCAAATTGAGGTTGTTCTCCTTTTTTCATGATAAATGGCTTTCGCGTCTATGAGGCTTGATCCCCGAGATAAAAAGAATTACCAGTTCGCCTAAAGCGCTTGTTGCGATCGTACGGATTGTTGGCCGATGAAAAAACATAAACCATTCATTCAAAAGCCATAAGTGAAAAACCCAAAGTCAAACACTAGCTAGCTCTAATTAAATACATGCACACTGACCTACCTACTTATAAATCTATCAAACAACATTCGTACTAAAACACTAATAACTAATTAAACACAAATTAAGTCACACATAAAAACAGTAATTTGACTAATTAATTAATTACTCATAATTCTTCGATAATGGATCATCATGCGCCACCACGAGGGGCGGTATACGAGGTATAATTAGTAACCGCCTTAGTCCCTTCGGCAATAGCATGCTTCCCAAGCTCACCGGGCACCACTAACTTCACCGCCGCTTGTATCTCCCTCGACGACAACGTCATCTTCTTGTTATACTCCGACAACTTAGCAGCCGTCTCCGCCAATCTCTCAAACATATCATTCATCAAGTTGTTTATAATCGTCATGGTTTTCGACGATATCCCTAAATCCGGATGCACTTGTTTCAACACCCTATACACATATCTCCTATACTCTACTACTACTTCACCACCGCCACTCTCTCCCATCTTCCTCCTCCTCCTCTTCTTCCGCCTCCCTGCTCCGCCGCCTTTCTTTGGCTTTCCTTGTCTTTCCGCCGCTACATCTTGAACCTTGATCTCTACTCTTGTTTCTCCACCGCCGTTAGTTTCTAAGCTTTCATGATGACCGTTATTGTTAATCAGTTCCAAATATGGTACTAATAATGTTACTTGGTCTTGAGGGGCGGTCTTTTCTGTCAAGATTTCGATCTTTTCTTTCGAGGAAACGTTTTTGGTCAATGGTGTGTTTGTGGTTCGATCTACTACGGAAACTTTGACCGTTTCTCGGATGGTTTTCTTGGTGGTTTTCACTACAAGTGGTTTCTTCTTTGGAGCCATATGTTGTTGTTTTATTTCTTGAAAATATTATTGTAATGTGTTTAATTGTTTTGTTTTGGTTATGATTGAGGGAAACATGCATGAGTGGCCGGCCGGGGATATAAAGTGGGAAATGGTGCAGAGTGTTGCATGGACTCAAGATGACACGTGGCTGACTTTATTTGCTACGTGTGGTAAAACTGTAAAAAGTCCAGATGTCCATGTATGTAACTTTTGTCTGTCTTACTTAGTATATTTCCCTCCCCAAGACTCTCGTACTGTCTTCTTAACTAGGGGGTTTAAAAACTGTGATATATGATTTGTATTGATGCGATCCCGCTACACTATCTATATATAAATGAATTGCTTGTAATATTGAACACATGTAAAAAAAAATAAAATGATTTGTAGCAATCACACTAATAAATACGCAATATAAAATAGAAAAATCAAACAGGTAATCTATTTATAAGGGAGCATGAAATGTAAAATAAAAAGTTCCAAAACATATATAATACTCGGTAAGAACATTTAAAAACATCATTTTGATAGCATCCAAGATGGATGTATTAAAAAACATATGATTTTCTCGATTTTGACACAACAATGTGTTGTTAAACACTTAAATAATGACAATTAGTTATATACTATGTTAGTTTTATGAACTTTTAACGCATCAAAATGTAGTTTTTAAGTGTTTTCACCGTGTTGTTATATATAAGTCAACCTAAACGCAATACTAAAACCATCCAAGAATATTTTTAGAAAAAAAAATTGGTTCAAATTTCTCACGGGCCTAAAAAACGTATGTAGCAATGAAATCTTGTAGGTCCAAAATTGATTTTATTAGTTGATTAAAGAAAGAAAAAAATAATGGGATAAAAGGTGACAATGGGATTTGAACTCTCCACCTTTACTTTAACAAATAACTGCGGGTACCTACGGTGCAACCCCGCTTAGGTCGGAAGCCATCCCATGGGGAATTAGCCGCACCGACTAATGATCCACAATCCAGCCATATCATCTACATTATATCATGTTGAAATTTTTGCAAATATATTATATATCCTGAATGTTTGAAAACCATAAAAAGATAAAATTTTCACTATTCATATCCTATTCTCTTATTAAAGAAAGGAATTAGTTAGAGAAATTTATATTTTAAAATGTAAACTAGGCAATTAACCCAGGTTCAACCCGGGCTTATAAATAAAACTTTTGTAATATTAAGTTATGTCGATATTTAAGAACTATGAGATAGTTCAACTATATTCATAATCTCGAAATAGTATATCTTATATTTCTGAATGTATATTTAGCTTATTAACCTGCATAATATGCAGGTAATTTAAAAATTTATTATGATAAAACAATTTATATGATGAAAAATTAAAAGACCATGTATAAAATATTAGAGTTTTCAAAGGAAAACAAAAACTTATTTTTTTTTATATATAAAAAAGAGCATCATAAATAACAAAAATAAAAATTATATAAACTTAAAGAATGAAAGTGCTTATAATATCATAAGAAAATTAAACAAAAAAACTTAAGTTTAAAAAGAATTTAGAGATGACAATTAAGCTATTTTAATTTTTTTTAAATGATAATTTTATAACAATTATTTTATTATTTAATATAGACGGGCTGATTGATAATATTAAGACGAAAATAGATGGTGATATTATATTTAAAAATTGACATATAGTCGTTTAAAAAAAATTTAGATAATTACATTTTATTTTATATTGGACTTAAGCTAAAAATGAAAGATATATCAAAATCTATTAAAAAATAATTTAAACTTTTTATAGAATGATGTCATAAATCAAAAAAATAAAAAAGATATAATCGATAGAAATAAATGTAATAATGACAATTAAGCATTATTTAAAAAATCATGATGTCATTAGAATTTTATTTTATTTATATATGAGATATGCTAACTAGCTAATTACTGTACATAATAGTAATAAATAGAATTTTCATTTTAATTTCATTAAGGCCTAAACTCTTCTAGCTAGTATTCTTTAATTAAGTTGTCTTGAAACGGTATATATATACGAGTAACCACGTCGATCGAGAAGTTTCCTGGCTAGACACGTACCACCTAATTGTTCAAAAGCATATAATCACTTAATTATTCACTTACGATCATTAATTTACGTGCCACTAAATTAAACTAATATTCATTGTTGTACATTGAGTTAGGTTGTGTTTGATTTGAGTTGAATGGAATGAAGTGCTGAATCGGTCAGTATTCCACTTGTTTATTACAACCATCTGAATACTAAATGAGAAAAGAAAATACCCTGAACCATTCCACCAAAAAACTTCTCTTAACCATTCATTGTCTCACCTTTTACTTTGATACCCTTCTTTTAATACACTCTGCTTTCACCATAACCTAGTTTCTCCTGCTCCTTCCCATTCATTCTTTCACTTCGATGTTCACCAAGTGATATATCAATTTTTTATATTCTCCTTTTCTTCTGACTTCTTTTACTAATTTGAATAGAAAATATGTATTTCTGATATAGGTAATCCCCAATTAAAGACAAATAACTAGATCCATTGTTGCTTTTGGGTTTATGGTATGTCTATGAATATTTGATTTTTATTTATGAATTTTTTTCATTTTTATTTATTATTAGTGTTATTATTATTTTCAGATTCAGTTTATTATTATTATTATTATTATTATTATTAATTATTAATTGTTGATGGCGTATGTCTATTTTTTTTTTATTTAGATGGTTTTTTTTTTCCAGTAACTTGTATCGGACATGAAGTTGACATAAGTAGATTGAATAAGTGTTTTTTGATGGCGGATTAATCATGTGAAAGAAAATTTTTAGTTGGTTGGAAGATGGTAAATTTTGAAGGAGTGACAAAGATTTACGTTTATTTTTTTTTTTTTGTGTAATGGTGTTATGGATGCTGACAACTAACAGAGGTTTAGATTTTAGAACAATGGTTAATAGTGGAATTTCATACTTTATTTTGTAAAATTCAATAAATGATAAAAGTTCATAATATTATGGTTTTTAAATGTTATATTTTATATATAATATCTTTATCAAACTTATTGTAATTGACATCTATACAAAAGGTTATAATGGTAATTTTTTATCATTCAAATTATTCTTTCAGAACCGATATCAAACATAATTTTCTCCATTTAGAATAACTTCATCCACAATTTTTGAGTCATTCATGCTTTAGAATCATTGCTAAATCATTCTGTAGCCTTAGTTTTAATTTACAATTAAATTATTGAACAAGCAACATATACGGAATTCATGAAAGTTATTTGAATTTTGAACCACTTTGGGCTTCTGAACATAATATTAAATAGATCAGCGCGCTTTGAGCTATTTTGGGCTTTTGTAACTGGGCTTTAGGTTTTTCTACTGGACTTGGGTTCGGTTTACAAAAAGAGCAATAGAGGCTGGAGTCTTTTTCTTATTTCGATATGTTGATATAAGGTCCTTGCTTGACCATAATTGCATTGAATTTCCATTCCTGTCGTGCTTTGTAATTAAATTCTACTCCACCCCAAAACATGTATATTGCTTCCAAGTAATACCAAAAACACAGATTAAGGAAGCTAAAGAAGTGTTTTGTAAGTATAGACATGATATAATTTGATGTGAAGCCTTTTGTTTTGATCAGGACATTTACTTAAGTATTTAATCTTATACAGTATTAACTAAGCTTTCGATGTAAGCGTTTATCCTATCATACTGATTTAAGTCTTTCTAAATAACATAAAAATATCCCTCTCATAATTAATTGTTGTTGCTTTATATTTGTTTCTTTTACGAAATGGGTCCATTTCGTCTTTTCCTCATTTTCTTCATTTGTCCTTTTGCAACTACGAGTACATCATTGGAGTTTTTGAAAAATGAAAATTCAACCTCGTACTTTGCCTCGGTATACAAAGTATCCCATCATTTGGACAGACCAACGCTACAAACAAGTGGGAGAGCCGGAGAGTTAGGGTGGGAGAAATGGTGCAAATTCATTATATAGATCTGATCAAAATTGGCTACATAATGGCGTCACTAGATGCACTCCCAGAAGCAAACAGATCCTTATTTCTTATTTGTTACTTGTATGTATCACACAAATTTTATATAGTAGATAATAGGGACTGTATCATATTGTTTGGTGTATACTGGAGGACCGAACTTGTATGGGCCGGAAACTATTAAAAAAAATAGTGAAAATCATGTTTCGGCCTCTAGAGATTTTTTTTCTTTTGAATTTCAATGTTTTTTTTCCATCAATTTTAGATTTATCACACTAACAGCCCGGTTAAAGTGATGTTTCATATGTAGATTCTTTTCATCTTGTATGTAGATATGTAATTTTATTAACTATATTGCGACTTGCATATAGTTAATATTAATAACATGACGTACACAAAAAAAAAGAAAAAAAGAAAAAATAGAATCAGGATTCAAATACACGTAAAAAACCTTCAAGTCTACATGTATAATTTAAAAAGTGAAAAGATACAACAAAAGTTCCGTTTAATTTTTTTAAAATATTATTATTTAAAACAACATTAGCATAAATAAGCGTATAGATATGCGCTTATAATTAACACATGGATAAACAAAACAAAAAACTAAGAAAGTATGTATCCTAAACATTTGAGTTAGTTTAAAAATAGAAGCATGATAGTTCGTTGTTAAAGAAAAAAAAATACTATATTTACAAAGTATTCACAAACATATATAACATTACAAATTGACATGACTATAAATTAGACCAATGATATTAAAATGTATTTTATTTTTTTTTCTCTCCTGATTTTCATTAACCGATTGTTAATTTATAAAAATTTATTTGTATATTACCTGTCATTCTAACAACTCTCAAAATTTATATCATATAAAATATATATGAAAATGAATGTCGACACAAATCGTGTCCCCAAAAACATTTATATATAATGACTGTGTGAGGTAGCAAACTTTATTTTTTATGGCCTATTTTTTAAATATAAATAAGAAAAATAACAAACATTTTTTTCATTCATGTTCATAGATTTGTCATTATAAATTTATAATATTAGCCGTCGACATATCGAGGGACCATCATTACACAGGCCCTCTTTTTTATCCGAACCCATCTATGACATCAACCACCTTTACTTGTCATAAAATCATAATAGGCTGATCATACGAGTAGAAAAAATTGGCCACCCACCAACTAGCATAGACACATGATAAATGTGGATTTGGGTATCTACTTTTATTTTTTTATCTAAAAAAAAAAAACCTTTTATTATATATATAATAAACAGTTGTACATTATGCGAAACTAATCATACCTTTTATTTTCTTTTTCCACATAAGAATTCATTGTCTGAAAATTTACAAGTTATTGTATAAATAGTCTTTATTCCAATGGATTAAGTTCTCATTAAAAACTTTGTATAATAATTAAAAAAAACCTTTATATTGAAATGCTCTTAAACTGAAGTGATAGAAAAGTATCCAAGTTAAAAATCATGAATTTGATGAGATAAAATATTTATAAATTTAACTTAAAAGATCTTATAAAAACATAAAAATATGACAATGAATTCCATTAATTTAATTTCTTAACTGTATCTTTTCATTATTTCCACTTGTAATTATCTTAAGGTTAAAATTTTTTAAGTTTAATTAGTTTAGAGGATACTAAATTTCTCATTCACAATTCCTTTTTAAATTCCACCCATTTCACACTTTCACTCCATTTATATTCATAAATAAATTAAAACCATTCAAAACTTCTTTTAATATTCATTCCGACCAATTTCAAGTGTCTTAATTTGATTTTAAAGTTTTTATTTTAACTTTGACTATAAATATCTTTATATATATATACTAGGATTTTTGCCCCGTGCGATGCACGGTTCTTGAATTATATTTTCAAAACTTTTAGTATTTAATCAATAAAATTTCTAATAAGCAACATTTAAATAAAAAATTATATAAAATTAATTGAAAGTATTTAAAAATCTAATATTCAAAATTTTCTTAATATCAGATTCACTACATTAATGAGTGGAAAAACAAAATATTAGAATACATACATACATTTAGCAATAACAATTTTGTGAAATAAACTTGATATACTGACTTAGACACTTCGTACAAAACACATATTGATATAGACGTATTTATAGGTTAGTAATTAGCAAACTTATATATTGAAAAAAGATGCTAGCAATTATTTATTTGGAAACAAATAAAAAGTTGACTACTTTATTTAATATATTGTTATTTTATTTTATTGATATTGTAACGAAAAAGGAATATAATATATATTAATTGGAAAAATTCATGGAGATGACACATAGAAAAAATCTTATGTGGCAAAGTATAAAGATAGTTTTAAGTTGAGTTGGATGACTTTAGAATGCTAGAATAACTATTTATATATATATATATATATATGAGTTGGATGACTTTAGAATGCTAGAATAACTATTTATATATATATATATATATATATATATATATATATATTATATAATAGTAATAATCATCATATTTGATTATTACTATATCATTGAAAAATATATTAAAAAAACAACCTATTCATATATATTTTATATAAAGTGTTATATAACACAATAAAAAATAATTATGGTCAAAATTTAAAAAAATAAATAAATTGAAAATCAGATTAAAACGCAAAAATTTATGAAAAATGCTAAATGAAGCGGCTTCATTTAACGTGCATAATTTTTTTTTTATACATTTCTATATCAAAGGCCCAAATTTTATGGTAATTGTACAAATATTTAATACACTTTAACGAAAACTCTTAAGGCTTCGTTTAACAAAACTCACCATTAATTAGGGGTGTTCACGGACCGGTTTGGTCCGGTTTTGACTAAATCTTAAACCAAACCGGCATTCCCGGTTTTAACATACATTAAACCAAGTCAAACCAAGTATGTTGTCAAACCGAACCAGACCAGACCATGTGTGCCGGTCCGGTTTGGTCGGTTTGACGGTTTAAAATTCTTATTTACCTTTCTTCTATTTCCATATAATCTTGTGTAAATTTGTGACAACGAACACTTAAAATTAGAACATTTATGACATTATTCGAACACAATATATATTTGAGTCAACAATCAAAAGACATTCATCATTTAATATTTTCATATAGATGCTACATAATTAAGTATATTAATTAATGGCTAGATATCTTCAAAAATTATATACATATATACCTTTGGTCTGGTCCGGTTTGTGGCGGTTTTTTCTTTGTTTAAACCGTAACCGAACCGATGAACCCGGTTTTTCAAAACTTGAATTGTTAGACCAAACTTTAACAATTCAATCCGACCAAACCAATCCATATATCCCGGATTAGTCCGGTTTTTACGGTTTGACGGTTTGATGAACACTCCTCCCATTAATTATATGTATTGTGCAAAACCTTTTCAGACTAAATTATCATTTCTTTACAAAAACAAGAAAAAAAAAGTTAGTAATAATCAAAAGTGATCCACCAATCCCACATAATTTTCTCTCACTCGCTCTCTTTGTTTATGTTATTTTGATTGTAGTATATAATAAAAAAGATAAATAGACTTGCATATATTGGTTTGGAGTGATTTTTTCTATCATTTTTTCTCCTCGAATGGGAAAGTCACGTTTTGTCGCTTTATTCTCTGTGTTGATTTTTCTTCCACTTTTCAATGGAGGATTGGCCATGGCTTCAGGAACTCCAGATGGTTCAGAATCATGGGGTTATGTTGAAGTCAGACCAAGTAATTAAGATAACTACAATAATAATTACCTTCTTTTAATTTCACAGTAATTAAATCCCATTGTCATGTTTTTTTTTTTTTTTTTTTTTTTTGTCATGAACAACGTACGCAGAAGCACATATGTTTTGGTGGTACTACAAAAGTCCGTATAGACCTCAAGATTCAAGCAGCAATCCATGGCCTGTAATTCTTTGGTTGCAAGGTGGACCTGTAAGTACTTCTTCTGCTGTCTCTGTATGCTAGCTAATGGTATTTTCTTTAAGGGGGCTGTTTGGTAACATGTTTTGATAGATATTAGTACAGTAATTTGTTTCATGTCGTATGATAGATATTCAAGTACTCGTATAATGAAACTTGTACATATTTACATGAATATGATTATTTGGGTACCAAAACTCATGTGTTTCCTGTGGTATGTAACCAGATTATACTATGGTGTTCGGTTTATAGTGCTTAGGTATGATGAAATTACAGGAATATGATTATTCACTTATTTGGGTGCCAAATAATTAGTTTTTGAATAACTGGTTCAGGAGTTGCTACAAAAGTTGCAAGTAGTATCAAATTATATCAATTAGTTATAATTTTCACCCATTCCAATAAAAGTTAGAATTTTCACAGTACAGGAAACAATACAAACACATCTAACCACTATCCCTACAACTCGTTTTGTTATAGTTAATTATCTGATTTGAATATTCTGTATTATTAGAGTGTATGTCAGTTTAGCTAAGGTTAGCATCATTCAACCAAATCGTATAAGTGGGCTAGGATCGGTTAGCATGATCCAACCCAATAGACTAGCCAGGATCCCTTTTCTATCATTTTATATGTATATATACGTATCAGTAATATACAATAGCCAATGGGTTAGTGGCCAATTGATAAGGTCTTAGACCATAGGGAGAATATATAATACCTTACAAGGTTTTCATTACGCCTATCACATACCATTATCATTTTCAAAATGTGCAATGCTAAAAAACACTCCCTTAAATTTTATAAATGTTAGAATGTGTTTGTGATCATACATTATGTATGTGTGTTTTTAATATATTCGCAGGGTGCTTCAGGAGTTGGGACTGGAAACTTTGAAGAGGTGGGCCCATTGGACTCTTTCTTGAAGCCCAGAAACTCTACATGGCTAAGAAAAGCAGATCTATTGTTTGTGGTATGCATTTTTATAAAACTATGTACAATGACAGTAGTTATGTGTAAAATGTGGTTTAAATTATTCAATAATATTGTTTGTGGGAAATTAGGATAATCCAGTTGGAACAGGATACAGTTATGTCGAGGATGAAAAGCTACTGGTGAAAACCGATGAAGAGGCTGCAACTGATTTGACAACATTGCTGATTGAAATCTTTAATGGAAATGAAACTCTTCAAAAAAGTCCACTTTATATAGTGGCAGAGTCTTATGGTGGTAAATATGCAGTTACTCTTGGACTCTCAGCTCTCAAAGCCATTGAAGATAAAAAGTTAAAACTTATTCTTGGAGGTATTAACACCAATTTGTTGTTCATGATTTCATAAGAAATATGACTTCTTTTGTAAAGTTTTGGTTCATTAATCGACTGACTAAACAATCTTTATTGTGAAAATACTGTTTAAGGACGGGTAATTTTGGACATATGTTCATGATTTCATAAGAAAGATGACTTCTTTTGTAAAGTTTTGATTCATTAATCGACCTACTAAACAATCTTTATTGTGAAAATACTGTTTAAGGATGGGTGATTTTGGACATATCAAGTACATGTAGATGCATATGAGGAGTGACTCTTTTTGATTGGTCTATATGTTTTATTTTCAGGAATTGTGTTGGGAGATAGTTGGATATCACCTGAAGATTTTGTGGTATTACATATTATCTTTAGGCTTACAAATGCTATTTTTGTGCAAATATGAATCTTCACAACATATGAAGTATAGTATTAATTTCTAAAACTTTATACGTTGAAATTAATAGATATCATGGGGTCCTCTTCTAAAGGATGTTTCAAGGATAGATGAGAATGGCCTGGCTGAGGCAAACGGGTTGGTGTTCTTCCGTTGCTGTCTAAATAGTGATGTGTTTTTATGTGTGTTATGGCTATGTAGACTTGAGAATTGCTTTAAATTGGATTGGATTGGATTTTATTCTATCTGACAAACTTATGTGTGGAAACAGTCTAGTTGAGAAAATCAAGCAGCAAATAGCTAATGGGAAATTAGCAGCTGCCACAGAAACATGGAGTGATCTTGAAGAAGTGATTAGCGCCAATAGCAACTCCGTTGTACGTTTTACTTAATAGCTAATAGCTAGAGCCTAGATGTGGTAGTATCGACCCATTTACTTTTAAATGGGTCAATATTGGTAGTGCTTTATTCCGAATGGGCCAAATAAATTTGGTCATGTTTTAAGTTACCTAACCTGCATATCTCGTCACCTCTACGAAAATCCGCCATGCTTTGCATACTAATTAAATTCCCTATTTCAGTAATGAAGATCCTATTTTTTTGTTTAAATGTAGGACTTCTACAATTTCTTGTTGGATGAAGGGATGGATCCAGTGTCGATGATAGCAAGCGAGGTCATGAGAGGAACCCCGAGGAAGAGATACTCTAGATATCTTGATTCTTTAAAAAAAACGCCCGGTGGAAATGGTGGTCTTGATCGTTTGATGAAAGGTGTGATTAGAAAGAAACTTGGGATTGTTCCAAATAACGTGGAGTAAGTAGCTTTGTTATTTTTTTTCAATTTTGAAATATATACTCAAGTTATGGATCTAAGTATGCTTTCTTTGACAGATGGGGCGGGCAGTCGGGTCTTGTTTTTAGCTACTTAGCAGGTGACTTCATGCGACCAAGAATCAATGAGGCAAGATTTTTAAAGATCAAGAAATAGTAACATATGGTAAAGCTTGATTGACATTGTTTTGGTTAATTGTTTGTTGAATAGGTTGATGAACTTTTGAGCAAGGGAGTTAATGTGACTATATACAATGGTCAAGTAAGATTTATTTTATTTTTCTCATCTTTAAAAGCTATGAAATTTTCACCAAAATTTGTTCAATATTACAAATAATTTTTGTGTCATTTTTGGTGGTGTTTTTGTAGCTTGATGTTATATGTGCAACGAAGGGAACACAAGCATGGGTTGAAAAGCTCAAGTAAACACACATTATATATATAACTCTTATTTTGATAACCCATTTTTATTAAGAACCGTAAGAATTCTTAAATTTTATATTAAATCACATGTTTTTTTTTTCATTCACATGTGATATGTTATAAAAATATGTTGCAGAAATAATTTTTTTTCGAAACCTTATATATAGTCGTTTGTTACATGTGAACAGAAAACGTGAACAAATTCATTCACAAGTTCACAAAAGTCTAATTTGAAGGTTTCTTAAAAAAGTTTCTTTTACAACATACTTTTTTATATCATTTCACATGTGAATGAACAAAAAAAAGGTGAACAAATATATAATTTAAAAGTTCTCATGGTTTTTAAAAAAAAAAATTCTCAAAATAAGTAAGCACACACTCTCTCTTTCTATATATATATATGCATGAAGAGATATGAAATTACTAATTCACCTGTGTGTTTTGTATTGTTTTTTCTCATGATCATATAGGTGGGATGGTCTAAAGACATTCTTGAGCATTGATAGAACTCCATTATATTGTGGAGAAGGTAAAAAGACAAAAGCATTTACCAAGTCCTACAGAAATTTACACTTCTATTGGATTCTTGAAGCTGGTCACTTTGTAAGTTTTACACTCTATAATTGAAGCATTTTGGAGTCTCACACATTAATGATTTGTTTTGTCGTTTTTTTTTTTTTTTTTCCATTTCAATTTTATATCTAATCTGCAATTTCAGGTGCCAGTAGATCAACCATGTGTAGCATTGGAGATGATTGGTAGCATTACAAGTTCTTTGGTATCGACAAAGTAAAGGATGATAAAAAATGTGGAAAATTAATAATGACATACCAAGACATGAGTAACATAAATAGGAGAAGAAGAGAGTCTACTGCATGTAAAATGTGCTTATAATTTGTAATTTTGTATCCATATTTGAATTTTGAAGTCACATACAAGGAGTAATTTTCTAAGTGAAATTTAATGTGCTATTTGATATTTGTAGGAAAAAGAAAAAGATATACCTTACACACATAAATAGATGTTTGCAACTTGCTAATGAATATTTGTTTATCATGATATTTACTGTAGTTTGGTTAAGATTTTACCTTGATTAACTTCTTTTTTTACACACCAATAGTGAGATTCAATCCCAAAAGTTGGAAGTGAGATTCAATCCCACATAAAATACATCAAAGTTAAAGATCTTTATCAAAATGGTCTACCAACTTCATTAGCAAAGTTCCACTAATTTGTGCGTAAATTTATGTGAATTTCAATAAAATTTAAACTATGATTTCAAATGATTCAGTTATGATCTTAAATGTAATAGAAAAAATAAAATGACCTAAATGCAAAAGAGAGTATTTATGCAATATGAAACTTTTTAAAATTTATGTTACCATTTAATAAATTTAACTTAACTTACTAATTTCTTGTAAATTTTTTGATGTTTCAATAAAAGTGATGTTTCTTCCCTTCTCATTCTCTTCTTTGCGGGAACTTGAAAAGGATGTCGTGACCATCCTAAAATGGATCCGAAAATTATTTGTGACTCAAGACATTAGAGCAAATGTGGTTGTCCATATATTTAGTAGGATTGATTTTGCAATATCTAAAGGAGTGGGGCCCCAGATAGTATCGAGACTCCTCCACTAATTTCTTGTAAATTCTTTGAAGTTTCAATGAAAGTGATATAATAATAATAATAATAATAATAATAATAATAATAATAATAATTTCTTGTATAGCTAGAGGAGTGGGAGTGGGAGCCAGATAGTATCTCGGGTTGTCACTAATTTCTTGTAAATCATATTAATTTATAATAAAAGTGATTATTTTATAAAAATAAAAATAATAATAATAATTAAGTCGTTAGTGTCCAGCCTCGAGAAGCCAACGTTGGTCCAACTTGAGCTTTCGAGCATAAACATCCACAGGGGCGGAGCCACATTGACATTAGGATGGGCCAAGGCCCACTCCATCAGACTACTTATACTGTAATTATATGTAGAGGAATAATAAAGTTTTGTGTTTATAATGAAGTTGACCCATCCCACCATAATAAAATGAAAAATAACATTGGCCCATCCCACCAATGTCTCTTACTTTGCACAACATGACAAACATGTTTTTATCCGCCATTCTTTCCTGGACTAACAGAGCCTCAACTATGGAAGTTTAATAGTTTTCATTCTATTTTTCTTATTTCAATCTAACAAAGGTATTTTAATTTATTCATTCTATTTCTTTCTCTTTTTGTACTACTTCGTAGGTTTTTATTCCAATCAAACAAGTGTATTATTTATATATCTAATAACTAATACTATCTTATAAAGTATTTTGCCTTTTTTTTAAAAAAAAAATGATTTGAACTACCTAAAATACCCCTATTCTTTACTCACTAATTTAAACATCTCCACCTAATAATACCTATAATAACCTTATATTTCAACCATTCATTTTTTTCGCCCATGTCCTAAAATCTCAGCCACCAATTTTTTCTCACTCATCTATAAATCATTTTATTTCTCTAATTCATTCAAAATCTTTTAACTCAAAAACCGTACATCGATATATTATACGGGTGTTCTTAAAATTTCATGCTATTGTTTATGAACTAAATTGATGTTATTTCGCAGCCATTTTTCGACCACTGTACAGATAAAAAAAAAAATATTTGGCCCTTCCCGTATCAAATTGCTGGCTTCGCCACTGAACATCCATGTGCATTCATGTGCATTCAAGATACATTCACAATAATGCATGGAAAATGATGTTTGATATTTTGATTATTATACAAACAATGTGATTAAGGAGCACATTAAAATAAACATTTTATTAGACTTACCAGTTACCAAGTAAATCTTTTATAATATTTATCATTTCCCTGTAAATAAACTATTATTAGCACTTGTACATCTTTTATTATACAAACAACGTGATTAATGAGCACATTATAATAAACATATTATTCTGATTATTTATCATTTCCTTATAAATAAACTTGCATATCTTAATTGGTTTGGAGTAATTAATTATATTCTATCATCGTCCTTTCTCATCGAATGGGAAAGTCACGTTATGTCGCTATATTATTCTTTGTGTTCATCTTTCTTCCACTTTTCAATGGAGGATTGGCCATGGCTTCAGGAACTCCAGATGGTTCAGAATCATGGGGTTATGTTGAAGTCAGACCAAGTAATTAAGATAACTACAATAATAATTAGCCTCTTTTAATTTTACTAAATCCCATTTTCAATTTTTTTTTTAAAGTTGTGTGACTTTTTTTTTTTTTTTTTTAATGAAAACGTATGCAGAAGCACATATGTTTTGGTGGTACTACAAAAGTCCTTATAGACCTCAAGATTCAAGCAACCCATGGCCTGTAATTCTTTGGTTGCAAGGTGGACCTGTAAGTGTGTGTTTTCTTTAAGTGTGTGTTTGACTGTTGGGTAATGTGTTTTGATATTAGTAATATCTGTTCTTATTTATTAGCAGTTAGTTTTCGGGATTTTGCTAGTTTCAATTTTTTATTTAGTTAGCACAACTACGTCTTTATAAGTTTTATTGTTAAAAAAACCTATTAAAAGTTTGAAATTAATTACATTAACCGGTGTCCAATATTACTTTGACGGTTTGACCCGTAGCTCGGGCTAGTCTGGGAGTTCCGCGTATGCTTATATAACTGTATCTATAGTACTCTGATTATGATGAAATGTAATTATTACAAGAATATGATTATTTAGGTACCAAAACTCGTGTGTTTCATGTAGACTACAAACTTAAACATTACAATTATCTTATCCTAATCCTAATATATACTATAAGACAGTTGAACTAATGACTTATTAACCAATCATATTGCTCGATTTCATCAATTTGACTTTTGATAATGTCATCATTTAGATAAACTACAAATAAAAAATCCTAATAATCATTATCCAAATATATTATTATATTAATATTAATATTTATATTGATTTGTAGAAAAAGTCTCATTAATTTACACTTTTTTGTTTTCCATCAATAATTTACATTTTTAGCCTTGAATACTTAATTTATATTTATTTTTAGCCATCAACTTGAAATAATTTTTTAAAATTTACAATCATTTAATTAAATAAATTTTTTTTTTAACATATGAAATATTTTCTACAAAAAATTATTTCAAAACCTAATGACTTATTAACAAATATTAGATTAGATTTTTATAATTATAAATATTAATATTTAGTTTAATATTTGATATAAATACAATGTGACATCAAGATACATATCCAACACGATTTATAACAGCGGGTTACTTAAATCCTAAATCCAAATCAATATAAACTCCATTCAAGATTCATTATATCACTTAATTAAAAAGGTGCATAATTTTCTCCTTTTTTATATATTAGTTTTGCATATTAATATTTAAAGTTACGGTTGTCACTCAAATCAAGAGTCCTAATTGTTATCAAATAATATAAAAATAATCCTAATTTTTATCATATTATCATAAAATAAGTGATTGAAAATAAACCTATGCGTGTTATGGACGCGCAACATGATTAAATACATATACTTGAATGTCAACCACATAATCACAAATATGTTTATATCTTTTATTCTTAATTATCTTTCATAATAATATCACATTATGAGTACAACTGGTTTCAAAATATTCTATAATGGATAAATTATTATATATAGCATGTGGCTTGTGGAATGACTACGGCAAACAATTTCATAAATATGTCGAGGCTAATAATGACAGTGACAAACATATGATTATTGTACTACAACTTGCAAAATATAACACTTAGAACCGTATTTCTTCAACATTATAAGCTTTTATGACTTAAATGTATGAACATTTAATATTGATAACATCGTAAACCTCGTATCCAGTGTTGGACACGGGTCTAAAATCTAGTAATTAGAGTAGAAAAGATATAACTTTTAATGACATCATATGTTTATGTAGTTTTCTTCTTAAATATTTACGTAATTTTTCATTCTGTTTATACTTTGTTAATTCTTATAATCAATTTACAGAAATAAAACGCTATTAGATTTACATCTTTTCGATATCAATCAAAATTAACCAAACCATTTTTTACTATACATAAGTAATAAATATAAGCCTATTTGCAAAGGCGGTATCAGAATTTTTTTTTCAGAGAGGACAAAATTAAAAAATTAATGAAAAATAAATCTAAAAAAGACAAAAGGTTAAAAACTTATAAAAAATATTTTAAAAATATATGATAAAATCTAAATTTTGATGATACATTCACCCCTTTAGCCCCCATGTCACCATGTGGTACCGCCTGCCTATTTGAAAACATTTTATCTATTTTTACATTACCCGTTCATTCAAATACACTTAGCAAATACAAATTTGAGAATTAGTTTATGTAGCACCTTAAAGTTTACGTAAATAGTCAAAAACCATATGTACTAAGAGTCATTATCTTTGTTTAATGTAGCTAGAGATTCATGTTTCTTTCTCAATATCTTTTAATTTCAATTTTTATATAATTAGGCGGATACCTATTCACAATATATATAGTCAAACCGTACATCGTACGGATATTATGACTAGTATGTATATACTCGCATATATGTCATTAATATACAATACCTTACAAGGTTTTCATTATACCTATCACACATTATAATTTTGAAAATATGTGCAATGTTAAAACACACTCCCTTAAATTCAATAGTTAGAATGTGTTTGTGATCATACATTGTGTATGTGTGTTTTTAATATATTCGCAGGGTGCTTCAGGAGTTGGGACTGGAAACTTTGAAGAGGTGGGCCCATTGGACTCTTTCTTGAAGCCCAGAAACTCTACATGGCTAAGAAAAGCAGATCTATTGTTTGTGGTATGCATTTTTATAAAACTATGTACAATGACAGTAGTTATGTGTAAAATGTGGTTTAAATTATTCGATAATATTGCCTGTGGGAAATTAGGATAATCCAGTTGGAACAGGATACAGTTATGTCGAGGATGAAAAGCTATTGGTGAAAACTGATGAAGAGGCTGCAATTGATTTGACAACATTGTTGATTGAAATCTTTAATGGAAATGAAACCCTTCAAAACAGTCCTCTTTATATAGTGGCAGAGTCATATGGTGGCAAGTATGCAGTCACTCTTGGACTCTCAGCTCTCAAAGCCATTGAAGATAAAAAGTTAAAACTTATTCTTGGAGGTATTAACCCAAATTTGTTGTTCATGATTTCATAAGAAATATGACTTCTTTTGTAAAGTTTTGGTTCATAAATCAACTGACTAAACAATCTTTATTGTGAAAATATTGTTTAAGGACAGTTGATTTTGGACATATCAAGTACATATAGATGCATATGAGGAGTGACTCTTTTTGATTGGTCTATATGTTTTATTTTCAGGAATTGTGTTGGGAGATAGTTGGATATCACCTGAAGATTTTGTGGTATTACATATTATCTTTAGGCTTACAAATGCTATTTTTGTGCAAATATGAAACTTCACAACATATGAAGTATGATATTAATTTCTAAAACTTTATACGTTGAAATTAATAGATATCATGGGGTCCTCTTCTAAAGGATGTTTCAAGGATAGATGAGAATGGCCTGGCTGAGGCAAACGGGTTGGTGTTTTTATCCGTTGGTGTCTAAATAGTGATGTGTTTTTATGTGTGTTATGGCTATGTAGACTTGAGAATAGCTTTAAATTGGATTGGATTTTATTCTATCTGACAAACTTATGTCTGGAAACAGTCTAGTTGAGAAAATAAAGCAGCAAATAGCTCATGGGAAATTTGCAGCTGCCACAGAAACATGGAGTGATCTTGAAGAAGTGATTAGCGCCAATAGCAACTCTGTTGTACGTTTTACTTAATAGCTAACTAATAGTTAGAGGTGGTAGTTATGACCCATTTACTTCTAAATGGGTCAATATTGGTAGTGTTATATTTCTAATGAGCCAAATAAAATTGGTCATGTTTTGCGTTAGCTTCCCTGCATATCTTGTCACCTCTACTAAAACCTACCCACCTTTTGCTTCGCATATTAAATCCCTTTGATCAACAATGAAGATTGTATATTTGGTTTAATGTAGGACTTCTACAATTTCTTATTGGATGAGGGGATGGATCCGGTGTCGATGATAGCAAGCGAGGTCATGAGAGGAACCCCGAGGAAGAGGTACTCAAGATATCTTGATTCTTTAAAGAAAACGCCAGGTGGAAATCGTGGTCTTAATCTTTTGATGAAAGGTGTGATTAGAAAGAAACTTGGGATTATTCCAAATAATGTGGAGTAAGTAGCTTTGGTATTTTTCTCAATTTTAAACTAAATACTCAAGATATGGATCTAAGTATGTTTTATTTGACAGATGGGACGGGCAATCGGATCTTGTCTTTAGCTACTTAAAAGGTGACTTCATGCGACCAAGAATCAATGAGGCGAGATTTTTATAAATCAAGAAGAAAGATGATTATGGGAAAGTTTGATTAACATTGTTTTGGTTAATTGTTTGGTTATTTGTTTGTTAAATAGGTTGATGAACTTTTGAGCAAGGGAGTCAACGTGACTATATACAATGGTCAAGTAAGATATTTTTCATTTTCTTTTTTCCTTTCTTTTGTCGCTTTGAAGCTATGCAATTTTCATTAAAATTTGTTAAATGATACTAATAATTTCTGTTTCAATCTTGGTGATGTTTTTGTAGCTTGATGTAATATGTGCAACGAAGGGAACACAAGCATGGGTTGAAAAGCTCAAGTAAACGCACATATAATCTTTTATCTTTCTATTTTTTTTTTAACATCAATCTTTTATCTTTCTAAAAAAAAAAAATATGGAATTAATAATTTACCCGTGTGTTTTATATATATATATATATATATATATATTTTCATGATCATATAGGTGGGATGGTCTAAAGACATTCTTGAGCATTAATAGAACTCCATTATATTGTGGAAAAGGCAAAAAGACAAAAGCTTTCACCAAGTCCTTCAGAAATTTGCACTTCTATTGGATTCTTGAAGCTGGTCACTTTGTAAGTTTCACACTATATAATATAATATAATTTATTTTGGAGTCTTACACATTACTCATTTGTATTTATGATTATTTCTTTTATTTTTTAACTTTGGAATTTTCAGGTGCCAGTAGATCAACCATGTGTAGCATTGGAGATGATTGGTAGCATTACAAGTTCTTTAGTGTCGACAAAATAAAGGTTGATAAATATGCAAAGGGAAATGTGGAAAATAATTACATTCCAACACATGAGTAAATAGGAGAGGAAGAGAATCTATTGTCATCTATTATCAGCAACTTTAGCTTTACACACGAGTACTATTTAGTTACATTTTCTTAGATTGACATCTCACCAATGGAAAGGGCAAAAGACAGAAAAAAAAAAAAAAAACATTTCATATGATGAAATTGGTAGTGAAATGTGATCACAAATTCACAAGTGGGGTTGTTATCTAAACTTGACTCAAGTTGAAAAGATGTTGATCTTTGGATAAAAATCTAGGGTCAAGATTTAAAATTTATCTTTAAATTTTGACCTTTGATTTTCATTTAGGGGTCAAGATTTTCTCAACTTGAGTAGATAACTTTATAGAATCATTTCCCAGTATTTTTTTTTGTTTTTCCACAAAGGTCGTTTGAATCATGTGAGCACTTCTTTTTAAAAAAAACTCTCATTATTCCATTAATTTTAACTTATTAAAAAATCTTTCTGATATGATGAAAAGTCTTTTCTAAAATATAAAAATAATAACAAAATACATTGTTAACGAAAAAAATAATCTCCATCCAATTTAACCCAAATATGTTTGATTTTCCATGCTCAGCAAAGATAAAAGTCAAATTTTTAATTTTTCATGCTCAACAAAGCTAGAAGTAATTTTTTTTATTTTTAGGTAGAGTAAAGTTCTTTGTATCTCACCTCAGGGAAGATAAGACTCAGAACTCGTCAAAACTAAAGATGCGTTTAGTTTGGGAAAATACTCATTGTTTTTCATTTTTGTTTTCTTAATTAAAAATGTGTTCAAATCATAGTTTTTAAAAAAATATAATCTATGAAAACACTTTTCATTTTTCATTTCTAAATTTTGAAAACCTTAAGTTGTCTTCCGTTTTTCAGTCTTAATTGGGTTTTTAAAATTTTTCTTTTATAAAAATGAAAAACTCCTTCCAATTTCTAAAAATTTAAAAATAAAAAACTAATTTTTTTTCCCACAACTAAAATTAGACAAGTTTGGCCCAATATATAAAAATGGGATAAAGATAGTAGATAAAATTGGCAAGGTGAAAAAATCGGAAAACAAACCTTACCCAAAAGTTAGTCAGTCTAGTCTCATTTCCAATGCCACAGCAGCAGCCGCATTGTGTTTGTACGGAAACCCTGATCTGGTGGTGATGGAGCAGCTTGGAGATGATGAACTGACTTGTATTTGTAGCAAACTCACAAACGAAGATGACTTGAAATCATTCTCACGAGTCTCCAAAGGTTTCTTGAAAGTTGCCTGCTTTCGCCTGGTGAGGATAGACAGTGCATTTGTTGATATGTTATGTGATATCTTACCCGCATCCCGGAATATCGAATACTTTACTTGTTTTAAACCTTTGTCAAACACCCAGTTGATACTTTTATCACTTTCATGTCCCAAACTTAAGTCCTTGACTCTCAACCTAAAGCCATACTTTGTTGAGTCGGATTCCGATACAAATGACTTTGATTATGATTTTGTTGTTGATGATGATGGTTTTTGCGCAGTCGCAAATGCTTGTAACAGTTTGCGTCTAGTGCATTTTAGGAGGTTAAACGTTGGGGATGTAGTGGTTACTTGACTTACTTCCCTTACGAAATCGTGTTTTAAGAGTCTTGAACACTTGGATTTGGAAGGATGTGTTAATGTGAGCGACGAATCGTTGAAAGTTATTGGAGAAGCCACTCGTTTGAGAAACCTGGGATTACGAGGCTGTCGTTTGATTACTCATTTGGGTTTGGCGTATTTGTCAAAAGGGGATTTATTTCTTTTCAATTTTCTTTTTTAATTTTTAATATAGTTATATAGGCCCTAATTAATTTAAAGATATGTTGATTTAGTTGTTTTTGAGAAATTTAAGGCTATGACTAGTTTTATTGGCCCTAATTAATTTAAACATAGCTGTTAGTATTTCGCTATTCACGCAAATTTAGTTGAAGTGGTATATAATATAATATAGATATAGATAACCATGTCCGCGGGTTTTTCTTGCTCCGTCAATTTACAGATATCCACCGACGAGTTAAATATTTGATCGAATTGAAAATTAGAAACATTATATGTATATTACTGGGCTATAAATTGGAATTTGCTAGTTGGTTCTTTATATATAATATATTTCTGTTGTCTTTTAAAAAATAAAATGCTAAAACTATATTATGAAATACTGGAACTTATGAGCTAAAACATTATATGTATATTATCGACATCAAAATCATTTCAAAAAATAAAATCGAAATCAAGTACAACGACATGACAAAAGAATTAACTTTTTTGACGTCATTAGTTATCTATAATATAACTAAAAAAGGGGTTGGGGGTACACTTGGCACCCTTAATCTCCCTCCTTTAGCCTAATCCTCCCTTCTTATTAATCTTCTAATTTTTTAATATTAATCTAAATTAATTTACATTTTTTGGTTTTTCATCATCAATTTATACTTTAACCCCAATCTATAATAATTAAATTATACTTTTTGATTTTCCATCACCAATTTACACTTTAACCCAATTTAAAAATAATTAACTTACACTTTTTGATTTTCCATCACCAATTTAAACTTTAACCCAATGTAAAAATAATTAATTATACCTTTTGGTTTTCATCACCAATTTACACTTAAAAATAATTAATTTACACTTTTTTGTTTTTCATCACCAATTTACAATTTCACCCAATTTTAAAAATAATTAATTTACACTTTTCGGTTTTATTGTTAATCTATAATATAACTCATGTACGACAAAAAAAAAGAAACTACAATCAACTACAAAAAGAGTTTTCTTTTTACGTACTTTGCACATAATTAATCATTATTATTATTTTTTAACATTAAATTCTTATGTTATTGTTATTATTATTTATTTTAATTTAGTTTGTTGTCCATTATAGGTTCGTTATGGCTTCTTCTTCAATAACAAATAATATGACCACATTAGTTCATCTTGAAAATCTTAAGCCAACGCATGTTAACCATCATTTACGACTCCGTGTTATGCATGTGTGGACTGTTTCTGAGTGGGACAACTCTAAGAAAATCAAAACGTCTAGATGGTATTTGTTGATAAATTGATATGTATTTTTCAAAGTATATAGTTTACACTTTTAGAGTACAAGAAACTGTAAATTTTGTATTTAACTAAAGTTGGAAAAGAAATGTAGACTGGAATCAATATTTATATAAAGTTAATTTTCGTATGTTTTTTTTTATAACTTTTGTATTGATTAAGTTGGGATATATGACTTAACTAATCTAAATACTATATATTAAATGATACTTTACAAACCAAAACATATGTTATTTCATATAACTTATTTCATGACTTTTGTCTTGAACATATTTTAAGTTTTGTTTAATTCTTATATATACCAGTATTTTTTATACGGGTCTAAAATGTAGTTACAAGTATTTGATCAAGCAAAACGCCGATTACCCCAACACACATTAGCAAGGCACTCAGAGAAAAACCAAAACCATAGTCAATTTGAAAATTTACTGATACATTGTCAATTTGAGACCAGGCTGATTAGTACAAAACATTTCTACCAAAGACAATCATTATTGTGTTTTAGAACTCATTTCAGCTAGCCGGAATGATTAAACTTCTTTGTGGAAGTGTTTGCCCGAATGATGATGACATTCAGTACTTTTTCAATCTTGTTTACCAGCTCAAACACACAAACATCACCCTCAACCAGATGATTATCATCATAAAACTTCCTCCAATTTTTACCAGACAGTCTACTACTTTTCTCGTAACGCTTGCACTGAACCAGACCCCAGTTTCCCCCTTTTGGCATCTGAAGAACACAGTCCACGCATTTGTTTTCACTAGTCAAATATCTTCTACAAAATTGCGTGGGTAGATACTGCAACAATGGAAAAAAAAATTAGTTGAAATGAAAACTAACAAAAGTACTAAAACCCTTGTGACATGCTAAAATTAGAGAAAGATCCTTAAAAAATGCATAAAAATCAAAATAATCTAGTCGCAATGTCAAAAAGTTTGTGCTAAAACTCACAATTGTGCTTATGCCGCTGCTCCCTACTAAGCCTGAGCAAAAAGGCTTTTCCGTTTTGAAAGATACAGGTACAGTGGATTTAGTTGCTCTATTTATAAAAGTACGTTTGTTCCCCGTTTTCGAAGCTAAAACATTAAGGGCCCGGTTTCTTGACGACGGTTTGTTCCTCTTTTTTGAAGCTAAACGAGTAAGTGGCCTATTTCTTGACATGCGTTTGTTCTCCTTTTCCAAGGCTAAATCAGTTTTCACTGATCCAAAAAGATATTTTAGAATGGATGCAAAAACTCAAAGAGGTTAATTAACATAAATTGTAATCTTGATGGGTAGTGAGAATCTCGCCTTCCGACTCATGAAGCACACATGGATCGATTTCTTTCTCCTACTGATTAGGGGGTTTTGCCAATGGAACATAATTTATCTCGCAACTGTTGTGGTTGAATATTCTAACATGAAAATTGGAAGCTTTCTGATGATTGAAGAGCAACAAGTGTCCAATCTTTATATTGTAATGCTGTACAAACTGTGGCCAACCGTTCTGGAGCCAGAGGTGGCCGTTGCTGGAGGTCATCCAACCCATAGTCCAAGGCTTGCCATCTGAAACATTCAGTGTGACATCTTTGTTGTTCAACAGGATCTGCTTCTGGTTTTCTTCGGTAAACTCAATGGGAATTCTCTGATCGTATAAAAAAGATTTTGATGCTTAATATATAAAAATATATTATAAAGTGGCAAAAAATATGATGTAGACAAGAAAGGGAACTCACAAGGTTGTTTTCGATGATATTGTCATAGGTGATGAATACATAGAAGTTAAGGGGTCTCCAGGTTGACGACATTGTCGTAGCAGACTACGATGAGCAATGAGCTAATCTGGCTTTGAGGCTTGGAGTCTTGGACTACACTTACAGAATCTGCTGAACGTAAATTTTTAGCAGCATAATAGATTTTATTAATCACAGAAAGTCATTACATTACAATGACAGGTAGTCGGGCAACAAGTTATCAGGGAATATCATTCTTTTTATGGATTGCTTTTTTGAGATTTCGATTGTTTGGTTTACATGCATATATATATAATCACATTTCAGTGAAGTGATTAAATGAGAACCAAAACAAGGGTGAGAACCACTAAAAAAACATCTCTAAAGCCTTTAGAGTTAAGGGCTACGCCCATATCGTATCCAACCGCCACCATCTCTTAGATCGTCGTCCATAAAATCCATACCATTTTCATATGTGTCCGGTGACAACCCTTTTAAAATGGACAAGGGCACCATCCATTTTCAACACATAACCCATATAATTTTAATCTTTTTTTAAAAAAATATATATATTTTTTTGGAATGGATTTTTATTAAAAAACAATAAAAAAGTTAAAAAAAATAAAATTAAAAATTTAAGAAATTAAAAAACTACACCAAAAGAGAAAGGAAAAATAATGTTTCTCACATTTCTCACGTTAACCCTACCCTCACATTTCATTCCATATGTTAATATATAATCCAACACTTACATCAAAATATATTAAAGAATGATTTAATACGGACGGTTAGAACATTAGCTAAATATTATTAATTAAATATGTAAGGCCAAAACCTAATTAAATTACACTAACTAAACAATAATGAATCAATCAATTAATTAATCAATGAATAAATGAGAGTCGAACAAGAAGAATGGAACAACTTACTGGAACTAATGCAATGTTGTGGAGCACCCAAGTCAGTTTTATATTTTTCCGATCAGCGGTGTCACGAGGCCAACCGGTCAACAAACACGCCGACATGACACTATCTTATACATACACATGTATATTAGTCAGAAGGAACAAATTACGTTATATGTTAGGAAATAAATATATACGAGATTACGAGTAAAAGCTGCAGGCTGCAGCTAATTTTGCTGGTGTTTGGGTAGCGTAGGGTAGGGAGAGGCTGGGCTGGGCTGGCTGACGTGTATATTAAGGTTTGGCCCGGTACTCGTTATTTCGTTTGGGCGTTTTTGCTGGCATCATTTATATATAACGTACGTTATATTAATCGAGTTCGTGCTATAAAAATCCTCATTCTCAATAATTTGTAGGAGGAAAATCCTCCAATTAAACAGTCTAAAGGCACAACATTCAATTGAGATAAAATTCTGTCTGCTCAACATGACTCGAATCTAAGTCTTGCATAACTGTGAAACTTGTGAGAGATACTTGTATCATTGAGCTATTTGCTAGTTGGTTCCTTTTTGTAATTTTAATCAAAGTTTTAAGTTTCATATGATGAAAAATATAATTTATATAATTTTATAAATGTAATTACTCGTGGTAACATATAAAGATTAGATAACGGTCCAACATTATATAGTTATTGCATGTAAAATTTTGTATATAATAGTTAATAACTTATTCAATAAGCTATTAGGTCAGTTGTTTTTTAGTATATATAAAGATAGATTAACACACTAAAGGTTAAAAGGTATAAATATTCTCCATTACTCCATAAGCATATTAAATATTCTCAAAAACAAAGTCCAAAATTCCACAAAATCAAATTACATAGCTTATATGTTACAAGAAATAAACATTTGTTTTACTACTCTTTCATAAGTATTACAACATCCCTCTAATAAACGAAGATGAATACTTTGCTGTTAGTTTGTCTGAAATCCAATGGATTGCCGTGGAGATTCATTTGCGATCAACATGAGCATTATCAAGATAGCCGTGGTGCTTATGAAGCGTATTCCATCATAAATCAATGGCTCAAAAAGGTTCAAGTTTTGAATATATAGACACTTCATTATAGTTTAAAATATGACATATCAAACTCTTTAAGTTGTCATATTTAAATTCCCAAAGTATTTTTTCAGCTCCTAATAAGAACTACAAGTTTTAAACTTCAGACATGGTAACCAAAGCGTAATACACTCAAACACCATGTCCTCGACTTTCTCTTATGGTGTGCTAATTTGTCTGCATAGCTCTCCCTTACCATATCTAATACGCACATGCAGCAGCCAGCAAAAGCTAATCTTTGAACAATAATCGAAACGGTGTCCGGATATTTGGTATCAACAAACCGATTCACAATATTTTCCCACTCATCAGGCATATCCACATCCTTGGCTTTTTCCTTCACTTTCTCCAAATCCATCTTGAAAAATTACAACCAAGGGTATAAATGTTCAATAGAGTTATCCTGCTACCTACAGAACACACACTCAAACTGTCTCATTGGATAACACTTAGCCAGTCTATGCTGGGTGATTAACCCTTCATAGCTAACCATACAATCACTGCATGAATAGGCATGCATTGAGTGAAATATACCAGTTTAACCCATCTCACTTTACACCCATAATCTCTAGTATCAGTCCAACCATTCCCAGCAGTAAACCTGCCTTCAACCCCTTCTTATTAACCCATACCACTCTATCGTTCTGTCTTTCCGATCCTTGGCCACACCCACTCCCTATTAATTATCATTTCAGCAACATTGGCATTTGTTTTTAAATGGGCAGCTTTGATCATGCTACTAGTAACCAATTTACTCAGAGGACATGCTACACCATTTGTCATTCCATACAGATGTAGACAGCCACAGCCCATTTCCCAACCTACTAATGCAATGTTCCCACAATATGTTTGTTATTCTTATAGTATAATACTACTGAATTGAATGCACACATCTAAACAGGCAAGCATCATCTAGCAATGCATTGAAACACTATTGGCCCATCAACTTGTCATGTGAAACCAACAATGGTGATTTTACCAATGTTTGATCAAGCCATCCAACCAGCCGAGGATTGGGCAAATACGTGTGTAACACCATGCTTCCTTATTCAACATTTGAACCAAAATCGTACTCAATTAATAAAACATCAGTACAAATTGTTAAAACCACTCAAATCATTACCAGAAAAAGAGTCATTATAACATATTAGAGTTACACCTAAAAACAAATATATCTACACTATCTTTCTTAGTTCATTTTTGGTTAGCTCGAGTGATGGTGACTTTCAGCACCTTTTCACTCTCACTTATCAGCTCTAACAGACAAACATCACCCGGAACCAAATGATTTTCATTACTAAATTTCTTCCAATTTGGACCATACAATTTACCATGTTTCTGCTTGTACATCTTGCATGGAATCGGACCCCAGTTTCCCACCTCTGGCATATGAAGAACACAGTCCACATACTCCTTTCCACAAGTCAAATATCTTGTACAAAATTTGAAAGGTACATACTGTAACCAAATCAAAGAAAAGTAAAAAATAGTCTGATATGATAATGATCGATCTTTATATGAAACAAGATCCCAATTTGAGAAACTTTACCATTCCCAACGATGAATGATATGAAGGAGGCATTTTGGCCGAGAAGAATGGGTTGTCAGACCTATCTACTGTCACTAAACCAATGTTCACCAATCCAAAAAGAAACTTAAGAAATGAATAGCAAGACTAAAGAAAGCAATTAAATAAGTGTAAACCACATCGGTAATTAAGAGTCTTGCCTTCGCTGTTTTGAGACTTGGCGGGCGTGTTTAGAACCTCAGTATCTCCCGTGTGCATAGATTGATCGATTTCTTGTGGAAAGTAAGTTATCTCACAACTGGTTTGGTTGAATATTCTAACATGAAAAATGGAACTTTCCTGATGATTAAAGAGCAGCAAGTATCCAATCTTTAGATGGTAATGCTCAGCAAACTCGGGCCAACCCTTCTGGAGCCAGAGGTGTCCGTTACCGGAGACCATCCAACCCAAATACCAAGTCTTGCCATCTGAAACACTGAGTATGATGTCTTTGTTGTTTGAACGGATCTGCTTCTGATATTCTATGGTAAAGTCTATGGGAATTCTCTAATCACAAAAGAGATATACAATTTAATGTTAATATATATATATATATATATATATATAGGGGTGGGTTAGATTAGGGACTCCTTATTTTAGGGACTGTTAGGGACTCGATCTAGACCGTCCATTTTCATTGGATCTAATCACCACTGATCATCTCCGGCGACATCTCCGGCGAGACTTACACGTGTAAGTACAACTTACACATGTGTAAGTTGAATAAAAATTATAATTCAAAGCGGGCTTCGCCCTTAAGGATATTCATAAACCAAAGCTGGTGGGGGTGATAGGTCATTGAGGGTGATAGGTCATAGTGTGATAGGTCATAGGGGGTGATAGGTCATAGGGGGTGACCGGTGATGGGAGATCTACCTAAAAAAAATTGTACTTAAAACATGTGTAAGTTACTTACACATATGTAAGTCTCACCGGAAATGGTCGCCGTCGCCGGAGAATCATGGTGGTGGTCGGAGATGATCATGGTGGTGGTGGCCAGAGAAGGAGGTAGAAGGAGTCCTTAACCGTCCCTAAAATAAGGAGTCCCTAATTTAACTTTTCCCTATATATATATATATATAGAGAGAGAGAGAGAGAGAGAGGGAACTCGTGACAAAAAGGAACTCACGAGGCTGCTTTCGATGAGGTTGTCATAAGTGATGAATACGTAAAAGTTAAGTGGCTTCCAGCTTGAAGGCATTTCAGCAACAGAAGATGATAATAAACAAACCAATCTCTGATATAATCCCATATAGGCTTCAATTCATTATATATCCATATATATTACTCGTAATAATTAGACAGATAAAGTTAACAAGTTAACAAGAAAGGTAATAACATAACAATTTTGACAAAGTGGGGGTAATTTCCAGGGCCATCAAAAGGTAACAACTTACCCAGGAAATTGCAATTAAAAAAAGAAAGGTAGTACACCTAATTTGACAATATGAACAAAGTAAAATTCTGGTTAATAATATTCCACTGGGTTGGGTAGAACCCTAAATAACTTGCTAATTCAAGAGGCCAAATTAGTTCCAAGTTCTCAACTTTATCAAACTAATACAAAATTAGAATTCTACGTATCTTGAAAACATTTATTAAAAATATATTAATACTACAATTAGGCACCAAACATATATGCAGATTTATACTTGATTAAAAGAAAAATAACTCACTTGAAACGAGAACTAAAAAGAAGCCCCACCAACCAAATCACTTTGTATGTGTATAGACTGTAAACTATGTATGTGTAGATCGAGACCAATAAACTATTTTATTGAGCGGATTGTTGGTGAAAGTAATGCGTTGACAACCGATATACCACGTGTCTTTACTTTCTCTTTGAGCTTACTCTTTTTCAATTTTAACAGATTTTAGCATATCCCCATCCTGGGCTGCATTGGAGTAGGCCGGTAGGGTTGAGCAAAAATCGAACCCAAAAATCAAAAATTGAAAAAAATTGATAAAATCGGATCAAAAAAACCAAAAATCAAACAAAATCCATTGGTTTGGTTTTTGTTTTCCAAAAACCGAACGGATCGGTTCGGGGTCGGTTTCATATGTCAAAAAACCGATAAAAACCAAACCGAACCGAACCCATTATATTTTATATTTATATCATATTAAATTTATATTTATTACTTATAATTTGTAAATATGTTAATATACTTAAACTTTTTTGTCTTTTTAGTGTACAAATTTATATAAATTATACGTTTTAGTTGTAAAAAATATAATAAAATCAATTCTTTTTATAAAAGTTATATCAATTTTAACACCTAAAAAACATAATTAGTTAAAAAAAAAAAGCATCTCTATATTTTAGTTCTATATCATAGTTTTTTTGTTAACAATTGAAAATTAAATTTATAACATCATAAACAACAAAATAAAAAACAAAAAAGTTAAAAAAAAAAATCTTTTTTTAAAGCTAACAAAAACCGAAACCGATTCAAACCAAACCGAAAAACCGAACCGAATAAAAACGGATCCAATGGTTTTGGTTTTCTAAAAACCGAATGAATCGGTTCGGGTTTCGATTTTAGCCAAAAACCGACTCAAACCGACCCATACTCACCCCTAATTAAAGTATTGGACATGATTACATATATTCTTTGGTTAAATGCAAATTTAGTCCTTGTGGTTATTCGAAAAATGGTTCTTTCATCTCTCTGTTAGTTTTTGAGTTTTATTCATCCCTGTAGTTTGGCTTCCGTTAAAAACCACTCGTCCCTATCATTAAATCCCCTCACATTCAGGTCACATGAGGGGCATTTTTGTCTTTTTGCATCATTTCTTCCTTTTCTTTCAAAACCCACAAATATATTCATACATCTACATTGATCTATAAATACGAAACACATACATATGGGAAGTGATAAGCGTACCACCGTTTTTGATTCATTAATCACAATATACAAGTTTTATAACTGACTGTACTAGTCAGTAATGCATACTGGTGGTAAATATATTAAATTTTGTGTTACAAATATCAACTCCCCATACATATATATGATCGATATCTATATCTATACCTAATCAAGATCAAATCATACATATGTTCATACATCTATTAATCTGAATCTATATCTATACCCCCCCCCCCCCACACACTGAAAATCATCATCAAATCGATCAATTGATGTCATGAAACAAAAAAGAGATGTCGAGAGAGAGAAAAAAAGATCGATTGATCAACTTACAGGGGTTCTTGGATTTTGCCACATTATTAACGATCGGTGGGTCGATTTCGACATCGCCGCCACACAACCACTTATAGATTTCCTCATTTTTGCTGCAAATCGAGGTAAAATCCATCTTTAGTATTAGCGGCAGTTAGCCATTCATTTCAAACGTCGAAAATCGATAAGTTGTGAAACTTTTTGAGATGGTGATTTTCTTGGAAGTTTTTCACACAATTAGTATTTAGTGTGTGTTTATATGTATGTGTATCTATATAACTTCATAGTTGCAGAAGTGATATATGTATATGTATGTTTTATGTGTCTATATCTATATACTTTTATTGTCACAGAAGTGTTGAAATCTTTAATATAATATAATGATTATTTGAAAGTTTATAGTGTTTGAACTAGGTATATTGGGTTTTTGAAGAACATGTATGAAATCAAAGGTGATGTTTTAAGGTTGATGAAGAACAAAGAAAAGGGATGGCTAAAATGACAGATCTGCCCATCAGGGACGAGTGTATTTAACGGAAATCAAACCACAGGGATGAAAAAACTTAAAAACTAACAGAAAGTTGAAAAACGTTTTTCAAAAAACCACAGGGATGAAATTTGCTTTTAACCCTATATTTCTTTAATAGTTAAATTCATTAAGTGTCTTTGTAGTTATCAATATTAGCGTTTTGGACCTTGTGGTTTTCTTTTTCTTATCACTAGCATTCTACCCGCGCGATGTGGCAGTGGTCGTGAAAGCGACGGTGTGGTGGTGGAGGCGAGTGTTGGTGGTGGATGCGACGTCGAATGTAGTAGATAATTCATATAAAAGTATTTGATTTAAAAGGTTAATGGAGATATTTTAGAAAAATAAAGGATTGATGTGTAATTTAATTATTAATGTTAAGAGAATAGTGTATGTGAAAATATTTTAAAGGGTTGCCTTGTAGGTGAAAATATTACATAGGATGACATTTTAGACATTTTTTCCCTATGTAACTTTCAACATGAGAGTATTTTCTTTAATATAAAGTATAAATAAGAGAATAGTGTATGTGAAAATATTTTAAAGGGTAGTAGCCTTGTAGATGAAAATATTACATAGGAGAACATTTTAGACATTTTCTCCCATGTAACTTTCAACATGGGGGTATTTTCGTTAATATAAAGTATAGATTAAGTGCTCTATAGTTAAAGTTAGTTACGCCACATGCCTTTTTTTACTAATCTCTATCCGTTAAAATGAGGGTTTTTTCCTATAAAAAAATATAAATGGGTTTTCTTAATTTATTTTTTCATTTATTATTAGTTTGAACAAACTTTAAACTAAATATATGTAAAATGATATACTTATGATTTTTCACATTTAGAAAAACAAATCGGAAGTGTTTGAAAATAGTTATATTTGGATTTCTTTCCGACTAAAATTTTTGGATAATATATTTACTTAGTAATTTAAAAAGCGTAACTTAAAAAAGAAGATAAAATATTTACTCATACTTAGTAGTTAGTAATTTAGAAAATGTACAGCTTAATTAAATCTTAATCTTATCTTAATATATATTAAAAGATACACAACTCTCAATTTCTTAAAATTAATTAAATCGACACATGTCTAAATTAATTTACATTTTTTGATTTTCTATCACCAATTTACACTTTTAAACCTTATGTTTATAAAACTTATGTTTATCTCAAATATCCAACTAATTAAATTAATAAAAAAAAAACCGAACCAAATTTGATCAAAATTACTCTTCTATAATTATAACTTATCAAATTATCAATAATTATATAGAATGAAAATAATATATCTAATAAATAACAACTATATAATCTAAAACTTTCAAGAAAAAGAAATACACAACGTACAAAATATAACAACTATATAATCTAAAACTTTCATGAAAAAAATAACCCACAACAAAATCTACAAGAAGTTTCTTTAATTGTATTATCAAGAAAACTGTTACAATAACAAGTCATGACAGGATATTGATAGATGAACAATTTACACGCTTTCATCAATTTACAAATTTGTTATTTCTTATTTTAATTACATTGTTTATATTTGAATTTACGTTTGTTCTTTTATAACTTTAATTGGATTACATATACAAGTATTTAATTTATCTTTAATATGTCATAAACAATGAGTATATTAGACACAAGTCTAAATCTAGTAAATAAAATTAAAGCTTAAATAAAATATACAGGAATAAATATAAATAAATTACTCGTATTAGCTTTAACAGTAAGCTATATAGCCCTGCTTAAAATAAAAGCTATATATGTGGGGAAAAAAACCCAAACCGCATCCTAATTTATTTACAAAACATCCCGTTCCAGTTCCAAATAACATACATAAAAACACAACAAACATATTTGAATTTCGAATCCGTTATATATTTAGGGTTTTTCCGGTCCCATCTTTTGATTCGGATATTCGATAATGTTTCCCTCAACTGCTGAATGTAAGTTACGATTCTCTTTTCAAATTATTATATATATCGGGGTTTTTTTCTTTCGGTGATGTACTTTATTGTTTAAGTTAATTAAGTTATCTGCAATTCTGCTAGATGATGTTTGTGACTTTTTTTGATTTTTGAAACCCTTGTTAACATGTCATACAGTTGAATTTTAACTATTTTACTTGATTTTTTTGGCCTTGTAATTGCAGTCTCCTCATCACGAATGCTGTCCGGTTTCTCTGGATTCGCTACTTGTTCAATGACTGCTTCGAGTTTTGCTCCAGTCTTGCCTTTTGGGACCCCATCATCGACCGCTTCCCTGACAGTTATTTTCTTTCTTTAGAAATTTTTAAGGATAACATATGTGTGTGGAGTATGTATACAGTAGTACTAGTGTTTACTGGGAAGTTGTTTCTTATGCAATTTTTGTTAATCTGATATTCTGATTCGCCTTATTATATGCTCTTCATTGTTCTCTTGAAATGGGTGTTAACCACATCGTTATTTTTTGTCTCTCAACTTGGTCAGGAAATTCAAGTAGTGTCTCTTTTGGGACTCCATCTGTGTTTACACAATCGAATCAACGAGGAAATTTATTCTCTCCAGGCTTCCAAACTTCATCGCCTTTATCTAATACTCCAACGAAGGTTACATTTGGCACCCCGTCATTAAACGTTCACGGGACTTCAACTTCTGGTGGTTAGTACAAGTTTTTGTTTATAGGACCTGTGATTTCTTATTATCTTGTATATTTACTTTATATATGTATTATATATTTATATACTCGTAATATATATGCTTTTGAGTTTACTCATCCGTTTCTGTGGCAAACTCTTTAGTGAAAATCAGCAATTTAGTAGATCTATGAACAAACACTAATTGCCGGTTTGGGATTTTGGGCAATTTTAGCGTAGTCATATTGCAGCCTTCCAATGCCATACCCTTTTTAGTCTCCTTGCACTGATTAGCAAGCCGTTGGCATCGATCCAAAATAGTTCTGTCTACAGAATGTTGAGCCTCAGTCCATGGTGCTAATTGAGTTGGTGATCAAATAAATAATACGTGCATCTGATTTAGAAGCGCTCTTAATTCAGTTTGGCAGAATATGGGTCTTAAAAACCCAATGTCGTAGGTTCAAATCCTACAGAGCGTAATGTTAATGATACTTAACAACAGTTTTTGTTTTTTTGTTGTTATTGACTTTGTTTTGCAGGATCGACGGCCACAATATCAACATTTAACTCAGGCGGATTTAACTCAGCACCTCCAACCTTATTTTCTTCTGCCTCATCATGGGCAACCAATTCAATCTCTACCACGCCAGTGAAACTTAACCCATTTGTAGTACCAACCACTTCAAACTCTACGACGCCTGTGCAACCGAACCCGTTTGGAGTACCAGCCACTTCAAACTCTACCACGCAGGTGCAACAGAACCCATTTGCACTACCAACCACCTCAAACTCTGTCACGCTGGTACAACCGAACCCATTTGGAGTACCAACCATGTCAAACTCTACGACGTCAGTGCAGCCTAACCCATTTAGAGTACCAACTACTTCAAAATCTACCAAGCCTGTGCCGAACCCATTTACAATACCAACTACTTCAAACTCTGCCACGCCGGTGCAACTGAACACATTTGGAGTACCAACCACTTCAAACTCTGCCACGCCAGTGCAACCGAACCCATTTGGAGTACCAACCTCTTCAAAATCTACCACGCCTGTGCCAAACCCATTTGGAGTACCAACCACTTCAAACTCTTCCACGCCGGTGCAACGGAACCCATTTGGAGTACCAACCACTTCAAAATCTACCACACCTGTGCCGAACCCATTTGGAGTACCAGCCACTTCAAAATCTACCATGCTTGTGCTACCGAACCCATTTGGAGTACCAACCACTTCAAACTCTGCCACGCCAGTGCAACCAAACCCATTTGGAGTACCAACCACTTCAAAGCATAGTTACAGAATTCGCTCAGATACCTTCGAATTTCGTATTGGTACAAAACGTACCGAACGCAATACGAAAACGTTCCAAACGATGCGGGTACGTCGAACCGAGTCGATAGGGTACTGTGAACCGAGTTGGCAGGGTACGACGAACTGAGTCCAGTTCCAATCGTCGAATTCCGTCTTGAAATCGCCGAATTCAATTCGTATTCTTTGATTACAGTTCGTTTTGAGCAGGAAAAAATGTCCCGTGACTTCCAAATCTCCAAAAGACGTTCCATTTTCCAAGATTTTAACTATAACAACTTACTTTAGCTTTAAAAACAAAACCAATTTACTTAATAAGAATCTTTTTAACAAACAAAGATCTTCATATTTATTACAAAATCACAAAAAATTAGGCACTAAACGGCTATATATATCATACTAACTTACTAACCTTTGCACTGAAATTGTAGCATTCCAATCTTCTACTATTAGATTTTAGTTGGTGTTTTTGGTTGGTGTTTGATTTCTATTGTATTTCCTAATGTTATGTTCTATCTTTTTATTATGAACTTTTGTTTACTTGTGGTTTTAAATTTTGGTACACTCACCAAATTCATAATACATCGTACCATTCGTACCGAAATGAGTATACCCCCTACGTACCGAATTCATCACAAAGGGCGAATTGCGTACCCGTACCGAAGCGTACTGCGTTTTATGTGACTATGCTTCAAAGTCTACCATGCCTGTGTTGAACCCATTTGGAGTACCAACCACTTCAAATTCTACCATGCTTGTGCAACCGAACCCATTTGGAGTACCAACCACTTCAAACTCTGCCACGCCAATGCAACCAAACCCATTTGGAGTACCAACCACTTCAAAGTCTACCACGCCCGTGTCGAACCCATTTGGAGTACCGACCACTTCAAAGTCTACCACGCCCGTGTCGAACCCATTTGGAGTACCAACCACTTCAAGTTCTACCATGCTGGTGCAACCGAACCCATTTGAAGTACCAACCACTTCAAACTCTGTTACGCCAGTGCAACCGAACCCATTTAGAGTACCAACCACTCCAAAATCTAACCCATTTGGAGTACCAATCACTTCAAAATCTACCATGCTGGTGCAACCAAACCCAGTAGGAGTATCAACCGCTTCAAACTCTGCCACGCCGGTGCAACCGAACCCATTTGGAGTACCAACCACTTCAAAATCTACCACGCCTGTGTACCCATTTGGAGTACCAACCACTTCAGAATCTACCACGCCGAACCCATTTGGAGTACCAACCACTTTAAACTCTACCACGCCAGTGCAACTGAACCCATTTGGAGTACCAACCACTACGACAGCAGCTGCTAACTCTGTCGCGGTTTCACATGTGATCTCTGGATCAAGTTCAGATTTCTGTCAACCGAAGGCCTTGTTTGATCCCTATTTTTCAACTCAGAATTTTAATGGAGAAAAAACAGGAATTACTGGTCAAACGTAAGCGCTTTTTCTGACCTTGTACTCATAAATCTCGATATGCTATATCACGTTTCATTGTTTGATGTTGTTCATCCTTTATTATATTGTAGATCTTCATCTCAAACTACTAGCATGGAGCAACCAAGACCTCAGGTGTATTTTGAAGATTCTAAACCAATTGACATTGGGATATCAAGCATACCTGTAAGTTTATCATCCATTTTTCTCTGGAATTGTAGTTTTATAGCTATGTGATCTGTACATCACCTAGATACACAACATTTAACAAAACATAACACCTATATTAATTAACCATAACACTACCTAAATCAATTAAATAACAAAGCTAGATTGTTATTGAAATGATATGAGTTTTCTATCATATTTTTGAGATGCTAATTATGTGTTGACTTGAATATGTTTGTCCTTTTGCCCAAATCGCCCAACCAAACAGTATGCCCCCTAGGTTATTATAATTTTACTTAATTAAATTGTTAAACAATGTCTTTTTGCAGGTCAAGGACAAGCCGGCTGCAGTCAGATATCAGGCGGTGACTACTAGGCATTTGTCTAGAAATAAGATGCCACTTCGGAAGTATGACCCAAAATTAAACGCTCCAAAGGTGAGAACCTTCCAACATTTTCATACAAAACAAGCCTCTAAGTCACATTAGACATTTCGACATGATTACTTAATATATTTTTTTATTTTTTTTTTTGCAGATACCATTCTTTAATGACACCAAGGAGATACCTGTTGATATATTGGTTCCAAGAGAAAATCCAAGGAAGTTGGTTATCAGTCCTGTATCATGGTCTTCAAGGGCTAGCACGTTGAAGAACATAGGTGAAGAAAAAAAGTCTTCAGATAGCTTTTATGAGAATGAGAAAGGTAAGTTTATGATTCCACGTATCACATGCTTAATTTTTGTGTTCTTATCTAAACATGTCTACAGAAACTGAAAAGAATTGTTTTTAAGCTATTTGATGCACTATAATAAGTGATTCCATTTGTATGTTTGAGTTGCTGATTAGCTCTTTATGTATGTTTCAGAAGACAGCAAGTGTTATAATTGTTCAGATGATCCAACTACAGTACAAGAACTACTTCCAACAATCCTTGAAGTACCAACAAAGCTTCAACTACCCGACTACTACACAAAACCTCAAATTTCAGACTTGGAAGCGAAAGAAAGGGCTGAGCCAGGATTTTGCAGACGTGTGAAGGACTTTGTTGTTGGACGCCATGGCTATGGTAGTATAAAGTTCTTAGGCGAAACAGATGTACGAAAGCTTGATATTGAGAATCTTATTCGGTTTAATAACCGAGAGGTGATTGTGTATATGGATGAGACCAAGAAACCCCCGGTTGGTGAAGGGCTCAACAAAGCAGCTGAGATAACGCTTCTCAACATCAAATACGTGGATAAAAAAACTGGAATGCATTACAAGTACGGGCCAAAGATGAATAAGTACATAGAGATGCTAAAGAAGAAGGCAGCTGAACAAGGTGCTGAGTTTATGTCATATGATCCTGTTGAAGGCGAATGGAAAATTCGAGTCTAGTATACTTTCGGGCAATAACAGCCCTTTTTAGAGATGAATTGCAAAACACAATTTTGTGTTTTGATTTATAATGGAATTTGAATACTATACGCTTGTGCCTCTACTTATTGAAGTTTGGGTCAGTTTTCTAGCTGCTGATGTTCCTATTTTGCTACTGCATTGGGAAAAAAATGTAAAAGTTGGAGAAGGTTATGTAAAAAGAATTTAGGATCATAGTTTGAATTTGTTTTGTTAAATATTTTGCTTCAGTTGCACAATATTAATGTGTATGGCAATAAATATGATATGCTATAAAATATGTCTGAATGCAGAAAGTGTTTTGTTTTCCCCCTTAATTACTTTACCTGCTATGTATCTTTACCAGCATTTTAGAAGTCTATCATAGTCTGAAAGGGCCATATTTGTTTTAGCATTTCTGCTCGGATGTGAATGGGCTGCTATTGTTTCGGTTGTCTGCAATTAAATGTTTTCAACTTTTCATAGGTTTTTTCAATGGGCTATGAGCCTGTTAGAGGAATTATATACATACTAAATGTTGGAATTTTGACTTGTGACAGTATTTCCTCATACATACGAGTATTAATCTTAACCGGTCAAATGGGTAAAATAGAATGAAAAAATTAACAGAAAGGGGGTCAAACATTCCCACAGAAACTACAGTAGTCAACAGTAACCCATAAAACAAATGGATAAGAGATGTTCGGATCATGTATGACCCATTTACCCAACCTATCTGTCATATCTGATCGATGTACAATATCTAAATTCTAACATTACAAGCCCAAAAAGTATCTAATATAATCATTAAATTCCAAATAGCCTGAACAGTTAACTCAAATGGTTGGTCCCCCAATTAATTAGCTAGTTGCAACAAAAACATAACAAACAATTGAAAACAATTTGCAGATTAAAAAGCAACATCCACTAGAATTCTAGACCTTCCATATCATTCAAGAACACACATACTGAAATTTTTACAAACCCTAAAACATTTGAGAACTAAACATAAAAACCTACAACCATATCACTAAAACATAACCCAAATCAAACGGATCTATCTTAAGAGCTAGTAAACTTGGTAACCGCCTTAGTCCCTTCACTGACAGCATGCTTAGCCAACTCACCAGGAAGCACCAATCTCACAGCAGTCTGAATCTCCCTCGATGTAATCGTCGGCTTCTTGTTGTACCTTGCAAGCCTTGAACTTTCCTGTGCCAACTTCTCGAAAATATCGTTGATGAACGAATTCATGATCCCCATCGCCTTGCTTGAAATCCCGATATCTGGATGAACTTGTTTCAACACCTTGAAGATGTAGATCTTGTATGTCTCCACGCTCTTCTTGCTCCTCTTTTTCTTCTTATCTGCTGCACCCGCTTCTTTCGGAAGCTTCTTTCCGGCTTTTGGTTTCTTCTCTGCTGGGGCTTTCTCCGCTGCGGGTTTCTTCTCTGCGGGTTTTTTCTCTGCTGCTGATTTTGGCGCCATTTGTTTTCAAATTTTTGGTGAATGTGAAAAGTGGTTTTTTGATTTTTTTAGAAACAGAGAGATTTGATTTTTTTTTGTGTGTGTGTGTGAAAATAATCGGATGGAGTGTTTGTGTTTTATATAGGGGATGATAGTGGAAGGTGATTGGTGGATATTCAGTGGGGCGGATTGTTGATATTGGCCGTTGATTTCTGATTGGTTGTTTTGACGGACGAGATTAGTTGTGGGAATAAGTGAGATTGTGTTTGTTTGACACGGATCGATGAGCTGGCATTTGGTAAATTTGAAGATGGAAAGATGCGTTCATTCTTTGACTAAAACTTTCATTTTTTTCCCGGATTGAAAAATAAATTCGATAAACATGAGAAATGTGTTTTTACTTTTGAAAAATATGAAGGCTTTACTTAACGTGCAGTACGTTTTCATATCAAAAGCTCACCCCTGAATTTTATGGTAAGTGTATAACTATTTAATGCACATTAACGAAAGACCTAAGGGTTTCGTTTAACAAAACCATTTACTTTTTAATATAATTTATATGCTTATTATTGTATTGAAAACGTTATTTATATCTTTGTGTGACGCCTCTCCTAGAGCTTTCACGTCTAAATCTACTCTCAAAAGGTTTGGACGCCCCATGTTATTGGATCAAGTAATCAAATTATGAGGGAGTGTCGGATCACAATGATAGTTTGATAGTCAATTTCCAAATGGTTTGGAATTCTAATTAGTTTTTTGGGTGAACATTTTATCTCGAGAATTGTTTGTAACATACATATTTTGTGTTTGGAAATTGGTAGACCGGGGATTCGATACAAACTACAAAACCGTTCATGGCATCACCAACTTTCTCAATGCCAGCCTTTGCTACTTTTTAGTCCTGTATATCATCTTTAATTTTAATAACGCATATGCTCGTTTAATGCAGCGACGATGGTAATAGTGGCACATGATGATGGTGGCGGTGGCGGTGGGGACAGGTGGCCGGTGGCAGTGGTGTCGGCAACGGGCAGCAGCGACGGGTGGGGGGGGTGGCAACGGTGGTGTATTACTGTATTTAAAATTTGTTGATGTTAAAGGAGGTAGTGTGGTTATTTTAAATATTGAGTTCGTAAATTATTTCGTTAAGGATATTATATGTATATTAAGTGAAGATGTTTAAATCTCTATATATAATAAAACAAGATTGTTTTTTATAAGTAGTTTTAGAAAGTTTTTGATGTGGCAAATCCATAGTTCACCTTAAAAAATTTTTATTTAATTATGATGTCATATTTATAAAATAGAAAAAGCCTTTTACATATTTAATAAAAGTATTAATCATTTATATAAAGAAAAAAAAATCTCTCTTAGATAATATTTGTCTTTTTTTTATTTACTTAATGAAGTAGTCATTTTTATTTTAAAAATTATTATTGTGTTAGTGATTTATTAACTATATAGTTATTGTGTTAGTTGAATTATTATATTTATATCAAGTCAATCATTTATATAAAGAAAAAAAATCTATCTTAGATAATATTTGTCTTTTTTTAATTTACTTAATGCAGTAGTCATTTTTATTTTAAAAATTATTATTGTGTTAGTGATTTATTAACTATATATAGTTATTGTGTTAGTTGAATTATTAGATTTATATCAAGTTATAATGTTTTAATTACAAACATCATATATATATTTTTTTAATATATTTTATAATTTTAAAATTTTAATTAACATGTCCGGATTGAACCCGGGTTAATTAACTAGTTAAATAATAAAGGAGATGAGTAGTTTGGTTATACCAATTCATCTTTTGAAATTTTGGAGGAAAGTTCCCTCCTACAAGGTATTATAATTATAGATTTAGATGATTATAAACTAAGACTATGGTAAATATTTTGTAAACTGACTTTTCTTGTTACTTAACTTGTGATATATATTTTTCAATATCTAAAATTTAAATTAGAAGGATATAATAAATTTAAATTAAAAGGGTATAATATATATATATATATATATATATATATATTTAACTTAAAAAGTTAGGTGATTAAACAAAAGGGTTGATATTTTTATAGGTTTGAGTCTTGCAAAGGAGACAGAGTTTTATCCCAATTAAATATCGTGTCTTCAGGCGGCTTAGTTGGGAGTTTTTCCTCCTACTAGGTATTGAGGGTGTGGGGGCTACCCGGTAAAAACAACGTAAGCTAGATCTTCTGTTGCGAGCAAATGATCCACACCTTTCAAAAAAAAATAAAAATAAATAACATGTACTGTTATGTATATCTTTCACATATTAATTTTTTAATATTTATTTTATAATTAATAAGTGATTAAACATTTATGTTTTTTATGGATAGTTCTATACTTAATGTTAGATACGTGACCACATATTCTTTAACTCTCATTCCTCTATAGATAACTAGTGCTTAGACCCGTGCGATGCACGGATAACCCAAACTTTTTATGTAAACTGTAAATCTGTGTGTACACAACTTTTTTACATATTTATCATAAAGCTAAGTGTGTCACAACTTAATAGAATTAGTAATCAATCCACTGTACATGCCAAGATACTATAACTACTAATATTTACTTAACCCAATACCTTACTAACCAGTCATGTAAATTACACTATATTAAAACAAACGACCTATTCAAAAGGTCAACTAAAAGCTAACAGTATTGTTTCACAAAAAATTACAGTTTCTTTTATATGCAAACTTTAACAAACATCAACATCAAGAACATCCATGTGAACACATTTTTTGACATTCACCAGGAACCTGAGAACCTGGCCTTCAGTAGCACCACATTTAGAAATGAAAATCCTTCCATCCATAAGCCATGACAACATCTGTTTGATCGTCCGTAGCTTGCATATATGTAATATGTGTCAAGTTAACCATTAATTTCAAAGTACCATTAGGAAGTAATCCCCTATTTTGAGTGTGTATGGCACATTTACCGACAAATGGTTTAGGGATTGTCTATATAATAGGTTTGTGCTGCCTCACACTCTTTAAATTACTTTAGCATTTGCATCATCCTTAGAGTTACCTGCAACTTTACAGTTTCTTAGGATCGTCTATTCTAATCCACTCTGGATGCATGCATGATGTTTGAAGAAATCACACAAAACGTCCTTTGGGTTTTTTTTAGCTCTTTAACATTCTCAAATCCCTCTCCAAGGAAAGCAAATAATGGTTTTGATAGGAGCTATTATTTGTTTCTTTTCTTCGCCTTCACCCTTGACCTTAGATTTACCTTAGCCTCACAACGCTCCCTTTTCACTCCTGATGGCTTGACACGTAAAGACACACTTCCAGCCTGCAATACACAATTACCACTCACCCATTACCAACCATTTTACTATATATTTTCTTGCGCGGTAACTATTAATAAGGTAATAAAGTGACGACAGGTTAAGTAGCAATTGGTTTCTCGCCAGTTGGTAAAGAAAATAGACCTTACATGTAAAAATACAACTTCTGCTCTGTTTGCCTGTGACAATGAAAATGTACAAATAAAACTTGAAACTTTGTGTATATTAAGTTTCACCAATAATATTTTCTTTGATGGTAACCTGTATATCGAGAAGGAATCACCCACATTAAATCAACTTACGGACATGACGAAGTCTAACCTCGTGAAGTTGTATGCTTCGATTTCAGCTCTCAAAAAGGCTAAAAAGACGTGTTTACATTGATAGTTTCATAAACCTGACAACAACTTCAGGTTTAGTACTTGTTTCTGCAAGCAAACCAATACATCAAATTCAATCAGCTTATTTCTATGGTATCTATTATAACTTGAACACCTTGTGCAACACTAAATCTTTCGTTTCCTTCATAAATCTCATCGCAAAAAAAAAAAAAATCATTACACCAAATCTACCTCATCAAACAGTAACTTGATATGTTCAATGACATTTAGTGGTAGTGAATATTTACCCTTTATTTGACATATATAGCATATGCATTTGATTCAACACAATTCATTTACTTGAGTGACCTTGAGACAACATGAGCATAGTGAAAAAGTTCTCCCTTTCTTCCTACTTATGCACCTGTTTTGCCAAATGTCTCCACTTTTGCAAATCATTGAAGTGTTGGAAACCATTATGGAAGAAATACAATAAAGACAGTGCCATAATTTAACGAAACACAAATTAAGAATGACGATGTCAGAGAAGGATGATGTAACTTACGCTTTCCACTCTTCACTAAAGATAGAAGTTTTTTTTCTATGGGAAGTTTGACAAACGTTTGGTGTGCAATTAAAAAAATACAAACCCAATATATCAAAAGTGTTTAGTTCAAGCATACGTTATGGTAACTAAAAGATTTTGGAGTTTACTTCAAGCATCTGTAAACCACCTGCACAACCACGCCATAACTGCCGCTCATGCCATTACTGCCGATCCAAGCTTGTATCCAGTTATCCACTGCACATGTTGGTTTAATCATATGATCCATTATAATAATCATCCTGAAATCAGAATCCTAATTTCCGTGAAACCATAGAAAACAAAAACCCATAAAATTCTGAAAAATCCCCATGTATATAATCATAAAAAGCATATATATTAATTGTGAAGTTCAAGAACTAATTTTTCGGACACGCATGCAAAACTAAGAATGTATCTAATCACATAAATCAATTAATTAAACTAAATAAATAAAGCAGATCATAGCATTTATGTCAAAATTTATTATTTTTGTATAAACTTCAAGAACTAATCTTATTCGCTAATGATCCCTGTAAAATCACACACACATGTACTTGACCAGATTGAAAAGTTTGCTTTGGTTTTTTCCACCACTATTCTTGCAATGGTTGTCCACTGACGAACTACTGTTGCCACTCCTCACATGTTGATCTATGGCAATGTTATGAAAATAGATCACAATACTGGTCGACTTTGTCAGCCAAAGGGAAAGTGTATCCAGTTTCAACAGAATAGCCAACATTGACTTAGATACACATGTGAGGAGCAGAAAAAACAATTGGTTAGTGGACTGTTTTCATCTACTTATACTTAGCTTCGTGTACCCAAGAGAATATGAATAAGAAAGAGTACCTAGACTTGGATTGAAGATCACGATATCCGGAATAAGTGTTGGAGGTTGATTCGGATACCCCCGCCTTTATTATAGTTATAGAGTTTGGCACTCAAGGCCTTTGTTTACCGCGTCTTCTATCGCTATCTACAGTCATTCTCTGGGGGTTGCACTTTTAGCCCTGTGCCTTTTTCTCTAAGGCTTGCAAGATAGGTGTTGGAAAACACCAAAGCAAACTTCTCAATCAGGCCAAGTACATGTGTGGGCTAAAGACTAAACCATTCTCGTAAATGGTTTGGACCACAAGACTTTGAGAAAGGCGTAATGCCAAGCTTGACAAGAAAAGCAGCCAAATTGGTTGAATATGAGCAATAATACATATAGAAAATTATGATACTTACAAATAGGTTGAACACCTCATTATATAGCTCGATTCTTTTTTTGACTCTCTCGTTAACTGAGCGCCTTTCTGCAGCAACCATTGGTTCTCTTTTTTTGGCTTTACACAAAAGAATCCCACACAGTGCTGAAAAAGCTCCTAACATGGCCCATAAATGTACCATCTTTCTCTAACATATGGTCAAGATTTACCTGAAGAAAAAAAAAGAAAGAAAAAACTCTAAGGAAGTGTTCTCGATCTTCAAGTACGGATTTATGGAAATATATTGATGGAATATATACCAGTAGAAACATTAAAAATAATTTTATTAAGTACATGAACCTGTCAATGAAGTTAAACTCGGAAAACTTCAAGATATTACAAAGAATAACCTGCATTGCTCAATTTAGCTCTAAATTATTCAGGGTTTAAGTTGTATTTAGCCTAAAATATATTGCATTTGGCATATTATGGAACCATTTTGACATGTTAGATGACCAGCTAATTTTACTAAAGAAAATAGTACTTGAATTAAATACAAACTATGCTTCTGCAGTGAACACTTAGATCCTCATTCATTGGGGCTAATATAGCTTCACAAAGCAATTTCACAGGTTTCTTTTACATGCACAACAGAAATTCCTTATTAACCTAACTAAGATTAAAAGGATAATTCCATATTGCTAGAACAAACAGTTTATCTCCTATTGGACGGATTATTTTCAAGACAAAATGTGCTTATCAACACTTTAACTTAGATAACCGGAATAGCTTCTATCATCGATATAAGTAGGTGAATAATGCAAATGCGCAATATTAATAAAAAGAATAGCGAACCTTGAGTGTATTTCTAGATGTCCAGAAAATTCATGACCAATTCAGTTTTTATCATCTTAAACAAACATAAAAGAAAAATGAGTAATGGCAAATAACATTCTCGTTTTCTTATCAGCATCTTAAATCTATAACTTTATCAGTCCCAATATAACTTCGATTGACCAAACACTGAACATGGTTTTCCAGATAGATGTTTACTATAGTTCTTAAAAGACCACCAACCTCACAAAAATATTGTTTTACTTTATATACAAAAAGACATCTTACCTGATCGATGGGGTGATTATAAATCATGAAATTTACTGTAATAAGTCCCTTTGGATTCGTTGGACCTCCATATCCTGGAACCTAAATCCACATTGAAAAATCAATATAGTGAATGTTTGCTAATAATAACTGTCACCACCATGCATATCGTCCCTCAAACTTACATTTGACCACCACCAACGGCTTGAAATCAACACATCCAGAGACTTTGCACTTGAATACCACACCTATTAGTCTATTATGATACTTTTCTGCTACCAATTACCATTCATCAATTGTGATCTAAAGCATAAAAATTAATAAACTTTTGATATCGAAAGGGAAGACCGTGCAGGCAACATACAACAAAATAATTTTATGTAATTTCTGGAGTTTGTAAACTATTACTCGTAACTACGAAGAACAGATTGATATGGCCAATGGGTAACCACCAGAAATTTTAATTAGAAGAATCACCAAAAATAATAATAGCAAAAGAAAGATACCTTGAAATCATCATCCTTTTCACTCAAATGCAAAACCTTATTCGTTTTGCGATGGATCACAACTGAATCTAGGAGAAGGTGGGATGTTTTTGGAGACAACAGATATAGGTAGAGTATGGAGCGGTTGTTTAATCTAAAAAGTAAATCACCTATGGGCCTACACATGAAAAACCGCCATTTTACGTAAACCGTCTCCTTGTATTTGCTATACAACAGCCACGTCAGATTTATAGTATATAAATTGCTTCCTAAAGCATGACACATAGGACTAACTTAGAAAAACCTAAGTAGTCATTTATATAGTGTATAGATTACTCTACAATCAAAACAAACAAGCACTTTGGATTAGTTAAAAAACCCTTTTTGCGTAGAATGGTCAGAATTAGTCTCTCTATCTTCGTACAGTACTACAGCCGTACAGGGGTAAATATGATTTGGGCTGGGCTAATTAGGATCGGTTTTTGGTTGGGGTCAGTCAAAACTAACATTGTTAGAGTTAAGACCAGTCTTTTGGGCCCAAACTGTATTAGTCCTGGACTTTATCACAATTAGAAGACCATTAATGGAGTATTAGCTGCTGATTTAAGTTGGCTAAACGAGAGTCTGAATTTGACTTTTTGAAGATCTTCAGGATTTGTATGAATATGCTATACATTGGCAGTTTAGCGCCGTTATCCCTTATTTGTGAAAATTGTGACGTGGTGAAGGTTTGAATACATCCCAACAGAGAAGATATTATTACATGTGAATCACGCAAATATTGCTGTCACACAATAAGATGAATCTTCAATTGTTCATTCCGATGTAATAATGTTTGTGTCATTGCTATATCTTTGGTTCATGTCATCTTGGTTGGTTTACTTTGGAATATGACATTGAGTAACGAAGCTGTTCTCATAGTTGCTAATCCAAGTCTTAAAATTGTACAAGATATTTCAAACTTCAAAGCACTCAATTACATGAAGGTGAATGATACTGTTTATAGGAATAGCGTGCAACCCATAGTTTTAATTAGCCGATTAGGACCGAGGTTCATGTACTTTCTGTAGCAAAAATGGCCATTTCAGACTTCGAATAGTCTTACGATGGGTTGACTGACGTGTGATTTAATATCTCTTCATATTAGTTGTCATAGGTATGCAAGCCACATTCCTCATTGCAGCGTAACCCATATTATAGTCATTCGGGTCTTCTGTATGTAAATCGACATGTGGTTTGATGTACCCACAAAAGTTATATTAGTAACACACACTTTGAAGAATTCATGTCAGTTTTGGGTTGACAAAAATTGGTCCAAGTGAACTAAAAAGTCAACAAAACAGATAAGAGTGTGTAAATGCAAATCAATTAAAGAAATTGAAGGCAAATACTCATTGTATCACTACAATACTAAAGTATTAACAAGATTTAACCCTTCAAATTTAACGATTACAACATAATTTCGGCAAAATGGTCAGCTTTCTAAAGAGTAACTAACATAACATATCGATTTCTTGAAGAAGGTAATTTATCTCACAATTGCTTCCGTCGAATATTTGAACATGAAACGTTGAATTTCCCTGATAACTAAAGAACAGCAAGTGTCCAATTTTTATGTCGTAATGCTTCTTAAAGTTTGGCCAACCCTTCTGGAGCCATAGCTGGCCGTTGCCAGATATCATCCAGTCCATTCGCCAAGTCTCGCCATTTGAAACAATCAGTGAGACATTTGCAGACAGAATATGTTCCCCATGTTTGCTGGTAAACTCCATGGGCATTCTCTGTTCATTGAAGACAGGTATTGTTAAAACAAAAACTTTCTGTCTGGTTATATATCCGTTTAGATATAGGTATAGTTACATGAATTAATGATATAAAATGTGGAAAATTTAAGGATATAGTGAAGAGAGTAAAAGAGAAAAGGAACTCACAAGGCTGCTTGGGTAAAGGCTGTCGTAGGTGATGTATACGTAGAAGTTACTTGGCTTCCAGCATAATGGCATCACAGAGGCAGACTATGAGGGAAATAAAAGATTAGTTTATTTAGATCTTAAATGTTTGATTTGGGTGATACATAGCAAGTTCATACATATATGATATATTAACATCTACAACATATATTAAAACAACTACAGAATGATATGATATGAAATGATTCAAATTGGGAAGCATTACCAATCCTGATGTTTTTGAGACCGCTTTTTCTGTCATGCACACAGATTGATTGATTCCCTGTGGAAAGCACTCATAATTTATCTTACAACTGCTCAGATCACATATTCTAACATGAAAAGTGAAACCTCCCTGATAGATGAAGAGCAGCAAGTGTCCAGTCTTTATGCAATAATGCTCTGCAAATTCCGCCCAACCCTTTTGGAGCGTCAACCTGCCGTTGTCAGACAGCATCCAATGCATAGGCCAAGTCTTGTTATCTGAAACAGTCAACAAGATCTGCTTCACATGTTCTTTGGTAAAGTCGATGGGAACTATCTGTTCATAATAGACATGTATTGTTAAGCATAAGATAGACTTCATAATCGTTGGCTTGACAACTTTAAGTAAAGAACTACGTTGTTAGCATTGTCTATAGAAAGCAAAGGGATAAGCTCACAATTAGTCAAGATAAACAGTTTAGTTCCAGATAGTTATGCCGGCTTTAAATGTCAAAATTTGGAAGATGGCGAAGAGGGTAAAAAAGAAAGGGAACTCACAAGGCTGCTTGCGAAGAGGTACTGGAGGTGATGAATACGTAGAAGTTACTTGGGTTCTGGCATGACGACATTGTGGCTGCCTGCATACTAAACATAAAAATTAGAAAATAACTTTAGAAACATATTTCATTATTTTGTTCCGATGAACTTTTTATCAGATCAAACACAAAATGCCATTAATACCATACCAGAAATGTTCTCTTTATATCTAATCACTATATGAAACAAACAAGACAAGTTTTTGACTATGTACATGACCTAACTGGGTATTTCCACAACTAGGCTACCTTCTTTTTTAACCGCCACTAAACACTTTATAGTTTATACTTTATAGCCAAAACTCCATCCGGGGTAACCCAATGGCTAAAGGCTACCGCCGGCTGCCCCAACCCACTCAGAAAGAGCCATTGAGCCAAGTCCCGTTAGTCCCACGATCCGGTAACCCATTAGCCCGCCCGCCCATAGGCATGGCGAGGAATTAATGGTAAAACCCGATAATTATTAAGACTTGGACGTCGATCTCCCCAAGACAAATCCCTCATTGCAAGATTCCCATTACAGTCCTTCTATGAAGGGATTGTCACGACTAGGCTATATATAATATCTTAAAAGTGTAACCAGAAACTCAACAAGTTCATAAGCATATAGTTCAGTAACAAAATAAAATAAAACGTAATAAAAATAAGGTAAAATGACTCACCAATGGAAAGAAAATAAACTTGAAGAAAAAATCCAAATGAATTTTGTGGAGAAGAAATGGGTATTGATAAAAGCTGGTAAGGAATCATAATTTCAAACAGAGTATATGTACGGAATAAGCAGATACAAAAGGAAAAAAGAAAACAGACATTAATGAGGTTTAATATTAAAAAACCTGTTTGGGAAGACAGGGCACGTAAAAAATCTTTGTCAGAATAAGTTTTGTTTTGGATATCTACATCGGGGTTGGTTACATTTATGAAAAGAAACAACAATCACATAAACAGATATGGTCTACTTTTGACAGGTTTAGTTATTTGAATAGGCCCAGGCAGTCTTTTAATCTTTCATGAGTCTTTACCTACATAGATGGTTGGTTTATGTTCAACCCCTCTTGTGCTCATTTCTTTTTCTGTCATACTACTGTCTCACAATTTGCATAGTTTTTTTTTTTTTTTTTTTAAAGTAAAACATCTATATTTATAAAATCAAGTGGTTTAGGGCCTTAGGCATAAGAGCATCGAGTGTGGTAAACATTATCTACGACGACAACGCCGCATTGTCTTTTCATCCCACTACAGACACATCATTTGAACATGCCAGTCAGCATTTGACTTGAGATTAAAGTCATTAAACACCTTTCATCCTAAAATTCAGCTTTAAAACTATTCATGAAAAGAATGAATGAGCTAAGAATTAAATCAATTTTACAACTTCAAGATGTTAGAATTACTCAAAGATTAACATGCTATGATTTTTGGCGGGAAACAAAACAAAAGGTTAAAGTTAGATGAAAAGAGAAACTCACCCACAATTAATTAATGGTAGAAAAAAATCTTCAAAAGAAGCCCTACTTCATTCTATTTTGATTTTGAAAGAGGGAGATAAAGAACTGAGAAACTTGAATTTTGAACTTTTGATCGGAACAAGATAAGGCCAAATTCCTTTTGGTCAGTTTGATGCTTTGTTTTTATTCAGTTTTGGGAAAGAAGCACGAAAAGCATGTTTGCACTTTTTGAGGATATACATACGAATTGTTTTTCAACGACAAATAAAATACGGGGATATCATACGTACAGCTGTTGGTATACGAAAAAAGGTTCACGTGGACGTATTGGTTCACGTAAGAGTACACGTAAAAAGTTGGGTACAACCACCAATGGGTTCACAGCCCAACGGTATCCCAAGTCCTTCATAGAAGGACTAGAAGGACTTGGGATACCGCTGGGCTGTGAACCCATTGGTGGTTGTACCCAACATACGTACAACAGCTGTGAAACCATTGGTGGTTGTACCCAACATACGTACAACAACATACGTACAGCGAGCTGTACGTATGATATCCCCATATTAAGGCTTTGTATCCAGAGGTCCTGGGTTCGAAGCTAGAGGGGGCAAGGTTTACCCCAATTTAAGTGTTGTGTCTTCAGGTGGCTTAGTTTTCCTCCCCTATGGTTCCCTGAATACTTGTAATAGCCCATGGTCAACCATCTCGTTGTCTAGGATATGTGCAAGGCTTCACCATTTACGGTGAGGTTTCTCCGATGTCGTGTTCCGACTGAATGTTCAAAAAAAAAATGTTAGGTACAACCATGTTGAAAATCAGGAGGCATTTTTGATACATATATAAATTTAAGGGTTAAAATGTAAAATCATGAGGGATTTTTGTGTGTGTAATAAGTAAGGTTGGGTACAACACCCATCATTTTCCCATATAATATACTCTAAATTACACCAAAAATACTAACTTCATTTTGTCATACTTTAAAATAGTACCTTTTCGAAGTTGCAAAAGTAAACATAAGAATATGCCTAAGACCATCCACAACAAGGATGTCCATAAGAAATTTGTGATGACATGGAGGGTGTTTGTAGGAAGACTATTGATGTGGGTGGTGACATGGATGATATCCATCCATGGTTGTTTGTAGAGAAGGATTGTGAATAATGAAGAGAGATAAAGGTAAAAGACAAAAGTTACTTTGGAATTTATATGGTTGTTTGTAAGATGGATGAATATAGTATTGTTGTGGGTAAAATGTGTTTGTGGGAAGGATGGATGAAAAGCTGACGTAACATGTTGATTAGGATGTTTGTTAGAAGGATATTCTGAACTGATGCAGATAGTTTAATGCATGGCTAATGGTTGTTGGGTCAACCAGTGACAGAACTAGAAATATAAGGGATCCGTAACACAAATTTTTTAACACTAGTCTTATATCCGTGTAAAGTAATGTTAACGACTAAATTGCTAAGATTTTTAAGCGTTTTTTAAAGATTTTTTCGTTATTTTTAACATTTTATACGAGTTTACCACTTTTTTAGTCTTTATTTTCTATTTAATTACTCAAATACATCTCTATAAATTGTTACTATAAATTCTTTAAAAAGTTTAAAGTTATCAAAATTGACTGATATCCCAAATTTTGTTGACGAGTAGCACCAATAAAAATAAATGTATTTCAAAAGAAAACTATACTACATGGACATAGGGGACCCATAGCACAAACTACCCCTAATCATAAGGTAGTTCCGCCCAACTGGTCAACAAGCTATAAGGCTTTAAAACCTGAGGTATCTGTGTTATAGACTCATAGTGATGTGAAAGCCCTAAGATGGATGTGTCGACTTTAAGGAAGGTTTTTGTGTCATTCTATTTTTAATGGTTTCTTTTTTTAATTGGTTATTAGGATATTATAAAGAGATTATGACATGTGAGAATAACTAACTAAACCAAAATGTCTATGTAATACAACATTCTTGAAAAGTGTCTATCTAACGCAACTAAAAAAGAATTTTGTCTATGTAATATATGAAACCAGATAAACTACCAGTAGTCAGTCACTACTTTAAAACTAGTCAATTCGTGTCCCATGTTGCACTTTGACTAACATTACGTGTAAAAAAACCATTATGTTGTTCGCTTCATTCCATGAAACTTAGGATTACAATTAGGAAAACTAAATTACTAGTAGAACAATGACAAAGTTTAGGATTGCTACTACACCAACCAACATAAACAACACTTTGTCAAACACATTCAATCTTGACTTTGTTACACTCAACTCATTCTTCGACAACTGGACTATGGATTCATCATCTTCAACTCTCATTGTATGCTCTCATTGTATGTTTCACTTCTAACTGTTTGAGTGCTTATGAGTGAATATCAAACAACAAATCCTTGTAGTACAAACTAGACAGCTCTTCAACAATAAAGCTAAAACTGATACATGTACTACTTTTTACCTGAATTAGAAAACGAATGATAGTTTAATTCAGAATCTAGATTGGAATATAGATGATGCAATACATGTACAAATACACGTAGCAGTCATGGAGATGAATGGATGGGGAAAAGGAGAAAAAAGTGTGATGGAAGGAAATGAGAAAAGTGTGGTGGACAGAAAATAATATAAATGGAGAGAAAAAATAAACGGAATATATATAGGATGAAAATGAGAGGGAAACTAACTCACATGACCTACATGGTAGCTGACATGGAGCAAAAATTAAGTAAACGGTCATTTTGTAAAGTTTATCGGTTTCATATATTACATAGACATAATTCGTTTTGGCTTAGTTAGCTACATTCGTAGTTCATAATCTCTATTATAAAATTATTGACACAAACTCCCAAAATCCAAAACTATATATCTACTATATCTATACTATCCAATAAAACATTTTGTTTTTTTTTTTAAATCTCAAAAGATGATTTGAACTACCTAAATTACCCATATTTTTTATTTACTAATTTAAACATTAATACCTAATATACATATAATACCTTTAAATCTCAACCACTTATTTTTTCTCGCTCTCATCAAATCTCAGCCACTCATTTTTCTATCTCCTTCATAAATCATTTTATTCCTCTAAATCATTCAAAATCTTTTATCTCAAAAAGCATATATCGATAAATTATAAAAATTGTATGAGTGTTCTTAAATTTTCATGCTTTTTCATTAGAGATGTCATTCGATATACTTTCGGCGAATTTTTAAATCGGAGGGCAGAGCCCGTACGGCTAAAATATTTACTATCATACTCTATGACCTATCACCTCATATGACATATCACATCCATCATGTCACTGATGCAACGCGTGGATATTTTCTCTAGTATAGTAATGTATATAATTTTTTTTTTCTTTTCGTGAATGCATTTAACATTTTTAAAACTTAAATGAAAATTGAATTATTATGAAAATGAACCCATTTATTAATTTAGATACAATTTATTATTCTTATACCTTTCTGACACACACACACACTTGAAAGTTGAAACCCGCACCCATCCAAACACGAAACTGTCCCCAAATTTGTTGGTCTCAGGTCTCAACACAAACCAAACCCCGCACCACCACCCTCCTTCATATACTCAAATCACTCAATCATCTGTATATCTCTACAACAATAAATAAAAAATCATAATTTCTCCGGCAATGTCTCCGAAGCCATCAGAGAACGGAACCGAAGGCGACGATGAAAGAGAAGAAGGCGAAGAAGATACAGAAGAAGAAGAAGAAGAAAAACAAGAAGATGATTTAGAAGAAGAAGAAGACGAGCCGAGATTGAAGTATCAGCGAATGGGAGGCACCGTGCCTTCTTTGTTATCAAACGACGCCGCTTCCTGTGTCGCTGTCGCTGAACGGATGATCGCTCTCGGCACTCATGGCGGTTCCGTCCATATCCTTGATTTCCTCGGTAATCAGGTATCCTATATCATCATCATAAATTTCATGATTAGGTTAGGTTAATTTTGGAATTCTGGTTGATTAATAGATCATTTTCTAGTAATTTGAGATCTGAAGGTTAATTGGTGTCATATATTTACTAGTGTTTGTTGCATTGCTGTTTTTTTTTTACCAGCAGTTTAGAATTAGATGTTTTTGAGTCTCCTACCGAATTAGGATGTGGTATTTGATCTCTGCAAAATGCGATCAATTTTACTTAGTGAAGCTGTTTGTGGATTTATTAGAAGAAGAATGATCAGAAGCTATCTAAACTAGCATTGACCAGTGATTTTATACATCTACTAAAAGCAACAATACAAACATTTCTCTTGATAAAAGTCGCCATATTTCGTCCCAAATTTCTTGTATAGTAGGTAATCATGCCGTTCTTCTTTTTATATGACATAATGCCCTAAATCTCGGGTTCTTATGAATTAATATTTTCAGTATATCAAGGAAAAAGTTGTTTTATATACAAGAATGAATTGATAGAAGAAATTATTCTACCTTGTGGCATGCGTTATGGCTCACATCCAGTGAGTTATTAGGTTGCCAAGCAGACGTTCAGATATGAACGAATACGCCTTGTGAGGGAAGATATTATTACATCTTGGGAATCCTGCAAATATTACTGTCACACAATAAGATGAATCTTTAATTCGTTGATTCAATCTAATAATATTTGTGTTATTGCTATATCTTTGGTTCATTTCATCTTGGTTGGCTAACTTTGGACATATGACATTGATTAAAGAAGCTGTTTTTTTAGTCACTAATCTAAGTGTTAAAATCATACAAGATTTTTCAAAGCATTCAAATACATGAAGATGAATGGTACTGTTTATTGGAGTAGTATGCAACCCATAATTTGAATTAGTCACCAATCTAGGTGTTAAAATGATACAAGATTTTTTAAAGCATTCTAATACATGAATGTGAAAGATATTGTTTATAGGAGTAGTTTGCAACCCATAATTCTAATTAGTCGGCCAGGACCAAGTTTCATCTCTTTTCTGTAACGAATATGGCCACATCAGACTTTATAGTGTCTTACAATGGCTTGACTGACATGGGATTTGGTTTCTTCATCTTAGTTGTCATAGGTCTGCAAGCAACATTGCTCATTGCACTTTAACCCATCTTACAGTCATTCGAGTCTTCTGTAGGTACTTCAACCTTACGTATGTAAATTAACATGTTTGGGATCAATTTTGTTTTTAATTGTCACAAGAGTGAGCTCATCATAGAAGTTCTGTAGTAACCATGCTTCATCATCTGTGTTAAAGTAAGTTTGTGGCTTTAGGTTCCTAATAATTCTACTCATTGAGTAGTTGTGTAAATGAGTAAATTACTGTATAATAGTTGTTTCATACTTTCATTTGAATGACAAAACTTGTAGCATATATTGCCATCATCTCACAAGAATGTTTCGTTTGTGGAAAATCTATGCAAGGTCTTCTTTTTTTTTATTTATAAATATACATTTTAATACGAGCTCTCTTTTTATTGCGATGTAATTAATGTTCACATTATTATTGTTTTCTGTATGTTTCAAGTTGGACCTTCATAAACAATGTAAATGGCCTTCTTAAAAAAACAGAGATTAATATTTGAAGTTTGAAGTAGTAGATATCTAATGTTCTTGACAGGTCAGGGAATTCCGGGCTCATACTGCTGCGGTCAATGATCTTTGCTTTGACTTAGATGGTGAATTCATTGGAAGCTGCTCAGATGATGGGTCTGTTGTGATTATCAGCCTTTTCACAGACGAGAAACTGAAATTTGAGTATCATCGCCCTATGAAGGCGATTGCAATCGACCCAGATTATTCAAGGAAATCATCTAGGAGATTTGTTGCTGGTGGGTTGGCTGGAAATTTATATTTTAATGTAAAAAAATGGTTAGGGTACCGTGATCAGGTATGTTTTGCGTATCTTGTCTTGTCATTTATTACTTTACCCTATGTTAGTTAAAAAAGGTCAGGTAATATCTCAATCCTTTACCTTCTGAAAGTATAACACAAAATATCCTTTTGGTAGGTTTTGCATTCCGGAGAAGGTCCTATCCATGCTGTGAAATGGAGAACAAGTCTAATTGCGTGGGCTAATGATGCTGGAGTAAAAGTTTATGATGCTGCTAATGATCAACGTGTTACTTTTATTGAGAGACCCAGAGGAAGCCCACGACCTGAGCTTCTAATGCCCCACTTATGTTGGCAGGCAAGAAAAAGAATTTTAATTTTACTAATGCATGTGGATGAGTGGCAATACAATTAGTTAATAGTTACTTCTTATTTGTAAAAATATTTGCAACAATTAAACCATGTTCTATGATATTCAGGATGATGTTCTTCTTGTTATTGGCTGGGGAACAGCTATAAAAATCGCGTCAATCAAAACTAATCAGGCCAGAGGTGTCAATGGGTCATATAGGCAGATTACGACCTCAAACATGAACCAAGTTGATATCGTAGCATCATTTCAAACCAGCTATTTCATATCAGGAGTTGCTCCCTTTGGTGACTCTTTGGTTGTTCTAGCTTACATACCTGGGGAGGAAGATGGAGAGAAGGAATTTAGCAGCAGTGTTCCGTCACGACAGGTATTCCATCTTTTTCTTATGCTGCAATGATTTAAATCAATTTCCTTGATATTTTTGTTTTGTTTTTTCCTTTTTGTATTCTAAGATGATAATGAATTCCCTTAGGGTTTTCTCTTCTCATTGATATCAATTTACAGAATTACAAATTACATCTGACTACCTCGAACTTATGACATATTCTAAACTAATACATATATAATATATATAACGGTCTATTATGTATGAGTATCACTGCACTTTAAGCATATGGAAGTTTGGTTGTAGTGCCTCCCCTTGAAATTAACTTATAGTTTATAGTTGGAGCTGTGCATTTATATTTTCATCAACTTCTTTTTGTAACTATTGTGATTCAATGTGGCTGTGTTACCTTCAGCTCTTCTATGGACCAGCTAAGAGTGAAATATGTCTGTGTCTTAAATATCTATGCATGAAATATGTTATTAGTAGCGTGTTAAGGAGGGCATGGTACTTATTTTCATCTATATCTTTTAGTTAATTAAAGTAGATAAGGATATGCCACTTATAAGCATTGGTGATCTGTATATCACCATATTTTATTCGTACACCACTAAACATGCTTCAAGGTGTTGTACTGTACAATAATATGAAGCATGTTTTGTGGTGTATGGTTAAAATATGGTGGTGTACTGGATATGGTAATCTATCATCAGAATGAAGATTTTTCACGCATAACCTTGTTGTATGTAGATTGTAGTATGCTAATATACATCTTGACCTCAATATACTTAATTCAATGGTTTATCCTATAGTAATTTTCCAGTTTCGAAAAGCTACTACAGAGTAAGATACAAAATGACAAATAGGTGGGTAAAGTTTTCTTGATCTCTGATTTTTTTTTTTTTAAATCAGGGGAATGCACAAAGACCTGAAGTGCATGTAGTGACATGGAACAATGATGAACTCGCAACAGATGCGTTACCTGTACTTGGATTCGAGCATTACAAGGCAAAAGATTATTCTCTTGCTCATGTGCCTTTTTCAGGTACATGTTCATGTTCACATCTTCTTATTATTATAATATAGCATGAGTACTTACAAATCTGGATTTAGGTAGCAGCTATGCAGGTGGTCAATGGGCGGCTGGTGATGAACCATTATACTATGTTGTATCTCCAAAAGATGTAGTTATTGCCAAGCCTAGGTAGGTATCACTTTTTGCATTTGTGCAGCTCCCATATGTACAGAAGAGTATTTTTTTTCTCACACCCTTCCGGTTTTGTGTCATGAGTGTGGTTCATATGACTGTCGGTCTGATATATGTAATCACAGTTTGCCATGTTTTAATCTTTTTAGTTTTGCATCCATTATCTCCTGATTATGTCCTTTATCAAATATATATGTTTCTGCTATGACATTTATATCCACGTCACTATACATGGATAGCTACAATAATAATTATTTACAAATCAGTGTTTTACCACACAGTTCCAGAGTGGTATATATCAACACATGGCAAGTATATGATGCTTTAGAAGTGATTAAAACTGTCTCGAAAGATCAATCTGTATTTTTTGTGTAGAAAAAGCTTTATCAGTGGTCATTTTTACTGATTGATGTCTACGGATCACATGCTTCTGTTAGATAACGTTTTTCCTTTTACAAGTTTGTTGTTTTGGCCTGAACGTTTTTGCCATTGGTTTAAAGATATAAAGTACATATACGATACTTTTCAATATAAAGTGATGATAATTTTCCGATTCCCAGGGATGCGGAAGATCATATAAATTGGCTTCTTCAACATGGATGGCATGAGAAAGCTTTAGCAGCAGTTGAAGCTGGGCAGGGGCGTAGTGAGCTCCTTGATGAGGTATCTTCTCTAAATTATTTGAGTTTAATATCAGTGGAGGCTAAAATTATCAAGATTTTCTCATGGTCATTTTTTATGTAAAATCGTATAATGAGTTACCGGTTTGCCTAGTCATCACTAAGCCACCTTGGAGATGCTTAAACTGCCTGCTTAACTATGATGAATATGCTGTGACTAGATAGTACCATAGTAGATATGCATACAGTAACTATGGACACTTCCATATCTAGCATATACTGTTATCAGCTTACTGTTACCATTAACTATCTTATAGGTGGGATCAAGGTATCTGGATCATTTGATTGTAGAAAGGAAGTATGCTGAAGCAGCTTCTTTATGTCCCAAAGTGTTGCGAGGTTCTGCATCAGCATGGGAGAGGTAGGGATGCCTTACATTTGGATCACCATTTACAATTTTTCTGGTAGAGTATTTTAAGAAGTATAGTTATATGAGAGACAACAACAATTAAATACAGTTACTTTTCACAGATGGGTTTTCCACTTTGCTCATCTCCGTCAGCTCCCTGTGTTGGTTCCATACATCCCAACAGAGAACCCAGTACTACGCGATACCGCTTATGAGGTAATGGGTCACCTTTTATATATTTTGTAATAGGGGGTTGGTGTGTGATGACCCGCACAGAATTTATGTTTCTTCTTTAATTAATATACTATAATATTTAATGATTAACGAGTTATTAGCGATTAAAAAATCATTATTGTTACTATAGTAATAGGAATTTAGATATTTGAATGGGGCGCTTTTGGAGGATGTATGCATCAAAAGGTTTTTTATTTGACTCGTTTGAGATGCAACACAACCCAAATTAACCTATTGATGAGTAAATGGTCGTAATTTGTACCTGTGGCTTCTATGCTATATCAGCATTGACTTTACATAAGGCATTTCTGTAAATTACTTCAACGCTTTATTCTTAAAAACTGCAGGTTGCCCTTGTAGCTCTTGCAACAATTCCATCTTCCCACAAGGATCTCCTATCTGCTGTCAAATCTTGGCCACCTGTAATATACTCTGCGGTCCCTGTCATAGCAGCTATAGAGCCTCAACTTAACACGTCATCGATGACTGATGAACTCAAAGAGGTGAGAGGAAGTAATTTGTACAATTTATATGCATTTGAGCTATTAAGCATATTAAACCTCTTAGCTTGTTTGCTATGTCAGGCACTGGCAGTGTTGTATGAAATTGATGGTCAATATGAGAAAGCTTTTGCACTTTATGCTGATGTAAGTGCTATTTGATCCCTTTACAGTAACTATAGGTGGCAAGATGTGCAGGCTGGGTTATGGGTTTTTACTGGAACAGGTTATGTTTAGTGTGTATTGAAACTTGAATTAGGTTGAACTGGTCCGCAAACATTTTATGTTCCATTTTGATTTTTTTAATATAGTTGAGCATTAACTATAATGACGTAATTTTCTGGCCCTGCAAACATTTTATGTTCCACTTTGAGCAACTTTCAACCTGTATGATCGGTCTGCCTAGTTGACATGCTCGTCTTTTATCAAATGAATTTTAATTTGACTCGTAGAGATAAAACGCAACCCAAACCGACCCATTCATAATTGATTGGGTCGGAAGTGTCACCTCTTTGGATCATAGGTATAGGAAATTAGGAATTAGCTTCTGTAATTCTTCCATTTTATGCTGTATATTTTTCTATGTTGCCATTGACTGTTTTGAGTTATTTTGAATTCTGTTTTCAGCTTATGAAACCAGATATCTTTGAATTTATCGAGAAGCATAACTTGCATGATGCCATTCGTGAGAAGGTGCGTCTTCAAACTATTTTGTGGCGCTTCAGTTTCTACTGTGAGAAATCTTATGTTGACAAGAAAATTTACTTTAGTTTGCTTATTATCTTATCTGAAGTAGAAAGTGCTTACGTTCTTAATCTCTCAAACTGGCGTAGTGGATATCTTATCCTTCTATATGGTCATTTGATTTGTGAACCTTCCATATCTTATCTACAGGTTGTTCAGTTAATGCTCATTGATCATAAGCGTGCAGTTTCACTGTTAATCCAGTACAGGGACTTGATTACTCCTGCTGAAGTTGTTACTCAAGTTCTGGGTTCAAGAAAGCAATGCGACTCTAGATACTTTCTGTATGAGTATCTGCATGCTCTACTTGAAGTCAATCCTCATGCTGGCAGAGATTTTCATGACATGCAGGTATAAACTTTAGGACTAATGTCTTGCTTTGTACATTATGGTAAAAAAAATAAAGGTTAGAGAGGTGTAATTTAAAATTTATACGATAACATTACTATTAAAGATGTATATGGTGGATTAGTCAATGTTGGGAAGTTCCAGCTTCCATCACATCAGCTTCTAACCATGCAATTGTTCTACTGAAACAGGTTGAGCTTTACGCAGAGTATGATCGAAAAATGTTGCTTCCTTTTCTGCGGAGTAGTCAGCATTACAGGCTTGAAAAGGTATGTAAAAATGATGAATGTAAATAGAGATGTTCAGATTGGCTGTTTATTTAACAGGTTAAAGTGGGTAGTTTTTGTGCGGCCGAGTTGATCTATAATAGTTGGCCTATAAAAAATTATCATTTAAAATATCTTGGTGTGTTAAATCTGATTACAAAGTTTAGAATATGTTACTGATATTCTATTTCTTTTTATATAAGATGATTTAGGAGGTCTTATACTTTTATTCACTAAAAGTCTTAAACTGTACTCTGGGTGACTTTAATGTGTTTCCTTCTAAGTTAGTTTCCGTATTACCCGTTGAACCTGTTAAATACAGTACATATATTAATTGTCCCATCTGTAAGTAAACAGATTGAAAATGTCTCTTTTATTAGAAAGTTCTAATATAATATGATTTCTTTCGTGACACTGACATTATCTTTCCAATTTGTAACATTAGGCCTATGAAGTTTGTCTTAAGAAAGATTTGCTAAGTGAGCAAGTTTTCATTCTTGGAAGAATGGGGAACACAAAGCAAGCCCTTGCTGTTATTATAGACAAACAGGGGGATATAAAAGAGGTAGCTGTGATTCTATTTTATATTGTTCCACTTAGGGTTTAAACCTCATTAGTGACCTGTGTAAATATTTGAACATGATATATTACAGGCTGTAGAATTTGTCAGTATGCAGCATGATGACGACCTGTGGGAAGAACTTATAAGACAGTGTCTAAATAAACCTGAAATGGTAATTAATGTTCACTCTTTTTGCTTTCCGTGTCCAAGTTACCATAGCTGTAAATCTGTAGCTGTTTGAAAGACCTTTACACTAATAACAAGGGATTCAATATAACCATTTATTTATGAATATAGGGACAGCTTAAAAGGAAATGGCTCAAATGGGGTTAAAGTCTCTTAATGCGGGGTTTTAAAGCATGAATCCTTGTAAAAACTAAATAATATTTTCAAAAAGATTATTGTTGGGATGTCTTTAGAAATATATTTTTGTTTTGCGATCAGCCGATACATCTGTCCGTGATTTTTTTATAAGATTTTGTACAGCTTTGGACAAAAAGTGTTTAGGGTCAAGCTACACTATGCAAAAGTTACCTGCTTTGATCCGTTGATAACCTACCCTACCCGACAATTTTTTTGACATAACATCTCTTTGTGTAGGTTGGTGTCTTGTTGGAACATACTGTAGGCAACCTTGATCCTCTCTATATTGTCAATATCGTACCCAATGGCTTGGAAATTCCTCGGTTAGTTTAGAGAGTTCTGCTTTGTTATCTTCAATTATTAGCCCTGAGATTAACTTCATTTTTTTCGATAGCTTGGTCTCTTATTTTATGACAACAATTTGATTCTTTTGATCCATCAATTTCAGGCTAAGGGATCGTTTAGTCAAGATTATTACAGATTACAGGACTGAAACTTCTCTGAGACATGGTTGCAATGATATACTCAAGGTACTTCTCAATTTACGTATTGCTAATTGCAATTTGCTCCAAAAGATAATTTGTAAAGGGTATGTTTGACCTATGTACTTATGAACGCATTGATCCGGATTATCTTTCATGTATCTATGCATTTTTAGTGTCAAATGCGTAAAAGGGTCACTTAAAAAAGGAAATGAGTACAATGAATTTCAAAGTTTCCAAAATATCTATTTATCAGTTCACTCGACCTTCTAAATGGATAACAATTATTTATAGACTTAGAGTTGATTTTAATACATGATTTGAAATGTTACCCAACCTGCCTTCCCCGCCCTTTCTATGTTTAAATTTATCAGTCAATGGGATATTTGCAGGCGGATATTGTTAACCTTTTAGTGAAATATTACAAAGAAGCAAGACGTGCAATATATCTAAGCAATGAAGAAAAGGGAACACGTTCTAACATGGACAATGGTGGTAGTAATCCAATGGACCGAGCCCCGGTCCTAAAATCAATGGAGGCAAAGTCAAAAACCAGTGCAGGCGGAAGGTGTTGCATATGTTTCGACCCATTGTCCATTCAGAATGCATCAGTCATTGTTTTCTTTTGCTGTCATGCCTACCACTTGCATTGTCTCATGGATTCTACCAATTCTATAACTACTAAAAAAGGGGCAGGAATCACATCTTCCAACTCATATTCCAATGGTGATTACATTGAGGATGAAGATGATGAAAATCCCGAAGACACCCCTACGGTTGCCTCTCGGATGAGATGTGTCATGTGTACCACGGCTGCTGGTTAATATGTGCATGTGTTATTCTTTTTGTTTTTTTCTTCTTATGATTGCAGTCCTATGTAGTATCTGTATATTATGTATTTGGTGTTTAATTTAATGGTGGCCAAGCGTAAGTGATTGGTGAGAATGAGGTTTTTTGTAGCTTAACTTGAGAGATTGACTTGTGAGAAGTTACTGATGTGTGTATGAAAGTAATTTTACGCTGCTACACTGATACTCTTGAATTACAAGAGGAGAAAGTATTATACAAGTAAAAATTCATGTGTTCGTTGTAACTAATCTTGTCAACACCCTATGCCTGTTATGTGAATTATTTTTATGACACTTTATCATTAATAATGGTGCTTATAATGACCCATTTCAGAAATTATAGGTGGTTGCTGGTATTATTTTTTTCTTTTTTTTTTTTTTAATTTTCAAACGGACGATATCAAATGGATTTAATGTTGCCTCTCTAGCGTCTTACTTATTTGATGTATTCGACCTACAAAATTCCTTTTAATTAGGTTATTATCATAATTATACATTGCTTGTAAACTTATTTAACAGATATAATTTGTTGAATTATTTAAGCAATGGACAGAATACTCGACCTGATGTACGGTATTACCTCTGACTCAACCCAGCTGACCCGCCCATATTGCAGGTACTATTTATTGGGAGCTCATTAGGTGGAACATCAACGCATCAGATAGTTGCTCGATACGAGTATACAACATGCATATTATACCATGTAACAGACTAATGAGCTTCTCTATATATGTAGAATAGAGCATTGCATTGAAAAAAATACAGTTCTCTTGTTGGAGATTCATGAAGACGGCTGTAGCTTTAGCTTTCACTTATAAACTATCGAAGTCTTTTTTTTTTTTTTTAATGAAGTCTTGATCAAACAAAGAAATTGTTATTTACTATGTTCAACCAATTTCCTTTGCCAAGGATGACGACAACAATGATTCCAGTATTAGAGAAAAAACCATGTCCTGGTGTTCCAACTCCCAAACACTACAAGCAGAACGTTTTGAATTATATATAAACGCAAACCTACTGACCCGGAACATTCAAATTTGAAAATGAACAAAACGTTGCTTCATATATTAGCCTTGGGTTTCGTGCTCATCAGAATATTTGGTGCTGCAACACGTACCATTAGGCCAAGACTAAGCATTCTGAATGAAAAGCATGTTTCTTACACAAAGTATGAAGACCCTCTTACTCCTGACTTTAAAATCTACAATTATACACAAACGCTTGATCATTTCAACTATAAGCCCGAAAGTTACACGACTTTTCAACAACGATATGTTATGAATTCCAAGTTCTGGGCTGGGGCCAACACAAGCTCTCCGATTTTTCTTTATATGGGTGCTGAGATTGATGTTGTTAACTTGGTGGGTGGTTCAGGATTTTTCAAGGACCTTGCTTCACGGTTCAATGGGCTATTGGTGTATATTGAGGTAAGCTGTAGGGTATGTTTTCATTATGATGTTTAATACTGTAACGGTCAATGGGCTATTGGTGTATATTGAGGTAAGCTGTAGGGTATGTTTTCATTATGATGTTTAATACTGTAACATTGACGTGAGAATTCCGACTCATCACGTTGAAACCTTAGATAAAATGAAATAGTTAAACGAGGTTAAAGTCATTCAATTTGAGTATTTGACTATATGTAAATACAACATGAAACTCATACCGATAGTTAACCATTATGACTCGTGCCAGACCCACCTGCCCACCCATTATGCCACTCTAAATAATAAATTGGACACATCTTTCTTAGTATTGATTATTGCGATTAAATTGCCGGTATACAGCATAGATACTATGGGACTTCAATGCCATTTGGATCCGAAGAAGAAGCATATAAAGATGCCAATAGTCTTGGATTCTTTAGCTCAGAACAAGCATTAACAGACTATGCTCAGTTGATCTTGAGTCTGAAACAAAACTTATCAGCAGAAAGTTGTCCAGTTATAGCTGTTGGAGGATCCTATGGTGGAAGTAAGCTCTATTTAATAAGATTTCACATTCTCTGACAGTTTTTCTGTCTACTATACGTAGTTACGAGTATTTCATAACAAAGAGTACAAGTAGCTGAATGCAATTTTCAAAACGAATGATAATTTTCTCATAAAAATATCCATAAACTTTTTCTTTTTCCCCACATTTTAGTGTTGGCGGCGTGGTTTCGTTTGAAGTATCCACACATCACCTATGGTGCATTTGCATCATCTTCCCCCCTTCTCTATTTTGAAGGTCTTACACCAGAAAATGGTTATGACGCAGTGGTTTCTAACGATTTCAATGTAAGCGAAATAAGTTTAATCTAAAACTAATTAAAGGTAAAGATATCATTGATACAACTTTCTATGTGCAACTACAGACTACAAGTGAGAGTTGCTACAAAGCCATTAGAGAGTCTTGGTTTGAAATTGACAGGGTTGCTGATCAGCCCAACGGGCTTTCAAGCCTTTCTCAAACATTCAATACGTGCTCGTAAGTTGTTACGACCTTTCATCGAATATTTCTTGCTTCTTTTAGGCAACTAAGTTTGTCTTATATTTTCTTGTAAATGGTTGTAACTAAGTTTTTCTTCTTAAGTCCATTGAATACGACACATGAACTAAAGGACTATTTGGAGGACAAATATGATCGTATGGCTCAAATAATTACTATGATTCACTACAAACATTTTGTGATGCATGTGATGCAATTGGTAATGAGACATCTGTTCTCAATAAAATCATGGCTGGATACAAAGCTGTTTTTGGGTCAAGTTGCAATGATGTTGTTTATGATGGTCTAAGCAAAGATTATGGCTGGGGCTGGCAGGTAGACATGCCTTATAAGTTTATAAATATAAGTTAACTTATATCAAACGCATGATTTTGAAATATGATGAATCCATTTTGCGTTTTATGTAGTCATGTACAGAAATGGTAATGCCATTCGGACGTGGAGAAAACGATACAATGTTTCAAGCAAATCCTTTTGATTTGGCTAACTATACAAATGAATGCGAAAAAGTGTTTGGTGTGACCCCAAGACCTTATTGGGCGCCAATAGAGTTCGGAGGCCATGTACGTTAACTTTATTTCATTTTCATGTTAACCATGAATCCATGACCATGAAATTATGGACTTATGTTATTAAATGGTTTTTTTTTTCTTTTTTATCCTGTTGTGTAGGGTATAAAAAGTGTTTTAAGCAAATTCGCAAGTAACATAATCTTTTCCAACGGACTGCGAGACCCATATAGCGCTGGAGGGTAAGTGTAACAAGCTACTTAGCTATGTATCCGCATACTTAATGGTGAATCATATATATCTTTTCCATAACCTTAATTACTTACAAGTTACAATGGTCTCAACGATTTAATCGGTATTAATAAGCTTTTATTTGAAATGACAGAGTACTTGAAAACATATCAGACACTATACTAGCTATTAATACAAAAGAAGGTATGTGAAACTACAAATGAGCTAGCTTTTTCAGTATCTATTGTTTATTTTATCATTAATAGAGATATGACTGTATACATTTTATATATCCTGCGCTCATACCTATATTTTATTGATGGATTTGTGTGTGTGTGTTGTTATTTGTCATAGGCCATCATTGCTGGGATTTGCAAACGCCTATGGTTGGTGACCCAGAATGGTTGATCGCACAAAGAATGAAAGAGATCAAAGTCATAGAAGAATGGTTATTTTCAAAAGCAAATAGAGTGGGAGGACGAAATATATACTCAGTTTATTCTTTACATTTTGTAACAAACTACTCGTAATATCAATAATCTGCTCATGGATAGCACTTCAAGAAATTTATACTTTTTCATGCCTAGCATTTCGTTCTTTCCATTTCCATTTTTATTTACATGTGTAACACTTTAACAGTGAGTATATGACAAGTATATATTTATATAAAGCACTTTAGGAACATACAATTTATAAGAGATTCATATTACATATTTGACAAGTAGGTTTTTTTTTTTAGTTTCTCGCTAGCTATCAAGGATTCTTATTAAATAAAAAGTCGTGTTTAGTTAAAACAAATCAAAGTTTCTAATTTGAAAAAAAACCCACTTATTGTAAAAGCTACATAGACAATCGTCTAGCTTCTAAGTTTTTGGACAATCAAGTTACATTAATACCCTTTTTGTTTCAAATAATTACCAATTAAATCCATTATTAATTACTACTCATTTTACATATTTTATACATATTTTATTAAGAATACTTTTTCAAACACTTAAATATATTTCAAAAACTTCAGTAGCTTTCAATTATAGGAATCGATATTAGTACCACACTTTTTGATTATTTTACCATATTTGTGATTATATAGGTTTTTTTATTCTAAATCCTTTTTATTATAATAAAATGAGAGTTGTGATATAGAGTTTTATCTTTTATCGCGTTACATATGTACCGGGAACCATTAAATTGTGTTTGGGGTGTTTATTGGGTTTTCTTTTTAGTTTGTAGCTGAAGTTTAAAAGGAAAACAACTGTGCGTCCTTTTTTTCTTCCGTTGAATTCATTTAGAAAGACAGAAAGACAAAGGAGTTTAAGAAGGCAATGGATAACCGGATAAGCATTGTGTGGCTACGAAAAAAAAACTATATTCTTTTTTGTTCAAATTGGTAATAATAAATAGGAAAAAGTTAATATATTTTTGACTATTTATGTATATAAATTAAAACTTGTAATCTATATATTATCATTTATGTATAAAAGAAGGGTAATGATCAATCCTCTTAACTCATTAGCCTAAAAATCATTCTAATTAATAGAATTGTAACATGTGGAAAATCAGGAGGTGAGATTAGGAAAGAGAATTAGTAGAGTACATGTGTTAACAAGTGGATATATTAAGATGATTTTTAGGAGAATTGGTTAGGAGGATTTTATATTGTTAATTTTGTGAAAACGGACAAGTCAACAGGTCACATGCTAGTTTTTTTGTTAATAAACAAAGTGTGCTTTTAAAAAAGGTAAAATTTTTAAAGGATATTACTAATTTTATATAATCGAGTTAATAAACAAAACGTACATCTCGGCAGTACAGCACCCCTTTGTTTAGATAGGCTTAAACTACATTGTAATTGGGCCTTCTAACGACCCAAATCAGACTTTCATAATTATCCGGTCGGTACCCAATAGAAATTTATCAGATCTATGGATCTTATTTCGGGTCATCTCTAAAACCTTTGCCCCAAAATACTGCTATACAGACGCCCATATACATATCTCAGTCTGTAAAGAAGAAGATGTTACGGTTGAAACAGCTGACGTCACCGAGATCGGCGGTTACCCTGACTTCACGACTATCCTTATTATTCAGAAAAGAAGATCGTAATAATAAAGAATTTCGTGTAGCAGCTACACGTTTCACCTCAAATCGGTTTCTTCATTTCTATCAGGTATTATTATATTATTATGTTTTACACTTTTACTTCTTTTTTTTTTCTATATTCAATTTCCACTTACACCAAACCCTAGGCCTAAAGGACGTCGTTTTAATTGAAATTTTATACGTATCAAGGTTCAATTATTATATGTGTTATATCTTAAAATACTTAGGTTTACAATTTGTTACAATTTTTTATGAAGTCATATCACCTGATTTATAATTATTTTATAGTGATGTGAATTGCCAAACTGCAGTTACTGTGTGTGTGTGTGTTTTTTCTGTATTAGAAATTTCAATGTATTCTTTTATAAAATGTTGCGATTTGTAATGAATACTAAAAATATGAATGCAGATTGGAAATAAGGATGCAATCGAGAAAGAACGTGCTCGGCTGTAAGTTTTGTGATTCGGTGTTTGTGTTAACTTTTAGTTAGTTCATGAGTAAATTGAATATATTGTAAGCTGTGGTTGAATATATTTGTGATTTAGGGCAGTAAAGATGAAATGAATAGAGGATATTTCGCTGATATGGCGGAACTCAAACAACACGGCGGTAAGGTAAATATATTATGTGATTGTTTAGTATATCGAGAATCCTTGTTATGGTCTAATATGTGATCTGAGACGGCGTATGCTATGTATATGCAGATTGCTACTGCGAATAAGGTTCTTATTCCAGCTATGGCGGCTGTCAAATTCCCTCAGCTACAAGTGTCTTCCTCAAATGGAAATTCTTTTAAACTGCCGATTACTACTTTTGGAACCGATGCTGGATCATTGAAAGCTGATGCCCCCAAGGTGACCTTGATGTGTCTTTCATTTCGTGCAGCTTCACAGGTTTTCATACCGTTTTCATTTCTCTTACTAATAGCTGAATCAATCGTGTTGATCTGAGGCAGTACCAAGAGGGAGGCAGGACTGGGGCAGGACTGCTGGACCAGTACCTGCTCCCTCAAATTGTTTAAAATCAAAGGGAAAAAAAAAAGCGAAAATATGGTTTGCCCCTGTATTGTTAAATATTTAATCTATGAAAAACTTAATAAAGAAAGCTTTTGGTTGAATTGGCTAAATGGCTCCCCTTTGTATAACTTGCCGACGTTCGAATCCCGCACAAGATGTTTTTAGTTTTTCTTCACTATATCTGTAAATTTGATATTCCAAAGATTATGGATTTCTACTAAATATTCTACAAAAAATTAATTACTTAAATTCCAAAAATTTGGTTATAATATAAACTAAACCGGGAAGGACTCAATGATATTTGACCCGACCTGACATGACACACACCTTAAAGTTTGACTCTCGTAAATTTCCTGGTACTGCCCCTGATTTCGATCATGATGGTTTACATATTTATTCAGTGGGAACTAAAACACCATTTTGTTACAGGGTATGAATGATTCTTGGAGTGCTCCATTTGTTGAGACGTTCAGCAACTCAGATAAAGTTCAATTATATGAGGTATAAGATTTTTGTTATGTCTTTTTTTCCAACTCAAGCTTTCTTGCATCTTTTTTGAGTTGCATTGTAGGGACATAGTATTCACCTTTCTTATCTTAGGATCAGCTAGAGTAAAAGGGCTACAGGGGATAATTTCAAAAATAATCATATGAACTAAAAATTGTTTTTTGGACAATGAACAGACTGAGCAGTATTCCTTTCAATTTTTAATTATATTTTAGGTATCCTTCATCGAATCGTGGCTGTTATCTCTGGCCCCTATGAAGAAGCTGCTACTTCTCATGTTGAAGAAGTCAAAACCCCAAGAAAATGGTGTATTGCAGAAACAAATAGCATATGCTTTTGGTGACCATTATTATTTCAGAAAAGAGCTGAAAATACTGAACCTTCTGACTGGGTACCAATCTCTTGACTTCGTTGTATCTTTCAAGTTGGCTTTATGAAATATTGTCCATATATAAATAATAAATTATACACAACTGTTATTGCCCATGCTCTACAGCTATATGTTTTTGCTCGACAAATTTGGTAGAATACGTTGGCAAGGTTTTGGATTGGCAACACCAAACGAATTGTCATCACTTCTATCTTGCACTTCGCTTCTCCTGGAAGAAGAATAGTTGTCTAAATGGTGATGCTTCAAGGACTTCTGCTTTGAAGGATGTATATTTTGCATTCATCAGATTTGAAAAGGGAGAGTTAAGCAGGTTTTGTTTTTTGTTTTTTTGTAGTTGTTGAGAATGACACGTCCACCATTTGGTTCCAGACATTGTTAATAACTATCTTTCCCAAAAGAAAATTATATGCAATACGAATTTGCATCTTAAATCACATAATGTAGTATTGGAACATTCTAATCATATTTGCTTTGTGCTACTTCAGTTTCGTTTTTATTTCATAACCATTAATGTTTTAGCAAATTGAGCTACCACCTAGGTGGCTTTGTGCTACTTCTGTTTCATTTTACTAGATGTATGTCTTGTAGACCGTCAGGGAAACGGTTTAAAAACGATCACGAGAGACCTTGTTATTAATCGTAAACATAAATCAAGACTCTACCTCCCTGATAAAACCTTATCCTTTTCATTTTATTTCAACTGAAGAATTACTATTTGAGATGCAAAAAGTCAGGTATCTGAATAGTTGGTTTCCATTTATCTAACTGAATTATTATAAATAGAAAATCAAGATTTCAGGTGCGAAAGGTAAAATAAACGAATAACCTATGGACCATCAATGTTAATTATATGAAGTTAAATTTTAATGGGTCTGATAGGTATCATGGTCTTCTCAAATATAGGAGTCCTTATATCATCGTATGTGCATTGAACACCAATTGTTTTGCAAATAAAAAATATACGTTTCACGTTTCATGACATTATCCATTTTTAAACCCACATTATCTTGAGTCTATTCATGTAATTATCAATCGAGACTTTTTTCGAATTCTTGTTGTTTGATAAAAAGGCAAAGGGCCGGCCGACAAGTGACTTAAAGGATGCAGTTTGCTGGAATTCCAGCACGTTTAAAATTGTTTGGTGTTGTGATTGTGTTGTTGCAAGGGGTGATGGTTCTTTGCACGTCTCCCGTGAGTCTTAAGCTAGAGAGAGCTTTTCCACATAACGATGAGATGGATTTGAGTGAAATAATTGATAGAGATCGTTCAAGGCATCATAGATTCTTGAAGCAACAAGACTCGCATACAAAAGATGTTATCGATTTCCCAATTCAAGGCACTTATGATCCTTATCGTGTTGGGTAGTTTTTGATTTATTATAGCACCGTGCATCTCTAGATTCAACAAATGGATTTTCATTTAAATTGAATGGTAAAGAATATGAAGCGTGTGGCGTTAAGTTTGTTTAAGAAAATGTAAGAAAATACATAAGTATGTTGCTATATTGATAAAAGGCCAAAAGTACATTGCATTTTGTTCCAATTTGCATTTCTGAAATGCAAATATTTAACCTTAATGTGATAAGAAAGATGAGCAAGTTGTTAAGATATTGATATATTGTAGCTTGGTTATTTGGTGCTTAATCTGTAAGATCCATTTCTCTATGCAGTCTCTATTATACAAAGGTTCAATTGGGTTCTCCTCCTAAGGAATTTTATGTACAAGTTGACACCGGAAGTGATGTATTGTGGGTCAGTTGCAAAGATTGCACAGGTTGCCCTACGTCGAGCGGACTCAAAGTATTATATAACTTGCTCCCTTCCGTTATGATTTATCGTGGATGAATATCATATGACTATATGGTGACATATATCATGTTTTTTTCTTACCAAAACAGGTTCCAATTGTATTTTATGACCCTTCAAGTTCATCAACATCTTCTTTGATATCCTGTTCAGACGATAGGTGTACCTTAGGAATCCATGCTACTGAGGCAGAATGTTCAAGTTCAAAGTTTAAGTGCACTTACAAACTTAAATATGGAGATGGGAGTGCGACATCAGGATATTATGTGTCGGATTTAATCCATTTGGAAATTATGTCTGATGATAAAAACCCATCATCAAACGCTTCGTCCTATGTTATGTTCGGGTGAGTCAACAATAGATGTTTGGATGTGCGTTTTGAAAGTGATTATTTGATAGTGAATAAATAGATTCAGACTATTTAAAAAAAAAGCAGTAAATAGACAAGCCATAGAGAATAGTATTTTGGTATGCTCCTAACATGTAAAGTCAGTAATAATGAGAATATATCAGTTTCAGAACGCAAATCCGAACACCCCCTTAATGGAATAACCCTTCTGCCCTTCATAATGTCTTGGTGAAGCCCTTGCTGATCTAACAGAGTTATGAAACAGTTGCAGCACATCTCAATCTGGGGAGTTGTCTAGATCGGAACGAGCTGTCAATGGGATCTTTGGATTTGGTCAACGAGGTTTATCTGTTATCTCACAACTTGCTTTACAAGGGGCAGCTCCAGATGCATTTTCTCATTGTCTTGTTGGTGATGGTGATGGCGGTGGTATTTTGGTTCTTGGTCAGATCATGGATCCAAAGATGGTCTATTCACCACTCGTCCAGTCACAGTAAGTTTTACTCGTATTTTCTTATTGACTTGTATCAAATAGATTTATCATTGAAATGATTTTTGACATACCAAGTCACTAATTCCTAAAAGAATACATTTTTTTAGTTGAAACCTAAAAGTGTTGCTGGATAAACTGAGCTGTCTTAACCCAAGAGATGATCTACCCGCTTTGACCTGGATCATTTTCTCAGCACTGCCTTATACAGACACATTTTTTAGAACGAAATTGATATTCTCTAGAATGCTTGTTAAGCATTGAAAGGTCATTTATACGGTATATTTTTATAATTGGCAGACCACATTATAATTTACATCTGAAGAGCATTGCTGTTAATGGCAAAACACTGTCAATTGATCCATCTGTTTTTGAATCATCACACAAGCGAAAAGGGACCATAATTGATTCCGGGACTACTCTTGGATACCTACCAGAAGAGGCCTATGATCCTTTCGTGGAAGCTGTAAGTATAAAAGGACAATGCCATTAACTTCATTTTATTCCTAACTATTTAACAGTTTTGCACAATGTTTGCAGATTACGAAGTCTGTTTCTCAATCTGTCCAGCCTTTTGATTCAAAGGGATATCAGTGTTATATAACTAAGAACAGGTTTCGTGGTTATCTTACTTACGGAACATCTTAATGAATTTATTAATACTTCCTTTAAAAAATGTTATATATGATTTCAGCCTCTCTGAGATGTTTCCCACTGTGAGCTTAAATTTTGAGGGTGATGCTTCAATGGTTTTAAAACCTGGAAACTACCTTTTAAAGCAGAGGACCACGGTATTGCTGGCTACAGAATATTACTTTTTCTAGTAAAACAATCAAATGTTTTTCTATTTTTGCTAATATGATCAAGACCTGCATCTGTTTAGGATGGTGAATCAGCATGGTGCATTGGTTTTCAGAAGGTCAAGGGTCAAGGCCTCACAATTTTAGGAGGTATAAGCATCGACACATATACTAACGAATGGGTCGATTTGGGTTGTGTTATCTCAAGTGATTCATAATGATATAAAATATAAATAGCTGCATGGGGAACAGGTGAAACGGGTTGAAAGTCGTCCCATAGCTATTTTTAGCACATACCAAGACTAATATTCTAAAATGTCATTTGTTTTGCGGATCAACTCGGTCTTTTTTGATCCGTTGTCGGAGTCACCCCTCTTGCCACCTCATATATATTTTCTGAACTTTTAAATGCCTTGTAAAGCGTTTCTCATATCATGCAGATATTGTTCTGAAAGACAAGAGTGTTGTTTATGACTTGGGTGGTCAAAGAATCGGTTGGGTTGATCATGACTGTAAGTCCAACTATTCGACTTTTTAACATAATGTAAATACAACCTGCTATAAGTTTTCTAATCGTACTTTCAGGTAAGACACCTGTTGATGTGTCTACTAAATCAAGTGACCGTCGAAGGATGTCAAATGCTAGTTCACTGCAGAATACACTATACAAGCTAACTCCTTTCATGATTTTTGCTTCCATATTACATTTATTGGTATTTAGTGATTTCTTCAGCATAATATCTTAGTTTTCACAACCATTATCCAGATTTTGTATGACAATAGGCAGCTTGATTCACATTCTTAGCATAGGAAGGAACAGACAGGCTCACTACAAAGTTATACACGTAAATAGATACTAGGCGCAAATGTAAATGTTGTAAGTTCAAGAGTAGAGAGTTTCCTGTATAATCTTTATGTGCTTTCTGGTTGTTGTCATTTCATTCCCTTTTTAAAATCTCAAAGAAACATCATGACCGTTGAAACATTCTTCAAGTTAAAAGACGATAAATATGTTGAGAGACGTTGCTCTGCATTATAATCTGAATCTTGGCGTTCCTTTGAATCAAATTGAAACTTGGAACGAGGATTAAGAATAGGTGGACTTAGAATCTAAACCACAAAATCAAATCAGAAAAATATTCCAAAAGTGTATATCTAAAAACAGTATAACACAAGCTTCCACCCTCATTTCAGACCCAACAAACCACTATAGTCATCAAACCAAGATTCAACCACCAAGTCGCCAAAATGTGAAGACTTGACCAATATTGTGAAACCAAGATCCAACCATATACACAAAAAGCTAAACAAGACATCCAGACTCAACAATAGAACATAACCGACTCCACACTGTCTTTAACCATTGGAAGGTCACGTACATCATTAGTCCTTTCTTTGGTCCCCCTCTCATCAGATTCACTATCAGACATCATGCCTTCTGTGTAGTAGCGTGCCCTATAGGCTATCAAATGAGCGAAATCTGCTGGAGAAATTGTAAGAGAAAATCATCACATGAATAATCCCATTAACAATACCTACAGAGACCGACCTTGTGCACCTAGCATATCTGAAACGAGATATAAAGTTATACGCTGGTCGTGGACAAGGTCACCATCTTCATTCAACTTCCCCATTAATCATAAGTTTTTTTTTGTAAGAGTTAAGAATAAAAAAGGTTTGGAAGTTTTGATATTGGGCAAACATATAATAAATCATTGCCAATTTGCAACTAATGTGGTTTTCAAAGTATTAGTAGTTTTGTAATCTCTATGCATGATTCCTTAAATGATTTTATTAAAATTATTCATTTGTGTTTAAGTATTTCTTTTGATAAGAAACTTATGAAAAAACATTTATCATTGAGACATTATAAATAAATATCCGCGTGATACGGTGGTGGTGTGGTGGTTGCAACTGGTGGTGACGGTAGCAAAATAGGTAGATTATTAATGTAAATTGAGACAATGTAATTATGTTAAGAGTGAAACTACTCAATTTAAGGGTATTTTTAGTGGAACATGTATTTTAGTTGTTAGAGATGTTATTAATCTGAATTTTAAAATATATTATATACAAAGTATAAAAAAACTCAAAATACTTTATAATATAGTAAAAGATAAAGATTATGATAAAGTTGTATAGAATTTTTATATGAATATATATTTTCAATCATTATATTTTATTTTTAGCTAATAGTTATCATAAGTTCATAACTATACTTTTTTAACTGTAACTTAAAGGCTTAATCTAGTTTCTTAAATAAACTTAGCTAAACGAATTCTACGTTCCTTTGAAATTATTCATTTTGCTCTTGGTATGATTAGACTGTCTACCTAAATTTGCATTTGCACACCATGTAGATTATAAATTTATAAGTTGTTTTAAAATTATAAAATTAAATGTTTTCCCTAAATTTATAGGAGATGATATTAGTACCATGTAATTGAATAAATCTACCACATTCATACATAAAAAAGTAAAGTAAAGTAATTCTCAATGTCGTCTTCGACGGTGTATGGGGAGGTTGATATGTAGATAGCCTTACCCCTACCAAAGGTAAACGGTGTATGGGGGAGGTTGATATGTAGATAGCCTTACCCCTACCAAAGGTAAAGAGGCTGCTTCCAGGTTCTACCATAGATAGAAAAAGACCTCCAGCCTTGCTGGGCATGAGGATCGAACCCATAACCTCTATTTCCAAAAGCATGAGCTCCAATCACTGATCCAACTTAGTTGGTTTTACCACATTCATACATCATTCTTTAAAATCTGCATGTCATAAAAATAAAATCAAGCTTAAAAAGCCTTTAGGCTAAGGATAGATTGTCTGATAGTAAATTAAACAAAAAGAATATCAATTCTCTAAATTTATACGTTGTTTTTGGCTTGTTCCGTAAAACATAAAAACAGGGGAGTGCTCCATACTGGAGTATTTCTCTAGTACACATAAATAAATAAATAAAAATGTTTCCCATAAAAAAAAAAAAAAATAGAAACCCTAGAATTAGAATTTAGAATCACTCTATTTCCCAGATCGGTGATTTAAAAAAACTTCACTTCCCTCCATCCATCCCTTTCTCTACTGCAATAAAAAATCGTATAGTAAAAATAATACGAGTAAATTGATGGCGGAAGAAGAATACATAAATGATGGTACAAGGAAAGGAGATGATGAAGATGGAAGTGAGGAGGGAAGTGATTATTCGTCAGAAGATGAAGGAACAGAGGAATACCGGCGTGGTGGATATCACGCTGTTAAAGTTGGCGATACGTTTAAAAATTCAAGATATGTTGTCCAAAGTAAACTTGGCTGGGGTCATTTTTCTACTGTCTGGCTTGCCTGGGACACACATAATTCTGTATGCCTTTCTTTCTTCTTTTATTATGATTCTACTCATTTAAAAGCATTTTTCTTTCTTTATTATGTGTTTGTTAGTTATATAAAGACCGTATGAGCGGTTTTTCAGAGAGTGTTTGTTACTGCTTACCTGCCTTAAATTTTAAGAAGTTAGATTAGAAGAAAAGCATTTAAATAAGCAATCCCAGAAACCCCTCAAAGGCTACAGTATTAGAATGTACATCTAAGTTTATGTATGTGACCAAAATTTTAACTTGTTCATTTTGCCGCTTGGTGCGGTACCAAAGTTTTGATTTTTTTTTGTTTGTTTGATGTATATGACTTTGATACAAGTGATGTGGCAACTTATATCGCAACCATGTCGTATTTAAATAAATGAATGAATACCTGATATGTGATGAAGAGGTTAGTGGATATGCTGGGTGTTCAAGTTTCTTTAGTTTCTTCTATGAATGTATTATATGATTTTTGTGGATTGAACAAGCATTTTTGTTTGTATGAATTTATATTAGGGCTAATTGTGATTTGTTATCTTGCTTTTCTCCTTTGAGGACTTTGAATGATGGAGTTGAAACATCAAGTTGGATTTGTTTTGTAGAGGTATGTGGCTCTAAAAGTCCAAAAGAGTGCTCAACATTATACCGAGGCGGCAATGGACGAAATCACTATATTGAAACAGATAGCAGAGGGAGACCCTGATAACAAGAAGTGTGTTGTAAAGCTCTTAGATCATTTCAAACACTCTGGACCAAATGGCCAGCATGTTTGTATGGTTTTCGAGTATCTGGGTGATAATCTTTTGACACTAATAAAGTATTCAGACTATCGTGGGATTCCTTTGCCTAAAGTTAAAGAAATTTGCTACCATGTTTTAGGGGGTTTGGATTACTTGCATCGTCAACTCTCTATTATTCACACTGATCTTAAACCAGAAAACATTTTACTTTTATCTACGATTGACCCTGAAAATGATCCAAGAAAAACAGGTGCGCCTCTCGTTCTCCCGTCTAGTAAAGATAAAGTCTTGGCGGATTCTGGTGCTTGTAAAGTTATTAAAAGTTCAAGTGTCGATCTTACCAAAAATCAAAAAAAGAAAATTAGAAAAAAGGCTAAGAAAGCAGCTCGAAAGGAAGAAATTGAGGAGGCTGATGAGATTTCCAATAGAGACTCCAATGAAGAACAAGCCACATCATTGGTTAACTCTTCTGAAGCACGGGATTCTCGCCAACAAAGTCAAGTTAGTAAGAGAGGAAGCCGGTCAACACGACAGAGGCTATTGGCAGAGGTTGATGTTAAATGCAAATTGGTTGATTTTGGTAATGCGTGTTGGACTTATAAGCAATTTACAAGTGATATCCAAACTAGACAATACAGATGTCCGGAAGTGCTATTAGGATCCAAGTACTCAACATCTGCTGATTTATGGTCATTTGCATGTATATGCTTCGAGCTTGCCACCGGTGATGTTCTCTTTGACCCTCATAGTGGTGACAACTATGACAGGGATGAGGTATGACCATTCTTTCTATCTATAATTAGAATCTTTTCACACAACAATTACCTCAGTTTACACAGACACTAGTTTGAGAATTTTAAATCCTAGAAAAATGCCCTGATTATGTTGTATGAAGATTTTGATCACACAAAGTAGAGTTGCTATGGATGTCGCAATTAATATAGTTGGAGCTGGTGATGCAACCATATAGGACAGATTTAAGAAAGGCCACAGAGGAAACATTTAAATGGTTATACTATATTTAGTATCATGTATACCCAACCTCATCAACCTGATATTCAGAATCAGGCAAACATTAAATCTAATAAAGTACTTGGATGTGTTTACATGATACTAAATATAGTATAACCATTTAAATGTTTCCTCTGAAGTACTTGGATGTGTAGGAACTAGGAAGAGGAATTGGATTCTTATAGGTTATAATGTAGTGTCACACTCACAGCTGTTGAGGGAAACTGTATTGATCCGACAAACATATTAATACTCCATGAATGCCTTTTTTTCAAACAATCTAAAGGAAGAAGTGTGAAATCTGACTCTGCAATTCATGCCTTTTTTTGCTAGTCTTGAAATTCTGTTTTTTTAGACCTTAAGTCCTTAATTACTTCAATCATATTGAAATTTGATATTAATCATGTTGAACCATCCATTCATTCCTCTCAAACTAATAGGTTTATTAATTTAGTGTTTGCTAGAAGATATGTCATCGTCAAACAACTAATTTTGCATTTAAGAGTTGTTTGCTTTAAATGAGCTACAATTTCTTTTCCATTTGAAAGAATCCTTGCTTGCTTTCTGTTTATATTCAAAGTCAAAGAAATATGGACAACATTCTGTTTTCTTATCCAAGACTGAATTCAAACTAGGTTGCGATCATACCAGCACTAATGCACCAGATCCCACCAGAACTCCGCAGTTAAGTGTGTTTGGGCGAGACTGCGAGAGTAGTACTAAAATGGGTGACCCTTTGGGAAGTCCTCATGTTGCAACCCCTTTTTTGTTTTAACCACTGGGTAATAGCCCAGTGGCCACCAGCCGCCACTTTTCAGGATTGGTCCTGGGTCAAATCTTGCCAAAGGCAAACTTGAGATAATCAGGGGATTATTAAGTGGTTGAGATTCATCTGAACACTAGCCTGGCTGGGGATTAGTGGGTACCAAATGGTACATGGGATTAGGGGGTTTCCATCCAATTACCCTTTGACTGAATTCAAACCACCTTAGATTTAAAAGAATATGTTTATGACTTTCTGTCTTTGGTTTTCAAGTCAAAGTCACTCCAGTGTTGGAAAATTGGCTGCATTAAATTGTAAATTGTTAGTGTTATGTTGCATTTTTCACCCATTACCTGAATGGGTTGATGCCTTGATGGCAGTTCGGGTTATATTTTACAGCAATGAGAGATAGTGATATCAAATGTTATAAGCATAAAGTAGTTATCATTCATTCATTCCAAGAAACAACTCTGTAAAAGTTCTAGAGAGAGAGAGAGAGAGAGAGAGTATCTTACAGGTCAACACAACATGATTCGTTTTGAGCGTCATTCAAACGACAATTATGACCTAAACCCAACTCATTACCCATCCTGGCCAACATATTCATTGTGTGATCTTTAGTTGGTATTCGTGTGACCTAACTTAATATGTTATTGCAACGAGAGTTAGAAAGAGACCAAAACGAATCATGTTGTGTTGACCTGTAAAGACCCCCTCACATCATGTGTCCCTTCAGCCTGTGTGTGGATTGTCTACTGATCTAGTTTCCATCTTTTTAAGTCATTATGTAAATAAACTGTAAAACATAAATTGATTCTTTCTTATAAATTGATTCTCTCTTTTAATGATTATCAGCTTTTAACACTAGTATCTAATGTTATATCTGATTTCCGTCGCAATTAAGTAATGTTTGTATGTTACAGGATCACTTGGCCCTAATGATGGAACTTCTTGGAATGATGCCTCGAAAGGTGGGACACTTTATGTATTTTATTTCCGCTCCAAATTTCATTGATTGTTTGTTTAGTTGGAATTTACCAATTTTAACTTGACAAACTCATTTGCCGTATTATGCAGATAGCTTTAGGTGGACGTTACTCTCGGGAATTCTTCAATCGACATGGTGATCTGAGACATATACGGCGGTTGCGCTTTTGGCCAATGCACAAGGTGCTCATGGAAAAATATGAGTTCAGTGAACAAGATGCTAAGGAGTTCGCTGATTTTCTTGTTTCTATTCTTGAATTTGTCCCTGAAAAGAGGCCTACTGCTGCTCAATGCCTCAATCACCCATGGATTGCTGCGAGAGCGCCTCGTGATCTTGGTTCTGTTGTGCCTCATACTACAGATGATAGAAGTCTGGAAAATAACAGAGCAGCTGCTGTTGCACCCCGTGTAGCTGATAACAAGATTTTGGAAAATAACAGGGAGAAAGATGAGAGGGAAGAGATGGAAATTGGAATGGGAAATTTAACAATTGGAGAAGTTTCAAAACCAGTATTGGGATAGGCCTGCCAGGTATTACATTTACTGTCATGATCGAGTATGATATTAAACTTTATAAAATAGAGGTAGTGAAATGGGCAGTTGGGCTGCAGGTTAGTCAGCAAGTCAAAATGGGTAATTTTAGTATGGGTCAGGTTAGGTTAACCTATCAACAATTTTGTGTTTCTTTTTCCCTTAATTCTGTAAGTATTTTTTTTTGAATGGCAAGTCTTTTAAATCACTTACATTACACCTACATAACCCTAAATATGCCTGTGCGAGGCATTAGAACCGGGCTTACTTGTTAGATACAAATAATAACACAAATCAAGTAACTCTTTAGTAGAGGGATCAAAAATTCAAAATTGCCACTGCTATTTGAGTGCTGAAGCCTCTGCTATTTCATCGCTTCCTAAGTAATTACTCATTACCATGCCACCATGGTGCATATGTCTTCCCTTCTCGGCTTCTCCTATATCAAAGTATCCTCAGTGATTCACCCCCAGATTATCATTAAGTGATGCATTTGCAAATGTTCAAACCAGATAGGAGATTGGTTTTTGCAACTGCTAGCATTTTGGAAATACCAAAACAAACTTTTGTGAAATTTAGCCTCTTGCATCCTTTAAGCTACATGGCCGGAACTCATTGCTTGATGAAGGTACAGTTTGTTCTATAAAGAAAAATATAAACCTTAAACAACAATTATAGGTGTTACTATATTAGACTATTATACTACATATTATGCAACTCAATTGACCATAGATTTCTATATGCATCTCTAATTTTGGAACCATCTTTTTAAGTTTTTGCGTTTTTATTTGCTTATGTTCTTTCATACTTTTCAGGGACGGTTTACGCACAAACCAAATTTATTAGAGAATCAATGTATATTATTTAGAAGGGTTACATGATTTTTCTCCACTTAATTGCTTGAAGACAAGACACCGATCAAATTGTGGTATACTATTGATTTTCATGCACATTGCGAACATGTCCTGGCTCTGAGCATTCTCTTTGATGTGTCTAGATAGTAGATAGTAAAAAAGAATTTGTACAATTTGGATTATTGTTTGGGAGAATGACTTTTCCAGGATGGACATTACTTCTATTGCTTGTAATGTAGTGACACAAGTTGTACATTTCACTAATGGTTTCTACCTGGTCTTTTAGCTACAAGATGACTCATCACGTTGACACATAGTAACACTAGTAATCTGGGTTGTATTTAACACGACAAAAAATCTTGCCAGTGGATCCTGTGCCTGTGTCAACATGTGCTAACATGTGCTCTCTAGTTAGTGGTGTCACTTATTACTAATACTATTTTTTAAAATGCACATATCTATAATCCATGGATACTTGCCAGACAGGCCAGGTTGATTGATATGCAAGCGTTTTGTGTCAATGTTTCAGTAGGTTTTTAAATAGATCAATAATATCTTATTAGAATGAGGTATTATTATAATAATTAAATTTATATGTTGCATTAAAAGATAATAAATTATATTATATATGCATTGAATTAAGCTTTTGGCGACTCAAAGTTTCATTAACTCATTTGAATCATCCTCAATTTACTTAAAAGGTCAGTTACTCGTTTTGATATTAAACATAACCCACATGTGTCAAAATTGCCAACTCAATCTCTTTTTACAAACAATCAGAGTCTGTAACTTCTCTATATCAATACCCACTAGGCAACTACAGATTACACCAAGCTACGTTTAACTGATAAACAACACATGACACAGAGTCTGTAACTTCTCTATTCCAATACCGACTACAGATTACACCAAACTAAGTTGAATTGATTAACAACACATGCCATACGATGTTGGCAAATAGTCCAAGAAAGGTGCGGCCCAAAAGAAACGCCCCTTTAAATGCTTCATCTTAACTATGCATTGCATCTATCTACCATGGTGTACACATGATAATGATATAAGAATTGCATATATACAATATGTACATCGACTATACTCTCTTGCAAAATTTATTGCATACTTTATCTCAAATGGACCTTTAGCTTAATTTTTTAGGTCCCGTCAAGAGCTCCGATAGTGAATCTTAATGTTTTCGTATCTGACCTGAGTGTTACTTTTAAATTCATTCTCTAGTTGTGTAAGAAAAATTGCTTGTTTGAATAATACTTGATTAAATGAATGTTACTTGAAAGATGAGCCTGGCAGCCTAAAGGATTTTCTTTGCCCTGAGGTATGAGTACGTGAGAAAAAATGCCACGACAGCACCAAATATAATTCCTCCGGTGGTAAGCCAAAACGCAAACTGCATACAACAGATAAGCGAGTGTTATAACATGTATGACTGTTTTACCATAAGTATGACAAAGGCATTTTAGCTTTAGGAACTAAAGAAATTACCACATGTTCTTCAAGGTAGGATCTTAAATTCATACCAAAGATACCTGCAAACAGATTAAAGAGTCATCATTACGGTAGTCATTTTGACCTTGATTTCATCCAATCTAAACAATATTATATATTGGATAACCGCTGAAGGTTGACATTTAATGCGGAATAGTTGGTAACATTAACACGATGGTTAATATATGCATAAAACCAGAATTCTGCAATTTTCAAGGGATGGAAATAGTAAGATGTAAGCAAAAAAATTAACCTGACACTAAAGCACCAACTGCAAGGCAAAAGGTCCCAACCTGAAGAAGCAATTCAAATCTGCTGACCTGAAGCCTACGGGAACTGGTAAAGAAATACGCAACATTCACACATTAAGTAAACTATGTCATCATTCATCCCTCCATTTCATAGAATGTTCTCAGACTAATATACTTGAAGTGATATCGTATAACAAATACATCTGCAAACCTCAAATTAACAGCAATGGAGTCTTCCATTTCTCTTGCAGAATCAAGAAGTCTTTCTGCTTGATTATGACATGACTCACATCTGTAATCAGCCAATAATAGGAAATGCATTTAAATTACTAATAAGCATACCCCACAAATATTTATATGGATCAAATTAGAGGCCACGGTTTCAACACATTTACTTATGATGGTCTAGTTGTTCTGTATTCTATTTCACAGGGGTCAAATAAAATAAGTTGCATCAAAGTAAAAACTGAGCTGCAAAGGACGGGTCAAAAGTCACCCAAAGTCTATTTTACAACATACAACATCCTCGTTTATTCAAAATTTTAAAAGTGAACAAACATGTATTGGTGGGCTAACCCACAGTCCTGTTTCAAACCTTATTCAAAATGACCCATTTTGAACCATTACCCACCCTGCATGACCCACCACCCGCCCATTTTGCTACCAACATCATGGTAACATGCCTACTTTAACCACCCTGATGCCAGGTTCTTTTCTTGACCAGAATCTACCTGTGAAGATAATTTTCCAGCAACATTTCAATTTCTTCCTCCTCTTCTGCACAATAGGAAGTCAACCATGGGTTACCAACTTACCCTTTGTAAGTTTCAAAACACTATCCGCAATTATGCAACAAGCTTACCCTCAGCAATCTGTTTATCAAGTGGAACTGAGCACTCCACATTCATGCTTCTACCAAGGATGCAGTTTCTGCCCACAATACAGAGACGACGTATTTCTTGAGAATCCTCGAGCATATCAAGCAACATTTGTCTGAGTGCCCCTGCTTTTGATCCCAGTTCAACCTTCCAGCAATATTTTATGGAATTTTACATTAGTTCATATCACTAACATGCAAGTTTAAGCAAATATGCTTCGACTGACTAAAGGTAGATACCAGTGTTTGCTTGGACAGACGAAGTTGTTCCAATATGCCAGCTGTTAATCGATTCGGTAAAACTTTAAGTAATTCTTGAACCTGGCGTGAAAAAACAACGTTTTATAATACTCCACCCAAATATCACATAAGAATGATCTTACAAAACATAAACTTAAGTTTACTCAATATACTCATACTCACATGCGGGTCTAAATCCATTAGCCTGTGCTCAAAGTGTTGTATTCTTGAATTAAGGGCAGCTTCCACAACCTGAATTATTAAGTTCAAAGTCCTTGTTAAACCTTGGGATATCCATAATAATGTAATGAACTTACAGGGCAAAAGCCCTAAAAGTTCACATACTAGGTAACTTAGAAAAATTAACCTCAAGCTCAAATGGCATTACTATGCCTCCTCCAATCATACTTTTAGGATTTAAGCGAGGCAACAAATCATCAATAAAAGCTTTTCCTCCTCTACTGCAATACTCAAAAAATAACCCCGAAAATAAATTTGTCAGTTCGCAACTTCGATTTAGAATAACATCATAGGGCTTTTCAGATGAACAATATTTACCGGTTGTAGTTGAATATAAAGACACTGTCTTGCATTGCGATTGCTCGTAGTGATCCCAAATTCAATAGTATGGCATTTTCACGAACCTATAAAAGAAAATACAAAACTATGTGAGTTAATACTGAGCTGCAATCATAGTGTGCTTATTGTTGGCTTGGAAATATACCAGCAAAGAGGGCATTGTGTTTGTCAACCACAATGATGGGTCAACGCTCCGTATGTCACGAGGACGAAGACCTGTAATCAGATACCTAAAGTAAGATAACGTCACTAAAGTTTAATCAACAAAAACATGCACGCATTAGCAATTTTAATCTCCACGAGCCACAGTAAACAAAGCATTATATCATTTGTGTATTCACCACTTGACTTTAGCAGATGCCGTCTGTTAACTTTTCTGGTTGAGACCATTCCTTTCGAGCTTACTTCCACAACCTTTTAAGAGATGAAACCAACTCGTAAATAAGAATATCACATAACCTCAAATGATGAAATGACAACAAACAAAAAATTTCCCTACCTAAGCATCTAAACCAACGTTTCACAAACGTATTAACATTCAATTTCTAAAAATGTCTTTTTCTTGCATGTACAAAAAAATACGAGTACTACATTGTCACATTTACATTATACAAGTCAATATAACTTTGTAATTTGTACACAATCATTTTCAATACTACATTCTTCCTGCGTTGCAAATTTCTGTTTCGGGCTAATAATCTAACTGCAAATGGTTCAAAACTAGTATATCTAAAGTCTAAACAAATTTCATAATTATAAACCGCTTATTATATACACCATTGCCTCATGATATATGTCATTGTAAACTCTATACTAAACATTACTCAATATTTCAATATATAGTAAGCTTTAGGGTTATGGCCTATAGATACATACGAATATTCGGAAATACACTGCAAAAAAGCTTGAAACGACAAAATCGAAACAAACCTCATAAACCGGATCACGACTGCCAAGATTAAGAGCATCAGACAAAGATGAAACATTCCTCTTCATACCACCGTCATGATCGTCACTATCACTACCGGCGGATGTTTCCGATAACTCGTCGGAACTCCGATAACTCTCGTCACCGGAATCCTGATCGTCACCATCACTACCGGCGGATGTTTCCGCCGCTCTCTCTTCCGTTGATTTCGTATAATGTTTACACCTACCAGTCGAAAAAACCTCCATTGGAACCGGAAACAGAAAACGACATCTGTTACGTAGCGAGATCGCCGGATAAGTTCGCCGGATGATGGATTTTTTTGTGATCAAAATATACGGAGGCAATTGAACCACCGCCGCCGGTGACGACAAATGCGGAAAGTGCGAGGGAGATGAAATTGATGTCATAGTTTTTGGCGCCATTTTTTTCGCCAAGGTGAATCAAGTAATTGAGTTAGAATATGTGATCATATATTCATATGCGTGAAATTTGTATGTGTTTGAGTGTGTGTGAAATCAGGTAGTGGTGGTTGTGTGGGTTGGTGAATAGCATTGGCAGTGGGGGGTTTCTGGTGGTTATTATGTGTACACGTGGATTTTCTTTATTTTATCCAGTGTATCTCTTGTGACCACTTTTACCGCTCAACTTTCTTTCAAAAAAGTTTACATAGTTTATGAGTATCTTGTTTCTTGTAATAGATAGATAGTAC